>NC_090935.1:13469649-14110661 GCF_040938575.1 Ambystoma mexicanum
ACAGAGAACACAATGTAGATTTAGAAGGCGTGATGTAGCCGTGTTCCAGACAATCATGTAAGTATTTCTTCAATTCTGCTTTCTCCACTGCTGTAAGAGAAAATATACCACTATTGGGCGAGGCGGAATCAGGAACCAGATTGATTTCGCAATCAAAGATCCTTTTGGGTGGTAAGTAAGTGTGTGCTAGTTCCAGAAAAAGCCCCTGAAACTGACCATATTCAGTGGGCAGGGCTAGGCACAATATCCATTGGACAGTGACTTCATCATACATAGGTATCCCAGGAACTGATATAGGAGACTGGCAAAGCATGGAACACCGATGGGTGGTACAAAAGTTAGAAGAAAATATCAAAACCCGAGCATTCCAAATGATGATAGCATTGTGGGCCATAAGTCAGGGAAATCCCAACCCTATGGGATATGCTGGTAAAGCAATAATATCAAAAGACAACTTTTTGTCGTGTTTACTGATGGAAACACGCATAGACATGGTAAGACGTTCTATGGGTCCTGAGGACAAAGGTGTTCCATCAGTAACTTGAATGTCAGCGCAGTGAGTCTTGGTTCTTGTGGGTATGTTGTTTTGTTGCACAATTGAGGCATCAATAGAGTTCCCAGATGATCCACAATCCAACACAGCTGGGACTACTATGGTTTTCACCTGACCAGAGCCCCAGGACAAAATGGCTTCCAGAAGGAATAACTGAGCAGGAGCCATCAATTTTGACCAATCCTTGGGAGTTTGTATCTGTGACAAGATGGGGCTAACCGTCTGTTTCCTTTCAGAATGCACGCCCACTAGTTTTCCTTCGGCCAAATTGGACGTACCAGACAAGTTTCCAAGAAATGTCCGGAGGCCCCACAATACAGGCACAGTGTAGTATAATATTTCAAATGAAGACAGGAGCCTCTGATCTGGTGACGATGTGTTTATTAACTCAACCAGATTTAAGCAATGCGCACACAACGTGAGTGCATTAATGATAAAGGCCAACAGGCCTAAAGTAACAGAGAGAAAGCTTCTGTTTGCCCAAGTCCAAACCGTGTAAGGCGCGGGCCCCCGTAGGTGGAGGACTCTGTAGGACGCGCCTTCTCGCGTCCTCCGCTCGTCGCATAATGCGCACAGAGCGCGCAGGGGCAGAGCTTGGTGCCACCGCGAGATCTCGCGAGGGCGCGGGCTCTCGCGATGACTCTACACATCTCCCCTTTTCAAACGCAAGTCAAACTCATTGTAAAACATAGTCATTATATCTCACCGGTCTTCTGTGTTCCCTTCTGGGACGATCAACGTTCCGGGTGAAATTCTCTTGTTGCCCCTGATCAGGATCTTCACCCAATGGTTCCAGTTCAACTTCTGTTTCACCCCTTTCTCTGTCGTCTCCTTCTGGTTCTCCTTCTTCGCCTGCTCCAAAATCCCTTTCGGTTTCCACTGGTGGTCTCTCTGGGGTCTTCGCTCTTCCTCGATTCTTTTGGTATAATGCTACCCTTTCTAAATTCCACGCTCGCCCGTCTTCCGTGCGGATGTGGTTTGCCCCTTTGTGAGTCACTCTGATGGGTCTGCTAAACCGAGACCCTGTGGCTTGATCCTTCTTCGGTAACTGGATTTTAACCAAGTCTCCTTCACCGATGTCTGCCGTCTGCTTGGTCCTTCTTCTTCGATCTCTCCATGATTTCATGCGTGCCTTATCGCTTTCGATTCTCCAGACTACTTCTGCCATGTCCACCGCTTCATCCTCTCGTATTTTCGACAACCATGGTGGGATCAACGTGGATGCTGCACTCCTCCCTCTCAACATTTTGAACGGGGATATTTGGGTGATCCCATTGGGTGTGAGTCTGTGGGCTGCTATGGCCTCCTTGGTAACTTTGAGCGGGTCCATGCCCGAAGCTGTCGCCAATTGGATGGCGCCCTTTATGAACCTGTTGGTCCTTTCGACAAGCCCATTTGCTTGTGGGTGATACAGGGCCGCTTTCTTTTGTTTTATGTGGTTTCTTTTTAAGAACTCCTCCATGTCTTTCGAGACTAGTTGCACCCCATTGTCGGTGACTACTTCCTTTGGAAGACCTTCCCTCTGAAAAATTTCTGTAAGTACTTCTATAACCGTTGCCGTGGTTATGTTCGGGACGAACGCGGCCTCCACCCACTTGGATAGGTAGTCAACCAGTACTACCCCGTACCGGTGCTCAGGTGCCATTGCTTCCAATGGTCCTATGAAGTCAATGCCGACCTTTGACCACACCGCTTCTGGAATTTCTGTGGGTATAAGGGGTGCTTGGCGAACCTTGAGTCTCTTGTCGCTGTTGAGGCATTCATGGCAACGTTCTATCATGGATCGAATTTCCTGGTCCATGGATGGCCACCAGTAGGCCTCTCTCACTCTGCGACGGGTCATGGTGTTCCCCAGGTGGCCTGCGTGGGCTCTACCTAGGATGATTCTTCTCATTCCCGTGGGAGGAATAATCTGGTCTGACTTCATGATTATTCCCTCCGTTTCCGATAGTTCATTCGACACTTTCCAGTAGGGTCTCATGCCCTCGGGTAACGCCTTTTCACTTGGCCAACCTTCCTTTGTCCATTTGCGGATCATGGCCATGGTGGGGTCTTTGCCATCTTCCTCTTCCCAGTGTCTCTCACTGAGTTCCAGGTACTCTGGCTCTCTCACGTCCATAATCGATGCCACTATGCATTCTCCTTGGAGGAAAGTGGTGGCTTTATCCTTACTCTCTGGCAGTCTCGACAAGCAGTCGGCTTGTGAATTTTTCCAGCCTGAAATATGCTGGATCTCGAACGTGTACTCTTGCAGTTTGGCTGCAATGCGTGCCAATCTGGGCGTGGATACTTTTGTGCCTCCCGGGCTAAGCATATGGATCAGGGGCTTATGATCCGTCACCAACTTGAATTTGGTGCCCCATACATATGTCCTGAAATGCTCCACCGCCCATGCGCAGGCCAACATTTCTTTTTCGATGGTGGAATAGTTCTGTTCCGCCACTGATAATGCTTTCGATGCAAAGGCCACCACATGTTCGGTGTCGCCTTTCTTTTCGGTTAGCACTGCTCCCAGTCCATAGGCACTGGCGTCGGTGGTGACAACTGTTTCCCACGCAGGATTAAACGGTTGGAGGCATGGTGCTTCTATGATGTGCTGCTTTATCTTCACCATTGCTGTCTTTTGGGGTTCTTGCCACACAAATTCCGAGCCCTTTTTGAGAACTTCTCTAAGGGGTGGCGTGGTTTCGGAAAATTTTGGTATGAACTTCGCATAGTACTCAGCCAGCCCCAGAAATGATCTTACTTCCTCTTTGCAGACTGGTTCCGGTGCTTTAATGATTGCTTGCATGAGATTCTGTTTGGGACTGATCCCTTTTTCTGAAATCTTATAACCTAAGTATTCCACTTCCTTGACCCTGAGCAGACATTTCTCATAGCGCAACCGCACCCCTGCCTCTTGTAGTTTGTTTAAGACAATTCTCAACGTGGCATCGTGCGTCTGTTCATCCTCATACACGAGGATGTCGTCCTGGAAGTACACTACATTTTTGACTTTCTTCAGCAAGACGTCCATCATGCGTTGGAACGCCGACGCTGCCAATGACAACCCGAATGGCATTTTGGTAAATTGGTATGTGCCAAATGGAGTGATGAATGCCGTGAGGGGTTTCGATTCGTCATGTAGCTGTATTTGATGATATGCATTCCTCATGTCCAGTTTCGAAAATATCTTGGCCTCTTTCATTAGCAGAATGAGTTCATTTATGCTTGGAAGGGGGTAGTTATCTGTGACGACTTCCAGGTTTAAGCTGCGTAAGTCTATGCACACCCTGAGTTCTTGTGATTGGGGTTTCTTTATGAGCACGACAGGGCTCAGCCATTCAGATGCTTCGATTTCTTCTATGACGCCCTCCATTTTCATCTTTTCCAGCTGACTTCTAAGGGTATCCCTGGCCGTGGCTGGTACCGGCCTCACTCGGTGCTTTACAGGGACAGCATTCCTTTTGAGTATTATCTTGTGGAGAAATCCCTTGATGTGCCCCGGCTCCTCTGAGAACAGAGTTGGGTAGTCGCTTTTGACCACGGGTCCTCTTGTCGCCCTGACTGACAGGACTTGTTCTTCAGTGCTGGGATCCAGTCTGATTTTCAGCTTGTCCTGGTCGTCCCACCCTAGCACTGCTGGGCCTTCATGACTGAAATAGACCCTGGTCGTGGTTTCCCTTCCTTTAAATTCGAGTTTGGCGTTGATGTATCCTAATAGGTCGACTGATTCCCCTCCAAACACCGTGGGTTTGTGCTTCGTTGTGAGCACTTGTACCTTTTCCTTTCCCACCATGTCCTTATACGTGCGAAGGGGAAGGATTGTTAGATCGGACCCTGAATCGGCCATGACCCTAGTTTCTATTCTATCAATTTTGATCACGCAGTGAGGCTTCTCTCTCCTCGCTCTTGTGCTGTTGACCATGATGACAGTGGGTCTCCCTTCATCATCAGAGGATGACTCTTTCTCCAGATTACGATCTGCATTGAGGCTGGAGACTTTCTTGTTCCTCCACCGACACACGATGGAGAAATGGCCAATGCGTTTGCAAATGGAGCACTCCTTGTCTCTGGCTGGGCACTCCCTGTCAAACGCCAGGTATTTCGTGCTGGTGCACCTGTGACACTTGAGGGGTTCTTTTCTGTTCCTTCTCCCTTCTTTCGTGTCAGCAGCCAGCCTCTCTCTTCTTGTATGGTAACCCACTGCTTGTATTTCTGCCGAACTCTGGGCCCCAGTAAGCTCCTTACGTCTTCCTGCCGTTTCTTCGACTGCCCTGGCAATCTCAATCGCTTTCTCCAACTGCAGTTCCTTTTCGACTATAAACTTATCTTGGACCTTCCGGCTGTTAGTGTGGACGACCAACATGTCACAAATGAGACTCTCCGCGTTGTTGCCAAAGTTACACAGCGCTGCTAATTCCCTCAGCTTGGTGACGTAATCGTCGACTGGTTCAGATATTTCTTGCTTTCGTGTGTAGAACCGTATTCGGTGGAGCACAGTGTTCTCTTTACTGGCGAACCTTTTTATGATTCTCCTGACCGCCTCCTTGAAAACATCGTCATTTTCGCCAGTCACTGGTATCGGGGTGAGACTCTCGAATATTCTCTGTCCTTCCACCCCCAGGGCATTCAATAGCATAGCCCTGCGCCTCGCCGCTGAAAACCCTGCCCCTCCTAGGGCCTCCACATATGTCATGAATAGGGGCTGCCATTGTGGCCATGGAATGGCAGGCCTACCTGGAGTCTGGAGAAATGGCGGCGGTGGCGTTGCTCCTTGCATGTTCTTCCGTGGGGTCTAGTGGTGGTCCTCGTCGCCAATTTATGTAGTATAATATTTCAAATGAAGACAGGAGCCTCTGATCTGGTGACGATGTGTTTATTAACTCAACCAGATTTAAGCAATGCGCACACAACGTGAGTGCATTAATGATAAAGGCCAACAGGCCTAAAGTAACAGAGAGAAAGCTTCTGTTTGCCCAAGTCCAAACCGTGTAAGGCGCGGGCCCCCGTAGGTGGAGGACTCTGTAGGACGCGCCTTCTCGCGTCCTCCGCTCGTCGCATAATGCGCGCGGAGCGCGCGGGGGCGGAGCTTGGTGCCACCGCGAGATCTCGCGAGGGCGCGGGCTCTCGCGATGACTCTACACACAGGTAGTTGATTCTTTGTCGATGCCACTCAGTTTTAGTTAACAGTCCCCTCAATGAACCGATCTGCATGTGTTCGGTTGAATTCTATGCTGGAAAGACAACATGACAAGAAATAGCAGGAGGTGCAGCCAAACGAAAAGGGGACCACTCTGATCTCCTCCGTTCAGACCTACGTTCAGTCAGGCAGTGATCAATTCAGATGACCTGGTCCAGTGGGCCCTGTAGAGTCGTCTCTTCTGGAAAATAGAACAAGAGACAGACTGACTACCCCTCTCTAGAAGTCCCATTTACACAGCAGGCAGGAGGATAACAAGCTACTTTATCATTTAGTAGATAAACCACCTATTGCCCCTTAGCATTTCTCTATGTCACAACATTTTTACTTCAAAACAATTTTCTTTATTTTCATTTTTTTCTCTTCTGGGACATGAACAACTCATCCTTGTATTTTTCCTGCAGTTCTTTTCAGACCAAGGTAAGTTGAGTTATTTCTGGCCATAGGGAATCGTTGTCCAACTGCTTGAAACAACCAATATACGCAATCAGTTCTAGAGCCCCATCTTAACTGATTTTGAGCTGCAGCCGCCTGGTTAGGTGTTTTGAATACGTCCAAGTATGCCTTTTTGAAGCCAGCATAGTCGTTTAATGGACTATTTGAGGAGACAAAGGGAACTACCCCTGCCAATTCAGTACTGGTTAAATGACTGACTATATACCAAATCTTGGCTTTGTCGGTCAAAAAGTGAGTGGGTCGGAGCATAAATTGAATGGTGTAATGGTTAGAAAACTCAGTCAGTTTTCTGTGGTCCCCGTTGAACTTCATAGTACTGGACTGCCCGACTAACTATTCCGTAAGGGCTGCAGAAATTGCCCCAGTGAGGGCATCCTTTAACTGGGAATTTTTAGCTTGCAGGGTAGACAGCTCCGCACGAATAGCCTGTAGCTCATTACACAGTTCTTGTAGTTCTTCCATGTCACACTCGAAAGGATCAATCAGGCATCGCAATCTGTCAAGCCGTGCCCCCGGGAATCCCTAGTACCTGCAGTCCTAGGTGTTTTGTGGACCAGTATCCCCTGGATCTGGCACCCCATCTTGTCACAACGCTGTGTGGGAAGGAAAATCACCCCCCGGTCCCTAGTTTGCGAATAAAACACAGCCAGAATCAGGGATTCCTCTTCCAACACCACAGAGTAGAGGGGACATCCCCCAGGTTAATGTGTTGTTGGAACAGTACAAACACTGGCGTGGATGCCCATGAGGACTGGTGAAAACAGGGCAGTAGTCAGCAAAAGGTAAGAAGGGAAAAAGGAAGACCAAGAGTAAACGGAAGGTCTCAGAAGAGAAAAGACGGAAACAAAAGGCAGAATCCAAGTCAAGGCACAGCAAACAGAACAAGGATCTGCTGGGAAGGAAATGAACCTCTCCCACCGACCTAGGCACCTTAGAGTGAGGCGAATCCAATAACTACACATTGGAGGTACCAGGATTGAAGGGGGCATGCTAAGAAACCCTGCACGAACACAATATCACATGATATACAAATGTGTAGACTTAGTGAGCACATACAAGGAAGTGCCATTTTTGGGATTTGGGATGTTTTACTGTGACAGAAAAGCTTGCGGCTGAAAAGACTATAGCGGTTTAGACCGAAAATACATTTTTTCCATCAAGGTAAAACAACCTAAAATAAATACATGACCCCCTCCCCATATACTTTGTTTGCGGTGGAACACTTCGCTGTGTGCTGCATCGCCTGTTCCCTTTCACTTCCGTGATCGGGAACCGGCGCCACAGGTTCCTTTCCATTATTATTTGTCCTTTTTCTTTTACATAGTGCGTGTCCCCTATGCGGGGGACACCTCCCGCAAACCCCTGAATATGAAAATGACAAACATGGAGAGCAGGGGACACCCCTGCAATCTCTGCTCCTCATGTTTGGTATTTTCCCAATCGTACAAATGGATATAGTCTTTCTGCCCATTTCCCCATTTTTTTAGTTATTGCAGAAGCATTGGGCCCTGCATGCATGGCTGCACGGTAAACTCAGACCCAACGAAGAAACCTGAACAAGCCCAAGCGCTGATGATAGAGAGACCCATGCTGCTAGCTCCCATAGAAATGTTCCTTTGTTCCATAACTGTTTCTAATACGTGTTATCCCAAGAAGCGTTGTGCCCTACAAGGCCGCAAGACAGTGCCAGGAGCCTCACAATGCACATTTATTGCAGGCAGGCCAAAAGCAGACCTCCTACCCCAACCCTGCCCACCATGAGTTATGACACCCACAACTGCCCCAGTCCAAGACCCCTGAATTCTGGGATAGTAGGTGACTTCAGACCACCAACCGTAAACCCAGTGGTCATAAAAGATCTAAAAGAACACAAACATTCCACCTTATATAATAATTACAGACTTTGTAATACGAGGTACAGGGTGGAATAAATTATAGTCCAAAGCGAGGGTGGAAGCCTTGGGTGGGGAGAGTGTGATATGGAGTGAATGAAGAATGTGTGGGTCAGCATGATCTCAAACCTCCCCTGTGCCAGACCCCGAGTTTCCCAGGTGCACGCCATAATGAAAGAGTAGCATTGTTTTACATAATAACTTATTGCAAACTCAACCTTGGTTCCCTGGAGATGATGAGGCCAGCTGACTCCACGTGATGGTAAATGGGCGTACGGGCTGGGAATAATAGCAGCCTGGTATCCCCTATGGAACAGGCCACCCATGTATATGGTCTAACCAACCAGCCACGCAGGTTTTTACTGTATATGTGACATCTGTAGTGATGATGTGTTTCCTTATAACATTCTGCTTGTACTATATTTTGGCAGAACGTTCATGAGCAGTTCTTTGCTGGCCTACCTTTTTTTGTGTGATTAAAACTTGTTATCCTTGCAAAAATCTCTTGACCTTTTTTCCTTAGCAGGTTGGATGTTTTCTGGTGTGAACATTTGTGGGCGTGCCTTAAGATCCAACAGCGTCTGCTTGCCACAGAGCAAGGAAGAAATTGCAACGTGCAGTGGATGGCCTCAAGCTGCAAAAAATAGTCCTGCATCAAGCTCACACTCTATGGCCTAGTTTGGAAACCATGGCAACAACTTAAACCACGCATGTGCAGAAAGTGGGTGCCAGTCTCCCACGCATGTGCACAGTCTATAGAAAGGTGGCCCCCATGAAAGGGGAAAGATGCCAGGTCTGCTTCATGATGGGCCCGGGAGGAGCCGGTCTCGGAAGCGCCTGCGGGGCCTCCATGGTAGGTAAGGATGACGCTGCACTGCAGAGTGAGCAGCATCGTGACAACCCCAAAGGAGCCACCAGAGCCTTATAAGCAGAAGGAAAAGCAGATATCACGGGAGCAAACAGACACCCAACTGTTGATCAAAGTGGAGAGAGATCGACCAAGTTGGTGGAAAGGGATCAGGGAAAAATCCCTTCACCTAAAGAAGTTTGGTAATTTAGTTTTTCCAGGAACATGAGACTTTTTGTTTGAACTTTGGAGAACTTTGAGGAACTTTTGATAGACTGACAAGAACTTTTTGCTTTGAGTATTTTTTAATTTTTATTTATGTATTACATTTGTTATACGCCCAGACCCTGAGGTATCACGGCGTAGTTACAGACAGTGGGTGAATACAGTACAAGCTTGCAATAAAACCAGACAGGAATACAAAAGCAGAAATAGAATTACATTCAGCGTATATACAACAGATAATTGGGTTTGCACTCGACTGTGGACTTAACTACGTTTAGTATTGATTGAATCGCCATGTTTTCGGTAGCTTTTTAAATTGTGGGTGGGAGTTTTCATTTTTGATGTTGGTAGGTAGGGAGTTCCAATGTTTGGGAGTGAGGACTTTGAAGCTGCTGCCCCCCGCTTTTCCTCTTTTATAACGGGGCACTTCTAGGTTGGAATTGTTATTGGATCTAAGTGGTCTAGTTTGGGATTTCTTCATGACTGTGTTGATGAGATATTTGGGAGCTTTGTTTGCAATGCATTTGTGCGTGATGCTTAAGGTTTTGAATATTATCCTTGCTTGGATGGGGAGCCAGTGGTTGTCTCTCCTGATATTAGAAATGTGCTCAGATTTTTTTATGCCTAGAGCCGCTCGGAGGGCTTTATTTTGAGTTGGAGTTTATTTATGTTCGTTTTGGACTTGCCTAAGAGGAGGATGTTACAATAGTCCATTTTGGCGAGTATGAGTGCTCTCGCTAATGTGATGCAATTTTCCAGTGAGAGGAATTTGCGACTCTGAGAGATGAGTTTGGAAGTATAGGATGTGGAGGAGGCTAGAGAATTGACATGTTTAGAGTGGCGTCTAGATATACTCTGAGCGTCTTGACTTGTTTGAGTACTGGGATAGTAGTATCATCAATGGTGAATGACTTGTAGGCAGGCTGAACTTTTACTTACTTCTAACCATTGGATACAGACCCAGGAGGAGCTCCTGCAAAAACCAGAGACGCCTTTGGGAAGAACCAAGAGCGCAGGGTAATCCAACTATTATCTTATACGTTTTTCTAAGTAGTAGGGGCAATTTAGTTGATAGGTTTGGGCAGAGGACTATTTTTATTTTTGACCAAAGACCAGCACTATTTTTATTTTTGACAACAGACGAGCACCTTTGTTTGGTTTTATAGGAAGGGAACTCTCCTTTGGTAGTAGGGTCAGGGAGGTGTTTTCTTTTCATTTAAATGAAAACTACATTCAAACACGTACTCGGGCCAGAGTACTTCTGGCTTACCACAGGTGAGCAGAGAAAAGACTCCGCAGCTCTCCCGTTTTTCACTTTGGCACTTGGAAAGATTTATACAAAAAGAGAAAGAAGAATCTTGAGTCCTATGAGAAGACTATGAATTCCACAAGCAAAAGAAAACATCTTGTTACAAACATTTTCAAACAGTCCTTTGAGGATGTTAAAAAAACAGGCAAAGTATATAGCAAACGACTGCAAAATAAATAAAGGCCATGAGGTGCGGACATTATCAAAACATTTTCTTGTCTTCAGTGATTCTTGCACAATGAGCAAAAAAAGAGAAACTGCCAAATGCTTTCCGTGGGTAGCTCATTTTGGGATTTGCATGGACCCGAAGAAGCTAAAAGCAAATGCATCGTGTACAATTGTGTAACTTTTAATGAGTCTTCTTACCTAGTTTCAAAGGGTTTTTCTTAATCTTAAGAATTAGCCAGTGGAAGGAATAAGAAAGGACTTCAAACCTACCTGGTCTGACCTTGCCCTGCCACACTGAGGTGGTCTCCCATTCACACTTTAAGCCGATGGTCACCCCTTTTGCAGGGATGTCCTCCATGTAGATCTCTGTGTAGGGCAGCTTGTGATGATCTGGACTCAAGAAGTCAAACTCGAGCTCCTGCAATCAGACATTTTAAAATATGGTAAATGAGTCATCCTACATCACAGCAATCAGAACATTGTGCTGCACTGATCATGTATCTGGCCTGTACTGCTCTTTGCTATGACCTGTTGTTCAACATTAACATGGGGTGAGTCTCCATAAGTGTGCCCTATTTGAATTTCTGCATCACTGTGTAGTAGCCGCCCTGCAACATGGAGTGAGACTCCATGAATGTGCCCTATTTGACTTTCCGCATCTCTATGTAGTAGCCACCCTGCAACATGTGGTGAGTCTCCATGAATGTGCCCTATTTGACTTTCCGCATCTCTGTGTAGAAGCCACCCTGCAACGTGTGGTGAGTCTCCATGAATGTGCCCTATTTGACTTTCCGCATCTCTGTGTAGTAGCCACCCTGCAACGTCTGGTGAGTCTCCATGAATGTGCCCTATTTGACTTTCCGCATCTCTGTGTAGAAGCCACCCTGCAACGTGTGGTGAGTCTCCATGAATGTGCCCTATTTGACTTTCCGCATCTCTGTGTAGAAGCCACCCTGCAACGTGTAGTGAGTCTCCATGAATGTGCCCTATTTGACTTTCCGCATCTCTGTGTAGAAGCCACCCTGCAACGTGTGGTGAGTCTCCATGAATGTGCCCTATTTGACTTTCCGCATCTCTGTGTAGAAGCCACCCTGCAACGTGTGGTGAGTCTCCATGAATGTGCCCTATTTGACTTTCCGCATCTCTGTGTAGAAGCCACCCTGCAACGTCTGGTGAGTCTCCATAAATGTGCCCTATTTGACTTTCCGCATCTATGTGTAGTAGCCACCCTGCAACGTGTGGTGAGTCTCCATGAATGCGCCCTATTTGACTTTACGCATCTCTGTGTAGTAGCCACCCTGCAACGTGTGGTGAGTCTCCATGAATGCGCCCTATATGACTTTCGCATCTCTGTGTAGAAGCCACCCTGCAACGTGTGGTGAGTCTCCATGAATGTGCCCTATTTGACTTTCCGCATCTCTGTGTAGAAGCCACCCTGCAACGTGTGGTGAGTCTCCATGAATGTGCCCTATTTGACTTTCCGCATCTCTGTGTAGAAGCCACCCTGCAACGTGTGGTGAGTCTCCATGAATGTGCCCTATTTGACTTTCCGCATCTCTGTGTAGAAGCCACCCTGCAACATGTGGTGAGTCTCCATGAATGTGCCCTATTTGACTTTCCGCATCTCTATGTAGTAGCCGCTCTGCAACATGGGGTGAGTCTCCATGAATGTGCCCTATTTGACTTTCCGCATCTCTATGTAGTAGCCGCTCTGCAACATGGGGTGAGTCTCCATGAAGGTGCCCTATTTGACTTTCCGCATCTCTATGTAGTAGCCACCCTGCAACATGGGGTGAGTCTCCATGAATGTGCCCTATATGACTTTCCGCATCTCTGTGTAGTAGCCGCTCTGCAACATGGGGTGAGTCTCCATAAATGTGCCCTATTTGACTTTCCACATCTCTGTGTAGTAGCCGCCCTGCAACATGGGGTGAGTCTCCATGAATGTGCCCTATTTGACTTTCCGCATCTCTGTGTAGTAGCCGCCCTGCAACATGGGGTGAGTCTCCATGAATGTGCCCTATTTGACTTTCCGCATCTCTGTGTAGTAGCCGCCCTGCAACATGTGGTGAGTCTCCATGAATGTGCCCTATTTGACTTTCCGCATCTCTGTGTAGTAGCCGCCCTACAACATGTGGTGAGTCTCCATGAATGTGCCCTATATGACTTTCCGCATCTCTATGTAGTAGCCGCTCTGCAACATGGGGTGAGTCTCCATGAATGTGCCCTATTTGAGTCTCCGCATCACTGTGTAGTAGCCGCCCTGCAACATGGGGTGAGTCTCCATGAATGTCCCCTATTTCACTCTCCGCATCACTGTGTAGTAGCCACCCTGCAACATGGGGTGAGTCTCCATGAATGTGCCCTATTTGACTCTCCGCATCACTGTGTAGTAGCCGCCCTGCAACGTGTGGTGAGTCTCCATGAATGTGCCCTATTTGACTTTCTGCTTCACTGTGTAGTAGCCGCCCAGCAACATGGGGTGAGTCTCCACGAATGTGCCCTATATGACTTTCCGCATCTCTATGTAGTAGCCGCTCTGCAACATGGGGTGAGTCTCCATGTATGTGCCCTATATGACTTTCCGCATCTCTATGTAGTAGCCGCTCTGCAACATGGGGTGAGTCTCCATGAATGTGCCCTATATGACTTTCCGCATCTCTGTGTAGTAGCCGCCCTGCAACATGGGGTGAGTTTCCATGAATGTGCCCTATTTGACTTTCGGCCTCACTGTGTAGTAGCCACCCTGCAACATGTGGTGAGTCACCATGAATGTGCCCTATTATGCCTGTCCGCTTCGCTGTGTAGTAGCCGCCCTGCAACATGGGGTGAGTGTCCATGAATGTGCTCTATTATGCCTGTCCGCTTCTCTGTGTAGTATCCGCCCTGCAACATGGAGTGAGTCTCCATGAATGTGCTCTATTATGCCTGTCCGCTTCGCTGTGTAGAAGCCGCCCTGCAACATGGGGTGAGTCTCCATGAATGTGCCCTATTTGACTTTCCGCATCACTGTGTAGAAGCCGCCCTGCAACATGGGGTGAGTCACCATGAATGTGCCCTATTATGCCTGTCCGCTTCGCTGTGTAGTAGCCACCCTGCAACATGGGGTGAGTCTCCATGAATGTGCCCTATTTGACTTTCTGCTTCACTGTGTAGTAGCCACCCTGCAACATGTGGTGAGTCTCCATGAATGTGCCCTATTTGACTTTCCGCATCTCTATGTACTAGCCACCCTGCAACATGGGGTGAGTCTCCATGAATGTGCCCTATTTGACTTTCTGCTTCACTGTGTAGTAGCCACCCTGCAACATGTGGTGAGTCTCCATGAATGTGCCCTATTTGACTTTCCGCATCTCTATGTAGTAGCCGCTCTGCAACATGGGGTGAGTCTCCATGAAGGTGCCCCATATGACTTTCCGCATCTCTATGTAGTAGCCGCTCTGCAACATGGGGTGAGTCTCCATGAATGTGCCCTATTTGACTTTCTGCTTCACTGTGTAGTAGCCGCCCTGCAACATGGGGTGAGTCTCCATGAATGTGCCCTATATGACATTCCGCATCTCTATGTAGTAGCCGCTCTGCAACATGGGGTGAGTCTCCATGAATGTGCCCTATTTGACTTTCCGCATCTCTGTGTAGTAGCTGCCCTGCAACATGGGGTGAGTCTCCATGAATGTGCCCTATTTGACTTTCCGCATCTCTGTATAGTAGCCGCCCTGCAACATGTGGTGACTCTCCATGAATGTGCCCTATTTGACTTTCCGCATCTCTGTGTAGTAGCCGCCCTGCAACATGTGGTGAGTCTCCATGAATGTGCCCTATATGACTTTCCGCGTCTCTATGTAGAAGCCGCTCTGCAACATGGGGTGAGTCTCCATGAATGTGCCCTATTTGACTCTCCGCATCACTGTGTAGTAGCCGCCCTGCAACATGGGGTGAATCTCCATGAATGTCCCCTATTTGACTCTCCGCATCACTGTGTAGTAGCCGCCCTGCAACATGGGGTGAGTCTCCATGAATGTGCCCTATTTGACTCTCCGCATCACTGTGTAGTAGCCGCCCTGAAACGTGTGGTGAGTCTCCATGAATGTGCCCTATTTGACTTTCTGCTTCACTGTGTAGTAGCCGCCCAGCAACATGGGGTGAGTCTCCACGAATGTGCCCTATATGACTTTCCGCATCTCTATGTAGTAGCCGCTCTGCAACATGGGGTGAGTCTCCATGTATGTGCCCTATATGACTTTCCGCATCTCTATGTAGTAGCCGCTCTGCAACATGGGGTGAGTCTCCATGAATGTGCCCTATTTGACTTTCCGCATCTCTGTGTAGTAGCCGCCCTGCAACATGGGGTGAGTTTCCATGAATGTGCCCTATTTGACTTTCGGCCTCACTGTGTAGTAGCCACCCTGCAACATGTGGTGAGTCACCATGAATGTGCCCTATTATGCCTGTCCGCTTCGCTGTGTAGTAGCCGCCCTGCAACATGGGGTGAGTGTCCATGAATGTGCTCTATTATGCCTGTCCGCTTCTCTGTGTAGTATCCGCCCTGCAACATGGAGTGAGTCTCCATGAATGTGCTCTATTATGCCTGTCCGCTTCGCTGTGTAGAAGCCGCCCTGCAACATGGGGTGAGTCTCCATGAATGTGCCCTATTTGACTTTCCGCATCACTGTGTAGAAGCCGCCCTGCAACATGGGGTGAGTCACCATGAATGTGCCCTATTATGCCTGTCCGCTTCGCTGTGTAGTAGCCACCCTGCAACATGGGGTGAGTCTCCATGAATGTGCCCTATTTGACTTTCTGCTTCACTGTGTAGTAGCCACCCTGCAACATGTGGTGAGTCTCCATGAATGTGCCCTATTTGACTTTCCGCATCTCTATGTACTAGCCACCCTGCAACATGGGGTGAGTCTCCATGAATGTGCCCTATTTGACTTTCTGCTTCACTGTATAGTAGCCACCCTGCAACATGTGGTGAGTCTCCATGAATGTGCCCTATTTGACTTTCCGCATCTCTATGTAGTAGCCACCCTGCAACATGGGGTGAGTCTCCATGAAGGTGCCCCATATGACTTTCCGCATCTCTATGTAGTAGCCGCTCTGCAACATGGGGTGAGTCTCCATGAATGTGCCCTATTTGACTTTCTGCTTCACAGTGTAGTAGCCGCCCTGCAACATGGGGTGAGTCTCCATGAATGTGCCCTATATGACTTTCCGCATCTCTATGTAGTAGCCGCTCTGCAACATGGGGTGAGTCTCCATGAATGTGCCCTATTTGACTTTCCGCATCTCTGTGTAGTAGCTGCCCTGCAACATGGGGTGAGTCTCCATGAATGTGCCCTATTTGACTTTCCGCATCTCTGTATAGTAGCCACCCTGCAACATGTGGTGAGTCTCCATGAATGTGCCCTATTTGACTTTCCGCATCTCTGTGTAGTAGCCGCCCTGCAACATGTGGTGACTCTCCATGAATGTGCCCTATTTGACTTTCCGCATCTCTGTGTAGTAGCCGCCCTGCAACATGTGGTGAGTCTCCATGAATGTGCCCTATATGACTTTCCGCATCTCTATGTAGAAGCCGCTCTGCAACATGGGGTGAGTCTCCATGAATGTGCCCTATTTGACTCTCCGCATCACTGTGTAGTAGCCGCCCTGCAACATGGGGTGAGTCTCCATGAATGTGCCCTATTTGACTCTCCGCATCACTGTGTAGTAGGCGCCCTGCAACACGGGGTGAGTTTCCATGAATGTGCCCTATTTGACTCTCTGCATCACTGTGTAGTAGCTGCCCTGCAACGTGTGGTGAGTCTCCATGAATGTGCCCTATTTGACTTTCCGCTTCACTGTGTAGTAGCCACCCAGCAACATGGGGTGAGTCTCCATGAATGTGCCCTATATGACTTTCCGCATCTCTATGTAGTAGCCGCTCTGCAACATGGGGTGAGTCTCCATGAATGTGCCCTATTTGACTTTCTGCATCTCTGTGTAGTAGCCGCCCTGCAACATAGGGTGAGTCTCCATGAATGTGCCCTATTTGACTTTCCGCATCTCTGTGTAGAAGCCACCCTGCAACGTGTGGTGAGTCTCCATGAATATGCCCTATTTGACTTTCCGCATCTCTGTGTAGAAGCCACCCTGCAACATGTGGTCAGTCTCCATGAATGTGCCCTATTTGACTTTCCGCATCTCTATGTAGTAGCCGCTCTGCAACATGGGGTGAGTCTCCATGAAGGTGCCCTATTTGACTTTCCGCATCTCTATGTAGTAGCCACCCTGCAACATGGGGTGAGTCTCCATGAATGTGCCCTATTTGACTTTCCACATCTCTGTGTAGTAGCCGCCCTGCAACATGGGGTGAGTCTCCATGAATGTGCCCTATTTGACTTTCCACATTTCTGTGTAGTAGCCGCCCTGCAACATGGGGTGAGTCTCCATGAATGTGCCCTATTTGACTTTCCGCATCTCTGTGTAGTAGCCGCCCTGCAACATGTGGTGAGTCTCCATGAATGTGCCCTATTTGACTTTCCGCATCTCTGTGTAGTAGCCGCCCTACAACATGTGGTGAGTCTCCATGAATGTGCCCTATATGACTTTCCGCATCTCTATGTAGTAGCCGCTCTGCAACATGGGGTGAGTCTCCATGAATGTGCCCTATTTGAGTCTCCGCATCACTGTGTAGTAGCCGCCCTGCAACATGGGGTGAGTCTCCATGAATGTCCCCTATTTGACTCTCCGCATCACTGTGTAGTAGCCGCCCTGCAACATGGGGTGAGTCTCCATGAATGTGCCCTATTTGACTCTCCGCATCACTGTGTAGTAGCCGCCCTGCAAGGTGTGGTGAGTCTCCATGAATGTGCCTTATTTGACTTTCTGCTTCACTGTGTAGTAGCCGCCCAGCAACATGGGGTGAGTCTCCATGAATGTGCCCTATATGACTTTCCGCATCCCTATGTAGTAGCCGCTCTGCAACATGGGGTGAGTCTCCATGAATGTGCCCTATATGACTTTCTGCATCTCTATGTAGTAGCCGCTGTGTAACATGGGGTGAGTCTCCATGAATGTGCCCTATTTGACTTTCGGCCTCACTGTGTAGTAGCCACCCTGCAACATGTGGTGAGTCACCATGAATGTGCCCTATTATACCTGTCCGCTTCGCTGTGTAGTAGCCGCCCTGCAACATAGGGTGAGTGTCCATGAATGTGCTCTATTATGCCTGTCCGCTTCTCTGTGTAGTATCCGCCCTGCAACATGGAGTGAGTCTCCATGAATGTGCTCTATTATGCCTGTCCGCTTCGCTGTGTAGAAGCCACCCTGCAACATGGGGTGAGTCTCCATGAATGTGCCCTATTTGACTTTCTGCTTCACTGTGTAGTAGCCACCCTGCAACATGTGGTGAGTCTCCATGAATGTGCCCTATTTGACTTTCCGCATCTCTATGTACTAGCCACCCTCCATGAATGTGCCCTATTTGACTTTCCGCATCACTGTGTAGAAGCCGCCCTGCAACATGGGGTGAGTCACCATGAATGTGCCCTATTATGCCTGTCCGCATCACTGTGTAGAAGCCACCCTGCAACATGGGGTGAGTCTCCATGAATGTGCCCTATTTGACTTTCTGCTTCACTGTGTAGTAGCCACCCTGCAACATGTGGTGAGTCTCCATGAATGTGCCCTATTTGACTTTCCGCATCTCTATGTACTAGCCACCCTGCAACATGGGGTGAGTCTCCATGAATGTGCCCTATTTGACTTTCTGCTTCACTGTATAGTAGCCACCCTGCAACATGTGGTGAGTCTCCATGAATGTGCCCTATTTGACTTTCCGCATCTCTATGTAGTAGCCACCCTGCAACATGGGGTGAGTCTCCATGAAGGTGCCCCATATGACTTTCCGCATCTCTATGTAGTAGCCGCTCTGCAACATGGGGTGAGTCTCCATGAATGTGCCCTATTTGACTTTCTGCTTCACTGTGTAGTAGCCGCCCTGCAACATGGGGTGAGTCTCCATGAATGTGCCCTATATGACTTTCCGCATCTCTATGTAGTAGCCGCTCTGCAACATGGGGTGAGTCTCCATGAATGTGCCCTATTTGACTTTCCGCATCTCTGTGTAGTAGCTGCCCTGCAACATGGGGTGAGTCTCCATGAATGTGCCCTATTTGACTTTCCGCATCTCTGTATAGTAGCCACCCTGCAACATGTGGTGAGTCTCCATGAATGTGCCCTATTTGACTTTCCGCATCTCTGTGTAGTAGCCGCCCTGCAACATGTGGTGACTCTCCATGAATGTGCCCTATTTGACTTTCCGCATCTCTGTGTAGTAGCCGCCCTGCAACATGTGGTGAGTCTCCATGAATGTGCCCTATATGACTTTCCGCATCTCTATGTAGAAGCCGCTCTGCAACATGGGGTGAGTCTCCATGAATGTGCCCTATTTGACTCTCCGCATCACTGTGTAGTAGCCGCCCTGCAACATGGGGTGAGTCTCCATGAATGTGCCCTATTTGACTCTCCGCATCACTGTGTAGTAGGCGCCCTGCAACACGGGGTGAGTTTCCATGAATGTGCCCTATATGACTTTCCGCATCTCTATGTAGTAGCCGCTCTGCAACATGGGGTGAGTCTCCATGAATGTGCCCTATTTGACTTTCTGCATCTCTGTGTAGTAGCCGCCCTGCAACATAGGGTGAGTCTCCATGAATGTGCCCTATTTGACTTTCCGCATCTCTGTGTAGAAGCCACCCTGCAACGTGTGGTGAGTCTCCATGAATATGCCCTATTTGACTTTCCGCATCTCTGTGTAGAAGCCACCCTGCAACATGTGGTCAGTCTCCATGAATGTGCCCTATTTGACTTTCCGCATCTCTATGTAGTAGCCGCTCTGCAACATGGGGTGAGTCTCCATGAAGGTGCCCTATTTGACTTTCCGCATCTCTATGTAGTAGCCACCCTGCAACATGGGGTGAGTCTCCATGAATGTGCCCTATTTGACTTTCCACATCTCTGTGTAGTAGCCGCCCTGCAACATGGGGTGAGTCTCCATGAATGTGCCCTATTTGACTTTCCACATTTCTGTGTAGTAGCCGCCCTGCAACATGGGGTGAGTCTCCATGAATGTGCCCTATTTGACTTTCCGCATCTCTGTGTAGTAGCCGCCCTGCAACATGTGGTGAGTCTCCATGAATGTGCCCTATTTGACTTTCCGCATCTCTGTGCAGTAGCCGCCCTACAACATGTGGTGAGTCTCCATGAATGTGCCCTATATGACTTTCCGCATCTCTATGTAGTAGCCGCTCTGCAACATGGGGTGAGTCTCCATGAATGTGCCCTATTTGAGTCTCCGCATCACTGTGTAGTAGCCGCCCTGCAACATGGGGTGAGTCTCCATGAATGTCCCCTATTTGACTCTCCGCATCACTGTGTAGTAGCCGCCCTGCAACATGGGGTGAGTCTCCATGAATGTGCCCTATTTGACTCTCCGCATCACTGTGTAGTAGCCGCCCTGCAAGGTGTGGTGAGTCTCCATGAATGTGCCTTATTTGACTTTCTGCTTCACTGTGTAGTAGCCGCCCAGCAACATGGGGTGAGTCTCCATGAATGTGCCCTATATGACTTTCCGCATCCCTATGTAGTAGCCGCTCTGCAACATGGGGTGAGTCTCCATGAATGTGCCCTATATGACTTTCTGCATCTCTATGTAGTAGCCGCTGTGTAACATGGGGTGAGTCTCCATGAATGTGCCCTATTTGACTTTCGGCCTCACTGTGTAGTAGCCACCCTGCAACATGTGGTGAGTCACCATGAATGTGCCCTATTATACCTGTCCGCTTCGCTGTGTAGTAGCCGCCCTGCAACATAGGGTGAGTGTCCATGAATGTGCTCTATTATGCCTGTCCGCTTCTCTGTGTAGTATCCGCCCTGCAACATGGAGTGAGTCTCCATGAATGTGCTCTATTATGCCTGTCCGCTTCGCTGTGTAGAAGCCACCCTGCAACATGGGGTGAGTCTCCATGAATGTGCCCTATTTGACTTTCTGCTTCACTGTGTAGTAGCCACCCTGCAACATGTGGTGAGTCTCCATGAATGTGCCCTATTTGACTTTCCGCATCTCTATGTACTAGCCACCCTCCATGAATGTGCCCTATTTGACTTTCCGCATCACTGTGTAGAAGCCGCCCTGCAACATGGGGTGAGTCACCATGAATGTGCCCTATTATGCCTGTCCGCATCACTGTGTAGAAGCCACCCTGCAACATGGGGTGAGTCTCCATGAATGTGCCCTATTTGACTTTCTGCTTCACTGTGTAGTAGCCACCCTGCAACATGTGGTGAGTCTCCATGAATGTGCCCTATTTGACTTTCCGCATCTCTATGTACTAGCCACCCTGCAACATGGGGTGAGTCTCCATGAATGTGCCCTATTTGACTTTCTGCTTCACTGTATAGTAGCCACCCTGCAACATGTGGTGAGTCTCCATGAATGTGCCCTATTTGACTTTCCGCATCTCTATGTAGTAGCCACCCTGCAACATGGGGTGAGTCTCCATGAAGGTGCCCCATATGACTTTCCGCATCTCTATGTAGTAGCCGCTCTGCAACATGGGGTGAGTCTCCATGAATGTGCCCTATTTGACTTTCTGCTTCACTGTGTAGTAGCCGCCCTGCAACATGGGGTGAGTCTCCATGAATGTGCCCTATATGACTTTCCGCATCTCTATGTAGTAGCCGCTCTGCAACATGGGGTGAGTCTCCATGAATGTGCCCTATTTGACTTTCCGCATCTCTGTGTAGTAGCTGCCCTGCAACATGGGGTGAGTCTCCATGAATGTGCCCTATTTGACTTTCCGCATCTCTGTATAGTAGCCACCCTGCAACATGTGGTGAGTCTCCATGAATGTGCCCTATTTGACTTTCCGCATCTCTGTGTAGTAGCCGCCCTGCAACATGTGGTGACTCTCCATGAATGTGCCCTATTTGACTTTCCGCATCTCTGTGTAGTAGCCGCCCTGCAACATGTGGTGAGTCTCCATGAATGTGCCCTATATGACTTTCCGCATCTCTATGTAGAAGCCGCTCTGCAACATGGGGTGAGTCTCCATGAATGTGCCCTATTTGACTCTCCGCATCACTGTGTAGTAGCCGCCCTGCAACATGGGGTGAGTCTCCATGAATGTGCCCTATTTGACTCTCCGCATCACTGTGTAGTAGGCGCCCTGCAACACGGGGTGAGTTTCCATGAATGTGCCCTATTTGACTCTCTGCATCACTGTGTAGTAGCTGCCCTGCAACGTGTGGTGAGTCTCCATGAATGTGCCCTATTTGACTTTCCGCTTCACTGTGTAGTAGCCACCCAGCAACATGGGGTGAGTCTCCATGAATGTGCCCTATATGACTTTCCGCATCTCTATGTAGTAGCCGCTCTGCAACATGGGGTGAGTCTCCATGAATGTGCCCTATTTGACTTTCTGCATCTCTGTGTAGTAGCCGCCCTGCAACATAGGGTGAGTCTCCATGAATGTGCCCTATTTGACTTTCCGCATCTCTGTGTAGAAGCCACCCTGCAACGTGTGGTGAGTCTCCATGAATATGCCCTATTTGACTTTCCGCATCTCTGTGTAGAAGCCACCCTGCAACATGTGGTCAGTCTCCATGAATGTGCCCTATTTGACTTTCCGCATCTCTATGTAGTAGCCGCTCTGCAACATGGGGTGAGTCTCCATGAAGGTGCCCTATTTGACTTTCCGCATCTCTATGTAGTAGCCACCCTGCAACATGGGGTGAGTCTCCATGAATGTGCCCTATTTGACTTTCCACATCTCTGTGTAGTAGCCGCCCTGCAACATGGGGTGAGTCTCCATGAATGTGCCCTATTTGACTTTCCACATTTCTGTGTAGTAGCCGCCCTGCAACATGGGGTGAGACTCCATGAATGTGCCCTATTTGACTTTCCGCATCTCTGTGTAGTAGCCGCCCTGCAACATGTGGTGAGTCTTCATGAATGTGCCCTATTTGACTGTCCGCATCTCTGTGTAGTAGCCGCCCTACAACATGTGGTGAGTCTCCATGAATGTGCCCTATATGACTTTCCGCATCTCTATGTAGTAGCCGCTCTGCAACATGGGGTGAGTCTCCATGAATGTGCCCTATTTGAGTCTCCGCATCACTGTGTAGTAGCCGCCCTGCAACATGGGGTGAGTCTCCATGAATGTCCCCTATTTGACTCTCCGCATCACTGTGTAGTAGCCGCCCTGCAACATGGGGTGAGTCTCCATGAATGTGCCCTATTTGACTCTCCGCATCACTGTGTAGTAGCCGCCCTGCAACGTGTGGTGAGTCTCCATGAATGTGCCCTATTTGACTTTCTGCTTCACTGTGTAGTAGCCGCCCAGCAACATGGGGTGAGTCTCCATGAATGTGCCCTATATGACTTTCCGCATCCCTATGTAGTAGCCGCTCTGCAACATGGGGTGAGTCTCCATGAATGTGCCCTATATGACTTTCTGCATCTCTATGTAGTAGCCGCTGTGTAACATGGGGTGAGTCTCCATGAATGTGCCCTATTTGACTTTCCGCATCTCTGTGTAGTAGCCGCCCTGCAACATGGGGTGAGTTTCCATGAATGTGCCCTATTTGACTTTCGGCCTCACTGTGTAGTAGCCACCCTGCAACATGTGGTGAGTCACCATGAATGTGCCCTATTATACCTGTCCGCTTCGCTGTGTAGTAGCCGCCCTGCAACATAGGGTGAGTGTCCATGAATGTGCTCTATTATGCCTGTCCGCTTCTCTGTGTAGTATCCGCCCTGCAACATGGAGTGAGTCTCCATGAATGTGCTCTATTATGCCTGTCCGCTTCGCTGTGTAGAAGCCGCCCTGCAACATGGGGTGAGTCTCCATGAATGTGCCCTATTTGACTTTCCGCATCACTGTGTAGAAGCCGCCCTGCAACATGGGGTGAGTCACCATGAATGTGCCCTATTATGCCTGTCCGCTTCGCTGTGTAGTAGCCACCCTGCAACATGGGGTGAGTCTCCATGAATGTGCCCTATTTGACTTTCTGCTTCACTGTGTAGTAGCCACCCTGCAACATGTGGTGAGTCTCCATGAATGTGCCCTATTTGACTTTCCGCATCTCTATGTACTAGCCACCCTGCAACATGGGGTGAGTCTCCATGAATGTGCCCTATTTGACTTTCTGCTTCACTGTGCAGTAGCCACCCTGCAACATGTGTTGAGTCTCCATGAATGTGCCCTATTTGACTTTCCGCATCTCTATGTAGTAGCCACCCTGCAACATGGGGTGAGTCTCCATGAAGGTGCCCCATATGACTTTCCGCATCTCTATGTAGTAGCCACTCTGCAACATGGGGTGAGTCTCCATGAATGTGCCCTATTTGACTTTCTGCTTCACTGTGTAGTAGCCGCCCTGCAACATGGGGTGAGTCTCCATGAATGTGCCCTATATGACTTTCCGCATCTCTATGTAGTAGCCGCTCTGCAACATGGGGTGAGTCTCCATGAATGTGCCCTATTTGACTTTCCGCATCTCTGTGTAGTAGCCACCCTGCAACATGTGGTGAGTCTCCATGAATGTGCCCTATTTGACTTTCCGCATCTCTGTGTAGTAGCCGCCCTGCAACATGTGGTGAGTCTCCATGAATGTGCCCTATTTGACTTTCCGCATCTCTGTGTAGTAGCCGCCCTGCAACATGTGGTGAGTCTCAATGAATGTGCCCTATATGACTTTCCGCATCTCTATGTAGAAGCCGCTCTGCAACATGGGGTGAGTCTCCATGAATGTGCCCTATTTGACTCTCCGCATCACTGTGTAGTAGGCGCCCTGCAACACGGGGTGAGTCTCTATGAATGTGCCCTATTTGACTCTCTGCATCACTGTGTAGTAGCTGCCCTGCAACGTGTGGTGAGTCTCCATGAATGTGCCCTATTTGACTTTCCGCTTCACTGTGTAGTAGCCACCCAGCAACATGGGGTGAGTCTCCATGAATGTGCCCTATATGACTTTCCGCATCTCTATGTAGTAGCCGCTCTGCAACATGGGGTGAGTCTCCATGAATGTGCCCTATTTGACTTTCCGCATCTCTGTGTAGTAGCCGCCCTGCAACATAGGGGAGTCTCCATGAATGTGCCCTATTTGACTTTCTGCTTCACTGTGTAGTAGCCACCCTGCAACATGTGGTGAGTCACCATGAATGTGCCCTATTATGCCTGTCCTCTTCGCTGTGTAGTAGCCGCCCTGCAACATGGGGTGAGTCTCCATGAATGTGCTCTATTATGCCTGTCCGCTTCGCTGTGTAGAAGCCGCCCTGCAACATGGGGTGAGTCTCCATGAATATGCCCTATTTGACTTTCCGCATCACTGTGTAGAAGCCGCCCTGCAACATGGGGTGAGTCACTATGAATGTGCTCTAGTATGCCTGTCCGCTTCGCTGTGTAGTAGCCGCCCTGCAACATGAGGTTAGGATCCATGTTGCTCTCTGAATCCTTATGCACTTTTGCTCAAGCTGTAATCTATGATGCACATTCCACCTATTTTAATTACTTCTTGAGCTTCCCTTTATGTAACCAGAAACACTACAACCACTTTCTTATGCCTAAGCGCCTAGATACCTCAGGGTTTTGTGCGCCATACAAATAACGAATACAAATACAAAATTAAAGAGAGAGATCTTCCAGTGGTTCAGGTCTGCAGTGTATCCTGAACAGTCCTGTTTCCATGTAATGAGAGCACATGAAGGATAAAACCACATGTTTTGGTCCTAATGTGGTCTTAATGTGTGGTCCTAACAAGAGCCAAGAGCTGTGAGCAAAAACAGTGCTACATGACCTCACATAAGAGGACACAAAAAACGTTTGGCACAAACAAAGTGCAGCACAAAGAGCAGTGCAGGTCAGCTACATGATCAGTGCGGTACCTCAACAGGGCGTAGCAAAGGGCAGTACAGGGCGCTACGTGATCAGTGCAGTAGAGGCCAGTTACATGATCAGTGCAGTACAACAACAGGGCATAGAAAAGAATAGTACAGTCCAGCTACATGATCAGTGTAGCACAACAGGGTATAGCAAATGCCAGCTACATGAAACAACAGGGCATAGCAAAGATCAGTACAGGTCAGCTACATGATCAGTGCAGCAAAAAAACAGGGCCTAGCAAAGGGCAGTGCAGGCCGGCTACATGATCCGTGCAGCACAACACAACAACAGGGCCTAGCAAAGAGCAATGCAGGCCAGCTACATGATCAGTGCAGCACAACAACAGGGCATAGCAAAGAGCAGTACAAGCCAGCTACATGATCAGTGTAGCACAACAGGGTATAGCAAAGAGCAGTACAGGCCAGCTACATGAAACAACAGGGCATAGCAAAGATCAGTACAGGTCGGCTAAATGATCAGTGCAGCAAAACAACAGGGCTTAGCAAAGAGCAGTGCGGGCCAGCTACATGATCAGTGCAGCAAAACAACACAGCCTAGCAAAGGGCAGTGCAGGCCGGCTACATGATCCGTGCAGCACAACACAACAACAGGGCCTAGCAAAGAGCAATGCAGGCCAGCTACATGATCAGTGCAGCAACACAACAGGACCTACCAAAGGCCAGTGCAGGCCAGCTGCATGATCAGTGCAGCACAACAACAGGGCCTAGCAAAGAACAGTGCAGGCCAGCTACATGATCAGTGCAGCACAACAACAGGGCATATCAAGGAGCAGTACAGGCCAGCTATTTGATCAGTGTAGCACAACAACAGGGCCTAGCAAAGAGCAGTGCAAGCCAGCTACATGATCAGTGCAGCACAACAACAGGGCATAACAAAGAGCAGTGCAGGCCAGTGCAGGCAAGCTACATGATCAGTAGAGCACAACAACAGGGCATAGCAAAGAGCAAAAAACATGATCAGTGTAGAACTACAACGGGACATAGCAAAGAGCAGTACAGGCCAGCTACATGATCATTGTAGCACTACAACAGGGCCTAGCAAAAAGCAGTACAGGCCAGCTACTTGATCAGTGGAGCAAAACAACAGGACATAGCAAAGAGCAGTACAGGCCAGCTACATGATCAGTGTAGCACAACAGGGTATAGCAAAGAGCAGTACAGGCCAGCTACATGAAACAACAGGGCATAGCAAAGATCAGTACAGGTCGGCTAAATGATCAGTGCAGCAAAACAACAGGGCTTAGCAAAGAGCAGTGCGGGCCAGCTACATGATCAGTGCAGGAAAACAACACAGCCTAGCAAAGGGCAGTGCAGGCCGGCTACATGATCCGTGCAGCACAACACAACAACAGGGCCTAGCAAAGAGCAATGCAGGCCAGCTACATGATCAGTGCAGCAACACAACAGGACCTACCAAAGGCCAGTGCAGGCCAGCTGCATGATCAGTGCAGCACAACAACAGGGCCTAGCAAAGAACAGTGCAGGCCAGCTACATGATCAGTGCAGCACAACAACAGGGCATATCAAGGAGCAGTACAGGCCAGCTATTTGATCAGTGTAGCACAACAACAGGGCCTAGCAAAGAGCAGTGCAAGCCAGCTACATGATCAGTGCAGCACAACAACAGGGCATAACAAAGAGCAGTGCAGGCCAGTGCAGGCAAGCTACATGATCAGTAGAGCACAACAACAGGGCATAGCAAAGAGCAAAAAACATGATCAGTGTAGAACTACAACGGGACATAGCAAAGAGCAGTACAGGCCAGCTACATGATCATTGTAGCACTACAACAGGGCCTAGCAAAAAGCAGTACAGGCCAGCTACTTGATCAGTGGAGCAAAACAACAGGACATAGCAAAGAGCAGTACAGGCCAGCTACATGATCAGTGTAGCACTACAACAGGGCCTAGCAAAGAGCAGTGCAGGCCAGCTACTTGATCAGTGCAGTACAACAACAGGGCATAGCAAAGAGCAGTGCAGGCCAGCTACATGATCAGTGCAGCAAAACAACAGGGCCTAGCATAGAGCAGTGCAGGCCAGCTACATGATCGGTGCAGCACAACAACAGGGCCTAGCAAAGAGCAGTGCAGGCCAGGTACATGATCAGTGCAGCACAACAACATTGCCTAGCAAAGGGCAGTACAGGCCAGCTACATGATCAGTGCAGCACAACAAAAGGGCATAGCAAAGGGCAGTGCAGGCCAGCTACATGTAGAGGGCAGTTAGATTATCAGTGCAGTATAACAACAGGGCGTAGCAAAGGGCAGTGCAGGCCAGCTACATGTTTAGTGCAGTACAACAACAGGGCGTAGCAAAGAGCAGTACAGGCCAGCTACATGATCAGTGTAGCACAACAACAGGGCATAGCAAAGAGAAGTACAAGCCAGCTACATGATCAGTGCAGCACAACAACAGGGCATAGCAAAGAGCAGCACAGGCCAGCTACATGATCAGTGCAGTACAAAAACAGGGCATAGCAAAGAGCAGTACAGGCCAGCTACATGAAACAACAGGGCATAGCAAAGATCAGTACAGGTCAGCTAAATTATCAGTGCAGCAAAACAACAGGGTTTAGCAAAGAGCGGTGCATGCCAGCTACATGATCAGTGCAGCAAAACAATAGGGCCTAGCAAAGGGCAGTGCAGGCCAGCTACATGATCTGTGCAGCACAACACAACAACAGGGCCTAGCAAAGAGCAATGCAGGCCAGCTACATGAGCAGTGCAGCAACACAACAGGGCCTACCAAAGGGCAGTGCAGGCCAGCTGCATGATCAGTGCAGCACAACAACAGGGCCTAGCAAAGAACAGTGCAGGCCAGCTACATGATCAGTGCAGCACAACAACAGGGCATATCAAGGAGCAGTACAGGCCAGCTATTTGATCAGTGTAGCACAACAACAGAGCCTAGCAAAGAGCAGTGCAGGCCAGCTACATGATCAGTGCAGCACAACAACAGGGCATAGCAAAGAGCAGTGCAGGTCAGCTACATGATCAGTGCAGTACAACCGGACATAGCCAATGACAGTTCAGGCCAGCTACATGATCAGTGCAGTACAACCGGACATAGCCAATGACAGTTCAGGCCAGCTACATGATCAGTGTAGCACAAGAACAGGGCATAGCAAAGAGCAGTGCAGGCCAGCTACATGATCAGTGCAGCAAAACAACAGGGCCTAGCATAGAGCAATGCAGGCCAGCTACATGATCAGTGCAACACAACAACAGGGCCTAGCAAAGAGCAGTGCAGGCCAGGTACATGATCAGTGCAGCACAACAACATTGCCTAGCAAAGGGCAGTACAGACCAGCTACATGATCAGTGCAGCACAACAAAAGGGCATAGCAAAGGGCAGTGCAGGCCAGCTACATGTAGAGGGCAGTTACATGATCAGTGCAGTACAACAGGGCGTAGCAAAGGGCAGTGCAGGCCAGCTACATGTTTAGTGCAGTACAACAACAGGGCGTAGCAAAGAGCAGTACAGGCCAGCTACATGATCAGTGCAGTACAAAAACAGGGCATAGCAAAGAGCAGTACAGGCCAGCTACATGAAACAACAGGGCATAGCAAAGATCAGTACAGGTCAGCTAAATTATCAGTGCAGCAAAACAACAGCATTTAGAAAGAGCGGTGCATGCCAGCTACATGATCAGTGCAGCAAAATAACAGGGCCTAGCAAAGGGCATTGCAGGCCAGCTACATGATCTGTGCAGCACAACACAACAACAGGGCCTAGCAAAGAGCAATGCAGGCCAGCTACATGATCAGTGCAGCAAAACAACAGGGCCTACCAAAGGGCAGTGCAGGCCAGCTGCATGATCAGTGCAGCACAACAACAGGGCCTAGCAAAGAACAGTGCAGGCCAGCTACATGATCAGTGCAGCACAACAACAGGGCATATCAAGGAGCAGTACAGGCAGCTATTTGATCAGTGTAGCACAACAACAGGGCCTAGCAAAGAGCAGTGCAGGCCAGCTACATGATCAGTGCAGCACAACAACAGGGCATAGCAAAGAGCAGTGCAGGCCAGCTACATGATCAGTGTAGCACTACAACGGGACATAGCAAAGAGCAGTACAGGCCAGCTACTTGATCAGTGCAGCAAAACAAGAGGACATAGCAAAGAGCAGTACAGGCCAGCTACATGATCAGTGCAGTACAACCGGACATAGCCAATGACAGTTCAGGCCAGCTACATGATCAGTGTAGCACAAGAAAAGGGCATAGCAAAGAGCAGTGCAGGCCAGCTACATGATCAGTGCAGCAAAACAACAGGGCCTAGCATAGAGGAGTGCAGGCCAGCTACATGATCGGTGCAGCACAGCAACAGTGCATGGCAAAGAGCAGAACACACCAGATAGGTGATTAGTGCAGTACAGCAGTGCAGCAAAGAAAGGTGGAGATCAGAGATGCTATTAATCAGGAGGACGGGGCAGTGATAATGCTGCAATGAGGGAAGAGGAATAAGACAGTGGGAATGAGCAGGGGGCAAAGGCAAGTGTCCAGCCCACCCCGGAGAGAACGGACATGGTGCACCTGGTCACGACTCTAATATCAGTAACTCAGCCGATATTGGTATGGGCACAAGCCCTTATGTTGGATGAACAGGGTGGGCTAATGGTGCACTGGGTCCTGGATGGATGCAGAACCATTTGGATTGGGAGGAGCGGATCAGCAATTACAATGGTAAAAGAAAAGCAAGTGTATCCAGAGGCTAAACACAGGCATCGTCCCGGGAGGATAGCTCAGCAGCAACGTGCTCGCCTTGGAAGCAAGACGACGCAGAGCAACACAGGTTCAAATCCCAGGTCCGTACTTAGAATTCTCTGGGTATTATTTATGTATTATAGATAGCCTTTCATATCATATCATATTCTGTGACAGTATTTCCACTCTGGCTGAACTGGCGTGTTACAGGTTCTCCACCAGTAACATCAGCATTGAACAGGTGCTGTTGCATCATTTCTTTTACCACGAGATAAATGTAGTGCTACAATTACGTATAACTGCTGAATTTGAGTGTTCATTTGCACAGCATTTCTGATGGAAAGGTTATGAAGAGATTAAAGGTCATCTGCCTTGTTTGGATGAGGGTCAAAGGATGAATCTGCTGTGGGAAATCAGACTTGCCTTTCAGAATTTTCCCAGCCTGGTAATTAGCCCTGTCATAATCCACATAAGTATAGGGGGATGATCCCTTTTTGTCCTCAAATTAAATTCTACAGGTGGGAATGCCTCTTTAACCCGTAAGTCCCGCCCTACCAAAGTCCCACCCCGGCAGTGACATCATGGGGGTGACACAGAAGTTCCACCCCACCGGAAGTAACCTCAAAGGAGTTCCACAGCAGTCCTGCCCTGCCAGAAGTCCCACCCCAGAAGTGGCATTACTTGTGCCATCCGGCAGACCCCTCCAGGTTGTGGGTAAGTGACATCAGCGGTTTGACCCAGGAGTAATCTGACTGAAGCCATGTTTAGGTCCCCCCCTTGTACCGGTTAATGGGGTGACAATCATAATGCGGAAATGATGTGCATGTTGTTTTGACCCCAGCAGGTATGCCCCCAAATCCTAGAATCGTGTTCTAGGGTTTATAATGCAACAGGGCGCTGTGAAGATGATGCAGGCTCGTTGCCACCCCTAGGTGGGTTGGGTAAAGGGTATATATACAGAAGGAGAGCCGGAGAGAAGTATACAGCGTGCTTGCAGACTTGGGTATCCTGATGGATGTGATGCTTCCTTGTAATAAGGAATGTAAAATACAGCCTAATATGTATATCTGGTTTCTAGCAAAATATCAATACAAAAAAAATAATTAAAAAACACCCAACTGTAATGTGGCAAAGGCTTGCTAGGCTCTGAGTCGGGTGTGTAAACCCCATACTCTTGAAACACTTGTGTATAAGCACGGTATAAATGCCATATCATATCATATCATATCATACATGTGTTATTATTATTAATTGTTGTAATGCCCAGCATACCCCTAGGCCTCAGGGCGCCAGAGGGTGAAGAAAGAGAAATACAATGTCATATCATGGAGCGGGAGGGACCAACTGAACACAGGCTAATCGTTAGTGTTAAAAAGCATAGTCTTCAGAGTGTTCCTGAAGCAAAGACAGTCAGCACAGTCACTCAGTTAGTTTATTCCACAAGCGTGGAGATAGCACATTAAAATTAGCCCCACCAAACCTTTCCAGTCTATAGCGAGGTTCTGACAATCTATTAAGACAGCTAGAGCGTAGGAATCGAGAAGCTGGAATATGAGAAATCCTTTGTGTCAAACATTGTGGTGCTTTAACGGCCAGACATGTGTGAGTCAGTGTAAGTAACTTATAAGTGATGCGATCCTGGACCGGAAGCCAATGCAGAGATTTCCAAGCATCGGTGACATGGTCCCTCTTGGAAATGCCACATACTGCTTGAAAAGCATTATTCTGGGCAGTCTGAAGGGTAGCGATGTTGGCATTAGTGGTATTGGCTAGTAGACTGTTGCAATAATCCAGTCTAGAATTCACGCGAGCTGTGACCAGAGAAGCAGCATTAGAATCAGTGAGATAAGGTTTTATTTGGTGGATGAGCTTTGTGGTGTAGAAGCAGGAGGCTTTGACCTGGCCTACGTGTTTCTTCATATTAAGATTCACATCCAGGTATACACCCAAAGTCTTAACCCAAGGGTTAACTCTGATAGCACAGTCCGCAGTTTTGAATTGGACATATCTCGAATCAAGTTTGGCTAATCGTTGACTGGATCCTACTAGCATAATCTCAGAGTTCATCCATTTTTCTATCATATCATATCATATGTTGATGCAACTATTTGTTGATCATTGTCATAATCACCTGGCAGCTTAAAAAATACCTGAGTATCATCAGCGTAATTGGTGTAATTTACCCCTGTCCAGAAGATCAAAAAGTGGGCGAGTGTACAGATCAAAGAGCATGGGTGAAAGGCACGCTCCCTGTGGGACACTGCAGGTCAGATATTCGGGAGGAGATTGAAGTTGCCCACGAAGACCTGAGCAGACCTAGGTCGTAGAAAAGAAGGTAGCCATAAAGTGGCCGAACTAGAGCAATTAACAATAGTGGACAACCTCTTAAGCAAGAAGGGATGATCTACCAGGTCGAATGCTGCGGAAAGATTGAGCAGCATTAACAGTGCGGCCTGGCGAGTGTCAGCAATATGGGCAGTTTCGAAAACTGGATTGGTGGGCAACTAAAATATTCAAGCTCTCTATATGATTCTGTAGCTGGAGGTATGCCACGAGGTCCAATATTTTCATAAGAAAGGGACTCTGGTGATTGGACGATAGTTCTCTGCAGATTTAGGGTCAAGTGTTTCTTTTTTAAGGATTGAAAGCAAGCGTCCCCAAAAGGCAGTACCCTCCCCACAATGAGAGGCAATAAGGACACACCCCAGGAGGGAATGAGACCAAGACCAAGTGCGGGTGATGTAAAAGGGGCTTTTATATAATTAATGTAGGGCATGCAAAGGACTCTGCAAGCTCCGAGAGCGCTCTGTCTGACAATAGCAAAGACAGTCATATTTATTACAAAACCACATCATAAATCCTGTAAGCTATAGGGGGCACATCGTCTTGAGGATTGGGTGGCGTTGACTAAGCTATAGGTGGTACAACGATGAGCCGCTCCAGTATTGGTGGACATCTGCGTGGTGCCAACGTTGGGTGGACGGGTCAGCTGGGCTCATCGGGGTGGACCTGCCTCACTGTTAGATGTGGTGAGGAATTACTTTGTGATATGTTAGTACAGGGTTGGATACCTATCTCCAAGGTCCGTTAACTTGGGGTGAACCGGAGTACTACTGGATCAGTGAAGGTACACCTCTGGCCCCTCAGGGCGGTGGGGTTTAGGACCGGGTTGCAAATAATTCATTTGGCTGACTATGGTGGCCTCGGACATGGGGGAGGTGAATACTTGAAGCGGGTCCAACAGAATGCTGGGAGGTGAGGCTGTGCTGCCCACGCACCTGCGAGCCCTGGCGGGCCTTGGCGGGAGGAGGGGGAGATGGCATTGTGGCTATAAGCAATTCTCTATGCATGGGCTGCACAATATATCATACGAGGGAACAGTTAGTATAGTTAGCAGCATTAGGGTGATTACATAGTTCTATCATTTATGAGGGTGATTCGTAAGGCAAACAGATCAATAACAACGTGAGGTAGCGTCAGGTTGGGTCGTGTACTTAGTAGCATGAAAGCAATATGTCCATATACAATTGTGCAGTTACATTCTCGGTTATAACAACTTAAACGTGTTTCACTGTATTACACACAAGTATTCTTTAGTAATGCTTTTTTACCTTCCTTTGTACATTAGCAGCAATCATTAGTTAGCATAAGGTGGGCTCTATCAAGCCCTTTCGTTAAGTCGTCAAGGCACATGATATCTTGCAAAGGGCTGAGGTCATTCTTGCTTTATTAACGTTATAAGCTTCGTCCCCTCCCAACACCCGTGTTATAATTTACAAACAACCTTGTGAATCGTTGGGCTTTGGTATGCGGTTAACACTTCATCAGGGGGATGTGGGCAGGGGTTCATACAGGAAGGTTATTGACACTACATATTTTAAATGATAGAGGTTAGATGGCGGGTCGAGGCCTGTTCAATTAGGATGGTTCTTGTTATTTTCCAGACTTAACCCACGAGTCAGTGATGTTCTGCGGAAGGTAAATGATACAGTGTTTGTTCTGATACTTGTTCGTGTCTGGTTGCTCATGAGAATGGGCCTTTAGCGGATCTGCCATGGGGTGGAGGCGCAGGGGGAGTGCATGGCTCCCTGCACGCAGAGAGCGGGAGCCAAGCTGCAGCTTTCGCACGCATGCTGTTTCATTGGGGTTTTGGTCGTTGCATCCAAAATGGAGTCTTGTTGCTTTCAAAATGGTGTCTATGGTATGTTACTGTACAAGTCGATTGGAGTCTGACAAACACTTAACGATTTTTATGAGCTCACTCTCGGTAATTTCTTTGAAATTAAATTCCAAAGAGGAGGTGTAGGAACAATCAATAGGTCTAATATTATTGTCCTGTGATAAATCCCTGATGGACAGATAAGTTTCTATTTTAGTCCGATGTCTATTAAGCTTGGTACTAACACCAGTTTGAAGAGTCATTTTAAATAATAGCCAGACAGGAGCTGCCTTTCCCTTCAAATTCAAGCTCTTTTCGAGAGGAGTTGGCATTGTGATTGCGATTTTCATAGAGGTTGCGTTTAGCCGTCACTATGGACTCTTTGTAATTAGCAGTTGAGGGGTTATAGGCATTGAGGATGGCAGAAGATGGTGTTTTCTGCCATGTTCTCACTAGTTGGCGTTTAAGCTTTCTGAGATTCGCAATATCAGAGGAGAACCAGGAGTACCCCATGTGTCTGTTTTGACTGTCGTGGGGCTAATAGATTGACAACTCCTGATGTAAATATTAGATATTGAGCAACCAAGGTATCAATACATTCACAGGAAGAAATGTTGTCCAAGAATGGGCAGGCAAAATTACTAAATAGTTCTGGTGTAATGTTGCTAGTTTTCCTAGTAGTTAGCTTGACCCGAGGGTTATTATTCATTTTTGCAGGTTTTGAAGGTAGAAGGAGGTCAAATGTGATCAAGTAGTGATCAGACCATGGTCATATGGAAGTATGCAAAGAGTCTATCGAGAGACGATGAGTCATCAGCCAGTCCAAGATGTGTCCATCTTTGTGTGTGGCTTTTTTCAGATGTTGAGTGAGTCCGAGGACCTGACAAGTATCTAGAAGAGAGTTAGGCTTGGGATCATCACTGCGGTATGCACATACGTTCAAGTCGCCCAAAATAATCACATGCAAAGACATTTTTAGGAAGTCAACAATAGCCATCATAAGTTGCTCTTCAAATAGTGGAGTAGACCTAGGAGGCTGATAAAGTACAAAAATACAGATGGTAGTGCTATGGTCTATGGCAATCTTAATGAGGGTTTGCTCACAGTTGCTAATACACGAGGTAGTGCATATATGAGTAGTCAGTGTATCCCTAACAATCATAGCTGTGCCACTGGCTCTGCCGTCTGAACGGTCAGTTCTGAAGATGAGATATCCAGAGGCGAGGATAGTGACGCAGCATGGTTCATGGCATCAGAAAGCCATGTCTCTATGAGACACAGAATATCTATATGCTGTATCTGTATCATATCACCCATAAGTGTTCTTTCATAAATCCTGGGCTCTATTGTCCTCTGGCCATAGCTGGGAATAGCTTTTCCATAGATCTTGCTCGCAGGAAGCGTGGTTAGAAGGCAGGTCCCTGCAGCAGCAGTGTGAACCACTTTCAGCTCATATTTATACCAGTGCAGACAATGTCAGGGGATCAGCTGTGAAATATGGCTCTCGGGTTGGTAGGGATCAGCTGTTCCTAAAATGTGCATAGGAACACATGCTAGCATCCACGTTGTTCTGTCAACTCTGTGTAATTCCTTATGATGAATTCTAGACAGGTGCTGTGTCACTGCAGACATACATATTCTTTTAACGCTGTTTGAATGCCTTGTTATAAAATGTAAGAGGCGTTGTGTAAGCCTTTTTTTGTGTTTGCCCTAGATGGCCCCCGGTGTGATGGGAATGGGAAATCTCAAGAATAATGGATTTATGGCTTTTGGAAACTACCAACTGTGTTTTTATCATCACTTCTCCAGTAACATCTCTCCTATAAAACAGTCCTTGTTTCAGAAAAAAGAAAGGACTTCCCTGCTCTCTTTCTTCTTGTTCCGATGTTACTTGCAAAAAGGCCTTTGCTTGTAAGGGGTTGTTTGTTTGTGCAAGAGCTAACTCAGGAAGGAACCAGGTCATTTTTCACTGATGTTTGGGGTTTTGGGTGGCTGAGACCTTTCATCAGCTTCCCCAAAACCTAGATTCCCTCTTTCCATGACCCCTTTATCAGTTGCCTCTTAGAGGATAGGTAGCACTGCTTTCTCAAGTATCCCTTGGGCTTTTTTATCCCCAGGTCGGATGTTGAAGGTTATTTCCTCATGAATCTGTAAAATATTCTTAATATAAAGTCTGGGTCAGCAACTCCTGCTAAAACATCGAGTCCACATTTCCAAGCCAGTTTCGATTTGGGAGCAGGTCTAATATAACACCCAGCTGGGAGGTAGGACTAGAGCTGTGGGTATTAACCCTTTCTACCCTGGAGAGATAGTTGCTTCTCTTCTACTACAGAGGTCAAATCCAAATGGGCCCTTTGTGGCCACTGTTGGAGCTGACACTCTCTTGCTCAACTTTTCATACTTCAGGGTCCCCCAACCTATTTCAGTTGAGCGGCATCCCACTTCTAACACCATGTATGAGAAAGGCATGGTGGTCAGAGATAGACACAGACTTAAGGATACAAGTTTTGAAAACCGTTATTGATATAAATGGGAATTGAAGAATGCCTAACTTGCCCTATTTCTAAATGGGAGTAGGTTTAACCATTAATGTAAAAAAGAAAGAATAGTCCAAAAGTCTGTCTGTGACAAACCTAAGCTTGCCCTCACTCTCTGACTTAACAATATGTAGGGTATTGGGTAAAGTATATAAATATCTCCCAAAAAATAACTGGGTGGTTATGGAGTTTCTTCTCAACTCCCTTCTCCAAGCTTAAGTCACTCAGGATCTCCAAATGTTCAGTTTGTTCCAAATGGTTAACAAAAAAAGCAGTTCAATAGTTTTCTTATCCAGAACGGTTCATGTACTTCTCTGAGGCTCCCCTCGCCTGATTCAATGCTCTCTAGTATAACACAGTTCTGCAATCTTACAGTGCCTGCACATCCCGTTCTCTTAAGCGTAGGTGGATCTTTCAGGCTTCCCTCACCGAAGTGTAGTCACTCTTTACTTGTTTCTTTCAACTCTTTAGTATTTAACATTACAACAAAATGGCCCGGTCTTCTTTTTTTGCCATTTCTTTGTGGAAAGGTCCTTCTTGAGATTTACTCTGTGTGCCAAACCAGGTTTGGTCCCTTTGTTCATTTAGTCTTTGGGGGGAGTGAAGCCCGCCTCTGGTGCCAGGGTGTCTGGCAGGGGCAGGAAGTGAGGGAGGTGCCTGCAACTCCCTGTGCTTAGTCTCCTACGAGACAGAAATGCACTCCTAGGTGATTGACTGGCTAGCTGTCTGCCAAGGACAGCCACCCTGCTGGGTGACTGACAGCTAGGCTGGAATGAATGGGAGAAACCTGAATAAAAGCCGAGGCTTTTTGGCTTGGAAGGCAGAGTCAACCACTGGATGAAGAAATCCATAGAAGAACTTGGAAGAGACTCCTGCTGCAACTACTGGACCATATGTTTGCCCGGTGAAGCCCTGCTGCTGTGCTGAAGCTCCAAATTTGTCTCGACTAGAGAAGCCCTGCAAGGACAACTTCTCCCCTTGAAAAGCAGGTTGTATTTACACTGCAGTTGCTGCTGGAACCGAAGAGCCAGGGAGAGGAACACCAGATTGTGTGCGTTGGTTTAAAGTGGCCAAGAGCTCCAGGAAGATCATCCAAACTCCCAGAAAGCAGGGCTGAGCCCCCTCACAGAGTGCTGCACCCCAGATGCAAGGAAAGCCCATCTCAACAACCAAGAGTCTGCGGTGGTGCTATTTGCTGAGACACGAGGAGCTGAAACCACGAAGTGCCACTGAATAGAAGATGGTCCTTTTCTCTCGCCGACCATCCCATTGCAGTGCAGGAGTCCTCCAGACGTCCTCCCTTTTGTCCCTACGACTGCAGCCCAGAAACACAGGATCTGCAGAGCTGCATAGGAACAGAAGCCAGTTACAAGTTTTTCTTCTAACCAAAGGTACTGTAAAGTCTAAGAGAACTTACCTCTTGCTGTGTAACCTCACTTGTTCTCAGTTGAAACTTCTCTTGGTTGCTTCTGTAGAGTTGCTGACAGCCTCTTTACCTCACAAGTCTAATCAGCTTGTGGCCCTACTTTGATTTCTTCTTTTCTACAAAGACTTCTAAAGCATTGTGCAAGACTTTTACTTACCCGCAAGAAGTGCTTCAGCTCACCTAGACTTTTGCCCAATTGACATTGGCCTGGCCTGGCTCCCTGAATGACTCTTCTTACCTCTGACTGTGTGTTTTGTCTTCCTTCCAGGAAGGGGTTAACTTACTTTGCATTGGGGGTTACCAAAAGTACTTACCTGCTTCAGAATATTTGTGAGATCTCTTGTTTTGTTCTAATAACCTTTTTCTTTGACATATTCCTGGCATTGCCCTAAATGCAGCAGTGATATATTAATGTCCACAGTGTCCTAGCTATTGAAGTCACCTGAGGGTGCAGGATGTGTCTGTGTGCCATCCCAAATTGTAACTTGCTGATTTAGAGTTATTAAGAGTGTGTATTTTGGAGTGTATTTGCGTTTTACTATTATATTGCCCCCTTCTGAAGAAGGCTTACTCAAAATTACTGTTAAATAAATTAATAATTGTTTAATCAAGAAACCTTGTGTGTAAGTGTTTATTTGAATACTTGTCACTATGAATCTCTGTGTAACTCCCCTGCAGCTCACATTGACCCCTCTTGAGATAAGCCTGGCTGCTCAACACACTGCCAACCTGTGTAGTAGAGACTTATACCACAGGTTGGGTTCCTATTGCCAGGAGGTCAGGGTTATTGTAGTGCTCCCAAAGGGTACTGCATACAATATTGCCTAATTGTTAGGCTCACCTGATATCCACGGGGACGCCACCCAGCCCTGGTTGGATGATTTGCACTCTCGAACCCTCTCCCGGTCCCTTGGTAAGGCCTCTGGTTAAAGATGGGTCTGCAATATAGGAGAGCTGGATTCAATACCAGATTGTCTTTATGTTTTCCCACCTCCCTTGGCCTCAACTCCTTCCTCCCCCTTGGGCCTTCTCCTCACCTTAATATTGTAAAAGGTGGATTCTCCATCCTACTCCTCATTGCAGGGGCGCGTAGATGTGGGGGGCGAGCAGCGACCAAGTTACTTCACTAGTGCAAGCCCCCCTGTGGGAATCCAGGCCTGCTGCGACTCCGTAGGTTTGCTGCTTTACCGTCTTTATATGCAGTTCTTATGTTCCTCTTAGTTCGAATAATAATGTCTTGCTTCTTTCCTTTTAGGTATGGAAAGGTATTTTGGTGTTGTCATGCAGTTTAAAGATGAGCATGGGCCGGTACGCGAAAGCACGGTGTATGCGATGCTGTCCGGTGAGTAAAGCGCGATGCGCGGCGCTGTTTCGCCTTTTATATTGCTAACCTGTGTCTTTTCTATCCTTGCAGGTTGCGATGTTCCTCGCCGAGCGCCGTAATGTTCCAGCAATGATACTGACCAGGAGATGACTACCCAGGTAAGAATTGTGCGGCTTTCTTCATTCGGGAGGAAACGTGAGTAAACGCTTACTAATGCTGTCTTTCTTTCTCCTCTTTCCAGGTTATGGTATTCCAGGATGCATGCGGTGCCGGATGGCGGAGTTCGTACCTTCAGGTGAGTGGAACTGAAGTCAGCAATGGATTGAAGACAGGATACTGTTCCAGGTAAGTTTCAAAGTGTTCTTTCTCTGTCTGCAGGTCCTTGGTTTCAGGTAAGCTGTATTCAAAGAACTGGACACAGTGAGCGTTACGCTGCCCACAGCAAAATGACGCAAAGCATGTTCTGCTGTTTGGGTGTGGTTTAAATAGTCTCAGGTAAAGTAGTCCAGGTAAAGTAGTCCCAAGCCTGCCACACCCAAAAGACTAGACCGCATAGCTCAGATCGTTGTAACTGAGCTATGTGTGTGCCTCCATGTTAGCTGAACACCCCCAAGTTAAATAGTCCCAAGTAAATAGTCCCATTCTATTGTTGGTCTTCATGATGGATATGAGCCTGGCGCCAAAGGCACCGGGACTGACTCCAAGCGAGACTTGGATGAGGTTTTAAGGCCTTTGACCTGGCCCTAACTGGAAGGCTGACTTGCCAGTGAGGGCCAGGGGCAAGGATCATGACACTAACATCCACCAACCCCTCTGCATGACTTTGTACCATCCCTATTTCCCATTTTTTGTTGTGATACACCGCACCCCTTATTTGCATCAGGGGCCTGATGTGGAACCATGGTATATAATGTCCTGCTGCGTGCTTGCAGAATATTCTTTTGTGGGGCCCTTCTGTGTTATATTCTAATATGGTTTATAGTGAACATTTCAAATTACATGTTTTTGAATGCAAAAATGTCGAAAAAATGAAGTCGAAAAAATTTTTGTGAATGTTTTTTAAAAATTGTTTATGGGCGAGGGGTTCCCCCCCAAACCCCTTTTTTTTTTCTTTAACACTTTATTTTTGCTACGAAAACCCCCCAAAAACATATTAAATAAAAAAATAATACATTCGAAATTCTTTTTTTCAACTTCATTTTTTCGACATTTTTGCATTTCGGAAAAATGCATTTGACATATTGACTGGACACCTTCTAATATCGTATGTTTGGTAGCTTCTCCCATGGCTAGGCTTTCTAGTTGCATGAAGTGATCTTCATACACCTCCCCCCCTCATCCACTGCTGCGTGCTTGCAGAATATTCCTCTTGTGGGGCCCTTCTGTGTTATATTCTAATATCGTATGTTTGGTAGCTTCTCCTATGGCTAGGCTTTCTAGTTGCATGAAGTGATCTTCATACACCTCCCCCCCTCATCCACTGCTGCGTGCTTGCAGAATATTCTCTTGTGGGGCCCTTCTGTGTTATATTCTAATATCGTATGTTTGGTAGCTTCTCCTATGGCTAGGCTTTCTAGTTGCATGAAGTGATCTTCATACACCTCCCCCCCTCATCCACTGCTGCGTGCTTGCAGAATATTCTCTTGTGGGGCCCTTCTGTGTTATATTCTAATATCGTATGTTTGGTAGCTTCTCCTATGGCTAGGCTTTCTAGTTGCATGAAGTGATCTTCATACACCTCCCCCCCTCATCCACTGCTGCGTGCTTGCAGAATATTCTCTTGTGGGGCCCTTCTGTGTTATATTCTAATATCGTATGTTTGGTAGCTTCTCCCATGGCTAGGCTTTCTAGTTGCATGAAGTGATCTTCATACACCTCCCCCCCTCATCCACTGCTGCGTGCTTGCAGAATATTCCTCTTGTGGGGCCCTTCTGTGTTATATTCTAATATCGTATGTTTGGTAGCTTCTCCTATGGCTAGGCTTTCTAGTTGCATGAAGTGATCTTCATACACCTCCCCCCCTCATCCACTGCTGCGTGCTTGCAGAATATTCTCTTGTGGGGCCCTTCTGTGTTATATTCTAATATCGTATGTTTGGTAGCTTCTCCCATGGCTAGGCTTTCTAGTTGCATGAAGTAATCTTCATACACCTCCCCCCCTCATCCACTGCTGCGCTCTTGCAGAATATTCTCTTGTGGGGCCCTTCTGTGTTATATTCTAATATCGTATGTTTGGTAGCTTCTCCTATGGCTAGGCTTTCTAGTTGCATGAAGTGATCTTCATACACCTCCCCCCCTCATCCACTGCTGCGTGCTTGCAGAATATTCCTCTTGTGGGGCCCTTCTGTGTTATATTCTAATATCGTATGTTTGGTAGCTTCTCCTATGGCTAGGCTTTCTAGTTGCATGAAGTGATCTTCATACACCTCCCCCCCTCATCCACTGCTGCGTGCTTGCAGAATATTCTCTTGTGGGGCCCTTCTGTGTTATATTCTAATATCGTATGTTTGGTAGCTTCTCCCATGGCTAGGCTTTCTAGTTGCATGAAGTGATCTTCATACACCTCCCCCCCTCATCCACTGCTGCGTGCTTGCAGAATATTCTCTTGTGGGGCCCTTCTGTGTTATATTCTAATATCGTATGTTTGGTAGCTTCTCCTATGGCTAGGCTTTCTAGTTGCATGAAGTGATCTTCATACACCTCCCCCCCTCATCCACTGCTGCGTGCTTGCAGAATATTCTCTTGTGGGGCCCTTCTGTGTTATATTCTAATATCGTATGTTTGGTAGCTTCTCCTATGGCTAGGCTTTCTAGTTGCATGAAGTGATCTTCATACACCTCCCCCCCTCATCCACTGCTGCGTGCTTGCAGAATATTCTCTTGTGGGGCCCTTCTGTGTTATATTCTAATATCGTATGTTTGGTAGCTTCTCCCATGGCTAGGCTTTCTAGTTGCATGAAGTGATCTTCATACACCTCCCCCCCTCATCCACTGCTGCGTGCTTGCAGAATATTCCTCTTGTGGGGCCCTTCTGTGTTATATTCTAATATCGTATGTTTGGTAGCTTCTCCTATGGCTAGGCTTTCTAGTTGCATGAAGTGATCTTCATACACCTCCCCCCCTCATCCACTGCTGCGTGCTTGCAGAATATTCTCTTGTGGGGCCCTTCTGTGTTATATTCTAATATCGTATGTTTGGTAGCTTCTCCTATGGCTAGGCTTTCTAGTTGCATGAAGTGATCTTCATACACCTCCCCCCCTCATCCACTGCTGCGTGCTTGCAGAATATTCCTCTTGTGGGGCCCTTCTGTGTTATATTCTAATATCGTATGTTTGGTAGCTTCTCCTATGGCTAGGCTTTCTAGTTGCATGAAGTGATCTTCATACACCTCCCCCCCTCATCCACTGCTGCGTGCTTGCAGAATATTCTCTTGTGGGGCCCTTCTGTGTTATATTCTAATATCGTATGTTTGGTAGCTTCTCCTATGGCTAGGCTTTCTAGTTGCATGAAGTGATCTTCATACACCTCCCCCCCTCATCCACTGCTGCGTGCTTGCAGAATATTCTCTTGTGGGGCCCTTCTGTGTTATATTCTAATATCGTATGTTTGGTAGCTTCTCCTATGGCTAGGCTTTCTAGTTGCATGAAGTGATCTTCATACACCTCCCCCCGTCATCCACTGCTGCGTGCTTGCAGAATATTCTCTTGTGGGGCCATTCTGTGTTTTATTCTAATATCGTATGTTTGGTAGCTTCTCCTATGGCTAGGCTTTCTAGTTGCATGAAGTGATCTTCATACACCTCCCCCCCTCATCCACTGCTGCGTGCTTGCAGAATATTCCTCTTGTGGGGCCCTTCTGTGTTATATTCTAATATCGTATGTTTGGTAGCTTCTCCTATGGCTAGGCTTTCTAGTTGCATGAAGTCATCTTCATACACCTCCCCCCCTCATCCACTGCTGCGTGCTTGCAGAATATTCTCTTGTGGGGCCCTTCTGTGTTATATTCTAATATCGTATGTTTGGTAGCTTCTCCTATGGCTAGGCTTTCTAGTTGCATGAAGTCATCTTCATACACCTCCCCCCCTCATCCACTGCTGCGTGCTTGCAGAATATTCCTCTTGTGGGGCCCTTCTGTGTTATATTCTAATATCGTATGTTTGGTAGCTTCTCCCATGGCTAGGCTTTCTAGTTGCATGAAGTGATCTTCATACACCTCCTCCCCTCATCCACTGCTGCGCTCTTGCAGAATATTCTCTTGTGGGGCCCTTCTGTGTTATATTCTAATATCGTATGTTTGGTAGCTTCTCCTATGGCTAGGCTTTCTAGTTGCATGAAGTGATCTTCATACACCTCCCCCCCTCATCCACTGCTGCGTGCTTGCAGAATAGTCTCTTGTGTGACCCTTCTGTGTTATATTCTAATATCGTATGTTTGGTAGCTTCTCCTACGGCTAGGCTTTCTAGTTGCATGAAGTGATCTTCATACACCTCCCCCCCTCATCCACTGCTGCGTGCTTGCAGAATATTCTCTTGTGGGGCCCTTCTGTGTTATATTCTAATATCGTATGTTTGGTAGCTTCTCCTATGGCTAGGCTTTCTAGTTGCATGAAGTGATCTTCATACACCTCCCCCCCTCATCCACTGCTGCGTGCTTGCAGAATATTCTCTTGTGGGGCCCTTCTGTGTTATATTCTAATATCGTATGTTTGGTAGCTTCTCCCATGGCTAGGCTTTCTAGTTGCATGAAGTGATCTTCATACACCTCCCCCCCTCATCCACTGCTGCGTGCTTGCAGAATATTCCTCTTGTGGGGCCCTTCTGTGTTATATTCTAATATCGTATGTTTGGTAGCTTCTCCTATGGCTAGGCTTTCTAGTTGCATGAAGTGATCTTCATACACCTCCCCCCCTCATCCACTGCTGCGTGCTTGCAGAATATTCCTCTTGTGGGGCCCTTCTGTGTTATATTCTAATATCGTATGTTTGGTAGCTTCTCCTATGGCTAGGCTTTCTAGTTGCATGAAGTGATCTTCATACACCTCCCCCCCTCATCCACTGCTGCGTGCTTGCAGAATATTCTCTTGTGGGGCCCTTCTGTGTTATATTCTAATATCGTATGTTTGGTAGCTTCTCCTATGGCTAGGCTTTCTAGTTGCATGAAGTAATCTTCATACACCTCCCCCCCTCATCCACTGCTGCGCTCTTGCAGAATATTCTCTTGTGGGGCCCTTCTGTGTTTTATTCTAATATCGTATGTTTGGTAGCTTCTCCTATGGCTAGGCTTTCTAGTTGCATGAAGTGATCTTCATACACCTCCCCCCCTCATCCACTGCTGCGTGCTTGCAGAATATTCTCTTGTGGGGCCCTTCTGTGTTATATTCTAATATCGTATGTTTGGTAGCTTCTCCTATGGCTAGGCTTTCTAGTTGCATGAAGTGATCTTCATACACCTCCCCCCCTCATCCACTGCTGCGTGCTTGCAGAATATTCTCTTGTGGGGCCCTTCTGTGTTATATTCTAATATCGTATGTTTGGTAGCTTCTCCTATGGCTAGGCTTTCTAGTTGCATGAAGTAATCTTCATACACCTCCCCCCCTCATCCACTGCTGCGCTCTTGCAGAATATTCTCTTGTGGGGCCCTTCTGTGTTATATTCTAATATCGTATGTTTGGTAGCTTCTCCTATGGCTAGGCTTTCTAGTTGCATGAAGTGATCTTCATACACCTCCCCCCCTCATCCACTGCTGCGTGCTTGCAGAATATTCTCTTGTGGGGCCCTTCTGTGTTATATTCTAATATCGTATGTTTGGTAGCTTCTCCCATGGCTAGGCTTTCTAGTTGCATGAAGTGATCTTCATACACCTCCTCCCCTCATCCACTGCTGCGTGCTTGCAGAATATTCTCTTGTGGGGCCCTTCTGTGTTATATTCTAATATCGTATGTTTGGTAGCTTCTCCTATGGCTAGGCTTTCTAGTTGCATGAAGTGATCTTCATACACCTCCCCCCCTCATCCACTGCTGCGTGCTTGCAGAATATTCTCTTGTGGGGCCCTTCTGTGTTTTATTCTAATATCGTATGTTTGGTAGCTTCTCCTATGGCTAGGCTTTCTAGTTGCATGAAGTGATCTTCATACACCTCCCCCCCTCATCCACTGCTGCGTGCTTGCAGAATATTCTCTTGTGGGGCCCTTCTGTGTTATATTCTAATATCGTATGTTTGGTAGCTTCTCCTATGGCTAGGCTTTCTAGTTGCATGAAGTGATCTTCATACACCTCCCCCCCTCATCCACTGCTGCGTGCTTGCAGAATATTCTCTTGTGGGGCCCTTCTGTGTTATATTCTAATATCGTATGTTTGGTAGCTTCTCCTATGGCTAGGCTTTCTAGTTGCATGAAGTCATCTTCATACACCTCCCCCCCTCATCCACTGCTGCGTGCTTGCAGAATATTCCTCTTGTGGGGCCCTTCTGTGTTATATTCTAATATTGTATGTTTGGTAGCTTCTCCTATGGCTAGGCTTTCTAGTTGCATGAAGTGATCTTCATACACCTCCCCCACTCATCCACTGCTGCGTGCTTGCAGAATATTCCTCTTGTGGGGCCCTTCTGTGTTATATTCTAATATCGTATGTTTGGTAGCTTCTCCTATGGCTAGGCTTTCTAGTTGCATGAAGTGATCTTCATACACCTCCCCCCCTCATCCACTGCTGCGCTCTTGCAGAATATTCCTCTTGTGGGGCCCTTCTGTGTTATATTCTAATATCGTATGTTTGGTAGCTTCTCCTATGGCTAGGCTTTCTAGTTGCATGAAGTGATCTTCATACACCTCCCCCCCTCATCCCCTGCTGCGTGCTTGCAGAATATTCTCTTGTGGGGCCCTTCTGTGTTATATTCTAATATCGTATGTTTGGTAGCTTCTCCCATGGCTAGGCTTTCTAGTTGCATGAAGTGATCTTCATACACCTCCCCCCCTCATCCACTGCTGCGTGCTTGCAGAATATTCTCTTGTGGGGCCCTTCTGTGTTATATTCTAATATCGTATGTTTGGTAGCTTCTCCTATGGCTAGGCTTTCTAGTTGCATGAAGTGATCTTCATACACCTCCCCCCCTCATCCACTGCTGCGTGCTTGCAGAATATTCTCTTGTGGGGCCCTTCTGTGTTATATTCTAATATCGTATGTTTGGTAGCTTCTCCTATGGCTAGGCTTTCTAGTTGCATGAAGTGATCTTCATACACCTCCCCCCCTCATCCACTGCTGCGTGCTTGCAGAATATTCCTCTTGTGGGGCCCTTCTGTGTTATATTCTAATATCGTATGTTTGGTAGCTTCTCCCATGGCTAGGCTTTCTAGTTGCATGAAGTGATCTTCATACACCTCCCCCCCTCATCCACTGCTGCGTGCTTGCAGAATATTCCTCTTGTGGGGCCCTTCTGTGTTATATTCTAATATCGTATGTTTGGTAGCTTCTCCTATGGCTAGGCTTTCTAGTTGCATGAAGTGATCTTCATACACCTCCCCCCCTCATCCACTGCTGCGTGCTTGCAGAATATTCTCTTGTGGGGCCCTTCTGTGTTATATTCTAATATCGTATGTTTGGTAGCTTCTCCTATGGCTAGGCTTTCTAGTTGCATGAAGTGATCTTCATACACCTCCCCCCCTCATCCACTGCTGCGTGCTTGCAGAATATTCCTCTTGTGGGGCCCTTCTGTGTTATATTCTAATATCGTATGTTTGGTAGCTTCTCCTATGGCTAGGCTTTCTAGTTGCATGAAGTGATCTTCATACACCTCCCCCCCTCATCCACTGCTGCGTGCTTGCAGAATATTCCTCTTGTGGGGCCCTTCTGTGTTATATTCTAATATCGTATGTTTGGTAGCTTCTCCTATGGCTAGGCTTTCTAGTTGCATGAAGTGATCTTCATACACCTCCCCCCTCATCCACTGCTGCGTGCTTGCAGAATATTCTCTTGTGGGGCCCTTCTGTGTTATATTCTAATATCGTATGTTTGGTAGCTTCTCCCATGGCTAGGCTTTCTAGTTGCATGAAGTGATCTTCATACACCTCCCCCCCTCATCCACTGCTGCGTGGTTGCAGAATATTCCTCTTGTGGGGCCCTTCTGTGTTATATTCTAATATCGTATGTTTGGTAGCTTCTCCTATGGCTAGGCTTTCTAGTTGCATGAAGTGATCTTCATACACCTCCCCCCCTCATCCACTGCTGCGTGCTTGCAGAATATTCCTCTTGTGGGGCCCTTCTGTGTTATATTCTAATATCGTATGTTTGGTAGCTTCTCCTATGGCTAGGCTTTCTAGTTGCATGAAGTGATCTTCATACACCTCCCCCCCTCATCCACTGCTGCGTGCTTGCAGAATATTCTCTTGTGTGACCCTTCTGTGTCATATTCTAATATCGTATGTTTGGTAGCTTCTCCTATGGCTAGGCTTTCTAGTTGCATGAAGTGATCTTCATACACCTCCCCCCCTCATCCACTGCTGCGTGCTTGCAGAATATTCCTCTTGTGGGGCCCTTCTGTGTTATATTCTAATATCGTATGTTTGGTAGCTTCTCCTATGGCTAGGCTTTCTAGTTGCATGAAGTGATCTTCATACACCTCCCCCCCTCATCCACTGCTGCGTGCTTGCAGAATATTCTCTTGTGGGGCCCTTCTGTGTTATATTCTAATATCGTATGTTTGGTAGCTTCTCCTATGGCTAGGCTTTCTAGTTGCATGAAGTGATCTTCATACACCTCCCCCCCTCATCCACTGCTGCGTGCTTGCAGAATATTCCTCTTGTGGGGCCCTTCTGTGTTATATTCTAATATTGTATGTTTGGTAGCTTCTCCTATGGCTAGGCTTTCTAGTTGCATGAAGTGATCTTCATACACCTCCCCCCCTCATCCACTGCTGCGTGCTTGCAGAATAGTCTCTTGTGTGACCCTTCTGTGTTATATTCTAATATCGTATGTTTGGTAGCTTCTCCTATGGCTAGGCTTTCTAGTTGCATGAAGTGATCTTCATACACCTCCCCCCCTCATCCACTGCTGCGTGCTTGCAGAATATTCCTCTTGTGGGGCCCTTCTGTGTTATATTCTAATATCGTATGTTTGGTAGCTTCTCCTATGGCTAGGCTTTCTAGTTGCATGAAGTGATCTTCATACACCTCCTCCCCTCATCCACTGCTGCGCTCTTGCAGAATATTCTCTTGTGGGGCCCTTCTGTGTTATATTCTAATATCGTATGTTTGGTAGCTTCTCCTATGGCTAGGCTTTCTAGTTGCATGAAGTGATCTTCATACACCTCCCCCCCTCATCCACTGCTGCGTGCTTGCAGAATATTCTCTTGTGGGGCCCTTCTGTGTTATATTCTAATATCGTATGTTTGGTAGCTTCTCCCATGGCTAGGCTTTCTAGTTGCATGAAGTGATCTTCATACACCTCCCCCCCTCATCCACTGCTGCGTGCTTGCAGAATATTCTCTTGTGGGGCCCTTCTGTGTTATATTCTAATATCGTATGTTTGGTAGCTTCTCCTATGGCTAGGCTTTCTAGTTGCATGAAGTGATCTTCATACACCTCCCCCCCTCATCCACTGCTGCGTGCTTGCAGAATATTCCTCTTGTGGGGCCCTTCTGTGTTATATTCTAATATCGTATGTTTGGTAGCTTCTCCCATGGCTAGGCTTTCTAGTTGCATGAAGTGATCTTCATACACCTCCCCCCCTCATCCACTGCTGCGTGCTTGCAGAATATTCTCTTGTGGGGCCCTTCTGTGTTATATTCTAATATCGTATGTTTGGTAGCTTCTCCTATGGCTAGGCTTTCTAGTTGCATGAAGTGATCTTCATACACCTCCCCCCCTCATCCACTGCTGCGTGCTTGCAGAATATTCCTCTTGTGGGGCCCTTCTGTGTTATATTCTAATATCGTATGTTTGGTAGCTTCTCCTATGGCTAGGCTTTCTAGTTGCATGAAGTGATCTTCATACACCTCCCCCCCTCATCCACTGCTGCGTGCTTGCAGAATATTCTCTTGTGGGGCCCTTCTGTGTTATATTCTAATATCGTATGTTTGGTAGCTTCTCCTATGGCTAGGCTTTCTAGTTGCATGAAGTGATCTTCATACACCTCCCCCCCTCATCCACTGCTGCGTGCTTGCAGAATATTCCTCTTGTGGGGCCCTTCTGTGTTATATTCTAATATCGTATGTTTGGTAGCTTCTCCTATGGCTAGGCTTTCTAGTTGCATGAAGTGATCTTCATACACCTCCCCCCCTCATCCACTGCTGCGTGCTTGCAGAATATTCTCTTGTGGGGCCCTTCTGTGTTATATTCTAATATCGTATGTTTGGTAGCTTCTCCTATGGCTAGGCTTTCTAGTTGCATGAAGTGATCTTCATACACCTCCCCCCGTCATCCACTGCTGCGTGCTTGCAGAATATTCTCTTGTGGGGCCATTCTGTGTTTTATTCTAATATCGTATGTTTGGTAGCTTCTCCTATGGCTAGGCTTTCTAGTTGCATGAAGTGATCTTCATACACCTCCCCCCTCATCCACTGCTGCGTGCTTGCAGAATATTCCTCTTGTGGGGCCCTTCTGTGTTATATTCTAATATCGTATGTTTGGTAGCTTCTCCTATGGCTAGGCTTTCTAGTTGCATGAAGTGATCTTCATACACCTCCCCCCCTCATCCACTGCTGCGCTCTTGCAGAATATTCTCTTGTGGGGCCCTTCTGTGTTATATTCTAATATCGTATGTTTGGTAGCTTCTCCTATGGCTAGGCTTTCTAGTTGCATGAAGTGATCTTCATACACCTCCCCCACTCATCCACTGCTGCGTGCTTGCAGAATATTCTCTTGTGGGGCCATTCTGTGTTTTATTCTAATATCGTATGTTTGGTAGCTTCTCCTATGGCTAGGCTTTCTAGTTGCATGAAGTGATCTTCATACACCTCCCCCCCTCATCCCCTGCTGCGTGCTTGCAGAATATTCTCTTGTGGGGCCCTTCTGTGTTATATTCTAATATCGTATGTTTGGTAGCTTCTCCCATGGCTAGGCTTTCTAGTTGCATGAAGTGATCTTCATACACCTCCCCCCCTCATCCACTGCTGCGTGCTTGCAGAATATTCTCTTGTGGGGCCCTTCTGTGTTATATTCTAATATCGTATGTTTGGTAGCTTCTCCTATGGCTAGGCTTTCTAGTTGCATGAAGTGATCTTCATACACCTCCCCCCCTCATCCACTGCTGCGTGCTTGCAGAATATTCTCTTGTGGGGCCCTTCTGTGTTATATTCTAATATCGTATGTTTGGTAGCTTCTCCTATGGCTAGGCTTTCTAGTTGCATGAAGTGATTTTCATACACCTCCCCCCCTCATCCACTGCTGCGTGCTTGCAGAATATTCTCTTGTGGGGCCCTTCTGTGTTATATTCTAATATCGTATGTTTGGTAGCTTCTCCCATGGCTAGGCTTTCTAGTTGCATGAAGTGATCTTCATACACCTCCCCCCCCTCATCCACTGCTGCGCTCTTGCAGAATATTCTCTTGTGGGGCCCTTCTGTGTTATATTCTAATATCGTATGTTTGGTAGCTTCTCCCATGGCTAGGCTTTCTAGTTGCATGAAGTGATCTTCATACACCTCCCCCCCTCATCCACTGCTGCGTGCTTGCAGAATATTCTCTTGTGGGGCCCTTCTGTGTTATATTCTAATATCGTATGTTTGGTAGCTTCTCCTATGGCTAGGCTTTCTAGTTGCATGAAGTGATCTTCATACACCTCCCCCCCTCATCCACTGCTGCGTGCTTGCAGAATATTCCTCTTGTGGGGCCCTTCTGTGTTATATTCTAATATCGTATGTTTGGTAGCTTCTCCTATGGCTAGGCTTTCTAGTTGCATGAAGTGATCTTCATACACTTCCCCCCCTCATCCACTGCTGCGTGCTTGCAGAATATTCTCTTGTGGGGCCCTTCTGTGTTATATTCTAATATCGTATGTTTGGTAGCTTCTCCCATGGCTAGGCTTTCTAGTTGCATGAAGTGATCTTCATACACCTCCCCCCCTCATCCACTGCTGCGTGCTTGCAGAATATTCTCTTGTGGGGCCCTTCTGTGTTATATTCTAATATCGTATGTTTGGTAGCTTCTCCCATGGCTAGGCTTTCTAGTTGCATGAAGTGATCTTCATACACCTCCCCCCCCTCATCCACTGCTGCGTGCTTGCAGAATATTCTCTTGTGGGGCCCTTCTGTGCTATATTCTAATATCGTATGTTTGGTAGCTTCTCCTATGGCTAGGCTTTCTAGTTGCATGAAGTGATCTTCATACACCTCCTCCCCTCATCCACTGCTGCGTGCTTGCAGAATATTCTCTTGTGGGGCCCTTCTGTGTTATATTCTAATATCGTATGTTTGGTAGCTTCTCCTATGGCTAGGCTTTCTAGTTGCATGAAGTGATCTTCATACACCTCCTCCCCTCATCCACTGCTGCGTGCTTGCAGAATATTCTCTTGTGGGGCCCTTCTGTGTTATATTCTAATATCGTATGTTTGGTAGCTTCTCCTATGGCTAGGCTTTCTAGTTGCATGAAGTGATCTTCATACACCTCCCCCCCTCATCCACTGCTGCGTGCTTGCAGAATATTCCTCTTGTGGGGCCCTTCTGTGTTATATTCTAATATCGTATGTTTGGTAGCTTCTCCTATGGCTAGGCTTTCTAGTTGCATGAAGTGATCTTCATACACCTCCCCCCTCATCCACTGCTGCGTGCTTGCAGAATATTCCTCTTGTGGGGCCCTTCTGTGTTATATTCTAATATCGTATGTTTGGTAGCTTCTCCCATGGCTAGGCTTTCTAGTTGCATGAAGTGATCTTCATACACCTCCCCCCCTCATCCACTGCCGCGTGCTTGCAGAATAGTCTCTTGTGTGACCCTTCTGTGTTATATTCTAATATCGTATGTTTGGTAGCTTCTCCTATGGCTAGGCTTTCTAGTTGCATGAAGTGATCTTCATACACCTCCCCCCCTCATCCACTGCCGCGTGCTTGCAGAATAGTCTCTTGTGTGACCCTTCTGTGTTATATTCTAATATCGTATGTTTGGTAGCTTCCCCCATGGCTAGGCTTTCTAGTTGCATGAAGTGATCTTCAAACACCTCCTCCCCTCATCCACTGCTGCGTGCTTGCAGAATATTCTCCTGTGGGACTCTTCTGTGTATATTCTAATATCATATGTTTGGTAGCTTCTCCTATGGCTAGGCTTTCTAGTTGCATGAAGTGATCTTCATACACCTCCTCCCCTCATCCATCCATTTTACTGCTTCCTGCCCCTGAAATAGCCCCTTTGTTTTGCATAAAGACAAATGCATCAGACATCGGCCTTCCTCTATTGTTTTGGTGTCGCTGCGAGGTGTGGGATGAGTGAGCACACGTAGCAGTTGCCATTAGTGCTGCCCCGCCCCACCCTCTTCATCTCCATGTACCAGAAGTTTTCAAACGCAAGGTTCCCTCTCTCCCCAATGACATTTATACTTCTTTTAGCGCGTGTCTCCCATTCACCATCAGAAAGTGTACTCATACTACCTCTCTGCATTAAAAACCAGATGGAAAGAATAAGAAGACAGAAGGCAAAAACACACAATAATCCACCCCCTATTGCATTTGCATGCATTTTCATTTTTCTCCCGTTTCCCCTGATAGTGTCTTTGTCACTGGTGGTTAGATCTTCCTCACCTGAGTCTTTGCCGATGGAGAAGGTTGGTGACTTGTCTGGCGGTGGGGAAGATCCTTTTTTCAGGGACGAACGTCTGTCCGTGTAGAGGTATGGTCTACCTTTCGAGGAAGCCACTATGCCTGCTGCTAGTGAGAGCTAAGGCTGGAAGCCACTGCCTGAAACAACCAGGCAAAAGGGAAAAAGCCCATAGGCATAAAAAAACCTTCGGTCCGGATGGATGTTGCTGGTGAATTGTTGTAATACTGGAGGGTCCACGAAATGCAGGAGTAAGATGAAAAGCGAAGCAGAGTGGAACAGGAATCCAACAAATCCTCCTTGCAAAGTAATGGACAAAATGAACAGAGTGAAGCTCCAAGAGGAAAGCAAACACTTCTTAGGGCGGCAAGTATGGAATAGGCAAGAGCAGGAAGTCAGTGAGGCAAGGTAAAGAAAGTAGAGCGAGCAGAGAAAGCAGCAACAAGCAGGCAAGTACACGAGAATGAAACAGCGTCTTACCACAAAGCGTGGTAGCGGTTACAATGCATGGAGCAGGGAGCGTGGAGCAAATGTAAAGGGAACTGGGCGCAGCCATTTTAGAAATTACTAGACTGGCAATCACTTTCCGAAGAAAGTGACGGAATGCTACTGGTGCCGCAGGCTCCATCGATGCCACGTCTCCAAGAGGGGCGACAGTTGACACTCTTGTCCATCTTCTCTGTCAGTGGTGGCTTTCTATACCATTTAATCGCAGTGAAAAATGTTCATGTTAACCCATGCATACTTCAATTAGGTGATGCTTTGTCGTCCCGTTCTACTGATGTTATCTTTGCGAACGGCAGACATATGGATCCATGCCCTCCTTTCTTTGAACTTCACTGCTGTTGGGGACACATAGACCACTTCAAAGGGCCACATAATCTTGGCTACTTCCACTTTCAAACCACGTGGCAGATGAGAACTCGGTCATCCGAATAGAGAGGCTGTGCTTGCAGAAAGTCTCTCTGATGGGCACTGGGGTGCTTTTCAATGTTAGTCAATCGACATGTAGGTCGCTGAACCTAGCGGGAGATGTAGCAAAGAACATTTGTCATTTCTGTCATATATGCTTTCATTTCATGTCATCTTCGAGGATCTTTGAGCTAGGGTTAGCATCCGAAATTGAATGTGTGGAAGGGGCAGGTGTCTGCAATCACCAACCCGTTACAATTTCATGCAGAGTCAAGTGGTGATCTGCACCGGGTAAGTTGCCAAGGGCAGAAAGGGTACTCTGATCTGTTAAAACCATTTATGAAGACTGTTACAGTCTTACGCCATAATCAAGTCCGACATCCACACACCTTTGACGCAGATACCCACCGAGTTAAAGTAGAGTTAAAAAAAGTTAAGAAATAATTAGCACTATCACAAGACCCACTGCGTTGGCAGCACCTGAAAACAGCTAAATGCCATTATAAAAACTGGTTAAGGAGTCAGAAAGCAATCCAATTTTAACGTGATAGTGAAGTGATGCAATCAGCCATGTCTAACAAAAACTCCTCTGAAATGTGGCAACTGTTGAACGATCGAAGGAGCCACCTTCAGGGGGATGCGCAAATCAATGGTGTTAATGAATTAGACTGGGTCACTCATTTTTCATCTTTGTATTCTGATCCAGCCTTTGCAAAAACAGTCTATACATCGACATCTTGTTTTTCATGGCACCTACAGATGTCTGAAGAGACCATTCACAATATCATTATGCAGGCAAGCTCCTCCAAGGCGAAGGGTCCAGATGGTCTACAAACTTCAAGTTCAAAACTCACCCAGATGGATGGGCTAATATTCTATACAAAATATTTTATGACATCCTGAGGACTCGTTCCATTCCACCATCTTGGAAAAGCTCAATAATTATTCCCATTTTTGAAAAGAGTGATCGGAGCGTGCCCGCTAATTATCGACCCATCACCTTATTGGATGTGCCAGACAACGTTTTTTGCAAATAGATCCTCTATGAATTTAACGATTGGACTTTACGATCCGGGCTTTGTGATCCACATCAGACAGGATATGTTGAGGGCATTCGCACAGCAGCCATAAATCTCTTTGCTCTAAATTCCATCAAAATGCAATGCCATATGCCTAAACGGCAGTTATTTTTCTCGCTTTTGTTGATCTTAACGCTGCCTATGCCTTGGTGAGTTGGTTGATCCTTTTGTCAAAGCTTCGTAAGTATCACTGTCCTGCCACATTATATGATGTCATCCACTCACTTCATTCACAAACATCTATTCGAGTCCGTCTCTTTCTGGATGGTGTATTAACAGATCAAATTAACAAAAAACCAGTCTGCAGCGTCTTTTGGATGCTTTCCACGAGTACACCCAAAGGAATGAGTTAAAAATCAATATAGGAAAAACACAAATTGTTGCCTATTCACCCAGACGCGTTGGACCATTATCCTATGTCTGGACCTTCGATCAGTCTCCCATAAAAATGGTGCCTCAAAATATCTATCTTGGCATATTATTCGAGGGTTCCACATTAGCAACAGGCCATTTAGCTCAATTGCAAATGAGGCTCACTTCATTTATGTCACAAGCTAGAATTCTCATGTATAAATACGGGAAGTTCTCTATCCTGCCAGCATGGCATTTCTGGAACATGAAAGTAATACCAGCTCTTCTGTATGGCCTAGAAGCATTAAACATCAATTTGCTTTTTCAATTCTCATATTACACCTACCTAACTGCATACCCGCTGCCTGGATAAGGTATGAATTAGGATTGTTTTCCTTTCAGGCTGTGTATAATTGGCGTGTATGTTCATTTTTCAGGAAATGTTTGGTTTCGACTGGTTTAAATGTTTTGTTAAAAACTCTGACGAATTATATGTTTACAACTAACCATTTATTCATTAAATCATGGCTCTCAAATGTCTATCATGTGCTAAATTCATCAGACATTTCTTTGGAATTACTAGTATATAATCCGGATAAAGCCAAATTGAAATTGTTTAAGTCAGACTGGTTAACCACAAGGTAATTGTGTCTCTCATATTGTGACAGTGGGGAATGTCGCTTCCCACATAAAAAATTACGTATTTTGCCCACCTATTTGATACGATGTCCTTCACTTAAAATTCGTAATGACATATTAAGACTACGGTTTAATTTATGGATTACCAGGGACATACAAGCCAAATGAAAACTCTTAGCCGTAGCCGGTAATTTTTGCCGTTTTTGTCTAGTGGTGGACATTCGTGAAACTCTAGTACACCTCATTACCGAATGTAGTGCACTACGATCTGCATGAGAAATGCACTTTTCGAGACATTGTAAATATGTGTGTTCAAAAGATTTGTACTCTTGTTGGTCAATAATCTTGGGTGCATGTCATTTGCCATTACAAATTGCAACTGTAAACTTTTTGTCAAGTCTAAATCTGGATCCTTTGAAAAACTAATACCATTGATGCCCAATCTAGGGCTAATTATGCATCATGCCTTTTCTAGGCACTACAGATCTTAGCGCTTACATTTTTGATATGATGAAATGACAGATGAGCAAACAGCATAAATGTATTCGGTTTTGCTTTAGTATGTATTGTCATATGATGAAGATTTTCTTTGTGATCTTTCCTAGTCATGTTAAATGTAAATAATTACGATTTTGTATATAAGAATTTTAGGTATTTTGTATTTGAAAGGTTGATTTGTTTCAACCAATGCAAATAAAAAAATAAAAAATAAAAAAGGGCGAGGGGGAGGCAAAATAGCCAGTTTTGGAACAGAGAAGAGGCTAACTTTGGCTTGTGTTCTTTTAGTAAGCCATTGAGCCATTCAACAATCCCATTCCCCTGCGGCCGGTACACTGTGCAATGTTTGTGTTTAAATCCCATGCGATGCGTAATCTTCTTAAAAAGGTCATTGGCGTAATGCTGACCATTGTCTGACCTTATTTCTTTGCATATACCTCATCCTGAGAACACCTCCCTCACCAAGAAATTGGCCGCAGATTTTGCTTCATTCTTTGCAAAGGGTCCGGCCTCAAGCCAACATGAGAAGGGACAGACGAAAGTTATATTATAGCTGTAAGAGGCACATCTTTCATGCATGTCAGCATAGTCAATATAAAAATGCAGGAAAGTGCCCTTACGGCCGAGGTATTGATCCCCGTATTGTCTTCAAAGTATGACCAGACAAAATCTGTTGACAAGTGTAAAAAAGGCATGGCATCAAACAGTAAGACAGACAGAAGTGACCACAGTTCAAGGGTGTTTACTGAACTTCAATTGGGTTTGAAAAACGCTTATCTAATCCTAAATCTAAAGATGGGGCCTATACTAATAAACCTATTGGCAATCCTTACTTCTAAATGCAAATAGTGTGGGAAACAATGTTATGCAAATGAAGAGTGTTCAAGAAATGATATTTCAGGATACTTGAGCTGTTGGCTCCCCTTCTCCAAATTTTCAGCACGGGACAAGTCGGCACACTCGAGTTTAGCACAAGGATGCAGTTCAAAACCTCAGTCTTTGCCATTCAAAGTCTCGTATTTCAGAGGGTATGATGTGACAAAGTTCCTTTCTCCTCAGGATACTCATATGCACAACTACTCCGGTAATTCCCTTTTCACCCCGGGTCACCCTCACAGGGCTCAGATCCACTTTAACACAAAACGTTCAATTGGTCTCCCTCTGCTGGGCTCAGACCAAATATATCTCATTTTCAAAACTTTCTTTACTGTATCAAAATCAAACACTTTCGACTGTGCGCATGATTTTGCTTGACCCCTCGCAGGACAACTTCGATTCACAACTCTTGTTCTCTTCTTAATACAACCCTGTAACTTTAACTTCTCCCACTTCTCAGTTGGATACCTTACAGAGACCTTTGATTGAGCACCCATGTGGTGCTTGACCACTCTGTCAAAGGTATCGTATCTTGCTTTTCAAAGTTCAAACACTCATCAGCTGTTCAACTTTAACTAAGTCTTTTATCACACACTTGTTAATAATGTTTATTCAGCACCAGTCATACAATGTTGCTGCTTGCAACCTTTGCTTCAACACAGACCGGTCTTGTATTGGTCTCCCTAACTCACCGGCTGTGTTCATTTCAATGACGCTGCTTTGTTCTTGAAGCCATGGACAGTGCCATAGCAGCTGCTGCTTCTCTCTGCCTTGATTAGTGACACGGGAGGGCCCCAGGTATCTCCAAAACAAAATACAGGATTCTGCAGCCTGGTTTCCTGGTCTTATGCTTTCCAATCTCGAGGGCTCTTGAAGGTAATGCTTTTTTGTCAGAAAGGTCAAGGGAACCTCCCACTATGCGATCCCCTCCTGGTTTGCGGCCTTTCTTCTCTAGTTCATCTGCCATCTCGAAACTGCTGTTTCCTCATTTGCTTTGCCTCACTCAGAGTGTGCTTTTGTGCTTCCTCGTGTGCTTTGCCTCGTTCAGAGTGTGCTTTCGTGCTCCGCCTTTTTCCATGTGGGGCAGCTTAATGGAAGACTGGTGTGTCAGTCAGTAATTGCCTGACATCACCTGACCATTTTATTAGGACATGTCAGGTATACTGCTCGGGTGTTAGTCTGTTTTCTCCCAGAGCGGGCTGTCTGCGTGAATGTGTTCATGTATGAAAAGGGGGGGGGGGGAGTTCCTACATTTCCTACTGTTAGGCAGAATCCTGTGCAGTTCCCTTAGGGAGAACTACAGAAGATTAAGACTACAGGTATATGCAAGAAAATCCCCTTTGGTATCAGTCTGTACCACAAAGATTTAGTTGGTAGATGTGGCTAAGCAGTCAGACTTATCTCAAGAGGGAGATGAGCAGTATTCAGGGTTTACACATTAGGACTACAGTACTATGGAACAAGGAAACACTAACCAAAGCTTGGTATCAAAAAGAATATATATATTTATTTTACACACTCTGATGTTCACACACATATCACTATTATTAAAGCAGGTTAAATCAGTCAAGAAAAGTATACACAACTGCCTATTTAAATTGTAGACAAGTTTGAGCAAGAGTGAAAACTGAGCAAAATGGCACAGTGAAAACCAAGCAGAAACGGCACTCTAACAATTTCTCAAAAGGGAGAGAAAGGACAAGTTATACAGGTTTAGACTCTTTAACGCACCAGCAACACTTCCCGAGTAGATTGTGAACAAGCTAGGCAAGGCAGTACTTTAGCATATGCAATACTGAGGTGAAAACCAAGCAAAATGGCACTTCACAAGTTTAGAAAGAGGGAAGGAAAAAGAGTTAGGTGCACCAACACATTTCTAGGTGAGAATCAATATAGAGAAGGCAGTTGTAACAGATGTAGCCACAGTCAATAGGCCTGTGCCTGTGTCAATGGTACAAGGCAATGTGCCCAGGATTTTGTTTTTCTAGTAGCTGCAGTCAAGTCTTTGTTTAACGATTCGAAAAGGTGGTAGCAGAGGGTGAAAGGCAATGTTAGACGAGAGGGGCGGCCAACCCAGTAGGTAAGTAAAGGATTTAAAACACCTTTAGCGAAACCCAACGAAACGGGAGACGTGGTGGAACAATGTACCTTTAAAGTAGAAGAAGCTCCTGCGGTTGCAGTAGTTCCTGTCAGTTCCTGCAGTTCGGGAGATCCAGCAGAGGAGGAGAGGCTCTCATCGTGGAGGAAGGTTCGAGTTACTGCACTGCCCAGGGATGAAACCAGCACGGTGCTGCTAAACGAATAAAGGTTACGCTCCTTTAAATCGTGGTCCAGATGGACGGGTGCATGGCTAATCGGTCTCCTGGAGCTTGGCACTAGCAATTCGACCTAGGCAGGTCCGGGAAGGCGATTGGCGAACTGGTTGGCACCACCAGCTCAAGGGAAGAAGACTATTTCCGAGGAAGATCTTCTCAAGTCATTGGAGAAAAGTGGTGAGGATCTGCAGCAGGGCTTCACCGGTGGTTCAGTCGTTGCAGATGTCCTCAGCTTCTCTCCTCTTTGGTTTCTTAGTTCCAGTGGCGACGTCTTGTCCTCCAGTCCTCAAGACCCTGCTTTTATGCAGCAAGACCCCCATTCATACAGCCTAGCTGTCACTCACACAGTGGGGTGGCTCCCCTTCTTTGGAGAACACCCCAGCCTATCAGGGCAGAGTGCGACTTGGGTTGCATAGGCAACCCTGTCCAGGGTGCCTATTCCCCCTCCCACATATCCTGTCTACCCCAGACTCAGTGGTGCCGAGAGGAGGGCTTCTGTGCAGAAGCCCGCCAAAAGGACGAACAAAGGATCCCCGACCTGGGTTAGGATTATAGAGAAAGACACGAGAAAGAAATATTTTCAAAGTTCTGGCAATAAAAACCTACCGGAGTATATTTAATATCAAAATAAACCGGCAGTATGTTAGAGGCTGTCAGTAAAAGTGGTAGCCTCGAACAATGGGAAAATCCCATAGGGAAATATTTGCGGTCGAATATTTATGGTAGTAACCACTGCCACCAGTCAGAAACATTTGGGAGAGGGACTGTACGGTACCCCCTCGAAAATGAATGTTAGGGAAAAACTATTAACCCTTCCCAGTACTTCCATGGGTTGTACTGGTTTAGTTCATAAGGATTGACTAGTAAAGTCAATGGGGACTTTACATGCCCTGGGAGACAGTAGTTAGTCCCAGGGTATGGAGTCTATGTTTGGGGGTCGCTACGACACCCCTGTGATTCCTATGAGGGTGAGAAAACCCTATAGACCAGAAGCACACAAGATAGCATAAAACACACACTAGCAATCTGTCTAAGAGTGGGAAAAAACGTTCGCACTCTTAGCAGGAGAAAAAAATAAACCCTTCAAATCCAACAAAGCTTCTGCGGGACTCTATAGGTAAGGGAAATTAGCCTTAGATGAGAATTCTCCCTAACACCTATCTGGTAGGATGGGTTAAAGGTGTTACAGGAAGGGGATATCGCATCTCACCATCAACTGTCCCACTCCCACACCCCAAAGACCCCTTACCCAGGTGATCCTCCTGCACTGGTCCACCCACAGGAACTGGATCCAAAAGCAATGGCTGTGCCATGGCCACCTTGATGACGGATCCCTGGGGACTAGTGGGTGAGACACCTTCTGGTTTCTCACACAAGTCACGCAGTTTCCCTTAAACTCTGCCACACTCATGAAAATTTGGCACATACCATCCCTCATTCATTTCTGCTGCTACACTTTCTTTTTCATGCACAGGTGCACAGGTGGGGAAGTGCAACTGCTCTATTGCCGTACTTTTCTGGGCATTACTGACTTCCTGGTGCCATTCTGTCTCCAGATCAGGTCGGAGGGGGACACTGAGCCCCCAAGCTTTATCCATAAATCTTTTTCCTCTTTGGGTGCCTCTCCCTACAGCTTGATAATTTGGACAATGGGTATTGTGTTGACATTTTCCTCCTTCTTCTTCCCCACCCACCTTCCTTTCTGCCAATATGAGTGGGGCACTTTTTTTTGTCCCTGGGTACCTCCTTGTACTTCGTTCAGGCAGATGGACTGCTTCTTTCAACACTCTGTCAGTCATTTAATTCCCTAATGATATTCTATCTTATTTACCTGTGTGGGCATTTTATTATTGCAAATCTGCTGGTGCATTTAGGGTAACTCGGCATATTGCACAGGAGACCCCTCAATTCTATTGAACCCTCTTCTTTCCCAACGCGCTAGTCCTGAATGTATTATTGAGGTAACGTAGGCAGAATCTGAAAACATTTTGCCGGCATGACCATCCATCATGTTTAATGCACTGATCATTGCCACCAATTCTGCTGCTTGCACCAAGTAATATGAGGGCAATTGCAATTTGGATGCTATTATGTTTTCCCCATTTATATAGCACACCACTGCTGCTCCTGTATGCCTCCTTCCTGGCTCCAGGTCTATATTTTCGACGATCCATCAATATAGACCATATCTGCCCCTGCTATTTCTTCTTCTGTTACCTGTATGTTCCCTTCCATCCGGTCTGCACAGTTCTGTATGTAGTCACTTTCCTCTATGGGCTCTGCTATTGGGGTACTTGCATCCGAAGCCAGGGTCCTTGGAGATCTGTATCTATGTGACCATCTGAATACTAATATTGGGGGACTCGCATCTGGAGTCAGGGTCCTTGGGGATCTCTGTCTCTCTGCCACCATCTGAATACTAATATTGGGGGACTCGCATCCGGAGTCAGGGTCCTTAGGGATCTCTGTCTCTCTGCCACCATCTGAATACTAATATTGGGGGACTCGCATCCGGAGTCAGGGTCCTTAGGGATCCCTGTCTCTCTGCCACCATCTGAATAATAATATTGGGGGACTTCCATCCGGAGTCAGAGTGCTTAGGGATCTGTGTCTATGCCACCACCTGAATACTAATATTGGGGGACTCGCATCCGGAGTCAGGGTCCTTAGGGATCTCTGTCTCTCTGCCACCATCTGAATAATAATATTGGGGGACTTGCATCTGGAGTCAGGGTCCTTAGGGATCTCTGTCTCTCTGCCACCATCTGAATACTAATATTGGGGGACTCGCATCCGGAGTCAGGGTCCTTGGGGATCTGTGTCTATGTGACCATCTGAATACTAATATTGGGGGACTCGCATCTGGAGTCAGGGTCCTTAGGGATCTCTGTCTCTCTGCCACCATCTGAATACTAATATTGGGGGACTTGCATCCGGAGTCAGGGTCCTTGGAGATCTGTGTCTATGTGACCATCTGAATACTAATATTGGGAGTCTTGCATCCGGAGTCAGGGTCCTTGGGGATCTGTGTCTATGTGACCATCTGAATACTAATATTGGGGGACTTGCATCGGAGTCAGGGTCCTTAGGGATCTGTGTCTATGCTACCATCTGAATACTAATATTGGGGGACTTGCATCTGGAGTCAGGGTCCTTAGGGATCTCTGTCTCTCTGCCACCATCTGAATACTAATATTGGGGGACTTGCATCTGGAGTCAGGATCCTTGGGGATCTCTGTCTATGTGACCATCTGAATACTAATATTGGGGTACTCGCATCTGGAGTCAGGGTCCTTAGGGATCTGTGTCTATGTGACCATCTGAATACTAATATTCGGGGACTCACATCTGGAGTCAGGGTCCTTAGGGATCTCTGTCTCTCTGCCACCATCTGAATACTAATATTGGGAGTCTTGCATCCGGAGTCAGGGTCCTTGGGGATCTGTGTCTATATGACCATCTGAATACTAATATTGGGGGAGTCGCATCCGGAGTCAGGGTCCTTGGAGATCTGTGTCTATGTGATCATCTGAATACTAATATTGGGGGAGTCGCATCCAGAATCAGGGTCCTTAGGGATCTGTGTCTATGTGACCATCTGAATACTAATATTGGGGGACTTGCATCCCGAGTCAGGGTCCTTGGAGATCTGTGTCTATGTGACCATCTGAATACTAATATTGGGGGACTCGCATCTGGAGTCAGGGTCCTTAGGGATCTCTGTCTCTCTGCCACCATCTGAATACTAATATTGGGGGACTTGCATCCGGAGTCAGGGTCCTTAGGGATCTGTGTCTATGCCACCATCTGAATACTAATATTGGGGGACTCGCATCTGGAGTCAGGGTCCTTAGGGATCTCTGTCTCTCTGCCACCATCTGAATACTGATATTGGGCGACTTGCATCTGGAGTTAGGATCCTTGGGGATCTCTGTCTATGTGACCATCTGAATACTAATATTGGTTTACTCGCATCTGGAGTCAGGGTCCTTAGGGATCTGTGTCTATGTGACCATCTGAATACTAATATTCGGGGACTCGCATCTGGAGTCAGGGTCCTTAGGGATCTCTGTCTCTCTGCCACCATCTGAATACTAATATTGGGAGTCTTGCATCCGGAGTCAGGGTCCTTGGGGATCTGTGTCTATGTGACCATCTGAATACTAATATTGGGGGAGTCGCATCCGGAGTCAGGGTCCTTGGAGATCTGTGTCTATGTGACCATCTGAATACTAATATTGGGGGAGTCGCATCCGGAATCAGGGTCCTTAGGGATCTGTGTCTATGTGACCATCTGAATACTAATATTGGGGGACTTGCATCCGGAGTCAGGGTCCTTGGAGATCTGTGTCTAAGTGACCATCTGAATACTAATATTGGGGGACTCGCATCCGGAGTCAGGGTCCTTGGAGATCTTTGTCTATGTGACCATCTGAATACTAATATTGGGGGAGTCGCATCCGGAATCAGGGTCCTTAGGGATCTGTGTCTATGTGACCATCTGAATACTAATATTGGGGGACTTTCATCCGGAGTCAGGGTCCTTGGAGATCTGTGTCTATGTGACCATCTGAATACTAATATTGGGAGTCTTGAAACCGGAGTCAGGGTCCTTGGGGATCTGTGTCTATGTGACCATCTGAATACTAATATTCGGGGACTCGAATCCGGAGTCAGGGTCCTTGGAGATCTGTGTCTATGTGACCATCTGAATACTAATATTGGGAGTCTTGAAACCGGAGTCAGGGTCCTTGGGGATCTGTGTCTATGTGACCATCTGAATACTAATATTGGGGGACTTGCATCCGGCGTCAGGGTCCTTAGGGATCTGTGTCTATGCCACCATCTGAATACTAATATTGGGGGACTCGCATCTGGAGTCAGGGTCCTTAGGGATCTCTGTCTCTCTGCCACCATCTGAATACTGATATTGGGGGACTTGCATCTGGAGTTAGGATCCTTGGGGATCTCTGTCTATGTGACCATCTGAATACTAATATTGGGGTACTCGCATCTGGAGTCAGGGTCCTTAGGGATCTGTGTCTATGTGATCATCTGAATACTAATATTCGGGGACTCGCATCTGGAGTCAGGGTCCTTAGGGATCTCTGTCTCTCTGCCACCATCTGAATACTAATATTGGGAGTCTTGCATCCGGAGTCAGGGTCCTTGGGGATCTGTGTCTATGTGACCATCTGAATACTAATATTGGGGGAGTCGCATCCGGAGTCAGGGTCCTTGGAGATCTGTGTCTATGTGACCATCTGAATACTAATATTGGGGGAGTTGCATCCGGAATCAGGGTCCTTAGGGATCTGTGTCTATGTGACCATCTGAATACTAATATTGGGGGACTTGCATCCGGAGTCAGGGTCCTTGGAGATCTGTGTCTATGTGACCATCTGAATACTAATTTTGGGGGACTCGCATCCGGAGTCAGGGTCCTTGGAGATCTTTGTCTATGTGACCATCTGAATACTAATATTGGGGGAGTCGCATCCGGAATCAGGGTCCTTAGGGATCTGTGTCTATGTGACCATCTGAATACTAATATTGGGGGACTTTCATCCGGAGTCAGGGTCCTTGGAGATCTGTGTCTATGTGACCATCTGAATACTAATATTGGGGGAGTCACATCCGGAGTCAGGGTCCTTGGAGATCTGTGTCTATGTGACCACCTGAATACTAATATTGGGGGAGTCACATCTGGAGTCAGGGTCCTTAGGGATCTCTGTCTCTCTGCCACCATCTGAATACTAATATTGGGGGACTCGCATCTGGAGTCAGGGTCCTTAGGGATCTGTGTCTATGTGACCATCTGAATACTAATATTGGGGGAGTCACATCTGGAGTCAGGGTCCTTAGGGATCTCTGTCTCTCTGCCACCATCTGAATACTAATATTGGGGGACTCGCATCCGAGTCAGGGTCCTTGGGGATCTGTGTCTATGTGACCATCTGAATACTAATATTGGGGGACTCGCATCTGGAGTCAGGGTCCTTGGGGATCTGTGTCTATGTGACCATCTGAGTAGTAATATTGTGGGACTCACATCCGGAGTCAGGGTCCTGGGAGATCTGTATCTATGTGACCATCTGAATACTAATATTGGGGGAGTTGCATCCGGAATCAGGGTCCTTAGGGATCTGTGTCTATGTGACCATCTGAATACTAATATTGGGGGACTTGCATCCAGAGTCAGGGTCCTTGGAGATCTGTGTCTATGTGACCATCTGAATACTAATATTGGGGGACTCGCATCCGGAGTCAGGGTCCTTGGAGATCTGTGTCTATGTGACCATCTGAATACTAATATTGGGGTCGTTGCATCCGGAATCAGGGTCCTTAGGGATCTGTGTCTATGTGACCATCTGAATACTAATATTGGGGGACTCGCATCTGGAGTCAGAGTCCTTGGAGATCTGTGTCTATGTGACCATCTGAATACTAATATTGGGGGAGTCGCATCTGGAATCAGGGTCCTTAGGGATCTCTGTCTATGTGACCATCTGAATACTAATATTGGGGGACTCGCATCCGGAGTCAGGATCCTTGGGGATCTGTGTCTCTCTGACACCATCTGAATACTAATATTGGGGGACTTGCATCTGGAGTCAGGCTCCTTGGGGATCTGTGTCTATGTGACCATCTGAATACTAATATTGGGGGAGTCGCATCCGGAGTCAGGATCCTTGGGGATCTGTGTCTCTCTGACAGCATCTGAATACTAATATTGGGGGACTCGCATCCGGAGTCAGGGTCCTTGGAGATCTGTGTCTATGTGACCATCTGAATTCTAATATTGAGGACTCGCATCCGGAGTCAGGGTCCTTGGAGATCTGTGTCTATGTGACCATCTGAATACTAATATTGGGGGACTTGCATTTGGAGTCAGGATCCTTGGGGATCTGTGTCTATGTGACCATCTGAATACTAATATTGGGGGACTTGCATTAAGAGTCAGGGTCCTTGGGGATCTGTGTCTATGTGACCATCTGAATACTAATATTGAGGGACTCGCATCTGGAGTCAGGGTCCTTGGGGATCTGTGTCTATGTGACCATCTGAATACTAATATTGGGGGAGTCGCATCCGGAGTCAGGGTCCTTGGGGATCTGTGTCTATGTGACCATCTGAATACTAATATTGGGGGACTCGCATCCGGAGTCAGGGTCCTTGGGGATCTGTGTCTATGTGACCATCTGAATACTAATATTGGGGGACTCGCATCTGGAGTCAGGGTCCTTGGGGATCTGTGTCTATGTGACCATCTGAATAGTAATATTGTGGGACTCGCATCCGGAGTCAGGGTCCTTGGAGATCTGTATCTATGTGACCATCTGAATACTAATATTGGGGGAGTTGCATCCGGAATCAGGGTCCTTAGGGATCTGTGACTATGTGACCATCTGAATACTAATATTGGGGGACTTGCATCCGGAGTCAGGGTCCTTGGAGATCTGTGTCTATGTGACCATCTGAATACTAATATTGGGGGACTCGCATCCGGAGTCAGGGTCCTTGGAGATCTGTGTCTATGTGACCATCTGAATACTAATATTGGGGGAGTCGCATCCGGAATCAGGGTCCTTAGGGATCTGTGTCTATGTGACCATCTGAATACTAATATTGGGGGACTCGCATCTGGAGTCAGGGTCCTTGGAGATCTGTGTCTATGTGACCATCTGAATACTAATATTGGGGGAGTCGCATCTGGAATCAGGGTCCTTAGGGATCTCTGTCTATGTGACCATCTGAATACTAATATTCTAATATTGGGGGACTCGCATCTGGAGTCAGGGTCCTTGGGGATCTGTGTCTATGTGACCATCTGAATACTAATATTGGGGGACTCGCATCCGGAGTCAGGATCCTTGGGGATCTGTGTCTCTCTGACACCATCTGAATACTAATATTGGGGGACTTGCATCTGGAGTCAGGCTCCTTGGGGATCTGTGTCTATGTGACCATCTGAATACTAATATTGGGGGACTCGCATCCGGAGTCAGGATCCTTGGGGATCTGTGTCTCTCTGACAGCATCTGAATACTAATATTGGGGGACTCGCATCCGGAGTCAGGGTCCTTGGAGATCTGTGTCTATGTGACCATCTGAATTCTAATATTGAGGATTCGCATCCGGAGTCAGGGTCCTTGGGGATCTGTGTCTATGTGACCCTCTGAATACTAATATTGGGAGTCTTGCATCCAGAGTCAGGGTCCTTGGAGATCTGTGTCTATGTGACCATCTGAATACTAATATTGGGGACTTGCATTTGGAGTCAGGATCCTTGGGGATCTCTGTCTATGTGACCATCTGAATACTAATATTGGGGGACTTGCATCCAGAGTCAGGGTCCTTAGGGATCTGTGTCTATGTGACCATCTGAATACTAATATTGGGGGACTTGCATTTGGAGTCAGGATCCTTGGGGATCTCTGTCTATGTGACCATCTGAATACTAATATTGGGGGACTTGCATCCAGAGTCAGGGACCTTAGGGATCTGTGTCTATGTGACCATCTGAATACTAATATTGGGGACTTGCATTAAGAGTCAGGGTACTTGGGGATCTGTGCCTCTCTTTCTGCCACCACCTGAATACTAATATTGGGGGACTCACATCCAGAGTCAGGGTCCTTGGGGATCTGTGTCTCTCTGCCACCATCTGAATACTAACATTGGGGGACTTGCATCTGGAGTCAGGGTCCTTGGGAATCTGTGTCTCTCTGCCACCATCTGAATACTAATATTGGGGGACTTGCATCTGGAGTCAGGATCCTTAGGAATCTATGTCTCTCTTTCTGCCACCACCTGAATACTAATATTGGGGGACTCACATCCAGAGTCAGGGTCCTTGGGGATCTGTGTCTCTCTGCCACCATCTGAATGCTAACATTGGGGGACTCACATCTGGAGTCAGGGCTCTTGGGGATCTGTGTCTCTCTGCCACAATCTGAATACTAATATTGGGAGTCTTGCATCTGGAGTCAGGGTCCTTGGGGATCTGTGTCTATGTGACCATCTGAATACTAATATTGAGGAACTCGCATCTGGAGTCAGGGTCCTTAGGGATCTGTGTCTATGTGACCATCTGAATACTAATATTGGGGTACTCGCATCCGGAGTCAGGGTCCTTGGGGATCTGTGTCTCTCTGACACCATCTGAATACTAATATTGGGGGACTTGCATCCAGAGTCAGGGTCCTTAGGGATCTGTGTCTATGTGGCCATCTGAATACTAATATTGGGGGACTTGCATCCGGAGTCAGGGTCCTTGGGGATCTGTGTCTATGTGACCATCTGAATACTAATATTGGGGAACTCGCATCCGGAGTCAGGGTCCTTGGGGATCTGTGTCTATGTGACCATCTGAATACTAATATTGGGGGACCCACATCTGGAGTCAGGGTCCTTGGGGATCTGTGTCTCTTTGCCACCATCTGAATACTAATATTGGGGACATGAATCCGGAGTCAGGATCCTTGGGGATCTGTGTCTATGTGACCATCTGAATACTAATATTGGGGGACTTGCATCCAGAGTCAGGGTCCTTGGGGATCTGTGTCTATGTGACCATCTGAATACTAATAATGCGGGACTCGCATCCGGAGTCTGGGCCCTTGGGGATCTGTGTCTATGTGACCATCTGAATACTAATATTGGGGGACTCGCATCTGGAGTCAGGGTCCTTAGGGATCTCTGTCTCTCTGCCACCATCTGAATACTAATATTTGGGGACTCGCATCCGGAGTCAGGATCCTTGGGGATCTGTGTCTATGTGACCATCTGAATACTAATATTGGGGGACTTGCATCTGGAGTCAGGGTCCATGGGGATCTCTGTCTCTCTGCCACCATCTGAATACTAATATTTGGGGACTCGCATCCGGAGTCAGGATCCTTGGGGATCTCTGTCTATGTGACCATCTGAATACTAATATTGGGGGACTTGCATCTGGAGTCAGGGTCCATCGGGATCTGTGTCTATGTGACCATCTGAATACTAATATTGGGGGACACACATCTGGAGACAGGATCCTTGAGGATCTGTGTCTCTCTGCCACCATCTGAATACTAATATTGGGGGACTCGCATCCGGAGTCAGGGTCCTTGGAGATCTGTGTCTATGTGACCATCTGAATACTAATATTGAGGGACTTGCATCTGGAGTCAGGATCCTTGGGGATCTCTGTCTATGTGACCATCTGAATACTAATATTGGGGGACTTGCATCCAGAGTCAGGGTCCTTAGGGATCTGTGTCTATGTGACCATATGAATACTAATATGGGGGGACTTGCATCCAGAGTCAGGGTACTTGGGGATCTATGTCTCTCTGCCACCATCTGAATACTAATATTGGGGGACTTGGGTCCGGAGTCAGGGTCCTTGGGGATCTGTGTCTCTCTTTCTGCCACCACCTGAATACTAATATTGGGGGACTCACATCCAGAGTCAGGGTCCTTGGGGATCTGTGTCTCTCTGCCACCATCTGAATACTAACATTGGGGGACTCGCATCTGGAGTCAGGGTCCTTGGGGATCTGTGTCTCTCTGCCACCATCTGAATACTAATATTGGGGGACTTGCATCTGGAGTCAGGATCCTTAGGGATCTATGTCTCTCTTTCTGCCACCACCTGAATACTAATATTGGGGGACTCACATCCAGAGTCAGGGTCCTTGGGGATCTGTGACTCTCTGCCACCATCTGAATACTAACATTGGGGGACTTGCATCTGGAGTCAGGGTCCTTGGGGATCTGTATCTCTCTGCCACCATCTGAATACTAATATTGGGGGACTTGCATCTGGAGTCAGGATCCTTAGGGATCTGTGTCTCTCTTTCTGCCACCACCTGAATACTAATATTGGGGGACTCACATCCAGAGTCAGGGTCCTTGGGGATCTGTGTGTCTCTGCCACCATCTGAATGCTAACATTGGGGGACTCGCATCTGGAGTCAGGGCTCTTGGGGATCTGTGTCTCTCTGCCACAATCTGAATACTAATATTGGGAGTCTTGCATCTGGAGTCAGGGTCCTTGGGGATCTGTGTCTATGTGACCATCTGAATACTAATATTGAGGGACTGGCATCTGGAATCAGGGTCCTTAGGGATCTGTGTCTATGTGACCATCTGAATACTAATATAGGGGGAGTCGCATCCGGAGTCAGGGTCCTTGGGGATCTGTGTCTATGTGATCATCTGAATACTAATATTGGGGGACTCGCATCCGGAGTCAGGGTCCTTGGGGATCTGTGTCTCTCTGACACCATCTGAATACTAATATTGGGGGACTTGCATCCAGAGTCAGGGTCCTTAGGGATCTGTGTCTATGTGACCATCTGAATACTAATATTGGGGGACGTGCATCCGGAGTCAGGGTCCTTGGGGATATGTGTCTATGTGACCATCTGAATACTAATATTGGGGAACTCGCATCCGGAGTCAGGGTCCTTGGGGATCTGTGTCTATGTGACCATCTGAATACTAATATTGGGGGACTCGCATCCGGAGTCAGGGTCCTTGGGGATCTGTGTCTATGTGACCATCTGAATAGTAATATTGTGGGACTCGCATCCGGAGTCAGGGTCCTTGGAGATCTGTATCTATGTGACCATCTGAATACTAATATTGGGGGAGTTGCATCTGGAATCAGGGTCCTTAGGGATCTGTGTCTATGTGACCATCTGAATACTAATATTGGGGGACTTGCATCCGGAGTCAGGGTCCTTGGAGATCTGTGTCTATGTTACCATCTGAATACTAATATTGGGGGACTCGCATCCGGAGTCATGATCCTTGGAGATCTGTGTCTATGTGACCATCTGAATACTAATATTGGGGGAGTCGCATCCGGAATCAGGGTCCTTAGGGATCTGTGTCTATGTGACCATCTGAATACTAATATTGGGGGACTCGCATCTGGAATCAGGGTCCTTGGAGATCTGTGTCTATGTGACCATCTGAATACTAATATTGGGGGAGTCGCATCTGGAGTCAGGGTCCTTGGGGATCTCTGTCTATGTGACCATCTGAATACTAATATTGGGGGACTCGCATCTGGAGTCAGGGTCCTTGGGGATCTGTGTCTATGTGACCATCTGAATACTAATATTGGGGGACTCGCATCCGGAGTCAGGATCCTTGGGGATCTGTGTCTCTCTGACACCATCTGAATACTAATATTGGGGGACTCGCATCCGGAGTCAGGGTCCTTGGAGATCTGTGTCTATGTGACCATCTGAATACTAATATTGGGGGACTTGCATTTGGAGTCAGGATCCTTGGGAATCTCTGTCTATGTGACATCTGAATACTAATATTGGGGGCCTTGCATCCAGAGTCAGAGACCTTAGGGATCTGTGTCTATGTGACCATCTGAATACTAATATTGGGGGACTTGCATTAAGAGTCAGGGTACTTGGGGATCTGTGTCTCTCTTTCTGCCACCACCTGAATACTAATATTGGGGGAATCACATCCAGAGTCAGGGTCCTTGGGGATCTGTGTCTCTCTGCCACCATCTGAATACTAACATTGGGGGACTTGCATCTGGAGTCAGGGTCCTTGGGGATCTGTGTCTCTCTGCCACCATCTGAATACTAATATTGGGGGACTCGCATCTGGAGTCAGGGCTCTTGGGGATCTGTGTCTCTCTGCCACAATCTGAATACTAATATTGGGAGTCTTGCATCTGGAGTCAGGGTCCTTGGGGATCTGTGTCTATGTGACCATCTGAATACTAATATTGAGGGACTCGCATCTGGAGTCAGGGTCCTTAGGGATCTGTGTCTATGTGACCATCTGAATACTAATATTGGGGGAGTCGCATCCGGAGTCAGGGTCCTTAGGGATCTGTGTCTATGTGACCATCTGAATACTAATATTGGGGGACTTGCATCCGGAGTCAGGATCCTTGGGGATCTGTGTCTCTCTGACACCATCTGAATACTAATATTGGGGGACTCGCATCTGGAGTCAGGCTCCTTGGGGATCTGTGTCTATGTGACCATCTGAATACTAATATTGGGGGACTCGCATCCGGAGTCAGGATCCTTGGGGATCTGTGTCTCTCTGACACCATCTGAATACTAATATTGGGGGACTCGCATCCGGAGTCAGGGTCCTTGGAGATCTGTGTCTATGTGACCATCTGAATTCTAATATTGAGGACTCGCATCCGGAGTCAGGGTCCTTGGAGATCTGTGTCTATGTGACCATCTGAATACTAATATTGGGGAACTTGCATTTGGAGTCAGGATCCTTGGGGATCTCTGTCTATGTGACCATCTGAATACTAATATTGGGGGACTTGCATCCAGAGTCAGGGACCTTAGGGATCTGTGTCTATGTGACCATCTGAATACTAATATTGGGGGACTTGCATTAAGAGTCAGGGTACTTGGGGATCTGTGTCTCTCTTTCTGCCACCACCTGAATACTAATATTGGGGGACTCACATCCAGAGTCAGGGTCCTTGGGGATCTGTGTCTCTCTGCCACCATCTGAATACTAACATTGGGGGACTTGCATCTGGAGTCAGTGTCCTTGGGGATCTGTGTCTCTCTGCCACCATCTGAATGCTAACATTGGGGGACTCGCATCTGGAGTCAGGGTCCTTGGGGATCTGTGTCTATGTGACCATCTGAATACTAATATTGAGGGACTCGCATCTGGAGTCAGGGTCCTTAGGGATCTGTGTCTATGTGACCATCTGAATACTAATATTGGGGGAGTTGCATCCGGAGTCAGGGTCCTTGGGGATCTGTGTCTATGTGACCATCTGAATACTAATATTGGGGGACTCGCATCCGGAGTCAGGGTCCTTGGGGATCTGTGTCTCTCTGACACCATCTGAATACTAATATTGGGGGACTTGCATCCAGAGTCAGGGTCCTTAGGGATCTGTGTCTATGTGGCCATCTGAATACTAATATTGGGGGACTTGCATCCGGAGTCAGGGTCCTTGGGGATCTGTGTCTATGTGACCATCTGAATACTAATATTGGGGAACTCGCATCCGGAGTCAGGGTCCTTGGGGATCTGTGTTTATGTGACCATCTGAATACTAATATTGGGGGACTCGCATCTGGAGTCAGGGTCCTTGGGGATCTGTGTCTATGTGACCATCTGAATAGTAATATTGTGGGACTCACATCCGGAGTCAGGGTCCTTGGAGATCTGTATCTATGTGACCATCTGAATACTAATATTGGGGGAGTTGCATCCGGAATCAGGGTCCTTAGGGATCTGTGTCTATGTGACCATCAGAATACTAATATTGGGGGACTTGCATCTGGTGTCAGGGTCCTTGGAGATCTGTGTCTATGTGACCATCTGAATACTAATATTGGGGGAGTCGCATCCGGAATCAGGGTCTTTAGGGATCTCTGTCTATGTGACCATCTGAATACTAATATTGGGGGACTCGCATCTGGAGTCAGGGTCCTTGGGGATCTGTGTCTATGTGACCATCTGAATACTAATATTGGGGGACTCGCATCCGGAGTCAGGATCCTTGGGGATCTGTGTCTCTCTGACACCATCTGAATACTAATATTGGGGGACTCGCATCTGGAGTCAGGCTCCTTGGGGATCTGTGTCTATGTGACCATCTGAATACTAATATTGGGGGACTCGCATCCGGAGTCAGGATCCTTGGGGATCTGTGTCTCTCTGACACCATCTGAATACTAATATTGGGGGACTCGCATCCGGAGTCAGGGTCCTTGGAGATCTGTGTCTATGTGACCATCTGAATTCTAATATTGAGGACTCGCACCCAGAGTCAGGGTCCTTGGAGATCTGTGTCTATGTGACCATCTGAATACTAATATTGGGGGACTTGCATTTGGAGTCAGGATCCTTGGGGATCTCTGTCTATGTGACCATCTGAATACTAATATTGGGGGACTTGCATCCAGAGTCAGGGACCTTAGGGATCTGTGTCTATGTGACCATCTGAATACTAATATTGGGGGACTTGCATTAAGAGTCAGGGTACTTGGGGATCTGTGTCTCTCTTTCTGCCACCACCTGAATACTAATATTGGGGGACTCACATCCAGAGTCAGGGTCCTTGGGGATCTGTGTCTCTCTGCCACCATCTGAATACTAACATTGGGGGACTTGCATCTGGAGTCAGTGTCCTTGGGGATCTGTGTCTCTCTGCCACCATCTGAATGCTAACATTGGGGGACTCGCATCTGGAGTCAGGGCTCTTGGGGATCTGTGTCTCTCTGCCACAATCTGAATACTACTATTGGGAGTCTTGCATCTGGAGTCAGGGTCCTTGGGGATCTGTGTCTATGTGACCATCTGAATACTAATATTGAGGGACTTGCATCTGGAGTCAGGATCCTTGGGGATCTCTGTCTATGTGACCATCTGAATACTAATATTGGGGGACTTGCATCCAGAGTCAGGGTCCTTAGGGATCTGTGTCTATGTGACCATATGAATACTAATATGGGGGGACTTGCATCCAGAGTCAGGGTACTTGGGGATCTATGTCTCTCTGCCACCATCTGAATACTAATATTGGGGGACTTGGGTCCGGAGTCAGGGTCCTTGGGGATCTGTGTCTCTCTTTCTGCCACCACCTGAATACTAATATTGGGGGACTCACATCCAGAGTCAGGGTCCTTGGGGATCTGTGACTCTCTGCCACCATCTGAATGCTAACATTGGGTGACTTGCATCTGGAGTCAGGGTCCTTGGGGATCTGTATCTCTCTGCCACCATCTGAATACTAATATTGGGGGACTTGCATCTGGAGTCAGGGTCCTTGGGGATCTGTGTCTCTCTGCCACCATCTGAATACTAATATTGGGGGACTCACATCCAGAGTCAGGGTCCTTGGGGATCTGTGTCTCTCTGCCACCATCTGAATACTAATATTGGGGGACTCACATCCAGAGTCAGGGTCCTTGGGGATCTGTGTCTCTCTGCCACCATCTGAATACTAACATTGGGGGACTTGCATCTGGAGTCAGGGTCCTTGGGGATCTGTGTCTCTCTGCCACCATCTGAATACTAATATTGGGGGACTTGCATCTGGAGTCAGGATCCTTAGGGATCTATGTCTCTCTTTCTGCCACCACCTGAATACTAATATTGGGGGACTCACATCCAGAGTCAGGGTCCTTGGGGATCTGTGTGTCTCTGCCACCATCTGAATGCTAACATTGGGGGACTCGCATCTGGAGTCAGGGCTCTTGGGGATCTGTGTCTCTCTGCCACAATCTGAATACTAATATTGGGAGTCTTGCATCTGGAGTCAGGGTCCTTGGGGATCTGTGTCTATGTGACCATCTGAATACTAATATTGAGGGACTCGCATCTGGAATCAGGGTCCTTAGGGATCTGTGTCTATGTGACCATCTGAATACTAATATAGGGGGAGTCGCATCCGGAGTCAGGGTCCTTGGGGATCTGTGTCTATGTGATCATCTGAATACTAATATTGGGGGACTCGCATCCGGAGTCAGGGTCCTTGGGGATCTGTGTCTCTCTGACACCATCTGAATACTAATATTGGGGGACTTGCATCCAGAGTCAGGGTCCTTAGGGATCTGTGTCTATGTGACCATCTGAATACTAATATTGGGGGACTTGCATCCGGCGTCAGGGTCCTTGGGGATATGTGTCTATGTGACCATCTGAATACTAATATTGGGGAACTCGCATCCGGAGTCAGGGTCCTTGGGGATCTGTGTCTATGTGACCATCTGAATACTAATATTGGGGGACTCGCATCCGGAGTCAGGGTCCTTGGGGATCTGTGTCTATGTGACCATCTGAATAGTAATATTGTGGGACTCGCATCCGGAGTCAGGGTCCTTGGAGATCTGTATCTATGTGACCATCTGAATACTAATATTGGGGGAGTTGCATCTGGAATCAGGGTCCTTAGGGATCTGTGTCTATGTGACCATCTGAATACTAATATTGGGGGACTTGCATCCGGAGTCAGGGTCCTTGGAGATCTGTGTCTATGTTACCATCTGAATACTAATATTGGGGGACTCGCATCCGGAGTCATGATCCTTGGAGATCTGTGTCTATGTGACCATCTGAATACTAATATTGGGGGAGTCGCATCCGGAATCAGGGTCCTTAGGGATCTGTGTCTATGTGACCATCTGAATACTAATATTGGGGGACTCGCATCTGGAATCAGGGTCCTTGGAGATCTGTGTCTATGTGACCATCTGAATACTAATATTGGGGGAGTCGCATCTGGAGTCAGGGTCCTTGGGGATCTCTGTCTATGTGACCATCTGAATACTAATATTGGGGGACTCGCATCTGGAGTCAGGGTCCTTGGGGATCTGTGTCTATGTGACCATCTGAATACTAATATTGGGGGACTCGCATCCGGAGTCAGGATCCTTGGGGATCTGTGTCTCTCTGACACCATCTGAATACTAATATTGGGGGACTCGCATCCGGAGTCAGGGTCCTTGGAGATCTGTGTCTATGTGACCATCTGAATACTAATATTGGGGGACTTGCATTTGGAGTCAGGATCCTTGGGAATCTCTGTCTATGTGACATCTGAATACTAATATTGGGGGCCTTGCATCCAGAGTCAGAGACCTTAGGGATCTGTGTCTATGTGACCATCTGAATACTAATATTGGGGGACTTGCATTAAGAGTCAGGGTACTTGGGGATCTGTGTCTCTCTTTCTGCCACCACCTGAATACTAATATTGGGGGACTCACATCCAGAGTCAGGGTCCTTGGGGATCTGTGTCTCTCTGCCACCATCTGAATACTAACATTGGGGGACTTGCATCTGGAGTCAGGGTCCTTGGGGATCTGTGTCTCTCTGCCACCATCTGAATACTAATATTGGGGGACTCGCATCTGGAGTCAGGGCTCTTGGGGATCTGTGTCTCTCTGCCACAATCTGAATACTAATATTGGGAGTCTTGCATCTGGAGTCAGGGTCCTTGGGGATCTGTGTCTATGTGACCATCTGAATACTAATATTGAGGGACTCGCATCTGGAGTCAGGGTCCTTAGGGATCTGTGTCTATGTGACCATCTGAATACTAATATTGGGGGAGTCGCATCCGGAGTCAGGGTCCTTGGGGATCTGTGTCTATGTGACCATCTGAATACTAATATTGGGGGACTTGCATCCGGAGTCAGGATCCTTGGGGATCTGTGTCTCTCTGACACCATCTGAATACTAATATTGGGGGACTCGCATCTGGAGTCAGGCTCCTTGGGGATCTGTGTCTATGTGACCATCTGAATACTAATATTGGGGGACTCGCATCCAGAGTCAGGATCCTTGGGGATCTGTGTCTCTCTGACACCATCTGAATACTAATATTGGGGGACTCGCATCCGGAGTCAGGGTCCTTGGAGATCTGTGTCTATGTGACCATCTGAATTCTAATATTGAGGACTCGCATCCGGAGTCAGGGTCCTTGGAGATCTGTGTCTCTCTGCCACCATCTGAATACTAACATTGGGGGACTTGCATCTGGAGTCAGTGTCCTTGGGGATCTGTGTCTCTCTGCCACCATCTGAATGCTAACATTGGGGGACTCGCATCTGGAGTCAGGGTCCTTGGGGATCTGTGTCTATGTGACCATCTGAATACTAATATTGAGGGACTCGCATCTGGAGTCAGGGTCCTTAGGGATCTGTGTCTATGTGACCATCTGAATACTAATATTGGGGGAGTTGCATCCGGAGTCAGGGTCCTTGGGGATCTGTGTCTATGTGACCATCTGAATACTAATATTGGGGGACTCGCATCCGGAGTCAGGGTCTTTGGGGATCTGTGTCTCTCTGACACCATCTGAATACTAATATTGGGGGACTTGCATCCAGAGTCAGGGTCCTTAGGGATCTGTGTCTATGTGGCCATCTGAATACTAATATTGGGGGACTTGCATCCGGAGTCAGGGTCCTTGGGGATCTGTGTCTATGTGACCATCTGAATACTAATATTGGGGAACTCGCATCCGGAGTCAGGGTCCTTGGGGATCTGTGTTTATGTGACCATCTGAATACTAATATTGGGGGACTCGCATCTGGAGTCAGGGTCCTTGGGGATCTGTGTCTATGTGACCATCTGAATAGTAATATTGTGGGACTCACATCCGGAGTCAGGGTCCTTGGAGATCTGTATCTATGTGACCATCTGAATACTAATATTGGGGGAGTTGCATCCGGAATCAGGGTCCTTAGGGATCTGTGTCTATGTGACCATCAGAATACTAATATTGGGGGACTTGCATCTGGAGTCAGGGTCCTTGGAGATCTGTGTCTATGTGACCATCTGAATACTAATATTGGGGGAGTCGCATCCGGAATCAGGGTCCTTAGGGATCTCTGTCTATGTGACCATCTGAATACTAATATTGGGGGACTCGCATCTGGAGTCAGGGTCCTTGGGGATCTGTGTCTATGTGACCATCTGAATACTAATATTGGGGGACTCGCATCCGGAGTCAGGATCCTTGGGGATCTGTGTCTCTCTGACACCATCTGAATACTAATATTGGGGGACTCGCATCTGGAGTCAGGCTCCTTGGGGATCTGTGTCTATGTGACCATCTGAATACTAATATTGGGGGACTCGCATCCGGAGTCAGGATCCTTGGGGATCTGTGTCTCTCTGACACCATCTGAATACTAATATTGGGGGACTCGCATCTGGAGTCAGGCTCCTTGGGGATCTGTGTCTATGTGACCATCTGAATACTAATATTGGGGGACTCGCATCCGGAGTCAGGGTCCTTGGAGATCTGTGTCTATGTGACCATTTGAATTCTAATATTGAGGACTCGCACCCGGAGTCAGGGTCCTTGGAGATCTGTGTCTATGTGACCATCTGAATACTAATATTGGGGGACTTGCATTTGGAGTCAGGATCCTTGGGGATCTCTGTCTATGTGACCATCTGAATACTAATATTGGGGGACTTGCATCCAGAGTCAGGGACCTTAGGGATCTGTGTCTATGTGACCATCTGAATACTAATATTGGGGGACTTGCATTAAGAGTCAGGGTACTTGGGGATCTGTGTCTCTCTTTCTGCCACCACCTGAATACTAATATTGGGGGACTCACATCCAGAGTCAGGGTCCTTGGGGATCTGTGTCTCTCTGCCACCATCTGAATACTAACATTGGGGGACTTGCATCTGGAGTCAGTGTCCTTGGGGATCTGTGTCTCTCTGCCACCATCTGAATGCTAACATTGGGGGACTCGCATCTGGAGTCAGGGCTCTTGGGGATCTGTGTCTCTCTGCCACAATCTGAATACTACTATTGGGAGTCTTGCATCTGGAGTCAGGGTCCTTGGGGATCTGTGTCTATGTTACCATCTGAATACTAATATTGAGGGACTCGCATCTGGAGTCAGGGTCCTTAGGGATCTGTGTCTATGTGACCATCTGAATACTAATATTGGGGGAGTTGCATCCGGAGTCAGGGTCCTTGGGGATCTGTGTCTATGTGACCATCTGAATACTTATATTGGGGGACTCGCATCCGGAGTCAGGGTCCTTGGGGATCTGTGTCTCTCTGACACCATCTGAATACTAATATTGGGGGACTTGCATCCAGAGTCAGGGTCCTTAGGGATCTGTGTCTATGTGGCCATCTGAATACTAATATTGGGGGACTTGCATCCGGAGTCAGGGTCCTTGGGGATCTGTGTCTATGTGACCATCTGAATACTAATATTGGGGAACTCGCATCTGGAGTCAGGGTCCTTGGGGATCTGTGTCTATGTGACCATCTGAATAGTAATATTGTGGGACTCACATCCGGAGTCAGGGTCCTTGGAGATCTGTATCTATGTGACCATCTGAATACTAATATTGGGGGAGTTGCATCCAGAATCAGGGTCCTTAGGGATCTGTGTCTATGTGACCATCAGAATACTAATATTGGGGGACTTGCATCTGGAGTCAGGGTCCTTGGAGATCTGTGTCTATGTGACCATCTGAATACTAATATTGGGGGAGTCGCATCCGGAATCAGGGTCCTTGGGGATCTGTGTCTATGTGACCATCTGAATACTAATATTGGGGGACTCGCATCCGGAGTCAGGATCCTTGGGGATCTGTGTCTCTCTGACACCATCTGAATACTAATATTGGGGGACTCGCATCTGGAGTAGGCTCCTTGGGGATCTGTGTCTATGTGACCATCTGAATACTAATATTGGGGGACTCGCATCCGGAGTCAGGATCCTTGGGGATCTGTGTCTCTCTGACACCATCTGAATACTAATATTGGGGGACTCGCATCCGGAGTCAGGGTCCTTGGAGATCTGTGTCTATGTGGCCATCTGAATACTCATATTGGGGGACTTGCATCCGGAGTCAGGGTCCTTGGAGATCTGTGTCTATGTGACCGTCTGAATACTAATATGGGGGGACTTGCATCCAGAGTCAGGGTCCTTGGGGATCTGTGTCTCTCTGACACCATCTGAATACTAATATTGGGGGACTTGCATCTGGAGTCAGGCTCCTTAGGGATCTGTGTCTATGTGACCATCTGAATACTAATATTGGGGGACTCGCATCCGGAGTCAGGATCCTTGGGGATCTGTGTCTCTCTGACACCATCTGAATACTAATATTGGGGGACTCGCATCCGGAGTCAGGGTCCTTGGAGATCTGTGTCTATGTGACCATCTGAATACTAATATTGGGGGACTCGCATCCGGAGTCAGGATCCTTGGGGATCTGTGTCTCTCTGACACCATCTGAATACTAATATTGGGGGACTCGCATCCGGAGTCAGGGTCCTTGGAGATCTGTGTCTATGTGGCCATCTGAATACTCATATTGGGGGACTTGCATCCGGAGTCAGGGTCCTTGGAGATCTGTGTCTATGTGACCATCTGAATACTTATATTGGGGGACTTGCATTTGGAGTCAGGATCCTTGGGGATCTCTGTCTATGTGACCATCTGAATACTAATATTGGGGGACTTGCATCCAGAGTCAGGGACCTTAGGGATCTGTGTCTATGTGACCATCTGAATACTAATATTGGGGGACTCGCATCCGGAGTCAGGATCCTTGGGGATCTGTGTCTCTCTGACACCATCTGAATACTAATATTGGGGGACTCGCATCTGGAGTCAGGCTCCTTGGGGATCTGTGTCTATGTGACCATCTGAATACTAATATTGGGGGACTCGCATCCGGAGTCAGGATCCTTGGGGATCTGTGTCTCTCTGACACCATCTGAATACTAATATTGGGGGACTTGCATCCGGAGTCAGGGTCCTTGGAGATCTGTGTCTATGTGACCATCTGAATTCTAATATTGAGGACTCGCATCCGGAGTCAGGGTCCTTGGAGATCTGTGTCTATGTGACCATCTGAATACTAATATTGGGGGACTTGCATTTGGAGTCAGGATCCTTGGGGATCTCTGTCTATGTGACCATCTGAATACTAATATTGGGGGACTTGCATCCAGAGTCAGGGACCTTAGGGATCTGTGTCTATGTGACCATCTGAATACTAATATTGGGGGACTTGCATTAAGAGTCAGGGTACTTGGGGATCTGTGTCTCTCTTTCTGCCACCACCTGAATACTAATATTGGGGGACTCACATCCAGAGTCAGGGTCCTTGGGGATCTGTGTCTCTCTGCCACCATCTGAATACTAACATTGGGGGACTTGCATCTGGAGTCAGTGTCCTTGCGGATCTGTGTCTCTCTGCCACCATCTGAATGCTAACATTGGGGGACTCGCATCTGGAGTCAGGGCTCTTGGGGATCTGTGTCTCTCTGTCACAATCTGAATACTAATATTGGGAGTCTTGCATCTGGAGTCAGGGTCCTTGGGGATCTGTGTCTATGTGACCATCTGAATACTAATATTGAGGGACTCGCATCTGGAGTCAGGGTCCTTAGGGATCTGTGTCTATGTGACCATCTGAATACTAATATTGGGGGAGTTGCATCCGGAGTCAGGGTCCTTGGGGATCTGTGTCTATGTGACCATCTGAATACTAATATTGGGGGACTCGCATCCGGAGTCAGGGTCCTTGGGGATCTGTGTCTCTCTGACACCATCTGAATACTAATATTGGGGGACTTGCATCCAGAGTCAGGGTCCTTAGGGATCTGTGTCTATGTGGCCATCTGAATACTAATATTGGGGGACTTGCATCCGGAGTCAGGGTCCTTGGGGATCTGTGTCTATGTGACCATCTGAATACTAATATTGGGGAACTCGCATCCGGAGTCAGGGTCCTTGGGGATCTGTGTTTATGTGACCATCTGAATACTAATATTGGGGGACTCGCATCCGGAGTCAGGGTCCTTGGGGATCTGTGTCTATGTGACCATCTGAATAGTAATATTGTGGGACTCACATCCGGAGTCAGGGTCCTTGGAGATCTGTATCTATGTGACCATCTGAATACTAATATTGGGGGAGTTGCATCCGGAATCAGGGTCCTTAGGGATCTGTGTCTATGTGACCATATGAATACTAATATTGGGGGACTTGCATCCGGAGTCAGGGTCCTTGGAGATCTGTGTCTATGTGACCATCTGAATACTAATATTGGGGGAGTCGCATCCGGAATCAGGGTCCTTAGGGATCTGTGTCTATGTGACCATCTGAATACTAATATTGTGGGACTCGCATCCGGGGTCAGGGTCCTTGGAGATCTGTGTCTATGTGACCATCTGAATACTAATATTGGGGGAGTCGCATCCGGAATCAGGGTCCTTAGGGATCTCTGTCTATGTGACCATCTGAATACTAATATTGGGGGACTCGCATCTGGAGTCAGGGTCCTTGGGGATCTGTGTCTATGTGACCATCTGAATACTAATATTGGGGGACTCGCATCCGGAGTCAGGATCCTTGGGGATCTGTGTCTCTCTGACACCATCTGAATACTAATATTGGGGGACTCGCATCTGGATTAGGCTCCTTGGGGATCTGTGTCCATGTGACCATCTGAATACTAATATTGGGGGACTCGCATCCGGAGTCAGGGTCCTTGGAGATCTGTGTCTATGAGACCATCTGAATACTAATATTGGGGGACTTGCATTTGGAGTCAGGATCCTTGGGAATCTCTGTATATGTGACATCTGAATACTAATATTGGGGGACTTGCATCCAGAGTCAGGGACCTTAGGGATCTGTGTCTATGTGACCATCTGAATACTAATATTGGGGGACTTGCATTAAGAGTCAGGGTACTTGGGGATCTGTGTCTCTCTTTCTGCCACCACCTGAATACTAATATTGGGGGACTCACATCCAGAGTCAGGGTCCTTGGGGATCTGTGTCTCTCTGCCACCATCTGAATACTAACATTGGGGGACTTGCATCTGGAGTCAGGATCCTTGGGGATCTGTGTCTCTCTGCCACCATCTGAATACTAATATTGGGGGACTTGCATCTGGAGTCAGGATCCTTATGGATCTATGTCTCTCTTTCTGCCACCACCTGAATACTAATATTGGGGGACTCACAGCCAGAGTCAGGGTCCTTGTGGATCTGTGTCTCTCTGCCACCATCTGAATGCTAACATTGGGGGACTCGCATCTGGAGTCAGGGCTCTTGGGGATCTGTGTCTCTCTGCCACAATCTGAATACTAATATTGGGGGACTCGCATCTGGAGTCAGGGCTCTTGGGGATCTGTGTCTCTCTGCCACCACCTGAATACTAATATTGGGGGACTCACAGCCAGAGTCAGGGTCCTTGTGGATCTGTGTCTCTCTGCCACCATCTGAATGCTAACATTGGGGGACTCGCATCTGGAGTCAGGGTCCTTGGGGATCTGTGTCTATGTGACCATCTGAATACTAATATTGAGGGACTCGCATCTGGAGTCAGGGTCCTTAGGGATCTGTGTCTATGTGACCATCTGAATACTAATATTGGGGGAGTCGCATCCGGAGTCAGGGTCCTTGGGGATCTGTGTCTATGTGACCATCTGAATACTAATATTGGGGGACTTGCATTTGGAGTCAGGATCCTTGGGGATCTCTGTCTATGTGACCATCTGAATACTAATATTGGGGGACTTGCATCCAGAGTCAGGGACCTTAGGGATCTGTGTCTATGTGACCATCTGAATACTAATATTGGGGGACTTGCATTAAGAGTCAGGGTACTTGGGGATCTGTGTCTCTCTTTCTGCCACCACCTGAATACTAATATTGGGGGACTCACATCCAGAGTCAGGGTCCTTGGGGATCTGTGTCTCTCTGCCACCATCTGAATGCTAACATTGGGGGACTCGCATCTGGAGTCAGGGCTCTTGGGGATCTGTGTCTCTCTGTCACAATCTGAATACTAATATTGGGAGTCTTGCATCTGGAGTCAGGGTCCTTGGGGATCTGTGTCTATGTGACCATCTGAATACTAATATTGAGGGACTCGCATCTGGAGTCAGGGTCCTTAGGGATCTGTGTCTATGTGACCATCTGAATACTAATATTGGGGGAGTTGCATCCGGAGTCAGGGTCCTTGGGGATCTGTGTCTATGTGACCATCTGAATACTAATATTGGGGGACTCGCATCCGGAGTCAGGGTCCTTGGGGATCTGTGTCTCTCTGACACCATCTGAATACTAATATTGGGGGACTTGCATCCAGAGTCAGGGTCCTTAGGGATCTGTGTCTATGTGGCCATCTGAATACTAATATTGGGGGACTCGCATCTGGAGTCAGGGTCCTTGGGGATCTGTGTCTATGTGACCATCTGAATACTAATATTGGGGGACTCGCATCCGGAGTCAGGATCCTTGGGGATCTGTGTCTCTCTGACACCATCTGAATACTAATATTGGGGGACTCGCATCTGGATTAGGCTCCTTGGGGATCTGTGTCTATGTGACCATCTGAATACTAATATTGGGGGACTTGCATCCGGAGTCAGGGTCCTTGGAGATCTGTGTCTATGAGACCATCTGAATACTAATATTGGGGGACTTGCATTTGGAGTCAGGATCCTTGGGAATCTCTGTCTATGTGACATCTGAATACTAATATTGGGGGACTTGCATCCAGAGTCAGGGACCTTAGGGATCTGTGTCTATGTGACCATCTGAATACTAATATTGGGGGACTTGCATTAAGAGTCAGGGTACTTGGGGATCTGTGTCTCTCTTTCTGCCACCACCTGAATACTAATATTGGGGGACTCACATCCAGAGTCAGGGTCCTTGGGGATCTGTGTCTCTCTGCCACCATCTGAATACTAACATTGGGGGACTTGCATCTGGAGTCAGGATCCTTGGGGATCTGTGTCTCTCTGCCACCATCTGAATACTAATATTGGGGGACTTGCATCTGGAGTCAGGATCCTTATGGATCTATGTCTCTCTTTCTGCCACCACCTGAATACTAATATTGGGGGACTCACAGCCAGAGTCAGGGTCCTTGTGGATCTGTGTCTCTCTGCCACCATCTGAATGCTAACATTGGGGGACTCGCATCTGGAGTCAGGGCTCTTGGGGATCTGTGTCTCTCTGCCACAATCTGAATACTAATATTGGGAGTCTTGCATCTGGAGTCAGGGTCCTTGGGGATCTGTGTCTATGTGACCATCTGAATACTAATATTGAGGGACTCGCATCTGGAGTCAGGGTCCTTAGGGATCTGTGTCTATGTGACCATCTGAATACTAATATTGGGGGAGTCGCATCCGGAGTCAGGGTCCTTGGGGATCTGTGTCTATGTGACCATCTGAATACTAATATTGGGGGACTCGCATCCGGAGTCAGGATCCTTGGGGATCTGTGTCTCTCTGACACCATCTGAATACTAATATTGGGGGACTCGCATCTGGAGTCAGGCTCCTTGGGGATCTGTGTCTATGTGACCATCTGAATACTAATATTGGGGGACTCGCATCCAGAGTCAGGATCCTTGGGGATCTGTGTCTCTCTGACACCATCTGAATACTAATATTGGGGGACTCGCATCCGGAGTCAGGGTCCTTGGAGATCTGTGTCTATGTGACCATCTGAATTCTAATATTGGGGGACCCACATCTGGAGTCAGGGTCCTTGGAGATCTGTGTCTATGTGACCATCTGAATACTAATATTGGGGGACTTGCATTTGGAGTCAGGATCCTTGGGGATCTCTGTCTATAGGACCATCTGAATACTAATATTGGGGGACTTGCATCCAGAGTCAGGGACCTTAGGGATCTGTGTCTATGTGACCATCTGAATACTAATATTGGGGGACTTGCATTTGGAGTCAGGATCCTTGGGGATCTCTGTCTATATGACCATCTGAATACTAATATTGGGGGACTTGCATCCAGAGTCAGGGACCTTAGGGATCTGTGTCTATGTGACCATCTGAATACTAATATTGGGGGACTTGCATTAAGAGTCAGGGTACTTGGGGATCTGTGTCTCTCTTTCTGCCACCACCTGAATACTAATATTGGGGGACTCACATCCAGAGTCAGGGTCCTTGGGGATCTGTGTCTCTCTGCCACCATCTGAATACTAACATTGGGGGACTTGCATCTGGAGTCAGTGTCCTTGGGGATCTGTGTCTCTCTGCCACCATCTGAATGCTAACATTGGGGGACTCACATCCAGAGTCAGGGTCCTTGGGGATCTGTGTCTCTCTGCCACCATCTGAATACTAACATTGGGGGACTTGCATCTGGAGTCAGGGTCCTTGGGGATCTGTGTCTATGTGACCATCTGAATACTAATATTGAGGGACTCGCATATGGAGTCAGGGTAATTAGGGATCTGTGTCTATGTGACCATCTGAATACTAATATTGGGGGAGTTGCATCCGGAGTCAGGGTCCTTGGGGATCTGTGTCTATGTGACCATCTGAATACTAATATTGGGGGACTCGCATCCGGAGTCAGGGTCCTTGGGGATCTGTGTCTCTCTGACACCATCTGAATACTAATATTGGGGGACTTGCATCCAGAGTCAGGGTCCTTAGGGATCTGTGTCTATGTGGCCATCTGAATACTAATATTGGGGGACTTGCATCCGGAGTCAGGGTCCTTGGGGATCTGTGTCTATGTGACCATCTGAATACTAATATTGGGGAACTCGCATCCGGAGTCAGGGTCCTTGGGGATCTGTGTCTATGTGACCATCTGAATAGTAATATTGTGGGACTCACATCCGGAGTCAGGGTCCTTGGAGATCTGTATCTATGTGACCATCTGAATACTAATATTGGGGGAGTTGCATCCGGAATCAGGGTCCTTAGGGATCTGTGTCTATGTGACCATCTGAATACTAATATTGGGGGACTTGCATCTGGAGTCAGGGTCCTTGGAGATCTGTGTCTATGTGACCATCTGAATACTAATATTGGGGGAGTCGCATCTGGAATCAGGGTCCTTAGGGATCTCTGTCTATGTGACAATCTGAATACTAATATTGGGGGACTCGCATCTGGAGTCAGGGTCCTTGGGGATCTGTGTCTATGTGACCATCTGAATACTAATATTGGGGGACTCGCATCCGGAGTCAGGATCCTTGGGGATCTGTGTCTCTCTGACACCATCTGAATACTAATATTGGGGGACTCGCATCTGGAGTAGGCTCCTTGGGGATCTGAGTCTATGTGACCATCTGAATACTAATATTGGGGGACTCGCATCCGGAGTCAGGATCCTTGGGGATCTGTGTCTATGTGACCATCTGAATACTAATATTGGGGGACTTGCATTTGGAGTCAGGATCCTTGGGGATCTCTGTCTATGTGACCATCTGAATACTAATATTGGGGGACTTGCATCCAGAGTCAGGGACCTTAGGGATCTGTGTCTATGTGACCATCTGAATACTAATATTGGGGGACTCGCATCCGGAGTCAGGATCCTTGGGGATCTGTGTCTCTCTGACACCATCTGAATACTAATATTGGGGGACCCGCATCTGGAGTCAGGCTCCTTGGGGATCTGTGTCTATGTGACCATCTGAATACTAATATTGGGGGACTCGCATCCGGAGTCAGGATCCTTGGGGGATCTGTGTCTCTCTGACACCATCTGAATACTAATATTGGGGGACTCGCATCCGGAGTCAGGGTCCTTGGAGATCTGTGTCTATGTGACCATCTGAATACTAATATTGGGGGACTTGCATTTGGAGTCAGGATCCTTGGGGATCTCTGTCTATGTGACCATCTGAATACTAATATTGGGGGACTTGCATCCAGAGTCAGGGACCTTAGGGATCTGTGTCTATGTGACCATCTGAATACTAATATTGGGGGACTTGCATTAAGAGTCAGGGTACTTGGGGATCTGTGTCTCTCTTTCTGCCACCACCTGAATACTAATATTGGGGGACTCACATCCAGAGTCAGGGTCCTTGGGGATCTGTGTCTCTCTGCCACCATCTGAATACTAACATTGGGGGACTTGCATCTGGAGTCAGTGTCCTTGGGGATCTGTGTCTCTCTGCCACCATCTGAATGCTAACATTGGGGGACTCGCATCTGGAGTCAGGGCTCTTGGGGATCTGTGTCTCTCTGCCACAATCTGAATACTAATATTGGGAGTCTTGCATCTGGAATCAGGGTCCTTGGGGATCTGTGTCTATGTGACCATCTGAATACTAATATTGAGGGACTCGCATCTGGAGTCAGGGTCCTTAGGGATCTGGGTCTATGTGACCATCTGAATACTAATATTGGGGGAGTTGCATCCGGAGTCAGGGTCCTTGGAGATCTGTGTCTATGTGACCATCTGAATACTAATATTGGGGGACTCGCATCCGGAATCAGGGTCCTTAGGGATCTCTGTCTATGTGACCATCTGAATACTAATATTGGGGGACTCGCATCTGGAGTCAGGGTCCTTGGGGATCTGTGTCTATGTGACCATCTGAATACTAATATGGGGGGACTCGCATCCGGAGTCAGGATCCTTGGGGATCTGTGTCTCTCTGACACCATCTGAATACTAATATTGGGGGACTCGCATCTGGAGTAGGCTCCTTGGGGATCTGTGTCTATGTGACCATCTGAATACTAATATTGGGGGACTCGCATCTGGAGTCAGGGTCCTTGGGGATCTGTGTCTATGTGACCATCTGAATACTAATATTGGGGGACTCGCATCTGGAGTCAGGCTCCTTGGGGATCTGTGTCTATGTGACCATCTGAATACTAATATTGGGGGACTCGCATCCGGAGTCAGGATTCTTGGGGATCTGTGTCTCTCTGACACCATCTGAATACTAATATTGGGGGACTTGCATCCGGAGTCAGGGTCCTTGGAGATCTGTGTCTATGTGACCATCTGAATACTAATATTGGGGGACTTGCATTTGGAGTCAGGATCCTTGGGGATCTCTGTCTATGTGACCATCTGAATACTAATATTGGGGGACTTGCAAACAGAGTCAGGGACCTTAGGGATCTGTGTCTATGTGACCATCTGAATACTAATATTGGGGGACTTGCATTAAGAGTCAGGGTACTTGGGGATCTGTGTCTCTCTTTCTGCCACCTGAATACTAATATTGGGGGACTCACATCCAGAGTCAGGGTCCTTGGGGATCTGTGTCTCTCTGCCACCATCTGAATACTAACATTGGGGGACTCGCATCTGGAGTCAGGGTCCTTGGGGATCTGTGTCTCTCTGCCACCATCTGAATACTAATATTGGGGGACTTGCATCTGGAGTCAGGATCCTTAGGGATCTATGTCTCTCTTTCTGCCACCACCTGAATACTAATATTGGGGGACTCACATCCAGAGTCAGGGTCCTTGTGGATCTGTGTCTCTCTGCCACCATCTGAATGCTAACATTGGGGGACTCGCATCTGGAGTCAGGGCTCTTGGGGATCTGTGTCTCTCTGCCACAATCTGAATACTAATATTGGGAGTCTTGCATCTGGAGTCAGGGTCCTTAGGGATCTGTGTCTATGTGACCATCTGAATACTAATATTGGGGGACTTGCATCTGGAGTCAGGGTCCTTGGGGATCTGTGTCTCTCTGCCACCATCTGAATACTAATATTGGGGGACTTGCATCTGGAGTCAGGATCCTTAGGGATCTATGTCTCTCTTTCTGCCACCACCTGAATACTAATATTGGGGGACTCACATCCAGAGTCAGGGTCCTTGTGGATCTGTGTCTCTCTGCCACCATCTGAATGCTAACATTGGGGGACTCGCATCTGGAGTCAGGGCTCTTGGGGATCTGTGTCTCTCTGCCACAATCTGAATACTAATATTGGGAGTCTTGCATCTGGAGTCAGGGTCCTTAGGGATCTGTGTCTATGTGACCATCTGAATACTAATATTGGGGGAGTCGCATCCGGAGTAAGGGTCCTTGGGGATCTGTGTCTATGTGACCATCTGAATACTTATATTGGGGGACTCGCATCCGGAGTCAGGATCCTTGGGGATCTGTGTCTCTCTGACACCATCTGAATACTAATATTGGGGGACTCGCATCTGGAGTCAGGCTCCTTGGGGATCTGTGTCTATGTGACCATCTGAATACTAATATTGGGGGACTAGCATCCGGAGTCAGGATCCTTGGGGATCTGTGTCTCTCTGACACCATCTGAATACTAATATTGGGGGACTCGCATCCGGAGACAGGGTCCTTGGAGATCTGTGTCTATGTGACCATCTGAATTCTAATATTGAGGACTCGCATCCGGAGTCAGGGTCCTTGGAGATCTGTGTCTATGTGACCATCTGAATACTAATATTGGGGGACTTGCATTTGGAGTCAGGATCCTTGGGGATCTCTGTCTATGTGACCATCTGAATACTAATATTGGGGGACTTGCATCCAGAGTCAGGGACCTTAGGGATCTGTGTCTATGTGACCATCTGAATACTAATATTGGGGGACTTGCATTAAGAGTCAGGGTACTTGGGGATCTGTGTCTCTCTTTCTGCCACCACCTGAATACTAATATTGGGGGACTCACATCCAGAGTCAGGGTCCTTGGAGATCTGTGTCTCTCTGCCACCATCTGAATACTAACATTGGGGGACTTGCATCTGGAGTCAGGGTCCTTGGGGATCTGTGTCTCTCTGCCACCATCTGAATACTAATATTGGGGGACTCGCATCCGGAGTCAGGGTCCTTGGGGATCTGTGTCTCTCTGACACCTTCTGAATACTAATATTGGTGGACTTGCATCCAGAGTCAGGGTCCTTAGGGATCTGTGTCTATGTGGCCATCTGAATACTAATATTGGGGGACTTGCATCCGGAGTCAGGGTCCTTGGGGATCTGTGTCTATGCGACCATCTCAATACTAATATTGGGGAACTCGCATCCGGAGTCAGGGTCCTTGGGGATCTGTGTTTATGTGACCATCTGAATACTAATATTGGGGGACTCGCATCCGGAGTCAGGGTCCTTGGGGATCTGTGTCTATGTGACCATCTGAATAGTAATATTGTGGGACTCACATCCGGAGTCAGGGTCCTTGGAGATCTATATCTATGTGACCATCTGAATACTAATATTGGGGGACTCGCATCTGGAGTCAGGGTCCTTGGGGATCTGTGTCTATGTGACCATCTGAATACTAATATTGGGGGACTCGCATCCGGAGTCAGGATCCTTGGGGATCTGTGTCTCTCTGACACCATCTGAATACTAATATTGGGGGACTTGCATCCAGAGTCAGGGTCCTTGGAGATCTGTGTCTCTCTTTCTGCCACCATCTGAATACTAATATTGGGGGACTAGCATTTGGATTCAGGATCCTTGGGAATCTCTGTCTATGTGACATCTCAATACTAATATTGGGGGACTTGCATCCAGAGTCAGGGACCTTAGGGATCTGTGTCTATGTGACCATCTGAATACTAATATTGGGGGACTTGCATTAAGAGTCAGGGTACTTGGGGATCTGTGTCTCTCTTTCTGCCACCACCTGAATACTAATATTGGGGGACTCACATCCAAAGTCAGGGTCCTTGGGGATCTGTGTCTCTCTGCCACCATCTGAATACTAATATTGGGGGACTTGCATCTGGAGTCAGGATCCTTAGGGATCTATGTCTCTATTTCTGCCACCACCTGAATACTAATATTGGGGGACTCACATCCAGAGTCAGGGTCCTTGGGGATCTGTGTCTCTCTGCCACCATCTGAATGCTAACATTGGGGGACTCGCATCTGGAGTCAGGGCTCTTGGGGATCTGTGTCTCCCTGCCACAATCTGAATACTAATATTGGGAGTCTTGCATCTGGAGTCAGGGTCCTTGGGGATCTGTGTCTATGTGACCATCTGAATACTAATATTGGGGGAGTCGCATCCGGAGTCAGGGTCCTTGGGGATCTTTGTCTATGTGACCATCTGAATACTAATATTGGGGGACTCGCATCCGGAGTCAGGATCCTTGGGGATCTGTGTCTCTCTGACACCATCTGAATACTAATATTGGGGGACTCGCATCTGGAGTCAGGCTCCTTGGGGATCTGTGTCTATGTGACCATCTGAATACTAATATTGGGGGACTCGCATCCGGAGTCAGGATCCTTGGGGGATCTGTTTCTCTCTGACACCATCTGAATACTAATATTGGGGGACTCGCATCCGGAGTCAGGGTCCTTGGAGATCTGTGTCTATGTGACCATCTGAATACTAATATTGGGGGACTCGCATCCGGAGTCAGGGTCCTTGGGGATCTGTGTCTATGTGACCATCTGAATACTAATATTGGGGGACCCACATCTGGAGTCAGGGTCCTTGGGGATCTGTGTCTATGTGACCATCTGAATTCTAATATTGAGGACTCGCATCCGGAGTCAGGGTCCTTGGAGATCTGTGTCTATGTGACCATCTGAATACTAATATTGGGGGACTTGCATTTGGAGTCAGGATCCTTGGGGATCTCTGTCTATGTGACCATCTGAATACTAAAATTGGGGGACTTGCATCCAGAGTCAGGGACCTTAGGGATCTGTGTCTATGTGACCATCTGAATACTAATATTGGGGGACTTGCATTAAGAGTCAGGGTACTTGGGGATCTGTGTCTCTCTTTCTGCCACCACCTGAATACTAATATTGGGGGACTCACATCCAGAGTCAGGGTCCTTGGGGATCTGTGTCTCTCTGCCACCATCTGAATACTAACATTGGGGGACTTGCATCTAGAGTCAGTGTCCTTGGGGATCTGTGTCTCTCTGCCACCATCTGAATGCTAACATTGGGGGACTTGCATCTGGAGTCAGGGCTCTTGGGGATCTGTGTCTCTCTGCCACAATCTGAATACTAATATTGGGAGTCTTGCATCTGGAGTCAGGGTCCTTTGGGATCTGTGTCTATGTGACCATCTGAATACTAATATTGAGGGACTCGCATCTGGAGTCAGGGTCCTTAGGGATCTGTGTCTATGTGACCATCTGAATACTAATATTGAGGGACTCGCATCTGGAGTCAGGGTCCTTAGGGATCTGTGTCTATGTGACCATCTGAATACTAATATTGGGGGAGTCGCATCCGGAGTCAGGGTCCTTGGGGATCTGTGTCTATGTGACCATCTGAATACTAATATTGGGGGACTTGCATCCGGAGTCAGGATCCTTGGGGATCTGTGTCTCTCTGACACCATCTGAATACTAATATTGGGGGACTCGCATCTGGAGTCAGGCTCCTTGGGGATCTGTGTCTATGTGACCATCTGAATACTAATATTGGGGGACTCGCATCCGGAGTCAGGATCCTTGGGGATCTGTGTCTCTCTGACACCATCTGAATACTAATATTGGGGGACTCGCATCCGGAGTCAGGGTCCTTGGAGATCTGTGTCTATGTGACCATCTGAATTCTAATATTGAGGACTCGCATCCGGAGTCAGGGTCCTTGGAGATCTGTGTCTATGTGACCATCTGAATACTAATATTGGGGGACTTGCATTTGGAGTCAGGATCCTTGGGGATCTCTGTCTATGTGACCATCTGAATACTAATATTGGGGGACTTGCAAACAGAGTCAGGGTCCTTAGGGATCTGTGTCTATGTGACCATCTGAATACTAATATGGGGGGACTTGCATCCAGAGTCAGGGTACTTGGGGATCTCTGTCTCTCTGCCACCATCTGAATACTAATATTGGGGGACTTGGGTCCGGAGTCAGGGTCCTTGGGGATCTGTGTCTCTCTTTCTGCCACCACCTGAATACTAATATTGGGAGTCTTGCATCTGGAGTCAGGATCCTTGGGGATCTCTGTCTATGTGACCATCTGAATACTAATATTGGGGGACTTGCATCCAGAGTCAGGGACCTTAGGGATCTGTGTCTATGTGACCATCTGAATACTAATATTGGGGGACTTGCATTAAGAGTCAGGGTACTTGGGGATCTGTGTCTCTCTTTCTGCCACCACCTGAATACTAATATTGGGGGACTCACATCCAGAGTCAGGGTCCTTGGGGATCTGTGTCTCTCTGCCACCATCTGAATACTAACATTGGGGGACTTGCATCTGGAGTCAGTGTCCTTGGGGATCTGTGTCTCTCTGCCACCATCTGAATGCTAACATTGGGGGACTCACATCCAGAGTCAGGGTCCTTGGGGATCTGTGTCTCTCTGCCACCATCTGAATACTAACATTGGGGGACTTGCATCTGGAGTCAGGGTCCTTGGGGATCTGTGTCTATGTGACCATCTGAATACTAATATTGAGGGACTCGCATCTGGAGTCAGGGTCCTTAGGGATCTGTGTCTATGTGACCATCTGAATACTAATATTGGGGGAGTTGCATCCGGAGTCAGGGTCCTTGGGGATCTGTGTCTATGTGACCATCTGAATACTAATATTGGGGGACTCGCATCCGGAGTCAGGGTCCTTGGGGATCTGTGTTTATGTGACCATCTGAATACTAATATTGGGGGACTCGCATCTGGAGTCAGGATCCTTGGGGATCTGTGTCTATGTGACCATCTGAATAGTAATATTGTGGGACTCACATCCGGAGTCAGGGTCCTTGGAGATCTGTATCTATGTGACCATCTGAATACTAATATTGGGGGAGTTGCATCCGGAATCAGGGTCCTTAGGGATCTGTGTCTATGTGACCATCAGAATACTAATATTGGGGGACTTGCATCTGGAGTCAGGGTCCTTGGAGATCTGTGTCTATGTGACCATCTGAATACTAATATTGGGGGAGTCGCATCCGGAATCAGGGTCTTTAGGGATCTCTGTCTATGTGACCATCTGAATACTATTATTGGGGGACTCGCATCTGGAGTCAGGGTCCTTGGGATTCTGTGTCTATGTGACCATCTGAATACTAATATTGGGGGACTTGCATCCGGAGTCAGGATCCTTGGGGATCTGTGTCTCTCTGACACCATCTGAATACTAATATTGGGGGACTCGCATCTGGAGTCAGGATCCTTGGGGATCTCTGTCTATGTGACCATCTGAATACTAATATTGGGGGACTTGCATTTGGAGTCAGGATCCTTGGGGATCTCTGTCTATGTGACCATCTGAATACTAATATTGGGGGACTTGCATCCAGAGTCAGGGACCTTAGGGATCTGTGTCTATGTGACCATCTGAATACTAATATTGGGGGACTTGCATTAAGAGTCAGGGTACTTGGGGATCTGTGTCTCTCTTTCTGCCACCACCTGAATACTAATATTGGGGGACTCACATCCAGAGTCAGGGTCCTTGGGGATCTGTGTCTCTCTGCCACCATCTGAATACTAACATTGGGGGACTTGCATCTGGAGTCAGTGTCCTTGGGGATCTGTGTCTCTCTGCCACCATCTGAATGCTAACATTGGGGGACTCACATCCAGAGTCAGGGTCCTTGGGGATCTGTGTCTCTCTGCCACCATCTGAATACTAACATTGGGGGACTTGCATCTGGAGTCAGGGTCCTTGGGGATCTGTGTCTATGTGACCATCTGAATACTAATATTGAGGGACTCGCATCTGGAGTCAGGGTCCTTAGGGATCTGTGTCTATGTGACCATCTGAATACTAATATTGGGGGAGTTGCATCCGGAGTCAGGGTCCTTGGGGATCTGTGTCTATGTGACCATCTGAATACTAATATTGGGGGACTCGCATCCGGAGTCAGGGTCCTTGGGGATCTGTGTCTCTCTGACACCATCTGAATACTAATATTGGGGGACTTGCATCCAGAGTCAGGGTCCTTAGGGATCTGTGTCTATGTGGCCATCTGAATACTAATATTGGGGGACTCGCATCCGGAGTCAGGGTCCTTGGGGATCTGTGTCTCTCTGACACCATCTGAATATTAATATTGGGGGACTCGCATCTGGAGTCAGGCTCCTTGGGGATCTGTGTCTATGTGACCATCTGAATACTAATATTGGGGGACTCGCATCCGGAGTCAGGATCCTTTGGGATCTGTGTCTCTCTGACACCATCTGAATACTAATATTGGGGGACTCGCATCCGGAGTCAGGGTCCTTGGAGATCTGTGTCTATGTGACCATCTGAATTCTAATATTGAGGACTCGCATCCGGAGTCAGGGTCCTTGGAGATCTGTGTCTATGTGACCATCTGAATACTAATATTGGGGGACTTGCATTTGGAGTCAGGATCCTTGGGGGATCTCTGTCTATGTGACCATCTGAATACTAATATTGGGGGACTTGCATCCAGAGTCAGGGACCTTAGGGATCTGTGTCTATGTGACCATCTGAATACTAATATTGGGGGACTTGCATTAAGAGTCAGGGTACTTGGGGATCTGTGTCTCTCTTTCTGCCACCACCTGAATACTAATATTGGGGGACTCACATCCAGAGTCAGGGTCCTTGGGGATCTGTGTCTCTCTGCCACCATCTGAATACTAACATTGGGGGACTTGCATCTGGAGTCAGGGTCCTTGGGGATCTGTGTCTCTCTGCCACCATCTGAATACTAATATTGGGGGACTCGCATCCGGAGTCAGGGTCCTTGGGGATCTGTGTCTCTCTGACACCTTCTGAATACTAATATTGGTGGACTTGCATCCAGAGTCAGGGTCCTTAGGGATCTGTGTCTATGTGGCCATCTGAATACTAATATTGGGGGACTTGCATCCGGAGTCAGGGTCCTTGGGGATCTGTGTCTATGCGACCATCTCAATACTAATATTGGGGAACTCGCATCCAGAGTCAGGGTCCTTGGGGATCTGTGTTTATGTGACCATCTGAATACTAATATTGGGGGACTCGCATCCGGAGTCAGGGTCCTTGGGGATCTGTGTCTATGTGACCATCTGAATAGTAATATTGTGGGACTCACATCCGGAGTCAGGGTCCTTGGAGATCTATATCTATGTGACCATCTGAATACTAATATTGGGGGACTCGCATCTGGAGTCAGGGTCCTTGGGGATCTGTGTCTATGTGACCATCTGAATACTAATATTGGGGGACTCGCATCCGGAGTCAGGATCCTTGGGGATCTGTGTCTCTTTGACACCATCTGAATACTAATATTGGGGGACTCGCATCCGGAGTCAGGGTCCTTGGAGATCTGTGTCTATGTGACCATCTGAATACTAATATTGAGGGACTTGCATCCGGAGTCAGGGTCCTTGGAGATCTGTGTCTATGAGACCATCTGAATACTAATATTGGGGGACTAGCATTTGGATTCAGGATCCTTGGGAATCTCTGTCTATGTGACATCTCAATACTAATATTGGGGGACTTGCATCCAGAGTCAGGGACCTTAGGGATCTGTGTCTATGTGACCATCTGAATACTAATATTGGGGGACTTGCATTAAGAGTCAGGGTACTTGGGGATCTGTGTCTCTCTTTCTGCCACCACCTGAATACTAATATTGGGGGACTCACATCCAAAGTCAGGGTCCTTGGGGATCTGTGTCTCTCTGCCACCATCTGAATACTAACATTGGGGGACTTGCATCTGGAGTCAGGGTCCTTGGGGATCTGTGTCTCTCTGCCACCATCTGAATACTAATATTGGGGGACTTGCATCTGGAGTCAGGATCCTTAGGGATCTATGTCTCTATTTCTGCCACCACCTGAATACTAATATTGGGGGACTCACATCCAGAGTCAGGGTCCTTGGGGATCTGTGTCTCTCTGCCACCATCTGAATGCTAACATTGGGGGACTCGCATCTGGAGTCAGGGCTCTTGGGGATCTGTGTCTCCCTGCCACAATCTGAATACTAATATTGGGAGTCTTGCATCTGGAGTCAGGGTCCTTGGGGATCTGTGTCTATGTGACCATCTGAATACTAATATTGGGGGAGTCGCATCCGGAGTCAGGGTCCTTGGGGATCTTTGTCTATGTGACCATCTGAATACTAATATTGGGGGACTCGCATCCGGAGTCAGGATCCTTGGGGATCTGTGTCTCTCTGACACCATCTGAATACTAATATTGGGGGACTCGCATCTGGAGTCAGGCTCCTTGGGGATCTGTGTCTATGTGACCATCTGAATACTAATATTGGGGGACTCGCATCCGGAGTCAGGATCCTTGGGGATCTGTGTCTCTCTGACACCATCTGAATACTAATATTGGGGGACTCGCATCCGGAGTCAGGGTCCTTGGAGATCTGTGTCTATGTGACCATCTGAATTCTAATATTGAGGACTCGCATCCAGAGTCAGGGTCCTTGGAGATCTGTGTCTATGTGACCATCTGAATACTAATATTGGGGGACTTGCATTTGGAGTCAGGATCCTTGGGGATCTCTGTCTATGTGACCATCTGAATACTAAAATTGGGGGACTTGCATCCAGAGTCAGGGACCTTAGGGATCTGTGTCTATGTGACCATCTGAATACTAATATTGGGGGACTTGCATTAAGAGTCAGGGTACTTGGGGATCTGTGTCTCTCTTTCTGCCACCACCTGAATACTAATATTGGGGGACTCACATCCAGAGTCAGGGTCCTTGGGGATCTGTGTCTCTCTGCCACCATCTGAATACTAACATTGGGGGACTTGCATCTGGAGTCAGTGTCCTTGGGGATCTGTGTCTCTCTGCCACCATCTGAATGCTAACATTGGGGGACTCGCATCTGGAGTCAGGGCTCTTGGGGATCTGTGTCTCTCTGCCACAATCTGAATACTAATATTGGGAGTCTTGCATCTGGAGTCAGGGTCCTTGGGGATCTGTGTCTATGTGACCATCTGAATACTAATATTGAGGGACTCGCATCTGGAGTCAGGGTCCTTAGGGATCTGTGTCTATGTGACCATCTGAATACTAATATTGAGGGACTCGCATCTGGAGTCAGGGTCCTTAGTTATCTGTGTCTATGTGACCATCTGAATACTAATATTGGGGGAGTTGCATCCGGAGTCAGGGTCCTTGGGGATCTGTGTCTATGTGACCATCTGAATACTAATATTGGGGGACTTGCATCCGGAGTCAGGATCCTTGGGGATCTGTGTCTCTCTGACACCATCTGAATACTAATATTGGGGGACTCACATCTGGAGTCAGGCTCCTTGGGGATCTGTGTCTATGTGACCATCTGAATACTAATATTGGGGGACTCGCATCCGGAGTCAGGATCCTTGGGGATCTGTGTCTCTCTGACACCATCTGAATACTAATATTGGGGGAGTCGCATCCGGAGTCAGGGTCCTTGGGGATCTTTGTCTATGTGACCATCTGAATACTAATATTGGGGGACTCGCATCCGGAGTCAGGATCCTTGGGGATCTGTGTCTCTCTGACACCATCTGAATACTAATATTGGGGGACTCGCATCTGGAGTCAGGCTCCTTGGGGATCTGTGTCTATGTGACCATCTGAATACTAATATTGGGGGACTCGCATCCGGAGTCAGGATCCTTGGGGATCTGTGTCTCTCTGACACCATCTGAATACTAATATTGGGGGACTCGCATCCGGAGTCAGGATCCTTGGGGATCTGTGTCTCTCTGCCACAATCTGAATACTAATATTGGGAGTCTTGCATCTGGAGTCAGGGTCCTTGGAGATCTGTGTCTATGTGACCATCTGAATACTAATATTGGGGGACTTGCATTTGGAGTCAGGATCCTTGGGGATCTCTGTCTATGTGACCATCTGAATACTAATATTGGGGGACTTGCATCCAGAGTCAGGGACCTTAGGGATCTGTGTCTATGTGACCATCTGAATACTAATATTGGGGGACTTGCATTAAGAGTCAGGGTACTTGGGGATCTGTGTCTCTCTTTCTGCCACCACCTGAATACTAATATTGGGGGACTCACATCCAGAGTCAGGGTCCTTGGGGATCTGTGTCTCTCTGCCACCATCTGAATACTAACATTGGGGGACTTGCATCTGGAGTCAGTGTCCTTGGGGATCTGTGTCTCTCTGCCACCATCTGAATGCTAACATTGGGGGACTCGCATCTGGAGTCAGGGCTCTTGGGGATCTGTGTCTCTCTGCCACAATCTGAATACTAATATTGGGAGTCTTGCATCTGGAGTCAGGGTCCTTGGGGATCTGTGTCTATGTGACCATCTGAATACTAATATTGAGGGACTCGCATCTGGAGTCAGGGTCCTTAGGGATCTGTGTCTATGTGACCATCTGAATACTAATATTGGGGGATTTGCATCCGGAGTCAGGGTCCTTGGGGATCTGTGTCTATGTGACCATCTGAATACTAATATTGGGGGACTCGCATCCGGAGTCAGGGTCCTTGGGGATCTGTGTCTCTCTGACACCATCTGAATACTAATATTGGGGGACTTGCATCCAGAGTCAGGGTCCTTAGGGATCTGTGTCTATGTGGCCACCTGAATACTAATATTGGGGGACTTGCATCCGGAGTCAGGGTCCTTGGGGATCTGTGTCTATGTGACCATCTGAATACTAATATTGGGGAACTCGCATCCGGAGTCAGGGTCCTTGGGGATCTGTGTTTATGTGACCATCTGAATACTAATATTGGGGGACTCGCATCTGGAGTCAGGATCCTTGGGGATCTGTGTCTATGTGACCATCTGAATAGTAATATTGTGGGACTCACATCCGGAGTCAGGGTCCTTGGAGATCTGTATCTATGTGACCATCTGAATACTAATATTGGGGGAGTTGCATCCGGAATCAGGGTCCTTAGGGATCTGTGTCTATGTGACCATCAGAATACTAATATTGGGGGACTTGCATCTGGAGTCAGGGTCCTTGGAGATCTGTGTCTATGTGACCATCTGAATACTAATATTGGGGGAGTCGCATCCGGAATCAGGGTCCTTAGGGATCTCTGTCTATGTGACCATCTGAATACTAATATTGGGGGACTCGCATCTGGAGTCAGGGTCCTTGGGGATCTGTGTCTATGTGACCATCTGAATACTAATATTGGGGGACTTGCATCCGGAGTCAGGATCCTTGGGGATCTGTGTCTCTCTGACACCATCTGAATACTAATATTGGGGGACTCGCATCTGGAGTAGGCTCCTTGGGGATCTGTGTCTATGTGACCATCTGAATACTAATATTGGGGGACTCGCATCCGGAGTCAGGATCCTTGGGGATCTGTGTCTCTCTGACACCATCTGAATACTAATATTGGGGGACTCGCATCCGGAGTCAGGGTCCTTGGAGATCTGTGTCTATGTGACCATCTGAATACTAATATTGGGGGTCATGAATCCGGAGTCAGGGTCCTTGGGGATCTGTGTCTATGTGACCATCTGAATACTAATATTGGGGGACTTGCATCCAGAGTCAGGGTCCTTGGGGATCTGTGTCTATGTGACCATCTGAATACTAATAATGGGGGACTCGCATCCGGAGTCAGGGTCCTTGGGGATCTGTGTCTATGTGACCATCTGAATACTAATATTGGGGGACTCGCATCTGGAGTCAGGGTCCTTAGGGATCTCTGTCTCTCTGCCACCATCTGAATACGAATATTGGGAGTCTTGCATCCGGAGTCAGGGTCCTTGGGGATCTGTGTCTATGTGACCATCTGAATACTAATATTGGGGGACTCGCATCCGGAGTCAGGGTACATGGGGATCTCTGTCTCTCTGCCACCATCTGAATACTAATATTTGGGGACTCGCATCCGGAGTCAGGATCCTTGGGGATCTCTGTCTCTCTGCCACCATCTGAATACTAATATTTGGGGACTCGCATCCGGAGTCAGGATCCTTCGAGATCTGTGTCTATGTGACCATCTGAATACTAATATTGGGGGACTCACATCTGGAGTCAGGATCCTTGAGGATCTATGTCTCTCTGCCACCATCTGAATACTAATATTGGGGGACTCGCATCCGGAGTCAGGGTCCTTGGAGATCTGTGTCTATGTGACCATCTGAATACTAATATTGAGGGACTTGCATCTGGAGTCAGGATCCTTGGGGATCTCTGTCTATGTGACCATCTGAATACTAATATTGGGGGATGTGCATCCAGAGTCAGGGACCTTAGGGATCTGTGTCTATGTGACCATCTGAATACTAATATTGGGGGACTTGCATTAAGAGTCAGGGTACTTGGGGATCTCTGTCTCTCTGCCACCATCTGAATACTAATATTGGGGGATTTGGATCCGGAGTCAGGGTCCTTGGGGATCTGTGTCTCTCTTTCTGCCACCACCTGAATACTAATATTGGGGGACTCACATCTGGATTCAGGGTCCTTGGGGATCTGTGTCTCTCTGCCACCATCTGAATACTAATATTGGGGGACTTGCATCTGGAGTCAGGATCCTTAGGGATCTATGTCTCTCTTTCTGCCACCACCTGAATACTAATATTGGGGGACTCACATCTGGATTCAGGGTCCTTGGGGATCTGTGTCTCTCTGCCACCATCTGAATACTAATATTGGGGGACTTGCATCTGGAGTCAGGATCCTTAGGGATCTATGTCTCTCTTTCTGCCACCACCTGAATACTAATATTGGGGGACTCACATCCAGAGTCAGGGTCCTTGGGGATCTGTGTCTCTCTGCCACCATCTGAATGCTAACATCGGGGGACTCGCATCTGGAGTCAGGGCTCTTGGGGAACTGTGTCTCTCTGCCACAATCTGAATACTAATATTGGGAGTCTTGCATCTGGAGCCAGGGTCCTTGGGGATCTGTGTCTATGTGACCATCTAAATACTAATATTGAGGGACTCGCATCTGGAGTCAGGGTCCTTAGGGATCTGTGTCTATGTGGCCATCTGAATACTAATATTGGGGGAGTCGCATCCGGAGTCAGGGTCCTTGGGGATCTGTGTCTATGTGACCATCTGAATACTAATATTGGGGGACTCGCATCCAGAGTCAGGGTCCTTGGGGCTCTGTGTCTCTCTGACACCATCTGAATACTAATATTGGGGGACTTGCATCCAGAGTCAGGGTCCTTAGGGATCTGTGTCTATGTGGCCATCTGAATACTAATATTGGGGGACTTGCATCCGGAGTCAGGGTCCTTGGGGATCTGTGTCTATGTGACCATCTGAATACTAATATTGGGGAACTCGCATCCGGAGTCAGGGTCCTTGGGGATCTCTGTCTATGTGACCATCTGAATACTAATATTGGGGGACCCACATCTGGAGTCAGGGTCCTTGGGGATCTGTGTCGCTCTGCCACCATCTGAATACTAATATTGGGGGACATGAATCCGGAGTCAGGGTCCTTGGGGAACTGTGTCTATGTGACCATCTGAATACTAATATTGGGGGACTTGGGTCCGGAGTCAGGGTCCTTGGGGATCTGTGTCTCTCTTTCTGCCACCACCTGAATACTAATATTGGGGGACTCACATCCAGAGTCAGGGTCCTTGGGGATCTGTGTCTCTCTGCCACCATCTGAATACTAACATTGGGGGACTTGCTTCTGGAGTCAGGGTCCTTGGGGATCTGTGTCTCTCTGCCACCATCTGAATACTAATAATGGGGGACTCACATCCGGAGTCAGGGTCCTTGGGGATCTGTGTCTATGTGACCATCTGAATACTAATATTGGGGGACTCACATCTGGAGTCAGGGTCCTTAGGGATCTCTGTCTCTCTGCCACCATCTGAATACTAATATTGGTAGTCTTGCATCCGGAGTCAGGGTCCTTGGGGATCCGTGTCTATGTGACCATCTGAATACTAATATTGGGGGACTCGCATCCGGAGTCAGGATCCTTAGGGATCTATGTCTCTCTTTCTGCCACCATCTGAATGCTAACATTGGGGGACTCGCATCTGGAGTCAGGGCTCTTGGGGATCTGTGTCTCTCTGCCACAATCTGAATACTAATATTGGGAGTCTTGCATCTGGAGTCAGGGTCCTTGGGGATCTGTGTCTATGTGACCATCTGAATACTAATATTGAGGGACTCGCATCTGGAGTCAGGGTCCTTAGGGATCTGTGTCTATGTGACAATCTGAATACTAATATTGGGGGAGTCGCATCCGGAGTCAGGGTCCTTGGGGATCTGTGTCTATGTGACCATCTGAATACTAATATTGGGGGACTCGCATCCGGAGTCAGGGTCCTTGGGGATCTGTGTCTCTCTGACACCATCTGAATACTAATATTGGGGGACTTGCATCCAGAGTCAGGGTCCTTAGGGATCTGTGTCTATGTGGCCATCTGAATACTAATATTGGGGGACTTGCATCCGGAGTCAGGGTCCTTGGGGATCTGTGTCTATGTGACCATCTGAATACTAATATTTGGGAACTCGCATCTGGAGTCAGGGTCCTTGGGGATCTGTGTCTATGTGACCATCTGAATACTAATATTGGGGGACCCACATCTGGAGTCAGGGTCCTTGGGGATCTGTGTCTCTCTGGCACCATCTGAATACTAATATTGGGGGACATGAATCCGGAGTCAGGGTCCTTGGGGATCTGTGTCTATGTGACCATCTGAATACTAATATTGGGGGACTTGCATCCAGAGTCAGGGTCCTTGGGGATCTGTGTCTATGTGACCATCTGAATACTAATAATGGGGGACTCGCATCCGGAGTCAGGGTCCTTGGGGATCTGTGTCTATGTGACAATCTGAATACTAATATTGGGGGACTTGCATTAAGAGTCAGGGTACTTGGGGATCTCTGTCTCTCTGCCACCATCTGAATACTAATATTGGGGGACTTGGATCCGGAGTCAGGGTCCTTGGGGATCTGTGTCTCTCTTTCTGCCACCACCTGAATACTAATATTGGGGGACTCACATCCAGAGTCAGGGTCCTTGGGGATCTGTGTCTCTCTGCCACCATCTGAATACTAACATTGGGGGACTTGCATCTGGAGTCAGGGTCCTTGGGGATCTGTGTCTCTCTGCCACCATCTGAATACTAATATTGGGGGACTTGCATCTGGAGTCAGGATCCTTAGGGATCTATGTCTCTCTTTCTGCCACCACCTGAATACTAATTTTGGGGGACTCACATCCAGAGTCATGGTCCTTGGGGATCTGTGTCTCTCTGCCACCATCTGAATGCTAACATCGGGGGACTCGCATCTGGAGTCAGGGCTCTTGGGGATCTGTGTCTCTCTGCCACAATCTGAATACTAATATTGGGAGTCTTGCATCTGGAGTCAGGATCCTTAGGGATCTATGTCTCTCTTTCTGCCACCACCTGAATACTAATATTGGGGGACTCACATCCAGAGTCAGGGTCCTTGGGGATCTGTTCTCTCTGCCACCATCTGAATGCTAACATTGGGGGACTTGCATCTGGAGTCAGGGTCCTTGGGGATCTGTGTCTCTCTGCCACCATCTGAATACTAATATTGGGGGACTTGCATCTGGAGTCAGGATACTTAGGGATCTATGTCTCTCTTTCTGCCACCGCCTGAATACTAATATTGGGGGACTCACATCCAGAGTCAGGGCTCTTGGGGATCTGTGTCTCTCTGCCACAATCTGAATAGTAATATTGGGAGTCTTGCATCTGGAGTCAGGGTCCTTGGGGATCTGTGTCTATGTGACCATCTGAATACTAATATTGAGGGACTCGCATCTGGAGTCAGGGTCCTTAGGGATCTGTGTCTATGTGACCATCTGAATACTAATATTGGGGGACTTGCATCCAGAGTCAGGGTCCTTAGGAATCTGTGTCTATGTGGCCATCTGAATACTAATATTGGGGGACTTGCATCCGGAGTCAGGGTCCTTTGGGATCTGTGTCTATGTGACCATCTGAATACTAATATTGGGGAACTCGCATCCGGAGTCAGGGTCCTTGGGGATCTGTGTCTATGTGACCATCTGAATACTAATATTGGGGGACCCACATCTGGAGTCAGGGTCCTTGGGGATCTGTGTCTCTCTGCCACCATCCGAATACTAATATTGGGGGACTTGAATCCGGAGTCAGGGTCCTTGGGGATCTGTGTCTATGTGACCATCTGAATACTAATATTGGGGGACTTGCATCCAGAGTCAGGGTCCTTGGGGATATGTGTCTATGTGACCATCTGAATACTAAGAATGGGGGACTCGCATCCGGAGTCAGGGTCCTTGGGGATCTGTGTCTATGTGACCATCTGAATACTAATATTGGGGGACTCGCATCTGGAGTCAGGGTCCTTAGGGATCTCTGTCTCTCTGCCACCATCTGAATACTAATATTGGTAGTCTTGCATCCGGAGTCAGGGTCCTTGGGGATCTGTGTCTATGTGACTATCTGAATACTAATATTGGGGGACTCGCATCCGGAGTCAGGGTCCTTGGGGATCTCTGTCTTTCTGCCACCATCTGAATACTAATATTTGGGGACTCGCATCCGGAGTCAGGATCCTTGGGGATCTCTGTCTATGTGACCATCTGAATACTAATATTGGGGGACTTGTATCTGGAGTTAGGGTCCTTCGAGATCTGTGTCTATGTGACCATCTGAATACTAATATTGGGGGACTCACATCTGGAGACAGGATCCTTGAGGATCTGTGTCTCTCTGCCAGCATCTGAAAACTAATGTTGGGGGACTCGCATCCGGAGTCAGGGTCCTTGGAGATCTGTGTCTATGTGACCATCTGAATACTAATATTGAGGGACTTGCATCTGGAGTCAGGATCCTTGGGGATCTCTGTCTATGTGACCATCTGAATACTAATATTGGGGGACTTGCATCCAGAGTCAGGGACCTTAGGGATCTGTGTCTATGTGACATTCTGAATACTAATATTGGGGGACTTGCATTAAGAGTCAGGGTACTTGGGGATCTCTGTCTCTCTGCCACCATCTGAATACTAATATTGGGGGACTTGGATCCGGAGTCAGGGTCCTTGGGGATCTGTGTCTCTCTTTCTGCCACCACCTGAATACTAATATTGGGGGACTCACATCCAGAGTCAGGGTCCTTGGGGATCTGTGTCTCTCTGCCACCATCTGAATACTAACATTGGGGGACGTGCATCTGGATTCAGGGTCCTTGGGGATCTGTGTCTCTCTGCCACCATCTGAATACTAATATTGGGGGACTTGCATCTGGAGTCAGGATCCTTAGGGATCTATGTCTCTCTTTCTGCCACCACCTGAATACTAATATTGGGGGACTCACATCCAGAGTCAGGGTCCTTGGGGATCTGTGTCTCTCTGCCACCATCTGAATGCTAACATCGGGGGACTCGCATCTGGAGTCAGGGCTCTTGGGGATCTGTGTCTCTCTGCCACAATCTGAATACTAATATTGGGAGTCTTGCATCTGGAGTCAGGGTCCTTGGGGATCTGTGTCTATGTGACCATCTAAATACTAATATTGAGGGACTCACACCTGGAGTCAGGGTCCTTAGGGATCTGTGTCTATGTGGCCATCTGAATACTAATATTGGGGGAGTCGCATCCGGAGTCAGGGTCCTTGGGGATCTGTGTCTATGTGACCATCTGAATACTAATATTGGGGGACTCGCATCCAGAGTCAGGGTCCTTGGGGATCTGTGTCTCTCTGACACCATCTGAATACTAATATTGGGGGACTTGCATCCAGAGTCAGGGTCCTTAGGGATCTGTGTCTATGTGGCCATCTGAATACTAATATTGGGGGACTTGCATCCGGAGTCAGGGTCCTTGGGGATCTGTGTCTATGTGACCATCTGAATACTAATATTGGGGAACTCGCATCCGGAGTCAGGGTCCTTGGGGATCTGTGTCTATGTGACCATCTGAATACTAATATTGGGGGACCCACATCTGGAGTCAGGGTCCTTGGGGATCTGTGTCTCTCTGCCACCATCTGAATACTAATATTGGGGGACATGAATCCGGAGTCAGGGTCCTTGGGGATTTGTGTCTATGTGACCATCTGAATACTAATATTGGGGGACTTGGGTCCGGAGTCAGGGTCCTTGGGGATCTGTGTCTCTCTTTCTGCCACCACCTGAATACTAATATTGGGGGACTCACATCCAGAGTCAGGGTCCTTGGGGATCTGTGTCTCTCTGCCACCATCTGAATACTAACATTGGGGGACTTGCATCTGGAGTCAGGGTCCTTGGGGATCTGTGTCTCTCTGCCACCATCTGAATACTAATATTGGGGGACTTGCATCTGGAGTCAGGATCCTTAGGGATCTATGTCTCTCTTTCTGCCACCACCTGAATACTAATATTGGGGGACTCACATCCAGAGTCAAGGTCCTTGGGGATCTGTGTCTCTCTGCCACCATCTGAATACTAACATTGGGGGACTTGCATCTGGAGTCAGGGTCCTTGGGGATCTGTGTCTCTCTGCCACCATCTGAATACTAATATTGGGGGACTTGCATCTGGAGTCAGGATCCTTAGGGATCTATGTCTCTCTTTCTGCCACCATCTGAATGCTAACATTGGGGGACTCGCATCTGGAGTCAGGGCTCTTGGGGATCTGTGTCTCTCTGCCACAATCTGAATACTAATATTGGGAGTCTTGCATCTGGAGTCAGGGTCCTTGGGGATCTGTGTCTATGTGACCATCTGAATACTAATATTGGGGGACCTGCATCTGGAGTCAGGATCCTTAGGGATCTATGTCTCTCTTTCTGCCACCACCTGAATACTAATATTGGGGGATTCACATCCAGAGTCAGGGTCCTTGGGGATCTGTGTCTCTCTGCCACCATCTGAATACTAACATTGGGGGACTTGCATCTGGAGTCAGGGTCCTTGGGGATCTGTGTCTCTCTGCCACCATCTGAATACTAATATTGGGGGACTTGCATCTGGAGTCAGGATCCTTAGGGATCTATGTCTCTCTTTCTGCCACCATCTGAATGCTAACATTGGGGGACTCGCATCTGGAGTCAGGGCTCTTGGGGATCTGTGTCTCTCTGCCACAATCTGAATACTAATATTGGGAGTCTTGCATCTGGAGTCAGGGTCCTTGGGGATCTGTGTCTATGTGGCCATCTGAATACTAATATTGGGGGACTTGCATCCGGAGTCAGGGTCCTTGGGGATCTGTGTCTATGTGACCATCTGAATACTAATATTGGGTAACTCGCATCCGGAGTCAGGGTCCTTGGGGATCTGTGTCTATGTGACCATCTGAATACTAATATTGGGGGACCCACATCTGGAGTCAGGGTCCTTGGGGATCTGTGTCTCTCTGCCACCATCTGAATACTAATATTGGGGGACATGAATCCGGAGTCAGGGTCCTTGGGGATCTGTGTCTATGTGACCATCTGAATACTAATATTGGGGGACTTGGGTCCGGAGTCAGGGTCCTTGGGGATCTGTGTCTCTCTTTCTGCCACCACCTGAATACTAATATTGGGGGACTCACATCCAGAGTCAGGGTCCTCGGGGATCTGTGTCTCTCTGCCACCATCTGAATACTAACATTGGGGGACTTGCATCTGGAGTCAGGGTCCTTGGGGATCTGTGTCTCTCTGCCACCATCTGAATACTAATATTGGGGGACTTGCATCTGGAGTCAGGATCCTTAGGGATCTATGTCTCTCTTTCTGCCACCACCTGAATACTAATATTGGGGGACTCACATCCAGAGTCAGGGTCCTTGGGGATCTGTGTCTCTCTGCCACCATCTGAATACTAACATTGGGGGACTTGCATCTGGAGTCAGGGTCCTTGGGGATCTGTGTCTCTCTGCCACCATCTGAATACTAATATTGGGGGACTTGCATCTGGAGTCAGGATCCTTAGGGATCTATGTCTCTCTTTCTGCCACCATCTGAATGCTAACATTGGGGGACTCGCATCTGGAGTCAGGGCTCTTGGGGATCTGTGTCTCTCTGCCACAATCTGAATACTAATATTGGGAGTCTTGCATCTGGAGTCAGGGTCCTTGGGGATCTGTGTCTATGTGACCATCTGAATACTAATATTGAGGGACTCGCATCTGGAGTCAGGGTCCTTAGGGATCTATATCTATGTGACCATCTGAATACTAATATTGGGGGAGTCGCATCCGGAGTCAGGGTCCTTGGGGATCTGTGTCTATGTGACCATCTGAATACTAATATTGGGGGACTTGCATCCGGAGTCAGGGTCCTTGGGGATCTGTGTCTCTCTGACACCATCTGAATACTAATATTGGGGGACTTGCATCCAGAGTCAGGGTCCTTAGGGATCTGTGTCTATGTGGCCATCTGAATACTAATATTGGGGGACTTGCATCCAGAGTCAGGGTCCTTGGGGATCTGTGTCTATGTGACCATCTGAATACTAATATTGGGGAACTCGCATCTGGAGTCAGGGTCCTTGGGGATCTGTGTCTATGTGACCATCTGAATACTAATATTGGGGGACCCACATCTGGAGTCAGGGTCCTTGGGGATCTGTGTCTCTCTGCCACCATCTGAATACTAATATTGGGGGAGTCGCATCCGGAGTCAGGGTCCTTGGGGATCTGTGTCTCTCTGCCACCATCTGAATACTAACATTGGGGGACTTGCATCTGGAGTCAGGGTCCTTGGGGATCTGTGTCTCTCTGCCACCATCTGAATACTAATATTGGGGGACTTGCATCTGGAGTCAGGATCCTTAGGGATCTATGTCTCTCTTTCTGCCACCATCTGAATGCTAACATTGGGGGACTCGCATCTGGAGTCAGGGCTCTTGGGGATCTGTGTCTCTCTGCCACAATCTGAATACTAATATTGGGAGTCTTGCATCTGGAGTCAGGGTCCTTGGGGATCTGTGTCTATGTGGCCATATGAATACTAATATTGGGGGACTTGCATCCGGAGTCAGGGTCCTTGGGGATCTGTGTCTATGTGACCATCTGAATACTAATATTGGGTAACTCGCATCCGGAGTCAGGGTCCTTGGGGATCTGTGTCTATGTGACCATCTGAATACTAATATTGGGGGACCCACATCTGGAGTCAGGGTCCTTGGGGATCTGTGTCTCTCTGCCACCATCTGAATACTAATATTGGGGGACATGAATCCGGAGTCAGGGTCCTTGGGGATCTGTGTCTATGTGACCATCTGAATACTAATATTGGGGGACTTGGGTCCGGAGTCAGGGTCCTTGGGGATCTGTGTCTCTCTTTCTGCCACCACCTGAATACTAATATTGGGGGACTCACATCCAGAGTCAGGGTCCTTGGGGATCTGTGTCTCTCTGCCACCATCTGAATACTAACATTGGGGGACTTGCATCTGGAGTCAGGGTCCTTGGGGATCTGTGTCTCTCTGCCACCATCTGAATACTAATATTGGGGGACTTGCATCTGGAGTCAGGATCCTTAGGGATCTATGTCTCTCTTTCTGCCACCACCTGAATACTAATATTGGGGGACTCACATCCAGAGTCAGGGTCCTTGGGGATCTGTGTCTCTCTGCCACCATCTGAATACTAACATTGGGGGACTTGCATCTGGAGTCAGGGTCCTTGGGGATCTGTGTCTCTCTGCCACCATCTGAATACTAATATTGGGGGACTTGCATCTGGAGTCAGGATCCTTAGGGATCTATGTCTCTCTTTCTGCCACCATCTGAATGCTAACATTGGGGGACTCGCATCTGGAGTCAGGGCTCTTGGGGATCTGTGTCTCTCTGCCACAATCTGAATACTAATATTGGGAGTCTTGCATCTGGAGTCAGGGTCCTTGGGGATCTGTGTCTATGTGACCATCTGAATACTAATATTGAGGGACTCGCATCTGGAGTCAGGGTCCTTAGGGATCTATATCTATGTGACCATCTGAATACTAATATTGGGGGAGTCGCATCCGGAGTCAGGGTCCTTGGGGATCTGTGTCTATGTGACCATCTGAATACTAATATTGGGGGACTTGCATCCGGAGTCAGGGTCCTTGGGGATCTGTGTCTCTCTGACACCATCTGAATACTAATATTGGGGGACTTGCATCCAGAGTCAGGGTCCTTAGGGATCTGTGTCTATGTGGCCATCTGAATACTAATATTGGGGGACTTGCATCCAGAGTCAGGGTCCTTGGGGATCTGTGTCTATGTGACCATCTGAATACTAATATTGGGGAACTCGCATCTGGAGTCAGGGTCCTTGGGGATCTGTGTCTATGTGACCATCTGAATACTAATATTGGGGGACCCACATCTGGAGTCAGGGTCCTTGGGGATCTGTGTCTCTCTGCCACCATCTGAATACTAATATTGGGGGACATGAATCCGGAGTCAGGGTCCTTGGGGATCTGTGTCTATGTGACCATCTGAATACTAATATTGGGGGACTTGCATCTAGAGTCAGGGTCCTTGGGGATCTGTGTCTATGTGACCATCTGAATACTAATAATGGGGGACTCGCATCCGGAGTCAGGGTCCTTGGGGATCTGTGTCTATGTGACCATCTGAATACTAATATTGGGGGACTCGCATCTGGAGTCAGGGTCCTTAGGGATTTCTGTCTCTCTGCCACCATCTGAATACTAATATTGGGAGTCTTGCATCCGGAGTCAGGGTCCTTGGGGATCTGTGTCTATGTGACCATCTGAATACTAATATTGGGGGACTCGCATCCGGAGTCAGGGTCCATGGGGATCTCTGTCTCTCTGCCACCATCTGATTACTAATATTTGGGGACTCGCATCCGGAGTCAGGATCCTTGGGGATCTCTGTCTATGTGACCATCTGAATACAAATATTGGGGGACTTGCATCTGGAGTCAGGGTCCATCGGGATCTGTGTCTATGTGACCATCTGAATACTAATATTGGGGGACACACATCTGGAGTCAGGATCCTTGAGGATCTGTGTCTCTCTGCCACCATCTGAATACTAATATTGGGGGACTCGCATCCGGAGTCAGGGTCCTTGGAGATCTGTGTCTATGTGACCATCTGAGTACTAATATTGAGGGACTTGCATCTGGAGTCAGGATCCTTGGGGATCTCTGTCTATGTGACCATCTGAATACTAATATTGGGGGACTTGCATCCAGAGTCAGGGTCCTTAGGGATCTGTGTCTATGTGACCATCTGAATACTAATATGGGGGGACTTGCATCCAGAGTCAGGGTACTTGGGGATCTCTGTCTCTCTGCCACCATCTGAATACTAATATTGGGGGACTTGGGTCCGGAGTCAGGGTCCTTGGGGATCTGTGTCTCTCTTTCTGCCACCACCTGAATACTAATATTGGGGGACTCACATCCAGAGTCAGGGTCCTTGGGGATCTGTGTCTCTCTGCCACCATCTGAATACTAACATTGGGGGACTTGCATCTGGAGTCAGGGTCCTTGGGGATCTGTGTCTCTCTGCCACCATCTGAATACTAATATTGGGGGACTTGCATCTGGAGTCAGGATCCTTAGGGATCTATGTCTCTCTTTCTGCCACCACCTGAATACTAATATTGGGGGACTCACATCCAGAGTCAGGGTCCTTGGGGATCTGTGTCTCTCTGCCACCATCTGAATACTAACATTGGGGGACTTGCATCTGGAGTCAGGGTCCTTGGGGATCTGTGTCTCTCTGCCACCATCTGAATACTAATATTGGGGGACTTGCATCTGGAGTCAGGATCCTTAGGGATCTATGTCTCTCTTTCTGCCACCATCTGAATACTAATATGGGGGGACTTGCATCCAGAGTCAGGGTACTTGGGGATCTCTGTCTCTCTGCCACCATCTGAATACTAATATTGGGAGTCTTGCATCTGGAGTCAGGGTCCTTGGGGATCTGTGTCTATGTGACCATCTAAATACTAATATTGAAGGACTCACACCTGGAGTCAGGGTCCTTAGGGATCTGTGTCTATGTGGCCATCTGAATACTAATATTGGGGGAGTCGCATCCGGAGTCAGGGTCCTTGGGGATCTGTGTCTATGTGACCATCTGAATACTAATATTGGGGGACTCGCATCCAGAGTCAGGGTCCTTGGGGATCTTTGTCTCTCTGACACCATCTGAATACTAATATTGGGGGACTTGCATCCAGAGTCAGGGTCATTAGGGATCTGTGTCTATGTGGCCATCTGAATACTAATATTGGGGGACTTGCATCCGGAGTCAGGGTCCTTGGGGATCTGTGTCTATGTGACCATCTGAATACTAATATTGGGGAACTCGCATCCGGAGTCCGGGTCCTTGGGGATCTGTGTCTATGTGACCATCTGAATACTAATATTGGGGGACCCACATCTGGAGTCAGGGTCCTTGGGGATCTGTGTCTCTCTGCCACCATCTGAATACTAATATTGGGGGACATGAATCCGGAGTCAGGGTCCTTGGGGATTTGTGTCTATGTGACCATCTGAATACTAATATTGGGGGACTTGGGTCCGGAGTCAGGGTCCTTGGGGATCTGTGTCTCTCTTTCTGCCACCACCTGAATACTAATATTGGGGGACTCACATCCAGAGTCAGGGTCCTTGGGGATCTGTGTCTCTCTGCCACCATCTGAATACTAACATTGGGGGACTTGCATCTGGAGTCAGGGTCCTTGGGGATCTGTGTCTCTCTGCCACCATCTGAATACTAATATTGGGGGACTTGCATCTGGAGTCAGGATCCTTAGGGATCTATGTCTCTCTTTATGCCACCACCTGAATACTAATATTGGGGGACTCACATCCAGAGTCAGGGTCCTTGGGGATCTGTGTCTCTCTGCCACCATCTGAATACTAACATTGGGGGACTTGCATCTGGAGTCAGGGTCCTTGGGGATCTGTGTCTCTCTGCCACCATCTGAATACTAATATTGGGGGACTTGCATCTGGAGTCAGGATCCTTAGGGATCTATGTCTCTCTTTCTGCCACCATCTGAATGCTAACATTGGGGGACTCGCATCTGGAGTCAGGGCTCTTGGGGATCTGTGTCTCTCTGCCACAATCTGAATACTAATATTGGGAGTCTTGCATCTGGAGTCAGGGTCCTTGGGGATCTGTGTCTATGTGACCATCTGAATACTAATATTGGGGGACTTGCATCTGGAGTCAGGATCCTTGGGGATCTATGTCTCTCTTTCTGCCACCACCTGAATAATAATATTGGGGGACTCACATCCAGAGTCAGGGTCCTTGGGGATCTGTGTCTCTCTGCCACCATCTGAATACTAACATTGGGGGACTTGCATCTGGAGTCAGGGTCCTTGGGGATCTGTGTCTCTCTGCCACCATCTGAATACTAATATTGGGGGACTTGCATCTGGAGTCAGGATCCTTAGGGATCTATGTCTCTCTTTCTGCCACCATCTGAATGCTAACATTGGGGGACTCGCATCTGGAGTCAGGGCTCTTGGGGATCTGTGTCTCTCTGCCACAATCTGAATACTAATATTGGGAGTCTTGCATCTGGAGTCAGGGTCCTTGGGGATCTGTGTCTATGTGGCCATCTGAATACTAATATTGGGGGACTTGCATCCGGAGTCAGGGTCCTTGGGGATCTGTGTCTATGTGACCATCTGAATACTAATATTGGGTAACTCGCATCTGGAGTCAGGGTCCTTGGGGATCTGTGTCTATGTGACCATCTGAATACTAATATTGGGGGACCCACATCTGGAGTCAGGGTCCTTGGGGATCTGTGTCTCTCTGCCACCATCTGAATACTAATATTGGGGGACATGAATCCGGAGTCAGGGTCCTTGGGGATCTGTGTCTATGTGACCATCTGAATACTAATATTGGGGGACTTGGGTCCGGAGTCAGGGTCCTTGGGGATCTGTGTCTCTCTTTCTGCCACCACCTGAATACTAATATTGGGGGACTCACATCCAGAGTCAGGATCCTTGAGGATCTGTGTCTCTCCGCCACCATCTGAATACTAACATTGGGGGACTTGCATCTGGAGTCAGGGTCATTGGGGATCTGTGTCTCTCTGCCACCATCTGAATACTAATATTGGGGGACTTGCATCTGGAGTCAGGATCCTTAGGGATCTATGTCTCTTTCTGCCACCACCTGAATACTAATATTGGGGGACTCACATCCAGAGTCAGGGTCCTTGGGGATCTGTGTCTCTCTGCCACCATCTGAATACTAACATTGGGGGACTTGCATCTGGAGTCAGGGTCCTTGGGGATCTGTGTCTCTCTGCCACCATCTGAATACTAATATTGGGGGACTTGCATCTGGAGTCAGGATCCTTAGGGATCTATGTCTCTCTTTCTGCCACCATCTGAATGCTAACATTGGGGGACTCGCATCTGGAGTCAGGGCTCTTGGGGATCTGTGTCTCTCTGCCACAATCTGAATACTAATATTGGGAGTCTTGCATCTGGAGTCAGGGTCCTTGGGGATCTGTGTCTATGTGACCATCTGAATACTAATATTGAGGGACTCGCATCTGGAGTCAGGGTCCTTAGGGATCTATATCTATGTGACCATCTGAATACTAATATTGGGGGAGTCGCATCCGGAGTCAGGGTCCTTGGGGATCTGTGTCTATGTGACCATCTGAATACTAATATTGGGGGACTTGCATCAGGAGTCAGGGTCCTTGGGGATCTGTGTCTCTCTGACACCATCTGAATACTAATATTGGGGGACTTGCATCCAGAGTCAGGGTCCTTAGGGATCTGTGTCTATGTGGCCATCTGAATACTAATATTGGGGGACTTGCATCCGGAGTCAGGGTCCTTGGGGATCTGTGTCTATGTGACCATCTGAATACTAATATTGGGGAACTCGCATCTGGAGTCAGGGTCCTTGGGGATCTGTGTCTATGTGACCATCTGAATACTAATATTGAGGGACTCGCATCTGGAGTCAGGGTCCTTAGGGATCTATATCTATGTGACCATCTGAATACTAATATTGGGGGAGTCGCATCCGGAGTCAGGGTCCTTGGGGATCTGTGTCTATGTGACCATCTGAATACTAATATTGGGGGACTTGCATCCGGAGTCAGGGTCCTTGGGGATCTGTGTCTCTCTGACACCATCTGAATACTAATATTGGGGGACTTGCATCCAGAGTCAGGGTCCTTAGGGATCTGTGTCTATGTGGCCGTCTGAATACTAATATTGGGGAACTCGCATCTGGAGTCAGGGTCCTTGGGGATCTGTGTCTATGTGACCATCTGAATACTAATATTGGGGGACCCACATCTGGAGTCAGGGTCCTTGGGGATCTGTGTCTCTCTGCCACCATCTGAATACTAATATTGGGGGACATGAATCCGGAGTCAGGGTCCTTGGGGATCTGTGTCTATGTGACCATCTGAATACTAATATTGGGGGACTTGCATCCAGAGTCAGGGTCCTTGGGGATCTGTGTCTATGTGACCATCTGAATACTAATAATGGGGGACTCGCATCCGGAGTCAGGGTCCTTGGGGATCTGTGTCTATGTGACCATCTGAATACTAATATTGGGGGACTCGCATCCGGAGTCAGGGTCCATGGGGATCTCTGTCTCTCTGCCACCATCTGATTACTAATATTTGGGGACTCGCATCCGGAGTCAGGATCCTTGGGGATCTCTGTCTATGTGACCATCTGAATACTAATATTGGGGGACTTGCATCTGGAGTCAGGGTCCATCGGGATCTGTGTCTATGTGACCATCTGAATACTAATATTGGGGGACACACATCTGGAGTCAGGATCCTTGAGGATCTGTGTCTCTCTGCCACCATCTGAATACTAATATTGGGGGACTCGCATCCGGAGTCAGGGTCCTTGGAGATCTGTGTCTATGTGACCATCTGAATACTAATATTGGGGGACTCACATCTGGAGTCAGGGTCCTTGGGGATCTGTGTCTCTCTGACACCATCTGAATACTAATATTGGGGGACACGCATCCGGAGTCAGGGTCCTTGGAGATCTGTGTCTATGTGGCCATCTGAATACTCATATTGGGGGACTTGCATCCGGAGTCAGGGTCCTTGGAGATCTGTGTCTATGTGACCATCTGAATACTAATATTGGGGGTCATGAATCCGGAGTCAGGGTCCTTGGAGATCTGTGTCTATGTGACCATCTGAATACTAATATTGGGGGACTCACATCTGGAGTCAGGGTCCTTGGGGATCTGTGTCTCTCTGACACCATCTGAATACTAACATTGAGGACTCGCATCCGGAGTCAGGGTCCTTGGAGATCTGTGTCTATGTGGCCATCTGAATACTCATATTGAGGGACTTGCATCTGGAGTCAGGATCCTTGGGGATCTCTGTCTATGTGACCATCTGAATACTAATATTGGGGGACTTGCATCCAGAGTCAGGGTCCTTAGGGATCTGTGTCTATGTGACCATCTGAATACTAATATGGGGGGACTTGCATCCAGAGTCAGGGTACTTGGGGATCTCTGTCTCTCTGACACCATCTGAATACTAATATTGGGGGACTTGGGTCCGGAGTCAGGGTCCTTGGGGATCTGTGTCTCTCTTTCTGCCACCACCTGAATACTAATATTGGGGGACTCACATCCAGAGTCAGGGTCCTTGGGGATCTGTGTCTCTCTGCCACCATCTGAATACTAACATTGGGGGACTTGCATCTGGAGTCAGGGTCCTTGGGGATCTGTGTCTCTCTGCCACCATCTGAATACTAATATTGGGGGACTTGCATCTGGAGTCAGGATCCTTAGGGATCTATGTCTCTCTTTCTGCCACCACCTGAATACTAATATTGGGGGACTCACATCCAGAGTCAGGGTCCTTGGGGATCTGTGTCTCTCTGCCACCATCTGAATACTAACATTGGGGGACTTGCATCTGGAGTCAGGGTCCTTGGGGATCTGTGTCTCTCTGCCACCATCTGAATACTAATATTGGGGGACTTGCATCTGGAGTCAGGATCCTTAGGGATCTATGTCTCTCTTTCTGCCACCATCTGAATGCTAACATTGGGGGACTCGCATCTGGAGTCAGGGCTCTTGGGGATCTGTGTCTCTCTGCCACAATCTGAATACTAATATTGGGAGTCTTGCATCTGGAGTCAGGGTCCTTGGGGATCTGTGTCTATGTGACCATCTGAATACTAATATTGAGGGACTCGCATCTGGAGTCAGGGTCCTTAGGGATCTATATCTATGTGACCATCTGAATACTAATATTGGGGGAGTCGCATCCGGAGTCAGGGTCCTTGGGGATCTGTGTCTATCTGACACCATCTGAATACTAATATTGGGGGACTTGCATCCAGAGTCAGGGTCCTTAGGGATCTGTGTCTATGTGGCCATCTGAATACTAATATTGGGGGACTTGCATCCGGAGTCAGGGTCCTTGGGGATCTGTGTCTATGTGACCATCTGAATACTAATATTGGGGAACTCGCATCTGGAGTCAGGGTCCTTGGGGATCTGTGTCTATGTGACCATCTGAATACTAATATTGGGGGACCCACATCTGGAGTCAGGGTCCTTGGGGATCTGTGTCTCTCTGCCACCATTTGAATACTAATATTGGGGGACATGAATCCGGAGTCAGGGTCCTTGGGGATCTGTGTCTATGTGACCATCTGAATACTAATATTGGGGGACTTGCATCCAGAGTCAGGGTCCTTGGGGATCTGTGTCTATGTGACCATCTGAATACTAATAATGGGGGACTCGCATCCGGAGTCAGGGTCCTTGGGGATCTGTGTCTTGTGACCATCTGAATACTAATATTGGGGGACTCGCATCTGGAGCCAGGTCCTTAGGGATTTTTGTCTCTCTGCCACCATCTGAATACTAATATTGGGAGTCTTGCATCCGGAGTCAGGGTCCTTGGGGATCTGTGTCTATGTGACCATCTGAATACTAATATTGGGGGACTCGCATCCGGAGTCAGGGTCCATGGGGATCTCTGTCTCTCTGCCACCATCTGATTACTAATATTTGGGGACTTGCATCTGGAGTCAGGATCCTTGGGGATCTCTGTCTATGTGACCATCTGAATACTAATATTGGGGGACTTGCATCTGGAGTCAGGGTCCATCGGGATCTGTGTCTATGTGACCATCTGAATACTAATATTGGGGGACACACATCTGGAGTCAGGATCCTTGAGGATCTGTGTCTCTCTGCCACCATCTGAATACTAATATTGGGGGACTCGCATCCGGAGTCAGGGTCCTTGGAGATCTGTGTCTATGTGACCATCTGAATACTAATATTGAGGGACTTGCATCTGGAGTCAGGATCCTTGGGGATCTCTGTCTATGTGACCATCTGAATACTAATATTGGGGGACTTGCATCCAGAGTCAGTGTCCTTAGGGATCTGTGTCTATGTGACCATCTGAATACTAATATGGGGGGACTTGCATCCAGAGTCAGGGTACTTGGGGATCTCTGTCTCTCTGCCACCATCTGAATACTAATATTGGGGGACTTGGGTCCGGAGTCAGGGTCCTTGGGGATCTGTGTCTCTCTTTCTGCCACCACCTGAATACTAATATTGGGGGACTCACATCCAGAGTCAGGGTCCTTGGGGATCTGTGTCTCTCTGCCACCATCTGAATACTAACATTGGGGGACTCGCATCTGGAGTCAGGGTCCTTGGGGATCTGTGTCTCTCTGCCACCATCTGAATACTAATATTGGGGGACTTGCATCTGGAGTCAGGATCCTTAGGGATCTATGTCTCTCTTTCTGCCACCACCTGAATACTAATATTGGGGGACTCACATCCAGAGTCAGGGTCCTTGGGGATCTGTGTCTCTCTGCCACCATCTGAATACTAACATTGGGGGACTTGCATCTGGAGTCAGGGTCCTTGGTGATCTGTGTCTCTCTGCCACCATCTGAATACTAATATTGGGGGACTTGCATCTGGAGTCAGGATCCTTAGGGATCTATGTCTCTCTTTCTGCCACCACCTGAATACTAATATTGGGGGACTCACATCCAGAGTCAGGGTCCTTGGGGATCTGTGTCTCTCTGCCACCATCTGAATGCTAACATTGGGGGACTCGCATCTGGAGTCAGGGTCCTTAGGGATCTGTGTCTATTTGACCATCTGAATACTAATATTGAGGGACTCGCATCTGGAGTCAGGGTCCTTAGGGATCTGTGTCTATGTGACCATCTGAATACTAATATTGGGGGAGTCGCATCCGGAGTCAGGGTCCTTGGGGATCTGTGTCTATGTGACCATCTGAATACTAATATTGGGGGACTCGCATCCGGAGTCAGGGTCCTTGGGGATCTGTGTCTCTCTGACACCATCTGAATACTAATATTGGGGGACTTGCATCCAGAGTCAGGGTCCATAGGGATCTGTGTCTATGTGACCATCTGAATACTAATATTGGGGAACTCGCATCTGGAGTCAGGGTCCTTGGGGATCTGTGTCTATGTGACCATCTGAATACTAATATTGGGGGACCCACATCTGGAGTCAGGGTCCTTGGGGATCTGTGTCTCTCTGCCACCATCTGAATACTAATATTGGGGGACATGAATCCGGAGTCAGGGTCCTTGGGGATCTGTGTCTATGTGACCATCTGAATACTAATATTGGGGGACTTGCATCCAGAGTCAGGGTCCTTGGGGATCTGTGTCTATGTGACCATCTGAATACTAATAATGGGGGACTCGCATCCGGGGTCAGGGTCCTTGGGGATCTGTGTCTATGTGACCATCTGAATACTAATATTGGGGGACTCGCATCTGGAGTCAGGGTCCTTAGGGATTTCTGTCTCTCTGCCACCATCTGAATACTAATATTGGGAGTCTTGCATCCGGAGTCAGGGTCCTTGGGGATCTGTGTCTATGTGACCATCTGAATACTAATATTGGGGGACTCGCATCCGGAGTCAGGGTCCACGGGGATCTCTGTCTCTCTGCCACCATCTGAATACTAATATTTGGGGACTCGCATCCGGAGTCAGGATCCTTGGGGATCTCTGTCTATGTGACCATCTGAATACTAATATGGGGGGACTTGGATCCAGAGTCAGGGTACTTGAGGATCTCTGTCTCTCTGCCACCATCTGAATACTAATATTGGGGGACTTGGGTCCGGAGTCAGGGTCCTTGGGGATCTGTGTCTCTCTTTCTGCCACCACCTGAATACTAATATTGGGGGACTCACATCCAGAGTCAGGGTCCTTGGGGATCTGTGTCTCTCTGCCACCATCTGAATACTAACATTAGGGGACTCGCATCTGGAGTCAGGGTCCTTGGGGATCTGTGTCTCTCTGCCACCATCTGAATACTAATATTGGGGGACTTGCATCTGGAGTCAGGATCCTTAGGGATCTATGTCTCTCTTTCTGCCACCACCTGAATACTAATATTGGGGGACTCACATCCAGAGTCAGGGTCCTTGGGGATCTGTGTCTCTCTGCCACCATCTGAATGCTAACATTGGGGGACTCGCATCTGGAGTCAGGGCTCTTGGGGATCTGTGTCTCTCTGCCACAATCTGAATACTAATATTGGGAGTCTTGCATCTGGAGTCAGGGTCCTTGGGGATCTGTGTCTATGTGACCATCTGAATACTAATATTGGGGGAGTCGCATCCGGAGTTAGGGTCCTTGGGGATCTGTGTCTATGTGACCATCTGAATACTAATATTGGTGGACTCGCATCCGGAGTCAGGGTCCTTGGGGATCTGTGTCTCTCTGACACCATCTGAATACTAATATTGGGGGACTCGCATCTGGAGTCAGGGTCCTTAGGGATCTGTGTCTATTTGACCATCTGAATACTAATATTGAGGGACTCGCATCTGGAGTCAGGGTCCTTAGGGATCTGTGTCTATGTGACCATCTGAATACTAATATTGGGGGAGTTGCATCCGGAGTCAGGGTCCTTGGGGATCTGTGTCTATGTGACCATCTGAATACTAATATTGGGGGACTCGCATCCGGAGTCAGGGTCCTTGGGGATCTGTGTCTCTCTGACACCATCTGAATACTAATATTGGGGGACTTGCATCCAGAGTCAGGGTCCATAGGGATCTGTGTCTATGTGAACATCTGAATACTAATATTGGGGAACTCGCATCTGGAGTCAGGGTCCTTGAGGATCTGTGTCTATGTGACCATCTGAATACTAATATTGGGGGACCCACATCTGGAGTCAGGGTCCTTGGGGATCTGTGTCTCTCTGCCACCATCTGAATACTAATATTGGGGGACATGAACCCGGAGTCAGGGTCCTTGGGGATCTGTGTCTATGTGACCATCTGAATACTAATATTGGGGGACTTGCATCCAGAGTCAGGGTCCTTGGGGATCTGTGTCTATGTGACCATCTGAATACTAATAATGGGGGACTCGCATCCGGAGTCAGGGTCCTTGGGGATCTGTGTCTATATGACCATCTGAATACTAATATTGGGGGACTCGCATCTGGAGTCAGGGTCCTTAGGGATTTCTGTCTCTCTTCCACCATCTGAATACTAATATTGGGAGTCTTGCATCCGGAGTCAGGGTCCTTGGGGATCTGTGTCTATGTGACCATCTGAATACTAATATTGGGGGACTCGCATCCGGAGTCAGGGTCCATGGGGATCTCTGTCTCTCTGCCACCATCTGAATACTAATATTTGGGGACTCGCATCCGGAGTCAGGATCCTTGGGGATCTCTGTCTATGTGACCATCTGAATACTAATATTGGGGGACTTGCATCTAGAGTCAGGGTCCATCGAGATCTGTGTCTATGTGACCATCTGAATACTAATATTGGGGGACACACATCTGGAGTCAGGATCCTTGAGGATCTGTGTCTCTCTGCCACCATCTGAATACTAATATTGGGGGATTCGCATCCGGAGTCAGGGTCCTTGGAGATCTGTGTCTATGTGACCATCTGAATACTAATATTGGGGGACTCGCATCCGGAGTCAGGGTCCTTGGAGATCTGTGTCTATGTGACCATCTGAATACTAATATTGAGGGACTTGCATCTGGAGTCAGGGTCCTTAGGGATCTGTGTCTATGTGACCATCTGAATACTAATATGGGGGGACTTGCATCCAGAGTCAGGGTACTTGGGGATCTCTGTCTCTCTGCCACCATCTGAATACTAATATTGGGGGACTTGGGTCCGGAGTCAGGGTCCTTGGGGATCTGTGTCTCTCTTTCTGCCACCACCTGAATACTAATATTGGGGGACTCACATCCAGAGTCAGGGTCCTTGGGGATCTGTGTCTCTCTGCCACCATCTGAATACTAACATTGGGGGACTTGCATCTGGAGTCAGGGTCCTTGGGGATCTGTGTCTCTCTGCCACCATCTGAAGACTAATATTGGGGGACTTGCATCTGGAGTCAGGATCCTTAGGGATCTATGTCTCTCTTTCTGCCACCACCTGAATACTAATATTGGGGGACTCACATCCAGAGTCAGGGTCCTTGGGGATCTGTGTCTCTCTGCCACCATCTGAATACTAACATTGGGGGACTTGCATCTGGAGTCAGGGTCCTTGGGGATCTGTGTCTCTCTGCCACCATCTGAATACTAATATTGGGGGACTTGCATCTGGAGTCAGGATCCTTAGGGATCTATGTCTCTCTTTCTGCCACCACCTGAATACTAATATTGGGGGACTCACATCCAGAGTCAGGGTCCTTGGGGATCTGTGTCTCTCTGCCACCATCTGAATGCTAACATTGGGGGACTCGCATCTGGAGTCAGGGCTCTTGGGGATCTGTGTCTCTCTGCCACAATCTGAATACTAATATTGGGAGTCTTGCATCTGGAGTCAGGGTCCTTGGGGATCTGTGTCTATGTGACCATCTGAATACTAATATTGGGGGAGTCGCATCCGGAGTTAGGGTCCTTGGGGATCTGTGTCTATGTGACCATCTGAATACTAATATTGGTGGACTCGCATCCGGAGTCAGGGTCCTTGGGGATCTGTGTCTCTCTGACACCATCTGAATACTAATATTGGGGGACTCGCATCTGGAGTCAGGGTCCTTAGGGATCTGTGTCTATTTGACCATCTGAATACTAATATTGAGGGACTCGCATCTGGAGTCAGGGTCCTTAGGGATCTGTGTCTATGTGACCATCTGAATACTAATATTGGGGGAGTCGCATCCGGAGTCAGGGTCCTTGGGGATCTGTGTCTATGTGACCATCTGAATACTAATATTGGGGGACTCGCATCCGGAATCAGGGTCCTTGGGGATCTGTGTCTCTCTGACACCATCTGAATACTAATATTGGGGGACTTGTATCCAGAGTCAGGGTCCATAGGGATCTGTGTCTATGTGGCCATCTGAATACTAATATTGGGGGACTCACATCTGGAGTCAGGCTCCTTGGGGATCTGTGTCTATGTGACCATCTGAATACTAATATTGGGGGACTCACATCCGGAGTCAGGATCCTTGGGGATCTGTGTCTCTCTGACACCATCTGAATACTAATATTGGGGGACTCGCATCCGGAGTCAGGGTCCTTGGAGATCTGTGTCTATGTGACCATCTGAATACTAATATTGGGGGACTTGCATTTGGAGTCAGGATCCTTGGGGATCTCTGTCTATGTGACCATCTGAATACTAATATTGGGGGACTTGTATCCAGAGTCAGGGACCTTAGGGATCTGTGTCTATGTGACCATCTGAATACTAATATTGGGGGACTTGCATTAAGAGTCAGGGTACTTGGGGATCTGTGTCTCTCTTTCTGCCACCACCTGAATACTAATATTGGGGGACTCACATCCAGAGTCAGGGTCCTTGGGGATCTGTGTCTCTCTGCCACCATCTGAATACTAACATTGGGGGACTTGCGTCTGGAGTCAGGGTCCTTGGGGATCTGTGTCTCTCTGCCACCATCTGAATACTAATATTGGGGGACTTGCATCTGGAGTCAGGATCCTTAGGGATCTATGTCTCTCTTTCTGCCACCACCTGAATACTAATATTGGGGGATTCAAATCCAGAGTCAGGGTCCTTGGGGATCTGTGTCTCTCTGCCACCATCTGAATGCTAACATTGGGGGACTCGCATCTGGAGTCAGGGCTCTTGGGGATCTGTGTCTCTCTGCCACAATCTGAATACTAATATTGGGAGTCTTGCATCTGGAGTCAGGGTCCTTGGGGATCTGTGTATATTTGACCATCTGAATACTAATATTGAGGGACTTGCATCTGGAGTCAGGGTCCTTAGGGATCTGTGTCTCTGTGACCATCTGAATACTAATATTGGGGGACTCGCATCCAGAGTCAGGGTCCTTGGGGATCTGTGTCTCTCTGACACCATCTGAATACTAATATTGGGGGATTCACATCCAGAGTCAGGGTCCTTGGGGATCTGTGTCTCTCTGCCACCATCTGAATGCTAACATTGTGGGACTCGCATCTGGAGTCAGGGCTCTTGGGGATCTGTGTCTCTCTGCCACAATCTGAATACTAATATTGGGAGTCTTGCATCTGGAGTCAGGGTCCTTGGGGATCTGTGTCTATTTGACCATCTGAATACTAATATTGAGGGACTTGCATCTGGAGTCAGGGTCCTTAGGGATCTGTGTCTCTGTGACCATCTGAATACTAATATTGGGGGACTCGCATCCAGAGTCAGGGTCCTTAGGGATCTGTGTCTGTGTGGCCATCTGAATACTAATATTGGGGGACTTGCATCCGGAGTCAGGGTCCTTGGGGATCTGTGTCTATGTGACCATCTGAATACTAATATTGGGGAACTCGCATCCGGAGTCAGGGTCCTTGGGGATCTGTGTCTATGTGACCATCTGAATACTAATATTGGGGGACCCACATCTGGAGTCAGGGTACTTGGGGATCTCTGTCTCTCTGCCACCATCTGAATACTAATATTGGGGGACTTGGGTCCGGAGTCAGGGTCCTTGGGGATCTGTGTCTCTCTGCCACCATCTGAATACTAATATTGGGGGACATGAATCCGGAGTCAGGGTCCTTGGGGATCTGTGTCTATGTGACCATCTGAATACTAATATTGGGGGACTTGCATCCAGAGTCAGGGTCCTTGGGGATCTGTGTCTATGTGACCATCTGAATACTAATAATGGGGGACTCGCATCCGGAGTCAGGGTCCTTGGGGATCTGTGTCTATGTGACCATCTGAATACTAATATTGGGGGACTCGCATCTGGAGTCAGGGTCCTTAGGGTCTCTGTCTCTCTGCCACTATCTGAATACTAATATTGGGAGTCTTGCATCCGGATTCAGGGTCCTTGGGGATCTGTGTCTATGTGACCATCTGAAAACTAATATTGGGGGACTCGCATCCGGAGTCAGGGTCCATGGGGATCTCTGTCTCTCTGCCACCATCTGAATACTAATATTGGGGGACTCGCATCCGGAGTCAGGGTCCTTGGGGATCTGTGTCTATGTGACCATCTGAATACTAATATTGGGGGACCCACATCTGGAGTCAGGGTCCTTGGGGATCTGTGTCTCTCTGCCACCATCTGAATACTAATATTGGGGGACATGAATCCGGAGTCAGGGTCCTTGGGGATCTGTGTCTATGTGACCATCTGAATACTAATATTGGGGGACTCACATCCGGAGTCAGGGTCCTTGGGGATCTGTGTCTATGTGACCATCTGAATACTAATATTGGGGGACTCGCATCTGGAGTCAGGGTCCTTAGGGTCTCTGTCTCTCTGCCACCATCTGAATACTAATATTGGGAGTCTTGCATCCGGAGTCAGGGTCCTTGGGGATCTGTGTCTATGTGACCATCTGAAAACTAATATTGGGGGACTCGCATCCGGAGTCAGGGTCCATGGGGATCTCTGTCTCTCTGCCACCATCTGAATACTAATATTGGGGTTCTTGCATCTGGAGTCAGGGTCCATCGGGATCTGTGTCTATGTGACCATCTGAATACTAATATTGGGGGACACACATCTGGAGTCAGGATCCTTGAGGATCTGTGTCTCTCTGCCACCATCTGAATACTAATATTGGGAGTCTTGCATCTGGAGTCAGGGTCCTTGGGGATCTGTGTCTATGTGACCATCTGAATACTAATATGGAGGGACTTGCATCCAGAGTCAGGGTACTTGGGGATCTCTGTCTCTCTGCCACCATCTGAATACTAATATTGGGGGACTTGGGTCCGGAGTCAGGGTCCTTGGGGATCTGTGTCTCTCTTTCTGCCACCACCTGAATACTAACATTGGGGGACTCGCATCTGGAGTCAGGGTCCTTGGGGTTCTGTGTCTCTCTGCCACCATCTGAATACTTATATTGGGGGACTTGCATCTGGAGTCAGGATCCTTAGGGATCTATGTCCCTCTTTCTGCCACCACCTGAATACTAATATTGGGGGACTCACATCCAGAGTCAGGGTCCTTGGGGATCTGTTCTCTCTGCCACCATCTGAATGCTAACATTGTCGGACTCGCATCTGGAGTCAGGGCTCTTGGGGATCTGTGTCTCTCTGCCACAATCTGAATAATAATATTGAGGGACTCGCCTCTGGAGTCAGGGTCCTTAGGGATCTGTGTCTATGTGACCATCTGAATACTAATATTGGGGGACTCTCATCCGGAGTCAGGGTCCTTGGGGATCTGTGTCTCTCTGACACCATCTGAATACTAATATTGGGGGACCCACATCTGGAGTCATGTTCCTTGGGGATCTGTGTCTATGTGACCATCTGAATACTAATATTGGGGAACTCGCATCCGGAGTCAGGGTCCTTGGGGATCTGTGTCTATGTGACCATCTGAATACTAATATTGGGGGACCCACATCTGGAGTCAGGGTCCTTGGGGATCTGTGTCTCTCTGCCACCATCTGAATACTAATATTGGGGGACTTTAATCCGGAGTCAGGGTCCTTGGGGATCTGTGTCTATGTGACCATCTGAATACTAATATTGGGGGACTTGCATCCGGAGTCAGGGTCCTTGGGGATCTGTGTCTATGTGACCATCTGAATACTAATAATGAGGGACTCGCATCCGGAGTCAGGGTCCTTGGGGATCTGTGTCTATGTGACCATCTGAATACTAATATTGGGGAACTCGCATCTGGAGTCAGGGTCCTTAGGGATCTCTGTCTCTCTGCCACCATCTGAATACTAATATTGGGAGTCTTGCATCCGGAGTCAGGGTCCTTGGGGATCTGTGTCTATGTGACCATCTGAATACTAATATTGGGGGACTCGCATCCGGAGTCAAGGTCCTTGGGGATCTCTGTCTCTCTGCCACCATCTGAATACTAATATTTGGGGACTCGCATCCGGAGTCAGGGTCCTTGGGGATCTGTGTCTATGTGACCATCTGAATACTAATAATGGGGGACTCGCATCCGGAGTCAGGGTCCTTGGGAATCTGTGTCTATGTGACCATCTGAATACTAATATTGGGGGATTCGCATCCGGAGTCAGGGTCCTTGGAGATCTGTGTCTATGTGACCATCTGAATACTAATATTGAGGGACTTGCATCTGGAGTCAGGATCCTTGGGGATCTCTGTCTATGTGACCATCTGAATACTAATATTGGGGGACTTGCATCCAGAGTCAGGGTCCTTGGGAATCTCTCTCTCTCTCTGCCACCATCTGAATACTAATATTGGGGGACTTGGGACCGGAGTCAGGGTCCTTGGGGATCTGTGTCTCTCTTTCTGCCACCACCTGAATACTAATATTGGGGGACTCACATCCAGAGTCAGGGTCCTTGGGGATCTGTGTCTCTCTGCCACCACCTGAATACTAATATTGGGGGACTCACATCCAGAGTCAGGGTCCTTGGGGATCTGTGTCTCTCTGCCACCATCTGAATGCTAACATTGGGGGACTCGCATCTGGAGTCAGGGTCCTTGGGGATCTGTTTCTCTCTGCCACAATCTGAATACTAATATTGGGAGTCTTGCATCTGGAGTCATTGTCCTTGGGGATCTGTGTCTATGTGACCATCTGAATACTAATATTGGGGGACTCGCATCCGATTCAGGGTCCTTGGGGATCTGTGTCTATGTGACCATCTGAATACTAATATTGGGGGACTCGCATCCGATTCAGGGTCCTTGGGGATCTGTGTCTATGTGACCATCTGAATACTAATATTGGGGGACTCGCATCTGGAGTCAGGGTCCTTGGGGATCTCTGTCTATGTGACCATCTGAATAGTAATATTGGGGGACTCACATCCGGAGTCAGGGTCCTTGGAGATCTGTATCTATGTGACCATCTGAATACTAATATTGGGGGAGTTGCATCCAGAATCAGGGTCTTTAGGGATCTGTGTCTATATGACCATCTGAATACTAATATTGGGGGACTTGCATCCGGAGTCAGGGTCCTTGGAGATCTGTGTCTATGTGACCATCTGAATACTAATATTGGGGGACTCGCATCCGGAGTCAGGGTCCTTGGAGATCTGTGTCTATGTGACCATCTGAATACTAATATTGAGGGACTTGCATCTGGAGTCAGGATCCTTGGGGATCTCTGTCTATGTGACCATCTGAATACTAATATTGGGGGACTTGCATCCAGAGTCAGGGTCCTTAGGGATCTGTGTCTATGTGACCATCTGAATACTAATATGGTTGGACTTGCATCCAGAGTCAGGGTACTTGGGGATCTCTGTCTCTCTGCCACCATCTGAATACTAATATTGGGGGACTTGGGTCCGGAGTCAGGGTCCTTGGGGATCTGTGTCTCTCTTTCTGCCACCACCTGAATACTAATATTGGGGGACTCACATCCAGAGTCAGGGTCCTTGGGGATCTGTGTCTCTCTGCCACCATCTGAATACTAATATTGGGGGACTTGCATCTGGAGTCAAGGTCCTTGGGGATCTGTGTCTCTCTGCCACCATCTGAATACTAATATTGGGGGACTTGCATCTGGAGTCAGGATCCTTAGGGATCTATGTCTCTCTTTCTGCCACCACTTGAATACTAATATTGGGGGACGCACATCCAGAGTCAGGGTCCTTGGGGATCTGTGTCTCTCTGCCACCATCTGAATACTAACATTGGGGGACTTGCATCTGGAGTCAGGGTCCTTGGGGATCTGTGTCTCTCTGCTACCATCTGAATACTAATATTGGGGGACTTGCATCTGGAGTCAGGATCCTTAGGGATCTATGTCTCTCTTTCTGCCACCACCTGAATACTAATATTGGGGGACTCACATCCAGAGTCAGGGTCCTTGGGATTCTGTTCTCTCTGCCACCATCTGAATGCTAACATTGGGGGACTTGCATCTGGAGTCAGGGTCCTTGGGGATCTGTGTCTCTCTGCCACCATCTGAATACTAATATTGGGGGACTTGCATCTAGAGTCAGGATCCTTAGGGATCTATGTCTCTCTTTCTGCCACCACCTGAATACTAATATTGGGGGACTCACATCCAGAGTCAGGGCTCTTGGGGATCTGTGTCTCTCTGCCACAATCTGAATACTAATATTGGGAGTCTTGCATCTGGAGTCAGGGTCCTTGGGGATCTGTGTCTATGTGACCATCTGAATACTAATATTGAGGGACTCGCATCTGGAGTCAGGGTCCTTAGGGATCTGTGTCTATGTGACCATCTGAATACTAATATTTGGGGACTCGCATCCGGAGTCAGGGTCCTTGGGGATCTGTGTCTCTCTGACACCATCTGAATACTAATATTGGGGGACTTGCATCCAGAGTCAGGGTCCTTAGGGATCTGTGTCTATGTGGCCATCTGAATACTAATATTGGGTGCTTGCATCCGAAGTCAGGGTCCTTGGGGATCTGTGTCTATGTGACCATCTGAATACTAATATTGGGGAACTCGCATCCGGAGTCAGGGTCCTTGGGGATCTGTGTCTATGTGACCATCTGAATACTAATATTGGGGGAACCACATCTGGAGTCAGGGTCCTTGGGGATCTGTGTCTCTCTGCCACCATCTGAATACTAATATTGGGGGACTTGAATCCGGAGTCAGGGTTCTTGGGGATCTGTGTCTATGTGACCATCTGAATACTAATATTGGGCGACTTGCATCCAGAGTCAGGGTCCTTGGGGATCTGTGTCTATGTGACCCTCTGAATACTAATAATGGGGGACTTGCATCCGGAGTCAGGGTCCTTGGGGATCTGTGTCTATGTGACCATCTGAATACTAATATTGGGGGACTCGCATCTGGAGTCAGGGTCCTTAGGGATCTCTGTCTCTCTGCCACCATCTGAATACTAATATTGGGAGTCTTGCATCTGGAGTCAGGGTCCTTGGGGATCTGTGTCTATGTGACCATCTGAATACTAATATTGGGGGACTCGCATCCGGAGTCAGGGTCCTTGGGGATCTCTGTCTCTCTGCCACCATCTGAATACTAATATTTCGGGACTCGCATCCGGAGTCAGGATCCTTGGGGATCTCTGTCTATGTGACCATCTGAATACTAATATTGGGGGACTTGTATCTGGAGTTAGGGTCCTTCGAGATCTGTGTCTATGTGACCATCTGACTACTAATATTGGGGGACTCACATCTGGAGTCAGGATCCTTGAGGATCTGTGTCTCTCTGCCACCATCTGAATACTAATATTGGGGGACTCGCATCCGGAGTCAGGGTCCTTGGAGATCTGTGTCTATGTGACCATCTGAATACTAATATTGAGGGACTTGCATCTGGAGTCAGGATCCTTGGGGATCTCTGTCTATGTGACCATCTGAATACTAATATTGGGGGACTTGCATCCAGAGATGGGGTCCTTAGGGATCTGTGTCTATGTGAACATCTGAATACTAATATTGGGGGACTTGCATCCAGAGTCAGGGTACTTGGGAATCTCTGTCTCTCTGCCACCATCTGAATACTAATATTGGGGGACTTGGGTCCGGAGTCAGGGTCCTTGGGGATCTGTGTCTCTCTTTCTGCCACCACCTGAATACTAATATTGGGGGACTCACATCCAGAGTCAGGGTCCTTGGGGATCTGTGTCTCTCTGCCACCATCTGAATACTAACATTGGGGGACTTGCATCTGGAGTCAGGGTCCTTGGGGATCTGTGTCTCTCTGCCACCATCTGAATACTAATATTGGGGGACTTGCATCAGGAGTCAGGATCCCTAGGGATCTATGTCTCTCTTTCTGCCACCATCTGAATGCTAACATTGGGGGACTCGCATCTGGAGTCAGGGCTCTTGAGGATCTGTGTCTCTCTGCCACAATCTGAATACTAATATTGGGAGTCTTGCATCTGGAGTCAGGGTCCTTGGGGATCTGTGTCTATGTGACCATCTGAATACTAATATTGAGGGACTCGCATCTGGAGTCAGGGTCCTTAGGGATCTGTGTCTATGTGACCATCTGAATACTAATATTGGGGGAGTCGCATCCGGAGTCAGGGTCTTTGGGGATCTGTGTCTATGTGACCATCTGAATACTAATATTGGGGGACTCGCATCCGGAGTCAGGGACCTTGGGGATCTCTGTCTCTCTGACACCATCTGAATACTAATATTGGGGGACTTGCATCCAGAGTCAGGGTCCTTAGGGATCTGTGTCTATGTGGCCATCTGAATACTAATATTGGGGGACTTGCATCCGGAGTCAGGGTCCTTGGGGATCTGTGTCTATGTGACCATCTGAATACTAATATTGGGGAACTCGCATCTGGAGTCAGGGTCCTTGGGGATCTGTGTCTATGTGACCATCTGAATACTAATATTGGAGGACTCACATCTGGAGTCAGGGTCCTTGGCGATCTGTGTCTCTCTGCCACCATCTAAATACTAATATTGGGGGACATGAATCCGGAGTCAGGGTCCTTGGGGATCTGTGTCTATGTGACCATCTGAATACTAATATTGGGGGACTTGCATCCGGAGTCAGGGTCCTTGGAGATCTGTGTCTATGTGACCATCTGAATACTAATATTGGGGGACTCGCATCTGGAGTCAGGGTCCTTAGGGATCTCTGTCTCTCTGCCACCATCTGAATACTAATATTGGGAGTCTTGCATCAGGAGTCAGGGTCCTTGGGGATCTGTGTCTATGTGACCATCTGAATACTAATATTGGGGGACTCGCATCCGGAGTCAGGGTCCATGGGGATCTCTGTCTCTCCGCCACCATCTGAATACTAATATTTGGGGACTCGCATCCGGAGTCAGGATCCTTGGGGATCTCTGTCTATGTGACCATCTGAATACTAATATTGGGGGACACACATCTGGAGTCAGGGTCCTTGGGGATCTGTGTCTATGTGACCATCTGAATACTAATATTGGGGGACTCGCATCCGGAGTCAGGGTCCTTGGAGATCTGTGTCTATGTGACCATCTGAATACTAATATTTGGGGATTCGCATCCGGAGTCAGGGTCCTTGGGGATCTGTGTCTATGTGACCCTCTGAATACTAATATTGGGAGTCTTGCATCCAGAGTCAGGGTCCTTGGAGATCTGTGTCTATGTGACCATCTGAATACTAATATTGGGGGACTTGCATCCAGAGTCAGGGACCTTAGGGATCTGTGTCTATGTGACCATCTGAATACTAATATTGGGGGACTTGCATTTAGAGTCAGGGTACTTGGGGATCTGTGTCTCTCTTTCTGCCACCACCTGAATACTAATATTGGGGGACTCACATCCAGAGTCAGGGTCCTTGGGGATCTGTGTCTCTCTGCCACCATCTGAATACTAACATTGGGGGACTTGCATCTGGAGTCAGGGTCCTTGGGGATCTGTGTCTCTCTGCCACCATCTGAATACTAATATTGGGGGACTTGCATCTGGAGTCAGGATCCTTAGGGATCTATGTCTCTCTTTCTGCCACCACCTGAATACTAATATTGGGGGACTCACATCCAGAGTCAGGGTCCTTGGGGATCTGTGTCTCTCTGCCACCATCTGAATGCTAACATTGGGGGACTCGCATCTGTAGTCAGGGCTCTTGGGGATCTGTGTCTCTCTGCCACAATCTGAATACTAATATTGGGAGTCTTGCATCTGGAGTCAGGGTCCTTGGGGATCTGTGTCTATGTGACCATCTGAATACTAATATTGAGGGACTCGCATCTGGAGTCAGGGTCCTTAGGGATCTGTGTCTATGTGACCATCTGAATACTAATATTGGGGGAGTCGCATCCGGAGTCAGGGTCCTTGGGGATCTGTGTCTATGTGACCATCTGAATACTAATATTGGGGGACTCGCATCCGGAGTCAGGGTCCTTGGGGATCTGTGTCTCTCTGACACCATCTGAATACTAATATTGGGGGACTTGCATCCAGAGTCAGGGTCCTTAGGGATCTGTGTCTATGTGGCCATCTGAATACTAATATTGGGGGACTTGCATCCGGAGTCAGGGTCCTTGGGGATCTGTGTCTATGTGACCATCTGAATACTAATGTTGGGGAACTCGCATCCGGAGTCAGGGTCCTTGGGGATCTGTGTCTATGTGACCATCTGAATACTAATATTGGGGGACCCACATCTGGAGTCAGGGTCCTTGGGGATCTGTGTCTCTCTGCCACCATCTGAATACTAATATTGGGGGACATGAATCCGGAGTCAGGGTCCTTGGGGATCTGTGTCTATGTGACCATCTGAATACTAATAATGGGGGACTCGCATCCGGAGTCAGGGTCCTTGGGGATCTGTGTCTATGTGACCATCTGAATACTAATAATGGGGGACTCGCATCCGGAGTCAGGGTCCTTGGGGATCTGTGTCTATGTGACCATCTGAATACTAATATTGGGGGACTTGCATCTGGAGTCAGGGTCCATCGGGCTCTGTGTCTATGTGACCATCTGAATACTAATATTGGGGGACACACATCTGGAGTCAGGATCCTTGGAGATCTGTGTCTCTCTGCCACCATATGAATACTAATATTGGGGGACTCGCATCCGGAGTCAGGGTCCTTGGAGATCTGTGTCTATGTGACCATCTGAATACTAATATTGAGGACTTGCATCCGGAGTCAGGGTCCTTGGAGATCTGTGTCTATGTGACCATCTGAATACTAATATTGAGGGACTTGCATCTGGAGTCAAGATCCTTGGGGATCTCTGTCTATGTGACCATCTGAATACTAATATTGGGGGACTTGCATCAGATTCAGGGTCCTTAGGGATCTGTGTCTATGTGACCATCTGAATACTAATATGGGGGGACTTGCATCCAGAGTCAGGGTACTTGGGGATCTCTGTCTCTCTGCCACCATCTGAATACTAATATTGGGGGACTTGGATCCGGAGTCAGGGTCCTTGGGGATCTGTGTCTCTCTTTCTGCCACCACCTGAATACTAATATTGGGGGACTCACATCCAGAGTCAGGGTCCTTGGGGATCTGTGTCTCTCTGCCACCATCTGAATACTAACATTGGGGGACTCGCATCTGGAGTCAGGGTCCTTGGGGATCTGTGTCTCTCTGCCACCATCTGAATACTAATATTGGGGGACTTGCATCTGGAGTCAGGATCCTTAGGGATCTATGTCCCTCTTTCTGCCACCACCTGAATAATAATATTGGGGGACTCACATCCAGAGTCAGGGTCCTTGGGGATCTGTGTCTCTCTGCCACCATCTGATTACTAACATTGGGGGACTTGCATCTGGAGTCAGGGTCCTTGGGGATCTGTGTCTCTCTGCCACCATCTGAATACTAATATTGGGGGACTTGCATCTGGAGTCAGGATCCTTAGGGATCTATGTCTCTCTTTCTGCCACCACCTGAATACTAATATTGGGGGACTCACATCCAGAGTCAGGGTCCTTGGAGATCTGTTCTCTCTGCCACCATCTGAATGCTAACATTGGGGGACTCGCATCTGGAGTCAGGGCTCTTGGGGATCTGTGTCTCTCTGCCACAATCTGAATACTAATATTGGGAGTCTTGCATCTGGAGTCAGGGTCCTTGGGGATCTGTGTCTATGTGACCATCTGAATACTAATATTGGGGGACTTGCATCCGGAGTCAGGGTCCTTAGGGATCTGTGTCTATGTGACCATCTGAATACTAATATTGGGGGAGTCGCATCCGGAGTCAGGGTCCTTGGGGATCTGTGTCTCTCTGACACCATCTGAGTACTAATATTGGGGGACTTGCATCCAGAGTCAGGGTCCTTAGGGATCTCTGTCTATGTGACCATCTGAATACTAATATTGTGGGACTCGCATCTGGAGTCAGGGTCCTTGGGGATCTGTGTCTATGTGACCATCTGAATACTAATATTGGGGGACTCGCATCTGGAGTCAGGATCCTTGGGGATCTGTGTCTCTCTGACACCATCTGAATACTAATATTGGGGGACTCGCATCTGGAGTCAGGCTCCTTGGTGATCTGTGTCTATGTGACCATCTGAATACTAATATTGGGGGACTCACATCCGGAGTCAGGATCCTTGGGGATCTGTGTCTCTCTGACACCATCTGAATACTAATATTGGGGGACTCGAATCCGGAGTCATGGTCCTTGGGGATCTGTGTCTATGTGACCATCTGAATACTAATATTGGGGGACTTGCATCTGGAGTCAGGGTCCTTGGAGATCTGTGTCTATGTGACCATCTGAATACTAATATTGGGGGAGTCGCATCCGGAGTCAGGGTCCTTGGGGATCTGTGTCTCTCTGACACCATCTGAGTACTAATATTGGGGGACTTGCATCCAGAGTCAGGGTCCTTAGGGATCTCTGTCTATGTGACCATCTGAATACTAATATTGTGGGACTCGCATCTGGAGTCAGGGTCCTTGGGGATCTGTGTCTATGTGACCATCTGAATACTAATATTGGGGGACTCGCATCTGGAGTCAGGATCCTTGGGGATCTGTGTCTCTCTGACACCATCTGAATGCTAATATTGGGGGACTCGCATCTGGAATCAGGCTCCTTGGTGATCTGTGTCTATGTGACCATCTGAATACTAATATTGGGGGACTCACATCCGGAGTCAGGATCCTTGGGGATCTGTGTCTCTCTGACACCATCTGAATACTAATATTGGGGGACTCGAATCCGGAGTCAGGGTCCTTGGAGATCTGTGTCTATGTGACCATCTGAATACTAATATTGAGGGACTTGCATCTGGAGTCAGGGTCCTTGGAGATCTGTATCTATGTGACCATCTGAATACTAATATTGGGGGACTTGCATTTGGAGTCAGGATCCTTGGGGATCTCTGTCTATGTGACCATCTGAATACTAATATTGGGGGACTTGCATCCAAAGTCAGGGACCTTAGGGATCTGTGTCTATGTGACCATCTGAATACTAATATTGGGGGACTTGCATTAAGAGTCAGGGTACTTGGGGATCTGTGTCTCTCTTTCTGCCACCACCTGAAAACTAATATTGGGGGACTCACATCCAGAGTCAGGGTCCTTGGGGATCTGTGTCTCTCTGCCACCATCTGAATACTAACATTGGGGGACTTGCATCTGGAGTCAGGGTCCTTGGGGATCTGTGTCTCTCTGCCACCATCTGAATACTAATATTGGGGGACTTGCATCTGGAGTCAGGATCCTTAGGGATCTATGTCTCTCTTTCTGCCACCACCTGAATACTAATATTGGGGGACTCACATCCAGAGTCAGGGTCCTTGGGGATCTGTGTCTCTCTGCCACCATCTGAATGCTAACATTGGGGGACTCGCATCTGTAGTCAGGGCTCTTGGGGATCTGTGTCTCTCTGCCACAATCTGAATACTAATATTGGGAGTCTTGCATCTGGAGTCAGGGTCCTTGGGGATCTGTGTCTATGTGACCATCTGAATACTAATATTGAGGGACTCGCATCTGGAGTCAGGGTCCTTAGGGATCTGTGTCTATGTGACCATCTGAATACTAATATTGGGGGAGTCGCATCCGGAGTCAGGGTCCTTGGGGATCTGTGTCTATGTGACCATCTGAATACTAATATTGGGGGACTCGCATCCGGAGTCAGGGTCCTTGGGGATCTGTGTCTCTCTGACACCATCTGAATACTAATATTGGGGGACTTGCATCCAGAGTCAGGGTCCTTAGGGATCTGTGTCTATGTGGCCATCTGAATACTAATATTGGGGGACTTGCATCCGGAGTCAGGGTCCTTGGGGATCTGTGTCTATGTGACCATCTGAATACTAATATTGGGGAACTCGCATCCGGAGTCAGGGTCCTTGGGGATCTGTGTCTATGTGACCATCTGAATACTAATATTGGGGGACCCACATCTGGAGTCAGGGTCCTTGGGGATCTGTGTCTCTCTGCCACCATCTGAATACTAATATTGGGGGACATGAATCCAGAGTCAGGGTCCTTGGGGATCTGTGTCTATGTGACCATCTGAATACTAATAATGGGGGACTCGCATCCGGAGTCAGGGTCCTTGGGGATCTGTGTCTATGTGACCATCTGAATACTAATAATGGGGGACTCGCATCCGGAGTCAGGGTCCTTGGGGATCTGTGTCTATGTGACCATCTGAATACTAATATTGGCAGACTCGCATCTGGAGTCAGGGTCCTTAGGGTCTCTGTCTCTCTGCCACCATCTGAATACTAATATTGGGAGTCTTGCATCCGGAGTCAGGGTCCTTGGGGATCTGTGTCTATGAGACCATCTGAATACTAATATTGGGGGACTCGCATCCGGAGTCAGGGTCCATAGGGATCTCTGTCTCTCTGCCACCATCTGAATACTAATATTGGGGGACTTGCATCTGGAGTCAGGGTCCATCGGGATCTGTGTCTATGTGACCATCTGAATACTAATATTGGGGGACACACATCTGGAGTCAGGATCCTTGAGGATCTGTGTCTCTCTGCCACCATATGAATACTAATATTGGGGGACTCGCATCCGGAGTCAGGGTCCTTGGAGATCTGTGTCTATGTGACCATCTGAATACTAACATTGAGGACTCGCATCCGGAGTCAGGGTCCTTGGAGATCTGTGTCTATGTGACCATCTGAATACTAATATTGAGGGACTTGCATCTGGAGTCAAGATCCTTGGGGATCTCTGTCTATGTGACCATCTGAATACTAATATTGGTGGACTTGCATCAGAGTCAGGGTCCTTAGGGATCTGTGTCTATGTGACCATCTGAATACTAATATGGGGGGACTTGCATCCAGAGTCAGGGTACTTGGGGATATCTGTCTCTCTGCCACCATCTGAATACTAATATTGGGGGACTTGGGTCCAGAGTCAGGGTCCTTGGGGATCTGTGTCTCTCTTTCTGCCACCACCTGAATACTAATATTGGGGGACTCACATCCAGAGTCAGGGTCCTTGGGGATCTGTGTCTCTCTGCCACCATCTGAATACTAACATTGGGGGACTCGCATCTGGAGTCAGGGTCCTTGGGGATCTGTGTCTCTCTGCCACCATCTGAATACTAATATTGGGGGACTTGCATCTGGAGTCAGGATCCTTAGGGATCTATGTCCCTCTTTCTGCCACCACCTGAATAATAATATTGGGGGACTCACATCCAGAGTCAGGGTCCTTGGGGATCTGTGTCTCTCTGCCACCATCTGATTACTAACATTGGGGGACTTGCATCTGGAGTCAGGGTCCTTGGGGATCTGTGTCTCTCTGCCACCATCTGAATACTAATATTGGGGGACTTGCATCTGGAGTCAGGATCCTTAGGGATCTATGTCTCTCTTTCTGCCACCACCTGAATACTAATATTGGGGGACTCACATCCAGAGTCAGGGTCCTTGGGGATCTGTGTCTATGTGACCATCTGAATACTAATATTGGCAGACTCGCATCTGGAGTCAGGGTCCTTAGGGTCTCTGTCTCTCTGCCACCATCTGAATACTAATATTGGGAGTCTTGCATCCGGAGTCAGGGTCCTTGGGGATCTGTGTCTATGAGACATCTGAATACTAATATTGGGGGACTCGCATCCGGAGTCAGGGTCCATAGGGATCTCTGTCTCTCTGCCACCATCTGAATACTAATATTGGGGGACTCGCATCCGGAGTCAGGATCCTTGAGGATCTGTGTCTCTCTGCCACCATATGAATACTAATATTGGGGGACTCGCATCTGGAGTCAGGGTCCTTGGGGATCTGTGTCTATGTGACCATCTGAATACTAATATTGGGGGACTCGCATCTGGAGTCAGGGTCCTTGGAGATCTGTGTCTATGTGACCATCTGAATACTAATATTGAGGGACTTGCATCTGGAGTCAAGATCCTTGGGGATCTCTGTCTATGTGACCATCTGAATACTAATATTGGGGGACACACATCTGGAGTCAGGATCCTTGAGGATCTGTGTCTCTCTGCCACCATATGAATACTAATATTTGGGGACTCGCATCCGGAGTCAAGATCCTTGGGGATCTCTGTCTATGTGACCATCTGAATACTAATATTGGGGGACTTGCATCAGAGTCAGGGTCCTTAGGGATCTGTGTCTATGTGACCATCTGAATACTAATATGGGGGGACTTGCATCCAGAGTCAGGGTACTTGGGGATCTCTGTCTCTCTGCCACCATCTGAATACTAATATTGGGGGACTTGGGTCCGGAGTCAGGGTCCTTGGGGATCTGTGTCTCTCTTTCTGCCACCACCTGAATACTAATATTGGGGGACTCACATCCAGAGTCAGGGTCCTTGGGGATCTGTGTCTCTCTGCCACCATCTGAATACTAACATTGGGGGACTCGCATCTGGAGTCAGGGTCCTTGGGGATCTGTGTCTCTCTGCCACCATCTGAATACTAATATTGGGGGACTTGCATCTGGAGTCAGGATCCTTAGGGATCTATGTCCCTCTTTCTGCCACCACCTGAATAATAATATTGGGGGACTCACATCCAGAGTCAGGGTCCTTGGGGATCTGTGTCTCTCTGCCACCATCTGATTACTAACATTGGGGGACTTGCATCTGGAGTCAGGGTCCTTGGGGATCTGTGTCTCTCTGCCACCATCTGAATACTAATATTGGGGGACTTGCATCTGGAGTCAGGATCCTTAGGGATCTATGTCTCTCTTTCTGCCACCACCTGAATACTAATATTGGGGGACTAACATCCAGAGTCAGGGTCCTTGGGGATCTGTTCTCTCTGCCACCATCTGAATGCTAACATTGGGGGACTCGCATCTGGAGTCAGGGCTCTTGGGGATCTGTGTCTCTCTGCCACAATCTGAATACTAATATTGGGAGTCTTGCATCTGGAGTCAGGGTCCTTGGGGATCTGTGTCTATGTGACCATCTGAATACTAATATTGGGGGACTTGCATCCGGAGTCAGGGTCCTTAGGGATCTGTGTCTATGTGACCATCTGAATACTAATATTGGGGGAGTCGCATCCGGAGTCAGGGTCCTTGGGGATCTGTGTCTCTCTGACACCATCTGAGTACTAATATTGGGGGACTTGCATCCAGAGTCAGGGTCCTTAGGGATCTCTGTCTATGTGACCATCTGAATACTAATATTGTGGGACTCGCATCTGGAGTCAGGGTCCTTGGGGATCTGTGTCTATGTGACCATCTGAATACTAATATTGGGGGACTCGCATCTGGAGTCAGGGTCCTTGGAGATCTGTGTCTATGTGACCATCTGAATACTAATATTGGGGGAGTCGCATCCGGAGTCAGGGTCCTTGGGGATCTGTGTCTCTCTGACACCATCTGAGTACTAATATTGGGGGACTTGCATCCAGAGTCAGGGTCCTTAGGGATCTCTGTCTATGTGACCATCTGAATACTAATATTGTGGGACTCGCATCTGGAGTCAGGGTCCTTGGGGATCTGTGTCTATGTGACCATCTGAATACTAATATTGGGGGACTCGCATCTGGAGTCAGGATCCTTGGGGATCTGTGTCTCTCTGACACCATCTGAATGCTAATATTGGGGGACTCGCATCTGGAGTCAGGCTCCTTGGTGATCTGTGTCTATGTGACCATCTGAATACTAATATTGGGGGACTCACATCCGGAGTCAGGATCCTTGGGGATCTGTGTCTCTCTGACACCATCTGAATACTAATATTGGGGGACTCGAATCCGGAGTCAGGGTCCTTGGAGATCTGTGTCTATGTGACCATCTAAATACTAATATTGGGGGACTCGCATCCGGAGTCAGGGTCCTTGGAGATCTGTGTCTATGTGACCATCTGAATACTAATATTGGGGGACTTGCATTTGGAGTCAGGATCCTTGGGGATCTCTGTCTATGTGACCATCTGAATACTAATATTGGGGGACTTGCATCCAGAGTCAGGGACCTTAGGGATCTGTGTCTATGTGACCATCTGAATACTAATATTGGGGGACTTGCATTAAGAGTCAGGGTACTTGGGGATCTGTGTCTCTCTTTCTGCCACCACCTGAATACTAATATTGGGGGACTCACATCCAGAGTCAGGGTCCTTGGGGATCTGTGTCTCTCTGCCACCATCTGAATACTAACATTGGGGGACTTGCATCTGGAGTCAGGGTCCTTGGGGATCTGTGTCTCTCTGCCACCATCTGAATACTAATATTGGGGGACTTGCATCTGGAGTCAGGATCCTTAGGGATCTATGTCTCTCTTTCTGCCACCACCTGAATACTAATATTGGGGGACTCACATCCAGAGTCAGGGTCCTTGGGGATCTGTGTCTCTCTGCCACCATCTGAATGCTAACATTGGGGGACTCGCATCTGCAGTCAGGGCTCTTGGGGATCTGTGTCTCTCTGCCACAATCTGAATACTAATATTGGGAGTCTTGCATCTGGAGTCAGGGTCCTTGGGGATCTGTGTCTATGTGACCATCTGAATACTAATATTGAGGGACTCGCATCTGGAGTCAGGGTCCTTAGGGATCTGTGTCTATGTGACCATCTGAATACTAATATTGGGGGAGTCGCATCCGGAGTCAGGGTCCTTGGGGATCTGTGTCTATGTGACCATCTGAATACTAATATTGGGGGACTCGCATCCGGAGTCAGGGTCCTTGGGGATCTGTGTCTCTCTGACACCATCTGAATACTAATATTGGGGGACTTGCATCCAGAGTCAGGGTCCTTAGGGATCTGTGTCTATGTGGCCATCTGAATACTAATATTGGGGGACTTGCATCCGGAGTCAGGGTCCTTGGGGATCTGTGTCTATGTGACCATCTGAATACTAATATTGGGGAACTCGCATCCGGAGTCAGGGTCCTTGGGGATCTGTGTCTATGTGGCCATCTGAATACTAATATTGGGTGACCCACATCTGGAGTCAGGGTCCTTGGGGATCTGTGTCTCTCTCCCACCATCTGAATACTAATATTGGGGGACATGAATCCAGAGTCAGGGTCCTTGGGGATCTGTGTCTATGTGACCATCTGAATACTAATAATGGGGGACTCGCATCCGGAGTCAGGGTCCTTGGGGATCTGTGTCTATGTGACCATCTGAATACTAATAATGGGGGACTCGCATCCGGAGTCAGGGTCCTTGGGGATCTGTGTCTATGTGACCATCTGAATACTAATATTGGCAGACTCGCATCTGGAGTCAGGGTCCTTAGGGTCTCTGTCTCTCTGCCACCATCTGAATACTAATATTGGGAGTCTTGCATCCGGAGTCAGGGTCCTTGGGGATCTGTGTCTATGAGACCATCTGAATACTAATATTGGGGGACTCGCATCCGGAGTCAGGGTCCATAGGGATCTCTGTCTCTCTGCCACCATCTGAATACTAATATTGGGGGACTTGCATCTGGAGTCAGGGTCCATCGGGATCTGTGTCTATGTGACCATCTGAATACTAATATTGGGGGACACACATCTGGAGTCAGGATCCTTGAGGATCTGTGTCTCTCTGCCACCATATGAATACTAATATTGGGGGACTCGCATCCGGAGTCAGGGTCCTTGGAGATCTGTGTCTATGTGACCATCTGAATACTAACATTGAGGACTCGCATCCGGAGTCAGGGTCCTTGGAGATCTGTGTCTATGTGACCATCTGAATACTAATATTGAGGGACTTGCATCTGGAGTCAAGATCCTTGGGGATCTCTGTCTATGTGACCATCTGAATACTAATATTGGGGGACTTGCATCAGAGTCAGGGTCCTTAGGGATCTGTGTCTATGTGACCATCTGAATACTAATATGGGGGGACTTGCATCCAGAGTCAGGGTACTTGGGGATCTCTGTCTCTCTGCCACCATCTGAATACTAATATTGGGGGACTTGGGTCCAGAGTCAGGGTCCTTGGGGATCTGTGTCTCTCTTTCTGCCACCACCTGAATACTAATATTGGGGGACTCACATCCAGAGTCAGGGTCCTTGGGGATCTGTGTCTCTCTGCCACCATCTGAATACTAACATTGGGGGACTTGCATCTGGAGTCAGGGTCCTTGGGGATCTGTGTCTCTCTGCCACCATCTGAATACTAATATTGGGGGACTTGCATCTGGAGTCAGGATCCTTAGGGATCTATGTCTCTCTTTCTGCCACCACCTGAATACTAATATTGGGGGACTCACATCCAGAGTCAGGGTCCTTGGGGATCTGTTCTCTCTGCCACCATCTGAATGCTAACATTGGGGGACTCGCATCTGGAGTCAGGGCTCTTGGGGATCTGTGTCTCTCTGCCACAATCTGAATACTAATATTGGGAGGCTTGCATCTGGAGTCAGGATCCTTAGGGATCTGTGTCTATGTGACCATCTGAATACTAATATTGGGGGACTTGCATCCGGAGTCAGGGTCCTTAGGGATCTGTGTCTATGTGACCATCTGAATACTAATATTGGGGGAGTCGCATCCGGAGTCAGGGTCCTTGGGGATCTGTGTCTCTCTGACACCATCTGAGTACTAATATTGGGGGACTTGCATCCAGAGTCAGGGTCCTTAGGGATCTGTGTCTATGTGGCCATCTGAATACTAATATTGGGGGACTTGCATCCGGAGTCAGGGTCCTTGGGGATCTGTGTCTATGTGACCATCTGAATACTAATATTGGGGAACTCGCATCCGGAGTCAGGGTCCTTGGGGATCTGTGTCTATGTGACCATCTGAATACTAATATTGGGAGACCCACATCTGGAGTCAGGGTCCTTGGAGATCTGTGTCTCTCTGCCACCATCTGAATACTAATATTGGCGGACTTGAATCCGGAGTCAGGGTCCTTGGGGATCTGTGTCTCTCTGCCACCATCTGAATACTAATATTGGGAGTCTTGCATCTGGAGTCTTTGTCCTTGGGGATCTGTGTCTATGTGACCATCTGAATACTAATATTGGGGGACTCGCATCTGGAGTCAGGGTCCTTAGGGATCTGTGTCTATGTGACCATCTGAATACTAATATTGGGGGACTCGCATCCGAGTCAGGGTCCTTGGGGATCTGTGTCTATGTGACCATCTGAATACTAATATTGGGGGACTCGCATCTGGAGTCAGGGTCCTTGGGGATCTGTGTCTATGTGACCATCTGAATACTAATATTGGGGAACTCGCATCCGGAGTCAGGGTCCTTGGGGATCTGTGTCTATGTGACCATCTGAATACTAATATTGGGGGATTCGCATCTGGAGTCAGGGTCCTTGGGGATCTGTGTCTATGTGACCATCTGAATACTAATATTGGGGGCCTCGCATCCGGAGTCAGGGTCCTTGGGGATCTCTGTCTCTCTGCCACCATCTGAATACTAATATTGGGGGACTTGCATCTGGAGTCAGGGTCTTTGGGGATCTGTGTCTCTCTTTCTGCCACCACCTGAATACTAATATTGGGGGACTCACATCCAGAGTCAGGGTACTTGGGGATCTGTGTCTCTCTGCCACCATCTGATTACTAACATTGGGGGACTCACATTTGGAGTCAGGGTCCTTGAGGATCTGTGTCTCTCTGCCACCATCTGAATACTAATATTGGGGGACTTGCATCTGGAGTCAGGGTCCTTGGGGATCTGTGTCTATGTGACCATCTGAATACTAATATTGGGGGACTTGCATCCGGAGTCAGGGTCCTTGGGGATCTGTGTCTATGTGACCATCTGAATACTAATAATGGGGGACTCGCATCCGGAGTCAGGGTCCTTGGGAATATGTGTCTATGTGACCATCTGAATACTAATATTGGGGGATTCGCATCTGGAGTCAGGGTACTTGGGGATCTGTGTCTCTCTGCCACCATCTGATTACTAACATTGGGGGACTCACATTTGGAGTCAGGGTCCTTGAGGATCTGTGTCTCTCTGCCACCATCTGAATACTAATATTGGGGGACTTGCATCTGGAGTCAGGATCCTTAGGGATCTATGTCTCTCTTTCTGCCACCACCTGAATACTAATATTGGGGAACTCACATCCAGAGTCAGGGTCCTTGGGGATCTGTGTCTCTCTGCCACCATCTGAATGCTAACATTGGGGGACTCGCATCTGGAGTCAGGGTCCTTGGGGATCTGTTTCTCTCTGCCACAATCTGAATACTAATATTGGGAGTCTTGCATCTGGAGTCTTTGTCCTTGGGGATCTGTGTCTATGTGACCATCTGAATACTAATATCTGTGTCTATGTGACCATCTGAATACTAATAATGGGGGACTCGCATCCGGAGTCAGGGTCCTTGGGAATATGTGTCTATGTGACCATCTGAATACTAATATTGGGGGATTCGCATCTGGAGTCAGGGTCCTTGGGGATCTGTGTCTATGTGACCATCTGAATACTAATATTGGGGGCCTCGCATCCGGAGTCAGGGTCCTTGGGGATCTCTGTCTCTCTGCCACCATCTGAATACTAATATTGGGGGACTTGCATCTGGAGTCAGGGTCTTTGGGGATCTGTGTCTCTCTTTCTGCCACCACCTGAATACTAATATTGGGGGACTCACATCCAGAGTCAGGGTACTTGGGGATCTGTGTCTCTCTGCCACCATCTGATTACTAACATTGGGGGACTCACATTTGGAGTCAGGGTCCTTGAGGATCTGTGTCTCTCTGCCACCATCTGAATACTAATATTGGGGGACTTGCATCTGGAGTCAGGATCCTTAGGGATCTATGTCTCTCTTTCTGCCACCACCTGAATACTAATATTGGGGAACTCACATCCAGAGTCAGGGTCCTTGGGGATCTGTGTCTCTCTGCCACCATCTGAATGCTAACATTGGGGGACTCGCATCTGGAGTCAGGGTCCTTGGGGATCTGTTTCTCTCTGCCACAATCTGAATACTAATATTGGGAGTCTTGCATCTGGAGTCTTTGTCCTTGGGGATCTGTGTCTATGTGACCATCTGAATACTAATATTGGGGGACTCGCATCTGGAGTCAGGGTCCTTAGGGATCTGTGTCTATGTGACCATCTGAATACTAATATTGGGGGACTCGCATCCGAGTCAGGGTCCTTGGGGATCTGTGTCTATGTGACCATCTGAATACTAATATTGGGGGACTCGCATCTGGAGTCAGGGTCCTTGGGGATCTGTGTCTATGTGACCATCTGAATAGTAATATTGTGGGATTCACATCCGGAGTCAGGGTCCTTGGAGATCTGTATCTATGTGACCATCTGAATACTAATATTGGGGGAGTTGCATCCGGAGTCAGGGTCCATGGAGATCTCTGTCTATGTGACCATCTGAATACTAATATTGGGGGACTCGCATCCGGAGTCAGGGTCCTTGGAGATCTGTGTCTATGTGACCATCTGAATACTAATATTGGGGGAGTCGCATCCGGAATCAGGGTCCTTAGGGATCTGTGTCTATGTGACCATCTGAATACTAATATTGGGGGACTTGCATCTGGAGTCAGGGTCCTTAGAGATCTGTGTCTATGTGACCATCTGAATACTAATATTGGGGGAGTCGCATCTGGAATCAGGGTCCTTAGGGATCTCTGTCTATGTGACCATCTGAATACTAATATTGGGGGACTCGCATCTGGAGTCAGGGTCCTTGGGGATCTGTGTCTATGTGACCATCTGAATACTAATATTGGGGGACTCGCATCTGGAGTCAGGCTCCTTGGGGATCTGTGTCTATGTGACCATCTGAATACTAATATTGGGGGACTCGCATCCGGAGTCAGGATTCTTGGGGATCTGTGTCTCTCTGACACCATCTGAATACTAATATTGGGGGACTTGCATCCGGAGTCAGGGTCCTTGGAGATCTGTGTCTATGTGACCATCTGAATACTAATATTGGGGGACTTGAATTTGGAGTCAGGATCCTTGGGGATCTCTGTCTATGTGACCATCTGAATACTAATATTGGGGGACTTGCATCCAGAGTCAGGGACCTTAGGGATCTGTGTCTATGTGACCATCTGAATACTAATATTGGGGGACTTGCATTAAGAGTCAGGGTACTTGGGGATCTCTGTCTCTCTGCCACCATCTGAATACTAATATTGGGGGACTTGGATCCGGAGTCAGGGTCCCTGGGGATCTGTGTCTCTCTTTCTGCCACCACCTGAATACTAATATTGGGGGACTCACATCCAGAGTCAGGGTCCTTGGGGATCTGTGTCTCTCTGCCACCATCTGAATACTAACATTGGGGGACTTGCATCTGGAGTCAGGGTCCTTGGGGATCTGTGTCTCTCTGCAACCATCTGAATACTAATATTGGGGGACTTGCATCTGGAGTCAGGATCCTTAGGGATCTATGTCTCTCTTTCTGCCACGACCTGAATACTAATATTGGGGGACTCACATCCAGAGTCAGGGTCCTTGGGGATCTGTGTCTCTCTGCCACCATCTGAATGCTAACATTGGGGGACTCGCATCTGGAGTCAGGGCTCTTTGGGATCTGTGTCTCTCTGCCACAATCTGAATACTAATATTGGGAGTCTTGCATCTGGAGTCAGGGTCCTTGGGGATCTGTGTCTATGTGACCATCTAAATACTAATATTGAGGGACTCGCATCTGGAGTCAGGGTCCTTAGGGATCTGTGTCTATGTGACCATCTGAATACTAATATTGGGGGAGTCGCATCCGGAGTCAGGGTCCTTGGGGATCTGTGTCTATGTGACCATCTGAATACTAATATTGGGGGACTCGCATCCGGAGTCAGGATTCTTGGAGATCTGTGTCTCTCTGACACCATCTGAATACTAATATTGGGGGACTTGCATCCGGAGTCAGGGTCCTTGGAGATCTGTGTCTATGTGACCATCTGAATACTAATATTGGGGGACTCGCATCCGGAGTCAGGGTCCTTGGAGATCTGTGTCTATGTGACCATCTGAATACTAATATTGGGGGACTTGCATTTGGAGTCAGGATCCTTGGGGATCTGTGTCTATGTGACCATTTGAATACTAATATTGGGGGACTTTCATTAAGAGTCAGGGTACTTGGGGATCTCTGTCTCTCTGCCACCATCTGAATACTAATATTGGGGGACTTGGATCCGGAGTCAGGGTCCCTGGGGATCTGTGTCTCTCTTTCTGCCACCACCTGAATACTAATATTGGGGGACTCACATCCAGAGTCAGGGTCCTTGGGGATCTGTGTCTCTCTGCCACCATCTGAATACTAACATTGGGGGACTTGCATCTGGAGTCAGGGTCCTTGGGGATCTGTGTCTCTCTGCCACCATCTGAATACTAATATTGGGGGACTTGCATCTGGAGTCAGGATCCTTAGGGATCTATGTCTCTCTTTCTGCCACGACCTGAATACTAATATTGGGGGACTCACATCCAGAGTCAGGGTCCTTGGGGTTCTGTGTCTCTCTGCCACCATCTAAATGCTAACATTGGGGGACTCGCATCTGGAGTCAGGGCTCTTTGGGATCTGTGTCTCTCTGCCACAATCTGAATACTAATATTGGGAGTCTTGCATCTGGAGTCAGGGTCCTTGGGGATCTGTGTCTATGTGACCATCTAAATACTAATATTGAGGGACTCGCATCTGGAGTCAGGGTCCTTAGGGATCTGTGTCTATGTGACCATCTGAATACTAATATTGGGGGAGTCGCATCCGGAGTCAGGGTCCTTGGGGATCTGTGTCTATGTGACCATCTGAATACTAAAATTGGGGGACTCGCATCCGGAGTCAGGGTCCTTGGGATCTGTGTCTCTCTGACACCATCTGAATACTAATATTGGGGGACTTGCATCCAGAGTCAGGGTCCTTAGGGATCTGTGTCTATGTGGCCATCTGAATACTCATATTGGGGGACTTGCATCCGGAGTCAGGGTCCTTGGGGATCTGTGTCTATGTGACCATCTGAATACTAATATTGGGGAACTCGCATCCGGAGTCAGGGTCCTTGGGGATCTGTGTCTAAGTGACCATCTGAATACTAATATTGGGGGACCCACATCTGGAGTCAGGGTCCTTGGGGATCTGTGTCTCTCTGCCACCATCTGAATACTAATATTGGGGGACATGAATCCGGAGTCAGGGTCCTTGGAGATCTGGTCTATGTGACCATCTGAATACTAATATTGGGGGACTTGCATCCGGAGTCAGGGTCCTTGGGGATCTGTGTCTATGTGACCATCTGAATACTAATAATGGGGGACTCGCATCCGGAGTCAGGGTCCTTGGGGATCTGTGTCTATGTGACTATCTGAATACTAATATTGGGGGACTCGCATCTGGAGTCAGGGTCCTTAGGGATCTCAGTCTCTCTGCCACCATCTGAATACTAATATTGGGAGTCTTGCATCCGGAGTCAGGGTCCTTGGGGATCTGTGTCTATGTGATCATCTGAATACTAATATTGGGGGACTCGCATCCGGAGTCAGGGTCCTTGGGGATCTGTGTCTCTCTGCCACCATCTGAATACTAATATTTGGGGACTCGCATCTGGAGTCAGGATCCTTGGGGAGCTCTGTCTATGTGACCATCTGAATACTAATATTGGGGGACTTGCATCTGGAGTCAGGGTCCTTCGGGATCTGTGTCTATGTGACCATCTGAATACTAATATTGGGGGACACACATCTGGAGTCAGGATCCTTGAGGATCTGTGTCTCTCTGACACCATCTGAATACTAATATTGGGGCACTCGCATCCGGAGTCAGGGTCCTTGGAGATCTGTGTCTATGTGACCATCTGAATACTAATATTGAGGGACTCGCATCTGGAGTCAGGGTCCTTAGGGATCTTTGTCTATGTGACCATCTGAATACTAATATTGGGGGACTCGCATCCGGAGTCAGGGTCCTTGGGGATCTGTGTCTCTCTGACACCATCTGAATACTAATATTGGGGGACTTGCATCCAGAGTCAGGGTCCTTAGGGATCTGTGTCTATGTGGCCATCTGAATACTAATATTGGGGGACTTGCATCCGGAGTCAGGGTCCTTGGGGATCTGTGTCTATGTGACCATCTGAATACTAATATTGGGGAACTCGCATCCGGAGTCAGGGTCCTTGGGGATCTGTGTCTATGTGACCATCTGAATACTAATATTGGGGGACCCACATTTGGAGTCAGGGTCCTTGGGGATCTGTGTCTCTCTTCCACCATCTGAATACTAATATTGGGGGACATGAATCCGGAGTCAGGGTCCTTGGGGATCTGTGTCTATGTGACCATCTGAATACTAATATTGGGGGACTTGCATCCGGAGTCAGGGTCCTTGGGGATCTGTGTCTATGTGACCATCTGAATACTAATATTGGGGGACTCGCATCTGGAGTCAGGGTCCTTAGGTATCTCTGTCTCTCTGCCACCATCTGAATACTAATATTGGGAGTCTTGCATCCGGAGTCAGGGTCCTTGGGGATCTGTGTCTATGTGACCATCTGAATACTAATATTGGGGGACTCGCATCCGGAGTCAGGGTCCTTGGGGATCTCTGTCTCTCTGCCACCATCTGAATACTAATATTTGGGGACTCGCATCCGGAGTCAGGATCCTTGGGGATCTCTGTCTATGTGACCATCTGAATACTAATATTGGGGGACTTGCATCTGGAGTCAGGGTCCTTCGGGATCTGTGTCTATGTGACCATCTGAATACTAATATTGGGGGACACACATCTGGAGTCAGGATCCTTGAGGATCTGTGTCTCTCTGACACCATCTGAATACTAATATTGGGGGGCTCGCATCCGTAGTCAGGGTCCTTGGAGATCTGTGTCTATGTGACCATCTGAATACTAATATTGAGGGACTCGCATCTGGAGTCAGGGTCCTTAGGGATCTGTGTCTATGTAACCATCTGAATACTAATATTGGGGGAGTCGCATCCGGAGTCAGGGTCCTTGGGGATCTGTGTCTATGTGACCATCTGAATACTAATATTGGGGGACTCGCATCCGGAGTCAGGGTCCTTGGGGATCTGTGTCTCTCTGACACCATCTGAATACTAATATTGGGGGACTTGCATCCAGAGTCAGGGTCCTTAGGGATCTGTGTCTATGTGGCCATCTGAATACTAATATTGGGGGACTTGCATCCGGAGTCAGGGTCCTTGGGGATCTGTGTCTATGTGACCATCTGAATACTAATATTGGGGAACTCGCATCCGGAGTCAGGGTCCTTGGGGATCTGTGTCTATGTGACAGTCTGAATACTAATATTGGGGGACCCACATCTGGAGTCAGGGTCCTTGGGGATCTGTGACTCTCTTCCACCATCTGAATACTAATATTGGGGGACGTGAATCCGGAGTCAGGGTCCTTGGGGATCTGTTTCTATGTGACCATCTGAATACTAATATTGGGGGACTTGCATCCGGAGTCAGGGTCCTTGGGGATCTGTGTCTATGTGACCATCTGAATACTAATATTGGGGGACTCGCATCTGGAGTCAGGGTCCTTAGGGATCTCTGTCTCTCTGCCACCATCTGAATACTAATATTGGGAGTCTTGCATCCGGAGTCAGGGTCCTTGGGGATCTGTGTCTATGTGACCATCTGAATACTAATATTGGGGGACTCGTATCCGGAGTCAAGGTCCTTGGGGATCTCTGTCTCTCTGCCACCATCTGAATACTAATATTTGGGGACTCGCATCCGGAGTCAGGGTCCTTGGGGATCTGTGTCTATGTGACCATCTGAATACTAATAATGGGGGACTCGCATCCGGAGTCAGGGTCCTTGGGAATCTGTGTCTATGTGACCATCTGAATACTAATATTGGGGGATTCGCATCTGGAGTCAGGGTCCTTGGGGATCTGTGTCTATGTGACCATCTGAATACTAATATTGGGGCACTCGCATCCGGAGTCAGGGTCCTTGGGGATCTCTGTCTCTCTGCCACCATCTGAATACTAATATTGGGGGACTTGCATCTGGAGTCAGGGTCTTTGGGGATCTGTGTCTCTCTTTCTGCCACCACCTGAATACTAATATTGGGGGACTCACATCCAGAGTCAGGGTACTTGGGGATCTGTGTCTCTCTGCCACCATCTGATTACTAACATTGGGGGACTCACATTTGGAGTCAGGGTCCTTGAGGATCTGTGTCTCTCTGCCACCATCTGAATACTAATATTGGGGGACTTGCATCTGGAGTCAGGATCCTTAGGGATCTATGTCTCTCTTTCTGCCACCACCTGAATACTAATATTGGGGAACTCACATCCAGAGTCAGGGTCCTTGGGGATCTGTGTCTCTCTGCCACCATCTGAATGCTAACATTGGGGGACTCGCATCTGGAGTCAGGGTCCTTGGGGATCTGTTTCTCTCTGCCACAATCTGAATACTAATATTGGGAGTCTTGCATCTGGAGTCTTTGTCCTTGGGGATCTGTGTCTATGTGACCATCTGAATACTAATATTGGGGGACTCGCATCTGGAGTCAGGGTCCTTAGGGATCTGTGTCTATGTGACCATCTGAATACTAATATTGGGGGACTCGCATCCGAGTCAGGGTCCTTGGGGATCTGTGTCTATGTGACCATCTGAATACTAATATTGGGGGACTCGCATCTGGAGTCAGGGTCCTTGGGGATCTGTGTCTATGTGACTATCTGAATAGTAATATTGTGGGATTCACATCCGGAGTCAGGGTCCTTGGAGATCTGTATCTATGTGACCATCTGAATACTAATATTGGGGGAGTTGCATCCGGAGTCAGGGTCCATGGAGATCTGTGTCTATGTGACCATCTGAATACTAATATTGGGGGACTCGCATCCGGAGTCAGGGTCCTTGGAGATCTGTGTCTATGTGACCATCTGAATACTAATATTGGGGGAGTCGCATCCGGAATCAGGGTCCTTAGGGATCTGTGTCTATGTGACCATCTGAATACTAATATTGGGGGACTTGCATCTGGAGTCAGGGTCCTTGGAGATCTGTGTCTATGTGACCATCTGAATACTAATATTGGGGGAGTCGCATATGGAATCAGGGTCCTTAGGGATCTCTGTCTATGTGACCATCTGAATACTAATATTGGGGGACTCGCATCTGGAGTCAGGGTCCTTGGGGATCTGTGTCTATGTGACCATCTGAATACTAATATTGGGGGACTCGCATCTGGAGTCAGGCTCCTTGGGGATCTGTGTCTATGTGACCATCTGAATACTAATATTGGGGGACTCGCATCCGGAGTCAGGATTCTTGGGGATCTGTGTCTCTCTGACACCATCTGAATACTAATATTGGGGGAGTTGCATCCAGAGTCAGGGTCCTTGGAGATCTGTGTCTATGTGACCATCTGAATACTAATATTGGGGGACTTGAATTTGGAGTCAGGATCCCTGGGGATCTCTGTCTATGTGACCATCTGAATACTAATATTGGGGGACTTGCATCCAGAGTCAGGGACCTTAGGGATCTGTGTCTATGTGACCATCTGAATACTAATATTGGGGGACTTGCATTAAGAGTCAGGGTACTTGGGGATCTCTGTCTCTCTGCCACCATCTGAATACTAATATTGGGGGACTTGGATCCGGAGTCAGGGTCCCTGGGGATCTGTGTCTCTCTTTCTGCCACCACCTGAATACTAATATTGGGGGACTCACATCCAGAGTCAGGGTCCTTGGGGATCTGTGTCTCTCTGCCACCATCTGAATACTAACATTGGGGGACTTGTATCTGGAGTCAGGGTCCTTGGGGATCTGTGTCTCTCTGCCACCATCTGAATACTAATATTGGGAGTCTTGCATCTGGAGTCAGGGTCCTTGGGGATCTGTGTCTATGTGACCATCTAAATACTAATATTGAGGGACTCGCATCTGGAGTCAGGGTCCTTAGGGATCTGTGTCTATGTGACCATCTGAATACTAATATTGGGGGAGTCGCATCCGGAGTCAGGGTCCTTGGGGATCTGTGTCTATGTGACCATCTGAATACTAATATTGGGGGACTCGCATCCGGAGTCAGGATTCTTGGGGATCTGTGTCTCTCTGACACCATCTGAATACTAATATTGGGGGACTTGCATCCGGAGTCAGGGTCCTTGGAGATCTGTGTCTATGTGACCATCTGAATACTAATATTGGGGGACTCGCATCTGGAGTCAGGGTCCTTGGGGATCTGTGTCTATGTGACCATCTGAATACTAATATTGGGGGACTTGCATCCGGAGTCAGGGTCCTTGGGGATCTGTGTCTATGTGACCATCTGAATACTAATATTGGGGGACTTGCATCCGGAGTCAGGGTCCTTGGAGATCTGTGTCTATGTGACCATCTGAATACTAATATTGGGGGACTTGCATCCAGAGTCAGGGACCTTAGGGATCTGTGTCTATGTGACCATTTGAATACTAATATTGGGGGACTTGCATTAAGAGTCAGGGTACTTGGGGATCTCTGTCTCTCTGCCACCATCTGAATACTAATATTGGGGGACTTGGATCCGGAGTCAGGGTCCCTGGGGATCTGTGTCTCTCTTTCTGCCACCACCTGAATACTAATATTGGGGGACTCACATCCAGAGTCAGGGTCCTTGGGGATCTGTGTCTCTCTGCCACCATCTGAATACTAACATTGGGGGACTTGCATCTGGAGTCAGGGTCCTTGGGGATCTGTGTCTCTCTGCCACCATCTGAATACTAATATTGGGGGACTTGCATCTGGAGTCAGGATCCTTAGGGATCTATGTCTCTCTTTCTGCCACGACCTGAATACTAATATTGGGGGACTCACATCCAGAGTCAGGGACCTTGGGGATCTGTGTCTCTCTGCCACCATCTGAATGCTAACATTGGGGGACTCGCATCTGGAGTCAGGGCTCTTTGGGATCTGTGTCTCTCTGCCACAATCTGAATACTAATATTGGGAGTCTTGCATCTGGAGTCAGGGTCCTTGGGGATCTGTGTCTATGTGACCATCTAAATACTAATATTGAGGGACTCGCATCTGGAGTCAGGGTCCTTAGGGATCTGTGTCTATGTGACCATCTGAATACTAACATTGGGGGAGTCGCATCCGGAGTCAGGGTCCTTGGGGATCTGTGTCTATGTGACCATCTGAATACTAAAATTGGGGGACTCGCATCCGGAGTCAGGGTCCTTGGGATCTGTGTCTCTCTGACACCATCTGAATACTAATATTGGGGGACTTGCATCCAGAGTCAGGGTCCTTAGGGATCTGTGTCTATGTGGCCATCTGAATACTCATATTGGGGGACTTGCATCCGGAGTCAGGGTCCTTGGGGATCTGTGTCTATGTGACCATCTGAATACTAATATTGGGGAACTCGCATCCGGAGTCAGGGTCCTTGGGGATCTGTGTCTAAGTGACCATCTGAATACTAATATTGGGGGACCCACATCTGGAGTCAGGGTCCTTGGGGATCTGTGTCTCTCTGCCACCATCTGAATACTAATATTGGGGGACATGAATCCGGAGTCAGGGTCCTTGGAGATCTGTGTCTATGTGACCATCTGAATACTAATATTGGGGGACTTGCATCCGGAGTCAGGGTCCTTGGGGATCTGTGTCTATGTGACCATCTGAATACTAATAATGGGGGACTCGCATCCGGAGTCAGGGTCCTTGGGGATCTGTGTCTATGTGACTATCTGAATACTAATATTGGGGGACTCGCATCTGGAGTCAGGGTCCTTAGGGATCTCAGTCTCTCTGCCACCATCTGAATACTAATATTGGGAGTCTTGCATCCGGAGTCAGGGTCCTTGGGGATCTGTGTCTATGTGATCATCTGAATACTAATATTGGGGGATTCGCATCCGGAGTCAGGGTCCTTGGGGATCTGTGTCTCTCTGCCACCATCTGAATACTAATATTTGGGGACTCGCATCTGGAGTCAGGATCCTTGGGGATCTCTGTCTATGTGACCATCTGAATACTAATATTGGGGGACTTGCATCCGGAGTCAGGGTCCTTGGGGATCTGTGTCTATGTGACCATCTGAATACTAATATTGGGGGACTTGCATCCGGAGTCAGGGTCCTTGGGGATCTGTGTCTATGTGACCATCTGAATACTAATAATGGGGGACTCGCATCCGGAGTCAGGGTCCTTGGGGATCTGTGTCTATGTGACTATCTGAATACTAATATTGGGGGACTCGCATCTGGAGTCAGGGTCCTTAGGGATCTCAGTCTCTCTGCCACCATCTGAATACTAATATTGGGAGTCTTGCATCCGGAGTCAGGGTCCTTGGGGATCTGTGTCTATGTGATCATCTGAATACTAATATTGGGGGACTCGCATCCGGAGTCAGGGTCCTTGGGGATCTGTGTCTCTCTGCCACCATCTGAATACTAATATTTGGGGACTCGCATCTGGAGTCAGGATCCTTGGGGATCTCTGTCTATGTGACCATCTGAATACTAATATTGGGGGACTTGCATCTGGAGTCAGGGTCCTTCGGGATCTGTGTCTATGTGACCATCTGAATACTAATATTGGGGGACACACATCTGGAGTCAGGATCCTTGAGGATCTGTGTCTCTCTGACACCATCTGAATACTAATATTGGGGCACTCGCATCCGGAGTCAGGGTCCTTGGGGATCTGTGTCTATGTGACCATCTGAATACTAATATTGGGGGACTCGCATCTGGAGTCAGGGTCCTTAGGGATCTCTGTCTCTCTGCCACCATCTGAATACTAATATTGGGAGTCTTGCATCCGGAGTCAGGGTCCTTGGGGATCTGTGTCTATGTGACCATCTGAATACTAATATTGGGGGACTCGCATCCGGAGTCAAGGTCCTTGGGGATCTCTGTCTCTCTGCCACCATCTGAATACTAATATTTGGGGACTCGCATCCGGAGTCAGGGTCCTTGGGAATCTGTGTCTATGTGACCATCTGAATACTAATAATGGGGGACTCGCATCCGGAGTCAGGGTCCTTGGGAATCTGTGTCTATGTGACCATCTGAATACTAATATTGGGGGATTCGCATCTGGAGTCAGGGTCCTTGGGGATCTGTGTCTATGTGACCATCTGAATACTAATATTGGGGGACTCGCATCCGGAGTCAGGGTCCTTGGGGATCTCTGTCTCTCTGCCACCATCTGAATACTAATATTGGGGGACTTGCATCTGGAGTCAGGGTCTTTGGGGATCTGTGTCTCTCTTTCTGCCACCACCTGAATACTAATATTGGGGGACTCACATCCAGAGTCAGGGTACTTGGGGATCTGTGTCTCTCTGCCACCATCTGATTACTAACATTGGGGGACTCACATTTGGAGTCAGGGTCCTTGAGGATCTGTGTCTCTCTGCCACCATCTGAATACTAATATTGGGGGACTTGCATCTGGAGTCAGGATCCTTAGGGATCTATGTCTCTCTTTCTGCCACCACCTGAATACTAATATTGGGGAACTCACATCCAGAGTCAGGGTCCTTGGGGATCTGTGTCTCTCTGCCACCATCTGAATGCTAACATTGGGGGACTCGCATCTGGAGTCAGGGTCCTTGGGGATCTGTTTCTCTCTGCCACAATCTGAATACTAATATTGGGAGTCTTGCATCTGGAGTCTTTGTCCTTGGGGATCTGTGTCTATGTGACCATCTGAATACTAATATTGGGGGACTCGCATCTGGAGTCAGGGTCCTTAGGGATCTGTGTCTATGTGACCATCTGAATACTAATATTGGGGGACTCGCATCCGAGTCAGGGTCCTTGGGGATCTGTGTCTATGTGACCATCTGAATACTAATATTGGGGGACTCGCATCTGGAGTCAGGGTCCTTGGGGATCTGTGTCTATGTGACCATCTGAATAGTAATATTGTGGGATTCACATCCGGAGTCAGGGTCCTTGGAGATCTGTATCTATGTGACCATCTGAATACTAATATTGGGGGAGTTGCATCCGGAGTCAGGGTCCATGGAGATCTGTGTCTATGTGACCATCTGAATACTAATATTGGGGGACTCGCATCCGGAGTCAGGGTCCTTGGAGATCTGTGTCTATGTGACCATCTGAATACTAATATTGGGGGACTTGCATCTGGAGTCAGGGTCCTTGGAGATCTGTGTCTATGTGACCATCTGAATACTAATATTGGGGGAGTCGCATCTGGAATCAGGGTCCTTAGGGATCTCTGTCTATGTGACCATCTGAATACTAATATTGGGGGACTTGCATCTGGAGTCAGGGTCCTTGGAGATCTGTGTCTATGTGACCATCTGAATACTAATATTGGGGGAGTCGCATCTGGAATCAGGGTCCTTAGGGATCTCTGTCTATGTGACCATCTGAATACTAATATTGGGGGACTTGCATCTGGAGTCAGGGTCCTTGGAGATCTGTGTCTATGTGACCATCTGAATACTAATATTGGGGGACTCGCATCCGGAGTCAGGGTCCTTGGAGATCTGTGTCTATGTGACCATCTGAATACTAATATTGGGGGAGTTGCATCCGGAGTCAGGGTCCATGGAGATCTGTGTCTATGTGACCATCTGAATACTAATATTGGGGGAGTCGCATCCGGAATCAGGGTCCTTAGGTATCTGTGTCTATGTGACCATCTGAATACTAATATTGGGGGACTTGCATCTGGAGTCAGGGTCCTTGGAGATCTGTGTCTATGTGACCATCTGAATACTAATATTGGGGGAGTCGCATCTGGAATCAGGGTCCTTAGGGATCTCTGTCTATGTGACCATCTGAATACTAATATTGGGGGACTCGCATCTGGAGTCAGGGTCCTTGGGGATCTGTGTCTATGTGACCATCTGAATACTAATATTGGGGGACTCGCATCTGGAGTCAGGCTCCTTGGGGATCTGTGTCTATGTGACCATCTGAATACTAATATTGGGGGACTCGCATCCGGAGTCAGGATTCTTGGGGATCTGTGTCTCTCTGACACCATCTGAATACTAATATTGGGGGACTTGCATCCGGAGTCAGGGTCCTTGGAGATCTGTGTCTATGTGACCATCTGAATACTAATATTGGGGGACTTGCATCCAGAGTCAGGGACCTTAGGGATCTGTGTCTATGTGACCATTTGAATACTAATATTGGGGGACTTGCATTAAGAGTCAGGGTACTTGGGGATCTCTGTCTCTCTGCCACCATCTGAATACTAATATTGGGGGACTTGGATCCGGAGTCAGGGTCCCTGGGGATCTGTGTCTCTCTTTCTGCCACCACCTGAATACTAATATTGGGGGACTCACATCCAGAGTCAGGGTCCTTGGGGATCTGTGTCTCTCTGCCACCATCTGAATACTAACATTGGGGGACTTGCATCTGGAGTCAGGGTCCTTGGGGATCTGTGTCTCTCTGCCACCATCTGAATACTAATATTGGGGGACTTGCATCTGGAGTCAGGATCCTTAGGGATCTATGTCTCTCTTTCTGCCACGACCTGAATACTAATATTGGGGGACTCACATCCAGAGTCAGGGTCCTTGGGGATCTGTGTCTCTCTGCCACCATCTGAATGCTAACATTGGGGGACTCGCATCTGGAGTCAGGGCTCTTTGGGATCTGTGTCTCTCTGCCACAATCTGAATACTAATATTGGGAGTCTTGCATCTGGAGTCAGGGTCCTTGGGGATCTGTGTCTATGTGACCATCTAAATACTAATATTGAGGGACTCGCATCTGGAGTCAGGGTCCTTAGGGATCTGTGTCTATGTGACCATCTGAATACTAATATTGGGGGAGTCGCATCCGGAGTCAGGGTCCTTGGGGATCTGTGTCTATGTGACCATCTGAATACTAAAATTGGGGGACTCGCATCCGGAGTCAGGGTCCTTGGGATCTGTGTCTCTCTGACACCATCTGAATACTAATATTGGGGGACTTGCATCCAGAGTCAGGGTCCTTAGGGATCTGTGTCTATGTGGCCATCTGAATACTCATATTGGGGGACTTGCATCTGGAGTCAGGGTCCTTGGGGATCTGTGTCTATGTGACCATCTGAATACTAATATTGGGGAACTCGCATCCGGAGTCAGGGTCCTTGGGGATCTGTGTCTAAGTGACCATCTGAATACTAATATTGGGGGACCCACATCTGGAGTCAGGGTCCTTGGGGATCTGTGTCTCTCTGCCACCATCTGAATACTAATATTGGGGGACATGAATCCGGAGTCAGGGTCCTTGGAGATCTGTGTCTATGTGACCATCTGAATACTAATATTGGGGGACTTGCATCCGGAGTCAGGGTCCTTGGGGATCTGTGTCTATGTGACCATCTGAATACTAATAATGGGGGACTCGCATCCGGAGTCAGGGTCCTTGGGGATCTGTGTCTATGTGACTATCTGAATACTAATATTGGGGGACTCGCATCTGGAGTCAGGGTCCTTAGGGATCTCAGTCTCTCTGCCACCATCTGAATACTAATATTGGGAGTCTTGCATCCGGAGTCAGGGTCCTTGGGGATCTGTGTCTATGTGATCATCTGAATACTAATATTGGGGGACTCGCATCCGGAGTCAGGGTCCTTGGGGATCTGTGTCTCTCTGCCACCATCTGAATACTAATATTTGGGGACTCGCATCTGGAGTCAGGATCCTTGGGGATCTCTGTCTATGTGACCATCTGAATACTAATATTGGGGGACTTGCATCCGGAGTCAGGGTCCTTGGGGATCTGTGTCTATGTGACCATCTGAATACTAATATTGGGGGACTTGCATCCGGAGTCAGGGTCCTTGGGGATCTGTGTCTATGTGACCATCTGAATACTAATAATGGGGGACTCGCATCCGGAGTCAGGGTCCTTGGGGATCTGTGTCTATGTGACTATCTGAATACTAATATTGGGGGACTCGCATCTGGAGTCAGGGTCCTTAGGGATCTCAGTCTCTCTGCCACCATCTGAATACTAATATTGGGAGTCTTGCATCCGGAGTCAGGGTCCTTGGGGATCTGTGTCTATGTGATCATCTGAATACTAATATTGGGGGACTCGCATCCGGAGTCAGGGTCCTTGGGGATCTGTGTCTCTCTGCCACCATCTGAATACTAATATTTGGGGACTCGCATCTGGAGTCAGGATCCTTGGGGATCTCTGTCTATGTGACCATCTGAATACTAATATTGGGGGACTTGCATCTGGAGTCAGGGTCCTTCGGGATCTGTGTCTATGTGACCATCTGAATACTAATATTGGGGGACACACATCTGGAGTCAGGATCCTTGAGGATCTGTGTCTCTCTGACACCATCTGAATACTAATATTGGGGCACTCGCATCCGGAGTCAGGGTCCTTGGGGATCTGTGTCTATGTGACCATCTGAATACTAATATTGGGGGACTCGCATCTGGAGTCAGGGTCCTTAGGGATCTCTGTCTCTCTGCCACCATCTGAATACTAATATTGGGAGTCTTGCATCCGGAGTCAGGGTCCTTGGGGATCTGTGTCTATGTGACCATCTGAATACTAATATTGGGGGACTCGCATCCGGAGTCAAGGTCCTTGGGGATCTCTGTCTCTCTGCCACCATCTGAATACTAATATTTGGGGACTCGCATCCGGAGTCAGGGTCCTTGGGGATCTGTGTCTATGTGACCATCTGAATACTAATAATGGGGGACTCGCATCCGGAGTCAGGGTCCTTGGGAATCTGTGTCTATGTGACCATCTGAATACTAATATTGGGGGATTCGCATCTGGAGTCAGGGTCCTTGGGGATCTGTGTCTATGTGACCATCTGAATACTAATATTGGGGGACTCGCATCCGGAGTCAGGGTCCTTGGGGATCTCTGTCTCTCTGCCACCATCTGAATACTAATATTGGGGGACTTGCATCTGGAGTCAGGGTCTTTGGGGATCTGTGTCTCTCTTTCTGCCACCACCTGAATACTAATATTGGGGGACTCAAATCCAGAGTCAGGGTACTTGGGGATCTGTGTCTCTCTGCCACCATCTGATTACTAACATTGGGGGACTCACATTTGGAGTCAGGGTCCTTGAGGATCTGTGTCTCTCTGCCACCATCTGAATACTAATATTGGGGGACTTGCATCTGGAGTCAGGATCCTTAGGGATCTATGTCTCTCTTTCTGCCACCACCTGAATACTAATATTGGGGAACTCACATCCAGAGTCAGGGTCCTTGGGGATCTGTGTCTCTCTGCCACCATCTGAATGCTAACATTGGGGGACTCGCATCTGGAGTCAGGGTCCTTGGGGATCTGTTTCTCTCTGCCACAATCTGAATACTAATATTGGGAGTCTTGCATCTGGAGTCTTTGTCCTTGGGGATCTGTGTCTATGTGACCATCTGAATACTAATATTGGGGGACTCGCATCTGGAGTCAGGGTCCTTAGGGATCTGTGTCTATGTGACCATCTGAATACTAATATTGGGGGACTCGCATCCGAGTCAGGGTCCTTGGGGATCTGTGTCTATGTGACCATCTGAATACTAATATTGGGGGACTCGCATCTGGAGTCAGGGTCCTTGGGGATCTGTGTCTATGTGACCATCTGAATAGTAATATTGTGGGATTCACATCCGGAGTCAGGGTCCTTGGAGATCTGTATCTATGTGACCATCTGAATACTAATATTGGGGGAGTTGCATCCGGAGTCAGGGTCCATGGAGATCTGTGTCTATGTGACCATCTGAATACTAATATTGGGGGACTCGCATCCGGAGTCAGGGTCCTTGGAGATCTGTGTCTATGTGACCATCTGAATACTAATATTGGGGGAGTCGCATCCGGAATCAGGGTCCTTAGGGATCTGTGTCTATGTGACCATCTGAATACTAATATTGGGGGACTTGCATCTGGAGTCAGGGTCCTTGGAGATCTGTGTCTATGTGACCATCTGAATACTAATATTGGGGGAGTCGCATCTGGAATCAGGGTCCTTAGGGATCTCTGTCTATGTGACCATCTGAATACTAATATTGGGGGACTCGCATCTGGAGTCAGGGTCCTTGGGGATCTGTGTCTATGTGACCATCTGAATACTAATATTGGGGGACTCGCATCTGGAGTCAGGCTCCTTGGGGATCTGTGTCTATGTGACCATCTGAATACTAATATTGGGGGACTCGCATCCGGAGTCAGGATTCTTGGGGATCTGTGTCTCTCTGACACCATCTGAATACTAATATTGGGGGACTTGCATCCGGAGTCAGGGTCCTTGGAGATCTGTGTCTATGTGACCATCTGAATACTAACATTGAGGACTCGCATCCGGAGTCAGGGTCCTTGGAGATCTGTGTCTATGTGACCATCTGAATACTAATATTGGGGGACTTGAATTTGGAGTCAGGATCCTTGGGGATCTCTGTCTATGTGACCATCTGAATACTAATATTGGGGGACTTGCATCCAGAGTCAGGGACCTTAGGGATCTGTGTCTATGTGACCATCTGAATACTAATATTGGGGGACTTGCATTAAGAGTCAGGGTACTTGGGGATCTCTGTCTCTCTGCCACCATCTGAATACTAATATTGGGGGACTTGGATCCGGAGTCAGGGTCCCTGGGGATCTGTGTCTCTCTTTCTGCCACCACCTGAATACTAATATTGGGGGACTCACATCCAGAGTCAGGGTCCTTGGGGATCTGTGTCTCTCTGCCACCATCTGAATACTAACATTGGGGGACTTGCATCTGGAGTCAGGGTCCTTGGGGATCTGTGTCTCTCTGCCACCATCTGAATACTAATATTGGGGGACTTGCATCTGGAGTCAGGATCCTTAGGGATCTATGTCTCTCTTTCTGCCACGACCTGAATACTAATATTGGGGGACTCACATCCAGAGTCAGGGTCCTTGGGGATCTGTGTCTCTCTGCCACCATCTGAATGCTAACATTGGGGGACTCGCATCTGGAGTCAGGGCTCTTTGGGATCTGTGTCTCTCTGCCACAATCTGAATACTAATATTGGGAGTCTTGCATCTGGAGTCAGGGTCCTTGGGGATCTGTGTCTATGTGACCATCTAAATACTAATATTGAGGGACTCGCATCTGGAGTCAGGGTCCTTAGGGATCTGTGTCTATGTGACCATCTGAATACTAATATTGGGGGAGTCGCATCCGGAGTCAGGGTCCTTGGGGATCTGTGTCTATGTGACCATCTGAATACTAAAATTGGGGGACTCGCATCCGGAGTCAGGGTCCTTGGGATCTGTGTCTCTCTGACACCATCTGAATACTAATATTGGGGGACTTGCATCCAGAGTCAGGGTCCTTAGGGATCTGTGTCTATGTGGCCATCTGAATACTCATATTGGGGAACTCGCATCCGGAGTCAGGGTCCTTGGGGATCTGTGTCTAAGTGACCATCTGAATACTAATATTGGGGGACCCACATCTGGAGTCAGGGTCCTTGGGGATCTGTGTCTCTCTGCCACCATCTGAATACTAATATTGGGGGACTTGCATCCGGAGTCAGGGTCCTTGGGGATCTGTGTCTATGTGACCATCTGAATACTAATAATGGGGGACTCGCATCCGGAGTCAGGGTCCTTGGGGATCTGTGTCTATGTGACTATCTGAATACTAATATTGGGGGACTCGCATCTGGAGTCAGGGTCCTTAGGGATCTCAGTCTCTCTGCCACCATCTGAATACTAATATTGGGGGACTTGCATCCAGAGTCAGGGTCCTTAGGGATCTGTGTCTATGTGACCATCTGAATACTAATATTGGGGAACTCGCATCCGGAGTCAGGGTCCTTGGGGATCTGTGTCTAAGTGACCATCTGAATACTAATATTGGGGGACCCACATCTGGAGTCAGGGTCCTTGGGGATCTGTGTCTCTCTGCCACCATCTGAATACTAATATTGGGGGACTTGCATCCGGAGTCAGGGTCCTTGGGGATCTGTGTCTATGTGACCATCTGAATACTAATAATGGGGGACTCGCATCCGGAGTCAGGGTCCTTGGGGATCTGTGTCTATGTGACTATCTGAATACTAATATTGGGGGACTCGCATCTGGAGTCAGGGTCCTTAGGGATCTCAGTCTCTCTGCCACCATCTGAATACTAATATTGGGAGTCTTGCATCCGGAGTCAGGGTCCTTGGGGATCTGTGTCTATGTGATCATCTGAATACTAATATTGGGGGACTCGCATCCGGAGTCAGGGTCCTTGGGGATCTGTGTCTCTCTGCCACCATCTGAATACTAATATTTGGGGACTCGCATCTGGAGTCAGGATCCTTGGGGAGCTCTGTCTATGTGACCATCTGAATACTAATATTGGGGGACTTGCATCTGGAGTCAGGGTCCTTCGGGATCTGTGTCTATGTGACCATCTGAATACTAATATTGGGGGACACACATCTGGAGTCAGGATCCTTGAGGATCTGTGTCTCTCTGACACCATCTGAATACTAATATTGGGGCACTCGCATCCGGAGTCAGGGTCCTTGGAGATCTGTGTCTATGTGACCATCTGAATACTAATATTGAGGGACTCGCATCTGGAGTCAGGGTCCTTAGGGATCTTTGTCTATGTGACCATCTGAATACTAATATTGGGGGACTCGCATCCGGAGTCAGGGTCCTTAGGGATCTGTGTCTATGTGGCCATCTGAATACTAATATTGGGGGACTTGCATCCGGAGTCAGGGTCCTTGGGGATCTGTGTCTATGTGACCATCTGAATACTAATATTGGGGGACCCACATTTGGAGTCAGGGTCCTTGGGGATCTGTGTCTCTCTTCCACCATCTGAATACTAATATTGGGGGACATGAATCCGGAGTCAGGGTCCTTGGGGATCTGTGTCTATGTGACCATCTGAATACTAATATTGGGGGACTTGCATCCGGAGTCAGGGTCCTTGGGGATCTGTGTCTATGTGACCATCTGAATACTAATATTGGGGGACTCGCATCTGGAGTCAGGGTCCTTAGGTATCTCTGTCTCTCTGCCACCATCTGAATACTAATATTGGGAGTCTTGCATCCGGAGTCAGGGTCCTTGGGGATCTGTGTCTATGTGACCATCTGAATACTAATATTGGGGGACTCGCATCCGGAGTCAGGGTCCTTGGGGATCTCTGTCTCTCTGCCACCATCTGAATACTAATATTTGGGGAATCGCATCCGGAGTCAGGATCCTTGGGGATCTCTGTCTATGTGACCATCTGAATACTAATATTGGGGGACTTGCATCTGGAGTCAGGGTCCTTCGGGATCTGTGTCTATGTGACCATCTGAATACTAATATTGGGGGACACACATCTGGAGTCAGGATCCTTGAGGATCTGTGTCTCTCTGACACCATCTGAATACTAATATTGGGGGGCTCGCATCCGTAGTCAGGGTCCTTGGAGATCTGTGTCTATGTGACCATCTGAATACTAATATTGAGGGACTCGCATCTGGAGTCAGGGTCCTTAGGGATCTGTGTCTATGTAACCATCTGAATACTAATATTGGGGGAGTCGCATCCGGAGTCAGGGTCCTTGGGGATCTGTGTCTATGTGACCATCTGAATACTAATATTGGGGGACTCGCATCCGGAGTCAGGGTCCTTGGGGATCTGTGTCTCTCTGACACCATCTGAATACTAATATTGGGGGACTTGCATCCAGAGTCAGGGTCCTTAGGGATCTGTGTCTATGTGGCCATCTGAATACTAATATTGGGGGACTTGCATCCGGAGTCAGGGTCCTTGGGGATCTGTGTCTATGTGACCATCTGAATACTAATATTGAGGAACTCGCATCCGGAGTCAGGGTCCTTGGGGATCTGTGTCTATGTGACAATCTGAATACTAATATTGGGGGACCCACATCTGGAGTCAGGGTCCTTGGGGATCTGTGACTCTCTTCCACCATCTGAATAGTAATATTGGGGGACGTGAATCCGGAGTCAGGGTCCTTGGGGATCTGTTTCTATGTGACCATCTGAATACTAATATTGGGGGACTTGCATCCGGAGTCAGGGTCCTTGGGGATCTGTGTCTATGTGACCATCTGAATACTAATATTGGGGGACTCGCATCTGGAGTCAGGGTCCTTAGGGATCTCTGTCTCTCTGCCACCATCTGAATACTAATATTGGGAGTCTTGCATCCGGAGTCAGGGTCCTTGGGGATCTGTGTCTATGTGACCATCTGAATACTAATATTGGGGGACTCGCATCCGGAGTCAAGGTCCTTGGGGATCTCTGTCTCTCTGCCACCATCTGAATACTAATATTTGGGGACTCGCATCCGGAGTCAGGGTCCTTGGGGATCTGTGTCTATGTGACCATCTGAATACTAATAATGGGGGACTCGCATCCGGAGTCAGGGTCCTTGGGAATCTGTGTCTATGTGACCATCTGAATACTAATATTGGGGGATTCGCATCTGGAGTCAGGGTCCTTGGGGATCTGTGTCTATGTGACCATCTGAATACTAATATTGGGGGACTCGCATCCGGAGTCAGGGTCCTTGGGGATCTCTGTCTCTCTGCCACCATCTGAATACTAATATTGGGGGACTTGCATCTGGAGTCAGGGTCTTTGGGGATCTGTGTCTCTCTTTCTGCCACCACCTGAATACTAATATTGGGGGACTCACATCCAGAGTCAGGGTACTTGGGGATCTGTGTCTCTCTGCCACCATCTGATTACTAACATTGGGGGACTCACATTTGGAGTCAGGGTCCTTGAGGATCTGTGTCTCTCTGCCACCATCTGAATACTAATATTGGGGGACTTGCATCTGGAGTCAGGATCCTTAGGGATCTATGTCTCTCTTTCTGCCACCACCTGAATACTAATATTGGGGAACTCACATCCAGAGTCAGGGTCCTTGGGGATCTGTGTCTCTCTGCCACCATCTGAATGCTAACATTGGGGGACTCGCATCTGGAGTCAGGGTCCTTGGGGATCTGTTTCTCTCTGCCACAATCTGAATACTAATATTGGGAGTCTTGCATCTGGAGTCTTTGTCCTTGGGGATCTGTGTCTATGTGACCATCTGAATACTAATATTGGGGGACTCGCATCTGGAGTCAGGGTCCTTAGGGATCTGTGTCTATGTGACCATCTGAATACTAATATTGGGGGACTCGCATCCGAGTCAGGGTCCTTGGGGATCTGTGTCTATGTGACCATCTGAATACTAATATTGGGGGACTCGCATCTGGAGTCAGGGTCCTTGGGGATCTGTGTCTATGTGACCATCTGAATAGTAATATTGTGGGATTCACATCCGGAGTCAGGGTCCTTGGAGATCTGTATCTATGTGACCATCTGAATACTAATATTGGGGGAGTTGCATCCGGAGTCAGGGTCCATGGAGATCTGTGTCTATGTGACCATCTGAATACTAATATTGGGGGACTCGCATCCGGAGTCAGGGTCCTTGGAGATCTGTGTCTATGTGACCATCTGAATACTAATATTGGGGGAGTCGCATCCGGAATCAGGGTCCTTAGGGATCTGTGTCTATGTGACCATCTGAATACTAATATTGGGGGACTTGCATCTGGAGTCAGGGTCCTTGGAGATCTGTGTCTATGTGACCATCTGAATACTAATATTGGGGGAGTCGCATCTGGAATCAGGGTCCTTAGGGATCTCTGTCTATGTGACCATCTGAATACTAATATTGGGGGACTCGCATCTGGAGTCAGGGTCCTTGGGGATCTGTGTCTATGTGACCATCTGAATACTAATATTGGGGGACTCGCATCTGGAGTCAGGCTCCTTGGGGATCTGTGTCTATGTGACCATCTGAATACTAATATTGGGGGACTCGCATCCGGAGTCAGGATTCTTGGGGATCTGTGTCTCTCTGACACCATCTGAATACTAATATTGGGGGACTTGCATCCGGAGTCAGGGTCCTTGGATATCTGTGTCTATGTGACCATCTGAATACTAATATTGAGGGACTTGCATCTGGAGTCAGGGTCCTTGGGGATCTCTGTCTATGTGACCATCTGAATACTAATATTGGGGGACTTGCATCCAGAGTCAGGGACCTTAGGGATCTGTGTCTATGTGACCATCTGAATACTAATATTGGGGGACTTGCATTAAGAGTCAGGGTACTTGGGGATCTCTGTCTCTCTGCCACCATCTGAATACTAATATTGGGGGACTTGGATCCGGAGTCAGGGTCCCTGGGGATCTGTGTCTCTCTTTCTGCCACCACCTGAATACTAATATTGGGGGACTCACATCCAGAGTCAGGGTCCTTGGGGATCTGTGTCTCTCTGCCACCATCTGAATACTAACATTGGGGGACTTGCATCTGGAGTCAGGGTCCTTGGGGATCTGTGTCTCTCTGCCACCATCTGAATACTAATATTGGGGGACTTGCATCTGGAGTCAGGATCCTTAGGGATCTATGTCTCTCTTTCTGCCACGACCTGAATACTAATATTGGGGGACTCACATCCAGAGTCAGGGTCCTTGGGGATCTGTGTCTCTCTGCCACCATCTGAATGCTAACATTGGGGGACTCGCATCTGGAGTCAGGGCTCTTTGGGATCTGTGTCTCTCTGCCACAATCTGAATACTAATATTGGGAGTCTTGCATCTGGAGTCAGGGTCCTTGGGGATCTGTGTCTATGTGACCATCTAAATACTAATATTGAGGGACTCGCATCTGGAGTCAGGGTCCTTAGGGATCTGTGTCTATGTGACCATCTGAATACTAATATTGGGGGAGTCGCATCCGGAGTCAGGGTCCTTGGGGATCTGTGTCTATGTGACCATCTGAATACTAATATTGGGGGACTCGCATCCGGAGTCAGCATTCTTGGGGATCTGTGTCTCTCTGACACCATCTGAATACTAATATTGGGGGACTTGCATCCGGAGTCAGGGTCCTTGGAGATCTGTGTCTATGTGACCATCTGAATACTAATATTGGGGGACTTGCATTTGGAGTCAGGATCCTTGGGGATCTCTGTCTATGTGACCATCTGAATACTAATATTGGGGGACTTGCATCCAGAGTCAGGGACCTTAGGGATCTGTGTCTATGTGACCATTTGAATACTAATATTGGGGGACTTGCATTAAGAGTCAGGGTACTTGGGGATCTCTGTCTCTCTGCCACCATCTGAATACTAATATTGGGGGACTTGGATCCGGAGTCAGGGTCCCTGGGGATCTGTGTCTCTCTTTCTGCCACCACCTGAATACTAATATTGGGGGACTCACATCCAGAGTCAGGGTCCTTGGGGATCTGTGTCTCTCTGCCACCATCTGAATACTAACATTGGGGGACTTGCATCTGGAGTCAGGGTCCTTGGGGATCTGTGTCTCTCTGCCACCATCTGAATACTAATATTGGGGGACTTGCATCTGGAGTCAGGATCCTTAGGGATCTATGTCTCTCTTTCTGCCACGACCTGAATACTAATATTGGGGGACTCACATCCAGAGTCAGGGTCCTTGGGGATCTGTGTCTCTCTGCCACCATCTGAATGCTAACATTGGGGGACTCGCATCTGGAGTCAGGGCTCTTTGGGATCTGTGTCTCTCTGCCACAATCTGAATACTAATATTGGGAGTCTTGCATCTGGAGTCAGGGTCCTTGGGGACCTGTGTCTATGTGACCATCTAAATACTAATATTGAGGGACTCGCATCTGGAGTCAGGGTCCTTAGGGATCTGTGTCTATGTGACCATCTGAATACTAATATTGGGGGAGTCGCATCCGGAGTCAGGGTCCTTGGGGATCTGTGTCTATGTGACCATCTGAATACTAAAATTGGGGGACTCGCATCCGGAGACAGGGTCCTTGGGATCTGTGTCTCTCTGACACCATCTGAATACTAATATTGGGGGACTTGCATCCAGAGTCAGGGTCCTTAGGGATCTGTGTCTATGTGGCCATCTGAATACTCATATTGGGGGACTTGCATCCGGAGTCAGGGTCCTTGGGGATCTGTGTCTATGTGACCATCTGAATACTAATATTGGGGAACTCGCATCCGGAGTCAGGGTCCTTGGGGATCTGTGTCTAAGTGACCATCTGAATACTAATATTGGGGGACCCACATCTGGAGTCAGGGTCCTTGGGGATCTGTGTCTCTCTGCCACCATCTGAATACTAATATTGGGGGACATGAATCCGGAGTCAGGGTCCTTGGAGATCTGTGTCTATGTGACCATCTGAATACTAATATTGGGGGACTTGCATCCGGAGTCAGGGTCCTTGGGGATCTGTGTCTATGTGACCATCTGAATACTAATAATGGGGGACTCGCATCCGGAGTCAGGGTCCTTGGGGATCTGTGTCTATGTGACTATCTGAATACTAATATTGGGGGACTCGCATCTGGAGTCAGGGTCCTTAGGGATCTCAGTCTCTCTGCCACCATCTGAATACTAATATTGGGAGTCTTGCATCCGGAGTCAGGGTCCTTGGGGATCTGTGTCTATGTGATCATCTGAATACTAATATTGGGGGACTCGCATCCGGAGTCAGGGTCCTTGGGGATCTGTGTCTCTCTGCCACCATCTGAATACTAATATTTGGGGACTCGCATCTGGAGTCAGGATCCTTGGGGATCTCTGTCTATGTGACCATCTGAATACTAATATTGGGGGACTTGCATCCGGAGTCAGGGTCCTTGGGGATCTGTGTCTATGTGACCATCTGAATACTAATATTGGGGGACTTGCATCCGGAGTCAGGGTCCTTGGGGATCTGTGTCTATGTGACCATCTGAATACTAATAATGGGGGACTCGCATCCGGAGTCAGGGTCCTTGGGGATCTGTGTCTATGTGACTATCTGAATACTAATATTGGGGGACTCGCATCTGGAGTCAGGGTCCTTAGGGATCTCAGTCTCTCTGCCACCATCTGAATACTAATATTGGGAGTCTTGCATCCGGAGTCAGGGTCCTTGGGGATCTGTGTCTATGTGATCATCTGAATACTAATATTGGGGGACTCGCATCCGGAGTCAGGGTCCTTGGGGATCTGTGTCTCTCTGCCACCATCTGAATACTAATATTTGGGGACTCGCATCTGGAGTCAGGATCCTTGGGGATCTCTGTCTATGTGACCATCTGAATACTAATATTGGGGGACTTGCATCTGGAGTCAGGGTCCTTCGGGATCTGTGTCTATGTGACCATCTGAATACTAATATTGGGGGACACACATCTGGAGTCAGGATCCTTGAGGATCTGTGTCTCTCTGACACCATCTGAATACTAATATTGGGGCACTCGCATCCGGAGTCAGGGTCCTTGGGGATCTGTGTCTATGTGACCATCTGAATACTAATATTGGGGGACTCGCATCTGGAGTCAGGGTCCTTAGGGATCTCTGTCTCTCTGCCACCATCTGAATACTAATATTGGGAGTCTTGCATCCGGAGTCAGGGTCCTTGGGGATCTGTGTCTATGTGACCATCTGAATACTAATATTGGGGGACTCGCATCCGGAGTCAAGGTCCTTGGGGATCTCTGTCTCTCTGCCACCATCTGAATACTAATATTTGGGGACTCGCATCCGGAGTCAGGGTCCTTGGGGATCTGTGTCTATGTGACCATCTGAATACTAATAATGGGGGACTCGCATCCGGAGTCAGGGTCCTTGGGAATCTGTGTCTATGTGACCATCTGAATACTAATATTGGGGGATTCGCATCTGGAGTCAGGGTCCTTGGGGATCTGTGTCTATGTGACCATCTGAATACTAATATTGGGGGACTCGCATCCGGAGTCAGGGTCCTTGGGGATCTCTGTCTCTCTGCCACCATCTGAATACTAATATTGGGGGACTTGCATCTGGAGTCAGGGTCTTTGGGGATCTGTGTCTCTCTTTCTGCCACCACCTGAATACTAATATTGGGGGACTCACATCCAGAGTCAGGGTACTTGGGGATCTGTGTCTCTCTGCCACCATCTGATTACTAACATTGGGGGACTCACATTTGGAGTCAGGGTCCTTGGGGATCTGTGTCTCTCTGCCACCATCTGATTGCTAACATTGGGGGACTCGCATCTGGAGTCAGGGTCCTTGGGGATCTGTTTCTCTCTGCCACAATCTGAATACTAATATTGGGAGTCTTGCATCTGGAGTCTTTGTCCTTGGGGATCTGTGTCTATGTGACCATCTGAATACTAATATTGGGGGACTCGCATCTGGAGTCAGGGTCCTTAGGGATCTGTGTCTATGTGACCATCTGAATACTAATATTGGGGGACTCGCATCAGAGTCAGGGTCCTTGGGGATCTGTGTCTATGTGACCATCTGAATACTAATATTGGGGGACTCGCATCTGGAGTCAGGGTCCTTGGGGATCTGTGTCTATGTGACCATCTGAATAGTAATATTGTGGGATTCACATCCGGAGTCAGGGTCCTTGGAGATCTGTATCTATGTGACCATCTGAATACTAATATTGGGGGAGTTGCATCCGGAGTCAGGGTCCATGGAGATCTGTGTCTATGTGACCATCTGAATACTAATATTGGGGGACTCGCATCCGGAGTCAGGGTCCTTGGAGATCTGTGTCTATGTGACCATCTGAATACTAATATTGGGGGAGTCGCATCCGGAATCAGGGTCCTTAGGGATCTGTGTCTATGTGACCATCTGAATACTAATATTGGGGGACTTGCATCTGGAGTCAGGGTCCTTGGAGATCTGTGTCTATGTGACCATCTGAATACTAATATTGGGGGAGTCGCATCTGGAATCAGGGTCCTTAGGGATCTCTGTCTATGTGACCATCTGAATACTAATATTGGGGGACTCGCATCTGGAGTCAGGGTCCTTGGGGATCTGTGTCTATGTGACCATCTGAATACTAATATTGGGGGACTCGCATCTGGAGTCAGGCTCCTTGGGGATCTGTGTCTATGTGACCATCTGAATACTAATATTGGGGGACTCGCATCCGGAGTCAGGATTCTTGGGGATCTGTGTCTCTCTGACACCATCTGAATACTAATATTGGGGGACTTGCATCCGGAGTCAGGGTCCTTTGAGATCTGTGTCTATGTGACCATCTGAATACTAATATTGGGGGACCCGCATCCAGAGTCAGGGTCCTTGGAGATCTGTGTCTATGTGACCATCTGAATACTAATATTGGGGGACTTGAATTTGGAGTCAGGATCCTTGGGGATCTCTGTCTATGTGACCATCTGAATACTAATATTGGGGGACTTGCATCCAGAGTCAGGGACCTTAGGGATCTGTGTCTATGTGACCATCTGAATACTAATATTGGGAGTCTTGCATCTGGAGTCAGGGTCCTTAGGGATCTCTGTCTATGTGACCATCTGAATACTAATATTGGGAGTCTTGCATCTGGAGTCAGGGTCCTTGGGATCTGTGTCTATGTGACCATCTAAATACTAATATTGAGGGACTCGCATCTGGAGTCAGGGTCCTTAGGGATCTGTGTCTATGTGACCATCTGAATACTAATATTGGGGGAGTCGCATCCGGAGTCAGGGTCCTTGGGGATCTGTGTCTATGTGACCATCTGAAAACTAATATTGGGGGACTCGCATCCGGAGTCAGGATTCTTGGGGATCTGTGTCTCTCTGACACCATCTGAATACTAATATTGGGGGACTTGCATCCAGAGTCAGGGTCCTTGGATATCTGTGTCTATGTGACCATCTGAATACTAATATTGGGGGACTCGCATCTGGAGTCAGGGTCCTTGGAGATCTGTGTCTATGTGACCATCTGAATACTAATATTGGGGGACTTGCATTTGGAGTCAGGATCCTTGGGGATCTCTGTCTATGTGACCATCTGAATACTAATATTGGGGGACTTGCATCCAGAGTCAGGGACCTTAGGGATCTGTGTCTATGTGACCATTTGAATACTAATATTGGGGGACTTGCATTAAGAGTCAGGGTACTTGGGGATCTCTGTCTCTCTGCCACCATCTGAATACTAATATTGGGGGACTTGGATCCGGAGTCAGGGTCCCTGGGGATCTGTGTCTCTCTTTCTGCCACCACCTGAATACTAATATTGGGGGACTCACATCCAGAGTCAGGGTCCTTGGGGATCTGTGTCTCTCTGCCACCATCTGAATACTAACATTGGGGGACTTGCATCTGGAGTCAGGGTCCTTGGGGATCTGTGTCTCTCTGCCACCATCTGAATACTAATATTGGGGGACTTGCATCTGGAGTCAGGATCCTTAGGGATCTATGTCTCTCTTTCTGCCACGACCTGAATACTAATATTGGGGGACTCACATCCAGAGTCAGGGTCCTTGGGGATCTGTGTCTCTCTGCCACCATCTGAATGCTAACATTGGGGGACTCGCATCTGGAGTCAGGGCTCTTTGGGATCTGTGTCTCTCTGCCACAATCTGAATACTAATATTGGGAGTCTTGCATCTGGAGTCAGGGTCCTTGGGGATCTGTGTCTATGTGACCATCTAAATACTAATATTGAGGGACTCGCATCTGGAGTCAGGGTCCTTAGGGATCTGTGTCTATGTGACCATCTGAATACTAATATTGGGGGAGTCGCATCCGGAGTCAGGGTCCTTGGGGATCTGTGTCTATGTGACCATCTGAATACTAAAATTGGGGGACTCGCATCCGGAGTCAGGGTCCTTGGGATCTGTGTCTCTCTGACACCATCTGAATACTAATATTGGGGGACTTGCATCCAGAGTCAGGGTCCTTAGGGATCTGTGTCTATGTGGCCATCTGAATACTCATATTGGGGGACTTGCATCCGGAGTCAGGGTCCTTGGGGATCTGTGTCTATGTGACCATCTGAATACTAATATTGGGGAACTCGCATCCGGAGTCAGGGTCCTTGGGGATCTGTGTCTAAGTGACCATCTGAATACTAATATTGGGGGACCCACATCTGGAGTCAGGGTCCTTGGGGATCTGTGTCTCTCTGCCACCATCTGAATACTAATATTGGGGGACATGAATCCGGAGTCAGGGTCCTTGGAGATCTGTGTCTATGTGACCATCTGAATACTAATATTGGGGGACTTGCATCCGGAGTCAGGGTCCTTGGGGATCTGTGTCTATGTGACCATCTGAATACTAATAATGGGGGACTCGCATCCGGAGTCAGGGTCCTTGGGGATCTGTGTCTATGTGACTATCTGAATACTAATATTGGGGGACTCGCATCTGGAGTCAGGGTCCTTAGGGATCTCAGTCTCTCTGCCACCATCTGAATACTAATATTGGGAGTCTTGCATCCGGAGTCAGGGTCCTTGGGGATCTGTGTCTATGTGATCATCTGAATACTAATATTGGGGGACTCGCATCCGGAGTCAGGGTCCTTGGGGATCTGTGTCTCTCTGCCACCATCTGAATACTAATATTTGGGGACTCGCATCTGGAGTCAGGATCCTTGGGGATCTCTGTCTATGTGACCATCTGAATACTAATATTGGGGGACTTGCATCTGGAGTCAGGGTCCTTCGGGATCTGTGTCTATGTGACCATCTGAATACTAATATTGGGGGACACACATCTGGAGTCAGGATCCTTGAGGATCTGTGTCTCTCTGACACCATCTGAATACTAATATTGGGGCACTCGCATCCGGAGTCAGGGTCCTTGGAGATCTGTGTCTATGTGACCATCTGAATACTAATATTGAGGGACTCGCATCTGGAGTCAGGGTCCTTAGGGATCTTTGTCTATGTGACCATCTGAATACTAATATTGGGGGAGTTGCATCCGGAGTCAGGGTCCTTGGGGATCTGTGTCTATGTGACCATCTGAATACTAATATTGGGGGACTCGCATCCGGAGTCAGGGTCCTTGGGGATCTGTGTCTCTCTGACACCATCTGAATACTAATATTGGGGGACTTGCATCCAGAGTCAGGGTCCTTAGGGATCTGTGTCTATGTGGCCATCTGAATACTAATATTGGGGGACTTGCATCCGGAGTCAGGGTCCTTGGGGATCTGTGTCTATGTGACCATCTGAATACTAATATTGGGGAACTCGCATCCGGAGTCAGGGTCCTTGGGGATCTGTGTCTATGTGACCATCTGAATACTAATATTGGGGGACCCACATTTGGAGTCAGGGTCCTTGGGGATCTGTGTCTCTCTTCCACCATCTGAATACTAATATTGGGGGACATGAATCCGGAGTCAGGGTCCTTGGGGATCTGTGTCTATGTGACCATCTGAATACTAATATTGGGGGACTTGCATCCGGAGTCAGGGTCCTTGGGGATCTGTGTCTATGTGACCATCTGAATACTAATATTGGGGGACTCGCATCTGGAGTCAGGGTCCTTAGGTATCTCTGTCTCTCTGCCACCATCTGAATACTAATATTGGGAGTCTTGCATCCAGAGTCAGGGTCCTTGGGGATCTGTGTCTATGTGACCATCTGAATACTAATATTGGGGGACTCGCATCCGGAGTCAGGGTCCTTGGGGATCTCTGTCTCTCTGCCACCATCTGAATACTAATATTTGGGGACTCGCATCCGGAGTCAGGATCCTTGGGGATCTCTGTCTATGTGACCATCTGAATACTAATATTGGGGGACTTGCATCTGGAGTCAGGGTCCTTCGGGATCTGTGTCTATGTGACCATCTGAATACTAATATTGGGGGACACACATCTGGAGTCAGGATCCTTGAGGATCTGTGTCTCTCTGACACCATCTGAATACTAATATTGGGGGGCTCGCATCCGTAGTCAGGGTCCTTGGAGATCTGTGTCTATGTGACCATCTGAATACTAATATTGAGGGACTCGCATCTGGAGTCAGGGTCCTTAGGGATCTGTGTCTATGTAACCATCTGAATACTAATATTGGGGGAGTCGCATCCGGAGTCAGGGTCCTTGGGGATCTGTGTCTATGTGACCATCTGAATACTAATATTGGGGGACTCGCATCCGGAGTCAGGGTCCTTGGGGATCTGTGTCTCTCTGACACCATCTGAATACTAATATTGGGGGACTTGCATCCAGAGTCAGGGTCCTTAGGGATCTGTGTCTATGTGGCCATCTGAATACTAATATTGGGGGACTTGCATCCGGAGTCAGGGTCCTTGGGGATCTGTGTCTATGTGACCATCTGAATACTAATATTGGGGAACTCGCATCCGGAGTCAGGGTCCTTGGGGATCTGTGTCTCTCTTCCACCATCTGAATACTAATATTGGGGGACATGAATCCGGAGTCAGGGTCCTTGGGGATCTGTGTCTATGTGACCATCTGAATACTAATATTGGGGGACTTGCATCCGGAGTCAGGGTCCTTGGGGATCTGTGTCTATGTGACCATCTGAATACTAATATTGGGGGACTCGCATCTGGAGTCAGGGTCCTTAGGTATCTCTGTCTTTCTGCCACCATCTGAATACTAATATTGGGAGTCTTGCATCCAGAGTCAGGGTCCTTGGGGATCTGTGTCTATGTGACCATCTGAATACTAATATTGGGGGACTCGCATCCGGAGTCAGGGTCCTTGGGGATCTCTGTCTCTCTGCCACCATCTGAATACTAATATTTGGGGACTCGCATCCGGAGTCAGGATCCTTGGGGATCTCTGTCTATGTGACCATCTGAATACTAATATTGGGGGACTTGCATCTGGAGTCAGGGTCCTTCGGGATCTGTGTCTATGTGACCATCTGAATACTAATATTGGGGGACACACATCTGGAGTCAGGATCCTTGAGGATCTGTGTCTCTCTGACACCATCTGAATACTAATATTGGGGGGCTCGCATCCGTAGTCAGGGTCCTTGGAGATCTGTGTCTATGTGACCATCTGAATACTAATATTGAGGGACTCGCATCTGGAGTCAGGGTCCTTAGGGATCTGTGTCTATGTAACCATCTGAATACTAATATTGGGGGAGTCGCATCCGGAGTCAGGGTCCTTGGGGATCTGTGTCTATGTGACCATCTGAATACTAATATTGGGGGACTCGCATCCGGAGTCAGGGTCCTTGGGGATCTGTGTCTCTCTGACACCATCTGAATACTAATATTGGGGGACTTGCATCCAGAGTCAGGGTCCTTAGGGATCTGTGTCTATGTGGCCATCTGAATACTAATATTGGGGGACTTGCATCCGGAGTCAGGGTCCTTGGGGATCTGTGTCTATGTGACCATCTGAATACTAATATTGGGGAACTCGCATCCGGAGTCAGGGTCCTTGGGGATCTGTGTCTATGTGACAATCTGAATACTAATATTGGGGGACCCACATCTGGAGTCAGGGTCCTTGGGGATCTGTGACTCTCTTCCACCATCTGAATACTAATATTGGGGGACGTGAATCCGGAGTCAGGGTCCTTGGGGATCTGTGTCTATGTGACCATCTGAATACTAATATTGGGGGACTTACATCCGGAGTCAGGGTCCTTGGGGATCTGTGTCTATGTGACCATCTGAATACTAATATTGGGGGACTCGCATCCGGAGTCAAGGTCCTTGGGGATCTCTGTCTCTCTGCCACCATCTGAATACTAATATTTGGGGACTCGCATCCGGAGTCAGGATCCTTGGGGATCTCTGTCTATGTGACCATCCGAATACTAATATTGGGGGACTTGCATCTTGAGTCAGGGTCCTTTGGGATCTGTGTCTATGTGAGCATCTGAATACTAATATTGGGGGACACACATCTGGAGTCAGGATCCATGAGGATCTGTGTCCCTCTGACACCATCTGAATACTAATATTGGGGGACTTGCATCTGGAGTCAGGCTCCTTGGGGATCTGTGTCTATGTGAAAATCTGAATACCAATATTGGGGGACTCGCATCCGGAGTCAGGATCCTTGGGGATCTGTGTCTCTCTGACACCATCTGAATACTAATATTGGGGGACTCGCATCCGGAGTCAGGGTCCTTGGAGATCTGTGTCTATGTGACCATCTGAATACTAATATTGGGGGACTTGCATTTGGAGTCAGGATCCTTGGGGATCTCTGTCTATGTGACCATCTGAATACTAATATTGGGGGACTTGCATCCAGAGTCAGAGACCTTAGGGATCTGTGTCTATGTGACCATCTGAATACTAATATTGGGGGACTTGCATTAAGAGTCAGGGTACTTAGGGATCTCTGTCTCTCTGCCACCATCTGAATACTAATATTGGGAGTCTTGCATCCGGAGTCAGGGTCCTTGGGGATCTGTGTCTATGTGACCATCTGAATACTAATATTGGGGGACTCGCATCCGGATTCAGGGTCCTTGGGGATCTCTGTCTCTCTGCCACCATCTGAATACTAATATTTGGGGACTCGCATCCGGAGTCAGGATCCTTGGGGATCTCTGTCTATGTGACCATCTGAATACTAATATTGGGGGACTTGCTACTGGAGTCAGGGTCCTTCGGGATCTGTGTCTATGTGACCATCTGAATACTAATATTGGGGGACACACATCTGGAGTCAGGATGCTTGAGGATCTGTGTCTCTCTGACACCATCTGAATACTAATATTGGGGGACTCGCATCCGGAGTCAGGGTCCTTGGAGATCTGTGTCTATGTGACCATCTGAATACTAATATTGACGGACTCGCATCTGGAGTCAGGGTCCTTGGAGATCTGTGTCTATGTGACCATCTGAATACTAATATTGAGGGACTTGCATCTGGAGTCAGGATCCTTGGGGATCTCTGTCTATGTGACCATCTGAATACTAATATTGGGGGACTTGCATCCAGAGTCAGGGTCCTTAGGGATCTGTGTCTATGTGACCATCTGAATACTAATATGGGGGGACTTGCATCCAGAGTCAGGGTACTTGGGGATCTCTGTCTCTCTGCCACCATCTGAATTCTAATATTGGGGGCCTTGGTTCCGGAGTCAGGGTCCTTGGGGATCTGTGTCTCTCTTTCTGCCACCACCTGAATACTAATATTGGGGGACTCACATCCAGAGTCAGGGTCCTTGGGGATCTGTGTCTCTCTGCCACCATCTGAATACTAACATTGGGGGACTCGCATCTGGAGTCAGGGTCCTTGGGGATCTGTGTCTCTCTGAAACCATCTGAATACTAATATTGGGGGACTTGCATCTGGAGTCAGGATCCTTAGGGATCTATGTCTCTCTTTCTGCCACCACCTGAATACTAATATTGGGGGACTCACATCCAGAGTCAGGGTCCTTTGGGATCTGTGTCTCTCTGCCACCATCTGAATACTAACATTGGGGGACTTGCATCTGGAGTCAGGGTCCTTGGGGATCTGTGTCTCTCTGCCACCATCTGAATACTAATATTGGGGGACTTGCATCTGGAGTCAGAGACCTTAGGGATCTGTGTCTATGTGACCATCTGAATACTAATATTGGGGGACACACATCTGGAGTCAGGATCCTTGAGGATCTGTGTCTCTCTGACACCATCTGAATACTAATATTGGGGCACTCGCATCCGGAGTCAGGGTCCTTGGGGATCTGTGTCTATGTGACCATCTGAATACTAATATTGGGGGACTCGCATCTGGAGTCAGGGTCCTTAGGGATCTCTGTCTCTCTGCCACCATCTGAATACTAATATTGGGAGTCTTGCATCCGGAGTCAGGGTCCTTGGGGATCTGTGTCTATGTGACCATCTGAATACTAATATTGGGGGACTCGCATCCGGAGTCAAGGTCCTTGGGGATCTCTGTCTCTCTGCCACCATCTGAATACTAATATTTGGGGACTCGCATCCGGAGTCAGGGTCCTTGGGGATCTGTGTCTATGTGACCATCTGAATACTAATAATGGGGGACTCGCATCCGGAGTCAGGGTCCTTGGGAATCTGTGTCTATGTGACCATCTGAATACTAATATTGGGGGATTCGCATCTGGAGTCAGGGTCCTTGGGGATCTGTGTCTATGTGACCATCTGAATACTAATATTGGGGGACTCGCATCCGGAGTCAGGGTCCTTGGGGATCTCTGTCTCTCTGCCACCATCTGAATACTAATATTGGGGGACTTGCATCTGGAGTCAGGGTCTTTGGGGATCTGTGTCTCTCTTTCTGCCACCACCTGAATACTAATATTGGGGGACTCACATCCAGAGTCAGGGTACTTGGGGATCTGTGTCTCTCTGCCACCATCTGATTACTAACATTGGGGGACTCACATTTGGAGTCAGGGTCCTTGGGGATCTGTGTCTCTCTGCCACCATCTGAATGCTAACATTGGGGGACTCGCATCTGGAGTCAGGGTCCTTGGGGATCTGTTTCTCTCTGCCACAATCTGAATACTAATATTGGGAGTCTTGCATCTGGAGTCTTTGTCCTTGGGGATCTGTGTCTATGTGACCATCTGAATACTAATATTGGGGGACTCGCATCTGGAGTCAGGGTCCTTAGGGATCTGTGTCTATGTGACCATCTGAATACTAATATTGGGGGACTCGCATCAGAGTCAGGGTCCTTGGGGATCTGTGTCTATGTGACCATCTGAATACTAATATTGGGGGACTCGCATCTGGAGTCAGGGTCCTTGGGGATCTGTGTCTATGTGACCATCTGAATAGTAATATTGTGTGATTCACATCCGGAGTCAGGGTCCTTGGAGATCTGTATCTATGTGACCATCTGAATACTAATATTGGGGGAGTTGCATCCGGAGTCAGGGTCCATGGAGATCTGTGTCTATGTGACCATCTGAATACTAATATTGGGGGACTCGCATCCGGAGTCAGGGTCCTTGGAGATCTGTGTCTATGTGACCATCTGAATACTAATATTGGGGGAGTCGCATCCGGAATCAGGGTCCTTAGGGATCTGTGTCTATGTGACCATCTGAATACTAATATTGGGGGACTTGCATCTGGAGTCAGGGTCCTTGGAGATCTGTGTCTATGTGACCATCTGAATACTAATATTGGGGGAGTCGCATCTGGAATCAGGGTCCTTAGGGATCTCTGTCTATGTGACCATCTGAATACTAATATTGGGGGACTCGCATCTGGAGTCAGGGTCCTTGGGGATCTGTGTCTATGTGACCATCTGAATACTAATATTGGGGGACTCGCATCTGGAGTCAGGCTCCTTGGGGATCTGTGTCTATGTGACCATCTGAATACTAATATTGGGGGACTCGCATCCGGAGTCAGGATTCTTGGGGATCTGTGTCTCTCTGACACCATCTGAATACTAATATTGGGGGACTTGCATCCGGAGTCAGGGTCCTTGGAGATCTGTGTCTATGTGACCATCTGAATACTAATATTGGGGGACCCGCATCCAGAGTCAGGGTCCTTGGAGATCTGTGTCTATGTGACCATCTGAATACTAATATTGGGGGACTTGAATTTGGAGTCAGGATCCTTGGGGATCTCTGTCTATGTGACCATCTGAATACTAATATTGGGGGACTTGCATCCAGAGTCAGGGACCTTAGGGATCTGTGTCTATGTGACCATCTGAATACTAATATTGGGAGTCTTGCATCTGGAGTCAGGGTCCTTAGGGATCTCTGTCTATGTGACCATCTGAATACTAATATTGGGAGTCTTGCATCTGGAGTCAGGGTCCTTGGGATCTGTGTCTATGTGACCATCTAAATACTAATATTGAGGGACTCGCATCTGGAGTCAGGGTCCTTAGGGATCTGTGTCTATGTGACCATCTGAATACTAATATTGGGGGAGTCGCATCCGGAGTCAGGGTCCTTGGGGATCTGTGTCTATGTGACCATCTGAATACTAATATTGGGGGACTCGCATCCGGAGTCAGGATTCTTGGGGATCTGTGTCTCTCTGACACCATCTGAATACTAATATTGGGGGACTTGCATCCAGAGTCAGGGTCCTTGGATATCTGTGTCTATGTGACCATCTGAATACTAATATTGGGGGACTCGCATCTGGAGTCAGGGTCCTTGGAGATCTGTGTCTATGTGACCATCTGAATACTAATATTGGGGGACTTGCATTTGGAGTCAGGATCCTTGGGGATCTCTGTCTATGTGACCATCTGAATACTAATATTGGGGGACTTGCATCCAGAGTCAGGGACCTTAGGGATCTGTGTCTATGTGACCATTTGAATACTAATATTGGGGGACTTGCATTAAGAGTCAGGGTACTTGGGGATCTCTGTCTCTCTGCCACCATCTGAATACTAATATTGGGGGACTTGGATCCGGAGTCAGGGTCCCTGGGGATCTGTGTCTCTCTTTCTGCCACCACCTGAATACTAATATTGGGGGACTCACATCCAGAGTCAGGGTCCTTGGGGATCTGTGTCTCTCTGCCACCATCTGAATACTAACATTGGGGGACTTGCATCTGGAGTCAGGGTCCTTGGGGATCTGTGTCTCTCTGCCACCATCTGAATACTAATATTGGGGGACTTGCATCTGGAGTCAGGATCCTTAGGGATCTATGTCTCTCTTTCTGCCACGACCTGAATACTAATATTGGGGGACTCACATCCAGAGTCAGGGTCCTTGGGGATCTGTGTCTCTCTGCCACCATCTGAATGCTAACATTGGGGGACTCGCATCTGGAGTCAGGGCTCTTTGGGATCTGTGTCTCTCTGCCACAATCTGAATACTAATATTGGGAGTCTTGCATCTGGAGTCAGGGTCCTTGGGGATCTGTGTCTATGTGACCATCTAAATACTAATATTGAGGGACTCGCATCTGGAGTCAGGGTCCTTAGGGATCTGTGTCTATGTGACCATCTGAATACTAATATTGGGGGAGTCGCATCCGGAGTCAGGGTCCTTGGGGATCTGTGTCTATGTGACCATCTGAATACTAAAATTGGGGGACTCGCATCCGGAGTCAGGGTCCTTGGGATCTGTGTCTCTCTGACACCATCTGAATACTAATATTGGGGGACTTGCATCCAGAGTCAGGGTCCTTAGGGATCTGTGTCTATGTGGCCATCTGAATACTCATATTGGGGGACTTGCATCCGGAGTCAGGGTCCTTGGGGATCTGTGTCTATGTGACCATCTGAATACTAATATTGGGGAACTCGCATCCGGAGTCAGGGTCCTTGGGGATCTGTGTCTAAGTGACCATCTGAATACTAATATTGGGGGACCCACATCTGGAGTCAGGGTCCTTGGGGATCTGTGTCGCTCTGCCACCATCTGAATACTAATATTGGGGGACATGAATCCGGAGTCAGGGTCCTTGGAGATCTGTGTCTATGTGACCATCTGAATACTAATATTGGGGGACTTGCATCCGGAGTCAGGGTCCTTGGGGATCTGTGTCTATGTGACCATCTGAATACTAATAATGGGGGACTCGCATCCGGAGTCAGGGTCCTTGGGGATCTGTGTCTATGTGACTATCTGAATACTAATATTGGGGGACTCGCATCTGGAGTCAGGGTCCTTAGGGATCTCAGTCTCTCTGCCACCATCTGAATACTAATATTGGGAGTCTTGCATCCGGAGTCAGGGTCCTTGGGGATCTGTGTCTATGTGATCATCTGAATACTAATATTGGGGGACTCGCATCCGGAGTCAGGGTCCTTGGGGATCTGTGTCTCTCTGCCACCATCTGAATACTAATATTTGGGGACTCGCATCTGGAGTCAGGATCCTTGGGGATCTCTGTCTATGTGACCATCTGAATACTAATATTGGGGGACTTGCATCTGGAGTCAGGGTCCTTCGGGATCTGTGTCTATGTGACCATCTGAATACTAATATTGGGGGACACACATCTGGAGTCAGGATCCTTGAGGATCTGTGTCTCTCTGACACCATCTGAATACTAATATTGGGGCACTCGCATCCGGAGTCAGGGTCCTTGGAGATCTGTGTCTATGTGACCATCTGAATACTAATATTGAGGGACTCGCATCTGGAGTCAGGGTCCTTAGGGATCTTTGTCTATGTGACCATCTGAATACTAATATTGGGGGAGTTGCATCCGGAGTCAGGGTCCTTGGGGATCTGTGTCTATGTGACCATCTGAATACTAATATTGGGGGACTCGCATCCGGAGTCAGGGTCCTTGGGGATCTGTGTCTCTCTGACACCATCTGAATACTAATATTGGGGGACTTGCATCCAGAGTCAGGGTCCTTAGGGATCTGTGTCTATGTGGCCATCTGAATACTAATATTGGGGGACTTGCATCCGGAGTCAGGGTCCTTGGGGATCTGTGTCTATGTGACCATCTGAATACTAATATTGGGGAACTCGCATCCGGAGTCAGGGTCCTTGGGGATCTGTGTCTATGTGACCATCTGAATACTAATATTGGGGGACCCACATTTGGAGTCAGGGTCCTTGGGGATCTGTGTCTCTCTTCCACCATCTGAATACTAATATTGGGGGACATGAATCCGGAGTCAGGGTCCTTGGGGATCTGTGTCTATGTGACCATCTGAATACTAATATTGGGGGACTTGCATCCGGAGTCAGGGTCCTTGGGGATCTGTGTCTATGTGACCATCTGAATACTAATATTGGGGGACTCGCATCTGGAGTCAGGGTCCTTAGGTATCTCTGTCTCTCTGCCACCATCTGAATACTAATATTGGGAGTCTTGCATCCAGAGTCAGGGTCCTTGGGGATCTGTGTCTATGTGACCATCTGAATACTAATATTGGGGGACTCGCATCCGGAGTCAGGGTCCTTGGGGATCTCTGTCTCTCTGCCACCATCTGAATACTAATATTTGGGGACTCGCATCCGGAGTCAGGATCCTTGGGGATCTCTGTCTATGTGACCATCTGAATACTAATATTGGGGGACTTGCATCTGGAGTCAGGGTCCTTCGGGATCTGTGTCTATGTGACCATCTGAATACTAATATTGGGGGACACACATCTGGAGTCAGGATCCTTGAGGATCTGTGTCTCTCTGACACCATCTGAATACTAATATTGGGGGGCTCGCATCCGTAGTCAGGGTCCTTGGAGATCTGTGTCTATGTGACCATCTGAATGCTAATATTGAGGGACTCGCATCTGGAGTCAGGGTCCTTAGGGATCTGTGTCTATGTAACCATCTGAATACTAATATTGGGGGAGTCGCATCCGGAGTCAGGGTCCTTGGGGATCTGTGTCTATGTGACCATCTGAATACTAATATTGGGGGACTCGCATCCGGAGTCAGGGTCCTTGGGGATCTGTGTCTCTCTGACACCATCTGAATACTAATATTGGGGGACTTGCATCCAGAGTCAGGGTCCTTAGGGATCTGTGTCTATGTGGCCATCTGAATACTAATATTGGGGGACTTGCATCCGGAGTCAGGGTCCTTGGGGATCTGTGTCTATGTGACCATCTGAATACTAATATTGGGGAACTCGCATCCGGAGTCAGGGTCCTTGGGGATCTGTGTCTATGTGACAATCTGAATACTAATATTGGGGGACCCACATCTGGAGTCAGGGTCCTTGGGGATCTGTGACTCTCTTCCACCATCTGAATACTAATATTGGGGGACGTGAATCCGGAGTCAGGGTCCTTGGGGATCTGTGTCTATGTGACCATCTGAATACTAATATTGGGGGACTTACATCCGGAGTCAGGGTCCTTGGGGATCTGTGTCTATGTGACCATCTGAATACTAATATTGGGGGACTCGCATCCGGAGTCAAGGTCCTTGGGGATCTCTGTCTCTCTGCCACCATCTGAATACTAATATTTGGGGACTCGCATCCGGAGTCAGGATCCTTGGGGATCTCTGTCTATGTGACCATCCGAATACTAATATTGGGGGACTTGCATCTTGAGTCAGGGTCCTTTGGGATCTGTGTCTATGTGAGCATCTGAATACTAATATTGGGGGACACACATCTGGAGTCAGGATCCATGAGGATCTGTGTCCCTCTGACACCATCTGAATACTAATATTGGGGGACTTGCATCTGGAGTCAGGCTCCTTGGGGATCTGTGTCTATGTGACCATCTGAATACCAATATTGGGGGACTCGCATCCGGAGTCAGGATCCTTGGGGATCTGTGTCTCTCTGACACCATCTGAATACTAATATTGGGGGACTCGCATCCGGAGTCAGGGTCCTTGGAGATCTGTGTCTATGTGACCATCTGAATACTAATATTGGGGGACTTGCATTTGGAGTCAGGATCCTTGGGGATCTCTGTCTATGTGACCATCTGAATACTAATATTGGGGGACTTGCATCCAGAGTCAGAGACCTTAGGGATCTGTGTCTATGTGACCATCTGAATACTAATATTGGGGGACTTGCATTAAGAGTCAGGGTACTTAGGGATCTCTGTCTCTCTGCCACCATCTGAATACTAATATTGGGAGTCTTGCATCCGGAGTCAGGGTCCTTGGGGATCTGTGTCTATGTGACCATCTGAATACTAATATTGGGGGACTCGCATCCGGATTCAGGGTCCTTGGGGATCTCTGTCTCTCTGCCACCATCTGAATACTAATATTTGGGGACTCGCATCCGGAGTCAGGATCCTTGGGGATCTCTGTCTATGTGACCATCTGAATACTAATATTGGGGGACTTGCTACTGGAGTCAGGGTCCTTCGGGATCTGTGTCTATGTGACCATCTGAATACTAATATTGGGGGACACACATCTGGAGTCAGGATGCTTGAGGATCTGTGTCTCTCTGACACCATCTGAATACTAATATTGGGGGACTCGCATCCGGAGTCAGGGTCCTTGGAGATCTGTGTCTATGTGACCATCTGAATACTAATATTGACGGACTCGCATCTGGAGTCAGGGTCCTTGGAGATCTGTGTCTATGTGACCATCTGAATACTAATATTGAGGGACTTGCATCTGGAGTCAGGATCCTTGGGGATCTCTGTCTATGTGACCATCTGAATACTAATATTGGGGGACTTGCATCCAGAGTCAGGGTCCTTAGGGATCTGTGTCTATGTGACCATCTGAATACTAATATGGGGGGACTTGCATCCAGAGTCAGGGTACTTGGGGATCTCTGTCTCTCTGCCACCATCTGAATACTAATATTGGGGGCCTTGGTTCCGGAGTCAGGGTCCTTGGGGATCTGTGTCTCTCTTTCTGCCACCACCTGAATACTAATATTGGGGGACTCACATCCAGAGTCAGGGTCCTTGGGGATCTGTGTCTCTCTGCCACCATCTGAATACTAACATTGGGGGACTCGCATCTGGAGTCAGGGTCCTTGGGGATCTGTGTCTCTCTGAAACCATCTGAATACTAATATTGGGGGACTTGCATCTGGAGTCAGGATCCTTAGGGATCTATGTCTCTCTTTCTGCCACCACCTGAATACTAATATTGGGGGACTCACATCCAGAGTCAGGGTCCTTTGGGATCTGTGTCTCTCTGCCACCATCTGAATACTAACATTGGGGGACTTGCATCTGGAGTCAGGGTCCTTGGGGATCTGTGTCTCTCTGCCACCATCTGAATACTAATATTGGGGGACTTGCATCTGGAGTCAGAGACCTTAGGGATCTGTGTCTATGTGACCATCTGAATACTAATATTGGGGGACTTGCATTAAGAGTCAGGGTACTTAGGGATCTCTGTCTCTCTGCCACCATCTGAATACTAATATTGGGAGTCTTGCATCCGGAGTCAGGGTCCTTGGGGATCTGTGTCTATGTGACCATCTGAATACTAATATTGGGGGACTCGCATCCGGATTCAGGGTCCTTGGGGATCTCTGTCTCTCTGCCACCATCTGAATACTAATATTTGGGGACTCGCATCCGGAGTCAGGATCCTTGGGGATCTCTGTCTATGTGACCATCTGAATACTAATATTGGGGGACTTGCTACTGGAGTCAGGGTCCTTCGGGATCTGTGTCTATGTGACCATCTGAATACTAATATTGGGGGACACACATCTGGAGTCAGGATGCTTGAGGATCTGTGTCTCTCTGACACCATCTGAATACTAATATTGGGGGACTCGCATCCGGAGTCAGGGTCCTTGGAGATCTGTGTCTATGTGACCATCTGAATACTAATATTGACGGACTCGCATCTGGAGTCAGGGTCCTTGGAGATCTGTGTCTATGTGACCATCTGAATACTAATATTGAGGGACTTGCATCTGGAGTCAGGATCCTTGGGGATCTCTGTCTATGTGACCATCTGAATACTAATATTGGGGCACTTGCATCCAGAGTCAGGGTCCTTAGGGATCTGTGTCTATGTGACCATCTGAATACTAATATGGGGGGACTTGCATCCAGAGTCAGGGTACTTGGGGATCTCTGTCTCTCTGCCACCATCTGAATACTAATATTGGGGGCCTTGGTTCCGGAGTCAGGGTCCTTGGGGATCTGTGTCTCTCTTTCTGCCACCACCTGAATACTAATATTGGGGGACTCACATCCAGAGTCAGGGTCCTTGGGGATCTGTGTCTCTCTGCCACCATCTGAATACTAACATTGGGGGACTCGCATCTGGAGTCAGGGTCCTTGGGGATCTGTGTCTCTCTGAAACCATCTGAATACTAATATTGGGGGACTTGCATCTGGAGTCAGGATCCTTAGGGATCTATGTCTCTCTTTCTGCCACCACCTGAATACTAATATTGGGGGACTCACATCCAGAGTCAGGGTCCTTTGGGATCTGTGTCTCTCTGCCACCATCTGAATACTAACATTGGGGGACTTGCATCTGGAGTCAGGGTCCTTGGGGATCTGTGTCTCTCTGCCACCATCTGAATACTAATATTGGGGGACTTGCATCTGGAGTCAGGATCCTTAGGGATCTATGTCTCTCTTTCTGCCACCACCTGAATACTAATATTGGGGGACTCACATCCAGAGTCAGGGTCCTTGGGGATCTGTTCTCTCTGCCACCATCTGAATGCTAACATTGGGGGACTTGTATCGGGAGTCAGGGTCCTTGGGGATCTGTGTCTCTCTGCCACCATCTGAATACTAATATTGGGGGACTTGCATCTGGAGTCAGGATCCTTAGGGATCTATGTCTCTTTTTCTGCCACCACCTGAATACTAATATTGGGGGACTCACATCCAGAGTCAGGGCTCTTGGGGATCAGTGTCACTCTGCCACAATCTGAATACTAATATTGGGAGTCTTGCATCTGGAGTCAGGGTCCTTGGGGATCTGTTTCTATGTGACCATCTGAATACTAATATTGAGGGACTCGCATCTGGAGTCAGGGTCCTTAGGGATCTGTGTCTATGTGACCATCTGAATACTAATATTGGGGGACTCGCATCCGGAGTCAGGGTCCTTGGGGATCTGTGTCTCTCTGACACCATCTGAATACTAATATTGGGGGACATGCATCCAGAGTTAGGGTCCTTAGGGATCTGTGTCTATGTGGCCATCTGAATACTAATATTGGGGAACTCGCATCCGGAGTCAGGGTCCTTGGGGATCTGTGTCTATGTGACCATCTGAATACGAATATTGGGGGACCCACATCTGGAGTCAGGGTCCTTGGGGATCTGTGTCTCTCTGCCACCATCTGAATACTAATATTGGGGGACTTGCATCCGGAGTCAGGGTCCTTGGGGATCTGTGTCTATGTGACCATCTGAATACTAATATTGGGGGACTTGCATCCGGAGTCTGGGTCCTTGGGGATCTGTGTCTATGTGACCATCTGAATACTAATAATGGGGGACTCGCATCCGGAGTCAGGGTCCTTGGGGATCTGTGTCTATGTGACCATCTGAATACTAATATTGGGGGACTCGCATCTGGAGTCAGGGTCCTTAGGGATCTCTGTCTCTCTACCACCATCTGAATACTAATATTGGGAGTCTTGCATCCGGAGTCAGGGTCCTTGGGGATCTGTGTCTATGTGACCATCTGAATACTAATATGTTGGGACTAGCATCCGGAGTCAGGGTCCTTGGGGATCTCTGGCTCTCTGCCACCATCTGAATACTAATATTTGGGGACTCACATCCGGAGTCAGGATCCTTGGGGATCTCTGTCTATGTGACCATCTGAATACTAATATTGGGGGACTCGCATCCGGAGTCAGGGTCCTTGGAGATCTGTGTCTATGTGACCATCTGAATACTAATATTGGGGGACTCGCATCCGGAGTCAGGGTCCTTGGAGATCTGTGTCTATGTGACCATCTGAATACTAATATTGGGGGAGTCGCATCCGGAATCAGGGTCCTTAGGGATCTGTGTCTATGTGACCATCTGAATACTAATATTGGGGGACTCGCATCTGGAGTCAGGGTCCTTGGAGATCTGTGTCTATGTGACCATCTGAATACTAATATTGGGGGACTCGCATCTGGAGTCAGGGTCCTTGGAGATCTGTGTCTATGTGACCATCTGAATACTAATATTGGGGGACTTGCATTTGGAGTCAGGATCCTTGGGGATCTCTGTCTATGAGACCATCTGAATACTAATATTGGGGGACTTGCATCCAGAGTCAGCGACCTTAGGGATCTGTGTCTATGTGACCATCTGAATACTAATATTGGGGGACTTGCATTTGGAGTCAGTGTCCTTAGGGATCTCTGTCTCTCTGCCACCATCTGAATACAAATATTGGGAGTCTTGCATCCGGAGTGAGGGTCCTTGGGGATCTGTGTCTATGTGACCATCTGAATACTAATATTGGGGGACTCGCATCTGGAGTCAGGGTCCTTAGGGATCTCTGTCTCTGCCACCATCTGAATACTAATATTGGGAGTCTTGCATCCGGAGTCAGGGTCCTTGGGGATCTGTGTCTATGTGACCATCTGAATACTAATATTGGGGGACTCGCATCCCGAGTCAGGGTCCTTGGGGATCTCTGTCTCTCTGCCACCATCTGAATACTAATATTTGGGGACTCGTATCCGGAGTCAGGATCCTTGGGGATCTCTGTCTATGTGACCATCTGAATACTAATATTGGGGGACTTGCATCTTGAGTCAGGGTCCTTCGGGATCTGTGTCTATGTGAGCATCTGAATACTAATATTGGGGGACTTGCATCCTGAGTCAGCGACCTTAGGGATCTGTGTCTATGTGACCATCTGAATACTAATATTGGGGGACTTGCATTAAGTGTCAGGGTACTTAGGGATCTCTGTCTCTCTGCCACCATCTGAATACTAATATTGGGAGTCTTGCATCCGGAGTCAGGGTCCTTGGGGATCTGTGTCTATGTGACCATCTGAATACTAATATTGGGGGACTCGCATCCGGAGTCAGGGTCCTTGGGGATCTCTGTCTCTCTGCCACCATCTGAATACTAATATTTGGGGACTCGCATCCGGAGTCAGGATCCTTGGGGATCTCTGTCTATGTGACCATCTGAATACTAATATTGGGGGACTTGCATCTGGAGTCAGGGTCCTTCGGGATCTGTGTCTATGTGACCATCTGAATACTAATATTGGGGGACACACATCTGGAGTCAGGATGCTTGAGGATCTGTGTCTCTCTGACACCATCTGAATACTAATATTGGGGGACTCGCATCCGGAGTCAGGGTCCTTGGAGATCTGTGTCTATGTGACCATCTGAATACTAATATTGAGGGACTCGCATCTGGAGTCAGGGTCCTTGGAGATCTGTGTCTATGTGACCATCTGAATACTAATATTGAGGGACTTGCATCTGGAGTCAGGATCCTTGGGGATCTCTGTCTATGTGACCATCTGAATACTAATATTGGGGGACTTGCATCCAGAGTCAGGGTCCTTAGGGATCTGTGTCTATGTGACCATCTGAATACTAATATGGGGGGACTTGCATCCAGAGTCAGGGTACTTGGGGATCTCTGTCTCTCTGCCACCATCTGAATACTAATATTGGGGGACTTGGGTCCGGAGTCAGGGTCCTTGGGGATCTGTGTCTCTCTTTCTGCCACCACCTGAATACTAATATTGGGGGACTCACATCCAGAGTCAGGGTCCTTGGGGATCTGTGTCTCTCTGCCACCATCTGAATACTAACATTGGGGGACTCGCATCTGGAGTCAGGGTCCTTGGGGATCTGTGTCTCTCTGCCACCATCTGAATACTAATATTGGGGGACTTGCGTCTGGGGTCAGGATCCTTAGGGATCTATGTCTCTCTTTCTGCCACCACCTGAATACTAATATTGGGGGACTCACATCCAGAGTCAGGGTCCTTTGGGATCTGTGTCTCTCTGCCACCATCTGAATACTAACATTGGGGGACTTGCATCTGGAGTCAGGGTCCTTGGGGATCTGTGTCTCTCTGCCACCATCTGAATACTAATATTGGGGGACTTGCATCTGGAGTCAGAGACCTTAGGGATCTGTGTCTATGTGACCATCTGAATACTAATATTGGGGGACTTGCATTAAGAGTCAGGGTACTTAGGGATCTCTGTCTCTCTGCCACCATCTGAATACTAATATTGGGAGTCTTGCATCCGGAGTCAGGGTCCTTGGGGATCTGTGTCTATGTGACCATCTGAATACTAATATTGGGGGACTCGCATCCGGATTCAGGGTCCTTGGGGATCTCTGTCTCTCTGCCACCATCTGAATACTAATATTTGGGGACTCGCATCCGGAGTCAGGATCCTTGGGGATCTCTGTCTATGTGACCATCTGAATACTAATATTGGGGGACTTGCTACTGGAGTCAGGGACCTTCGGGATCTGTGTCTATGTGACCATCTGAATACTAATATTGGGGGACACACATCTGGAGTCAGGATGCTTGAGGATCTGTGTCTCTCTGACACCATCTGAATACTAATATTGGGGGACTCGCATCCGGAGTCAGGGTCCTTGGAGATCTGTGTCTATGTGACCATCTGAATACTAATATTGACGGACTCGCATCTGGAGTCAGGGTCCTTGGAGATCTGTGTCTATGTGACCATCTGAATACTAATATTGAGGGACTTGCATCTGGAGTCAGGATCCTTGGGGATCTCTGTCTATGTGACCATCTGAATACTAATATTGGGGGACTTGCATCCAGAGTCAGGGTCCTTAGGGATCTGTGTCTATGTGACCATCTGAATACTAATATGGGGGGACTTGCATCCAGAGTCAGGGTACTTGGGGATCTCTGTCTCTCTGCCACCATCTGAATACTAATATTGGGGGCCTTGGTTCCGGAGTCAGGGTCCTTGGGGATCTGTGTCTCTCTTTCTGCCACCACCTGAATACTAATATTGGGGGACTCACATCCAGAGTCAGGGTCCTTGGGGATCTGTGTCTCTCTGCCACCATCTGAATACTAACATTGGGGGACTCGCATCTGGAGTCAGGGTCCTTGGGGATCTGTGTCTCTCTGAAACCATCTGAATACTAATATTGGGGGACTTGCATCTGGAGTCAGGATCCTTAGGGATCTATGTCTCTCTTTCTGCCACCACCTGAATACTAATATTGGGGGACTCACATCCAGAGTCAGGGTCCTTTGGGATCTGTGTCTCTCTGCCACCATCTGAATACTAACATTGGGGGACTTGCATCTGGAGTCAGGGTCCTTGGGGATCTGTGTCTCTCTGCCACCATCTGAATACTAATATTGGGGGACTTGCATCTGGAGTCAGGATCCTTAGGGATCTATGTCTCTCTTTCTGCCACCACCTGAATACTAATATTGGGGGACTCACATCCAGAGTCAGGGTCCTTGGGGATCTGTTCTCTCTGCCACCATCTGAATGCTAACATTGGGGGACTTGTATCGGGAGTCAGGGTCCTTGGGGATCTGTGTCTCTCTGCCACCATCTGAATACTAATATTGGGGGACTTGCATCTGGAGTCAGGATCTTTAGGGATCTATGTCTCTTTTTCTGCCACCACCTGAATACTAATATTGGGGGACTCACATCCAGAGTCAGGGCTCTTGGGGATCTGTGTCTCTCTGCCACAATCTGAATACTAATATTGGGAGTCTTGCATCTGGAGTCAGGGTCCTTGGGGATCTGTTTCTATGTGACCATCTGAATACTAATATTGAGGGACTCGCATCTGGAGTCAGGGTCCTTAGGGATCTGTGTCTATGTGACCATCTGAATACTAATATTGGGGGACTCACATCCGGAGTAGGGGCCTTGGGGATCTGTGTCTCTCTGACACCATCTGAATACTAATATTGGGGGACATGCATCCAGAGTTAGGGTCCTTAGGGATCTGTGTCTATGTGGCCATCTGAATACTAATATTGGGGAACTCGCATCCGGAGTCAGGGTCCTTGGGGATCTGTGTCTATGTGACCATCTGAATACGAATATTGGGGGACCCACATCTGGAGTCAGGGTCCTTGGGGATCTGTGTCTCTCTGCCACCATCTGAATACTAATATTGGGGGACTTGCATCCGGAGTCAGGGTCCTTGGGGATCTGTGTCTATGTGACCATCTGAATACTAATATTGGGGGACTTGCATCCGGAGTCTGGGTCCTTGGGGATCTGTGTCTATGTGACCATCTGAATACTAATAATGGGGGACTCGCATCCGGAGTCAGGGTCCTTGGGGATCTGTGTCTATGTGACCATCTGAATACTAATATTGGGGGACTCGCATCTGGAGTCAGGGTCCTTAGGGATCTCTGTCTCTCTACCACCATCTGAATACTAATATTGGGAGTCTTGCATCCGGAGTCAGGGTCCTTGGGGATCTGTGTCTATGTGACCATCTGAATACTAATATGTTGGGACTAGCATCCGGAGTCAGGGTCCTTGGGGATCTCTGGCTCTCTGCCACCATCTGAATACTAATATTTGGGGACTCGCATCCGGAGTCAGGATCCTTGGGGATCTCTGTCTATGTGACCATCTGAATACTAATATTGGGGGACTTGCATCCGGAGTCAGGGTCCGTGGAGATCTGTGTCTATGTGACCATCTGAATACTAATATTGGGGGACTCGCATCCGGAGTCAGGGTCCTTGGAGATCTGTGTCTATGTGACCATCTGAATACTAATATTGGGGGAGTCGCATCCGGAATCAGGGTCCTTAGGGATCTGTGTCTATGTGACCATCTGAATACTAATATTGGGGGACTCGCATCTGGAGTCAGGGTCCTTGGAGATCTGTGTCTATGTGACCATCTGAATACTAATATTGGGGGACTCGCATCTGGAGTCAGGGTCCTTGGAGATCTGTGTCTATGTGACCATCTGAATACTAATATTGGGGGACTTGCATTTGGAGTCAGGATCCTTGGGGATCTCTGTCTATGAGACCATCTGAATACTAATATTGGGGGACTTGCATCCAGAGTCAGCGACCTTAGGGATCTGTGTCTATGTGACCATCTGAATACTAATATTGGGGGACTTGCATTTGGAGTCAGTGTCCTTAGGGATCTCTGTCTCTCTGCCACCATCTGAATACAAATATTGGGAGTCTTGCATCCGGAGTGAGGGTCCTTGGGGATCTGTGTCTATGTGACCATCTGAATACTAATATTGGGGGACTCGCATCTGGAGTCAGGGTCCTTAGGGATCTCTGTCTCTGCCACCATCTGAATACTAATATTGGGAGTCTTGCATCCGGAGTCAGGGTCCTTGGGGATCTGTGTCTATGTGACCATCTGAATACTAATATTGGGGGACTCGCATCCCGAGTCAGGGTCCTTGGGGATCTCTGTCTCTCTGCCACCATCTGAATACTAATATTTGGGGACTCGTATCCGGAGTCAGGATCCTTGGGGATCTCTGTCTATGTGACCATCTGAATACTAATATTGGGGGACTTGCATCTTGAGTCAGGGTCCTTCGGGATCTGTGTCTATGTGAGCATCTGAATACTAATATTGGGGGACTTGCATCCTGAGTCAGCGACCTTAGGGGTCTGTGTCTATGTGACCATCTGAATACTAATATTGGGGGACTTGCATTAAGTGTCAGGGTACTTAGGGATCTCTGTCTCTCTGCCACCATCTGAATACTAATATTGGGAGTCTTGCATCCGGAGTCAGGGTCCTTGGGGATCTGTGTCTATGTGACCATCTGAATACTAATATTGGGGGACTCGCATCCGGAGTCAGGGTCCTTGGGGATCTCTGTCTCTCTGCCACCATCTGAATACTAATATTTGGGGACTCGCATCCGGAGTCAGGATCCTTGGGGATCTCTGTCTATGTGACCATCTGAATACTAATATTGGGGGACTTGCATCTGGAGTCAGGGTCCTTCGGGATCTGTGTCTATGTGACCATCTGAATACTAATATTGGGGGACACACATCTGGAGTCAGGATGCTTGAGGATCTGTGTCTCTCTGACACCATCTGAATACTAATATTGGGGGACTCGCATCCGGAGTCAGGGTCCTTGGAGATCTGTGTCTATGTGACCATCTGAATACTAATATTGAGGGACTCGCATCTGGAGTCAGGGTCCTTGGAGATCTGTGTCTATGTGACCATCTGAATACTAATATTGAGGGACTTGCATCTGGAGTCAGGATCCTTGGGGATCTCTGTCTATGTGACCATCTGAATACTAATATTGGGGGACTTGCATCCAGAGTCAGGGTCCTTAGGGATCTGTGTCTATGTGACCATCTGAATACTAATATGGGGGGACTTGCATCCAGAGTCAGGGTACTTGGGGATCTCTGTCTCTCTGCCACCATCTGAATACTAATATTGGGGGACTTGGGTCCGGAGTCAGGGTCCTTGGGGATCTGTGTCTCTCTTTCTGCCACCACCTGAATACTAATATTGGGGGACTCACATCCAGAGTCAGGGTCCTTGGGGATCTGTGTCTCTCTGCCACCATCTGAATACTAACATTGGGGGACTCGCATCTGGAGTCAGGGTCCTTGGGGATCTGTGTCTCTCTGCCACCATCTGAATACTAATATTGGGGGACTTGCGTCTGGGGTCAGGATCCTTAGGGATCTATGTCTCTCTTTCTGCCACCACCTGAATACTAATATTGGGGGACTCACATCCAGAGTCAGGGTCCTTGGGGATCTGTGTCTCTCTGCCACCATCTGAATACTAACATTGGGGGACTTGCATCTGGAGTCAGGGTCCTTGGGGATCTGTGTCTCTCTGCCACCATCTGAATACTAATATTGGCGGACTTGCATCTGGAGTCAGGATCCTTAGGGATCTATGTCTCTCTTTCTGCCACCACCTGAATACTAATATTGGGGGACTCACATCCAGAGTCAGGGTCCTTGGGGATCTGTTCTCTCTACCACCATCTGAATGCTAACATTGGGGGACTTGCATCTGGAGTCAGGGTCCTTGGGGATCTGTGTCTCTCCGCAACCATCTGAATACTAATATTGGGGGACTTGCATCTGGAGTCAGGATCCTTAGGGATCTATGTCTCTCTTTCTGCCACCACCTGAATACTAATATTGGGGGACTCACATCCAGAGTCAGGGCTCTTGGGGATCTGTGTCTCTCTGCCACAATCTGAATACTAATATTGGGAGTCTTGCATCTGGAGTCAGGGTCCTTGGGGATCTGTGTCTATGTGACCATCTGAATACTAATATTGAGGGACTCGCATCTGGAGTCAGGGTCCTTGGGGATCTGTGTCTATGTGACCATCTGAATACTAATATTGGGGGACTCGCATCTGGAGTCAGGGTCCTTGGGGATCTGTGTCTCTCTGACACCATCTGAATACTAATATTGGGGGACTTGCAACCAGAGTCAGGGTCCTTAGGGATCTGTGTCTATGTGGCCATCTGAATACTAATATTGGGGGACTTGCATCCGGAGTCAGGGTCCTTGGGGATCTGTGTCTATGTGACCATCTGAATACTAATATTGGGGAACTCGCATCCGGAGTCAGGGTCCTTGGGGATCTGTGTCTATGTGACCATCTGAATACTAATATTGGGGGACCCACATCTGGAGTCAGGGTCCTTGGGGATCTGTGTCTCTCTGCCACCATCTGAATACTAATATTGGGGGACTTGAATCCGGAGTCAGGGTCCTTGGGGATCTGTGTCTATGTGACCATCTGAATACTAATATTGGGGGACTTGCATCCGGAGTCTGGGTCCTTGGGGATCTGTGTCTATGTGACCATCTGAATACTAATAATGGGGGACTCGCATCCGGAGTCAGGGTCCTTGGGGATCTGTGTCTATGTGACCATCTGAATACTAATATTGGGGGACTTGCATCTGGAGTCAGGGTCCTTAGGGATCTCTGTCTCTCTGCCACCATCTGAATACTAATATTGGGAGTCTTGCATCCGGAGTCAGGGTCCTTGGGTATCTGTGTCTATGTGACCATCTGAATACTAATATTGGGGGACTCGCATCCGGAGTCAGGGTCCTTGGGGATCTCTGTCTCTCTGCCACCATCTGAATACTAATATTTGGGGACTCACATCCGGAGTCAGGATCCTTGGGGATCTCTGTCTATGTGACCATCTGAATACTAATATTGGGGGACTTGTATCTGGAGTTAGGGTCCTTCGAGATCTGTGTCTATGTGACCATCTGAATACTAATATTGGGGGACTCACATCTGGAGTCAGGATCCTTGAGGATCTATGTCTCTCTGCCACCATCTGAATACTAATATTGGGGGACTCGCATCCGGAGTCAGGGTCCTTGGAGATCTGTGTCTATGTGACCATCTGAATACTAATATTGAGGGACTTGCATCTGGAGTCAGGATCCTTGGGGATCTCTGTCTATGTGACCATCTGAATACTAATATTGGGGGACTTGCATCCAGAGTCAGGGTCCTTAGGGATCTGTGTCTATGTGACCATCTGAATACTAATATTGGGGGACTCGCATCTGGAGTCAGAGTCCTTAGGGATCTCTGTCTCTCTGCCACCATCTGAATACTAATATTGGGGGACTTGCATCCAGAGTCAGGGTCCTTAGGGATCTGTGTCTATGTGACCATCTGAATAGTAATATTAGGGGACTTGCATCCGGAGTCAGGGTCCTTGGAGATCTGTGTCTATGTGACCATCTGAATACTAATATTGGGGGACTCGCATCCGGAGTCAGGGTCCTTGGAGATCTGTGTCTATGTGACCATCTGAATACTAATATTGGGGGAGTCGCATCCGGAATCAGGGTCCTTAGGGATCTGTGTCTATGTGACCATCTGAATACTAATATTGGGGGACTCGCATCTGGAGTCAGGGTCCTTGGAGATCTGTGTCTATGTGACCATCTGAATACTAATATTGGGGGAGTCGCATCTGGAATCAGGGTCCTTAGGGATCTCTGTCTATGTGACCATCTGAATACTAATATTGGGGGACTCGCATCTGGAGTCAGGGTCCTTGGGAATCTGTGTCTATGTGACCATCTGAATACTAATATTGGGGGACTCGCATCCGGAGTCAGGATCCTTGGGGATCTGTGTCTCTCTGACACCATCTGAATACTAATATTGGGGGACTCGCATCTGGAGTCAGGCTCCTTGGGGATCTGTGTCTATGTGACCATCTGAATACTAATATTGGGGGACTCGCATCCGGAGTCAGGATCCTTGGGGATCTGTGTCTCTCTGACACCATCTGAATACTAATATTGGGGGACTCGCATCCGGAGTCAGGGTCCTTGGAGATCTGTGTCTATGTGACCATCTGAATACTAATATTGGGGGAGTTGCATCCGGAGTCAGGGTCCATGGAGATCTGTGTCTATGTGACCATCTGAATACTAATATTGGGGGACTTGCATTTGGAGTCAGGATCCTTGGGGATCTCTGTCTATGTGACCATCTGAATACTAATATTGGGGGACTTGCATCCAGAGTCAGGGACCTTAGGGATCTGTGTCTATGTGACCATCTGAATACTAATATTGGGGGACTTGCATTAAGAGTCAGGGTACTTGGGGATCTCTGTCTCTCTGCCACCACCTGAATACTAATATTGGGGGACTTGGATCCGGAGTCAGGGTCCTTGGGGATCTGTGTCTCTCTTTCTGCCACCACCTGAATACTAATATTGGGGGACTCACATCCAGAGTCAGGGTCCTTGGGGATCTGTGTCTCTCTGCCACCATCTGAATACTAACATTGTGGGACTTGCATCTGGAGTCAGGGTCCTTGGGGATCTGTGTCTCTCTGCCACCATCTGAATACTAATATTGGGGGACTTGCATCTGGAGTCAGGATCCTTAGGGATCTATGTCACTCTTTCTGCCACCACCTGAATACTAATATTGGGGGACTCACATCCAGAGTCAGGGTCCTTGGGGATCTGTGTCTCTCTGCCACCATCTGAATGCTAACATTGGGGGACTCGCATCTGGAGTCAGGGTCCTTGGGGATCTGTGTCTCTCTGCTACCATCTGAATACTAATATTGGGGGACTCGCATCTGGAGTCAGGGTCCTTGGGGATCTGTGTCTCTCTGCCACCATCTGAATACTAATATTGGGGGACTCGCATCTGGAGTCAGGGTCCTTGGGGATCTGTGTCTCTCTACCACCATCTGAATACTAATATTGGGGGACTTGCATCTGGAGTCAGGGTCCTTAGGGATCTGTGTCTCTCTGCCACCATCTGAATACTAATATTGGGTGACTCGCATCTGGAGTCAGGATCCTTGGGGATCTGTGTCTCTCTGCCACCATCTGAATACTAAAATTGGGGGACTCGCATCTGGAGTCAGGGTCCTTACGGATCTATGTCTCTCTTTCTGCCACCATCTGAATACTAATATTGGGGGACTCGCATCTGGAGTCAGGGTCCTTGGGGATCTGTGTCTCTCTGCCACAATCTGAATACCAACATTGGGGGACTCGCATCTGGTGTCAGGGTCCTTAGGCATCTATGTCTCTCTTTCTGCCACCATCTGAATACTAATATTGGGGAACTTGCATTCTGAGTCAGGGTCCTTGGGGATCTCTGTCTCTCTGCCACCATCTGAAAACTAATATTGGGGGACTCGCATCTGGAGTCAGGGTTCTTAGGGATCTATGTCTGTCTCTCTGCCACCATCTGAATACTAATATTGGGGGACTCGCATCTGGAGTCAGGGTCCTTGGGGATCTGTGTCTCTCTGCCACCATCTGAATACTAATATAATAGAGTCTTGCATCCGGAGTCACAGCCCACTTCCTCATAATGCACTCACCATGGGGATAATCTCTGAGCCAGCGTCAGTCTCCACAGAATAACAGTAGCCATAGTACAAAGGCTTTGTCTGGGGAGGCTTCTTAATCTTCACTATGTCACTGGTTGTTTTATCCAATTCCTGAAATAAAAAACAATGTTTTATGCCTGGCACGTATCAAATGTAATGTATGTATACATTTTATTAACATGACAGTTAGATATACTACACACAAATTACATGAAACCGTAGAGCTGCTTTGCCAGCCTCATGCACCTGACTCAAGGACATGTGAGTGGCACGCTCAGTGCATTTGAGGTCCACCAGGAAAGCTAGAAGATGCTGTGGCCCCAATGGGCTGGTGACGGCTCTATTTGGGGGTCAGTTACATGAAGATTAAGGAAGCACAGATGTCTTGGAGAGTAGATGCAGTGCTTGGAGGGTGACTGCAAAGAAGGTCCATTGATTTAAAGGGTGACTTACCCGCCACATGAGGAAAGGTTATGAACACTGGTACTGAACACTGTTCTAAGGACCTCATTCAAAACATAATTCAGTCATTACAACTCCTCCCCTTGACCCAAAACACAGATACAGGGAAACACTCTGCAAGTCCTGCAATAGCAATCCAGCCTGTGAATTATGCACTCTGCATGTCCTGCAATGCCAGGCCAGCCTGTGAATTCTGTACTCTGCAAGTCCTGTAATAGCTAGCCAGCCTGTAAAACAGACACTCTATAAGTCCTGTAAAAGCAAGCCAGCCTGTGAATTCCACACTCTGCAAGTCCTGCAATAGCAAGCCAGCCTGTGGATTCTGCACTCTGCAAGTCCTGTAAAAGCAAGCCAGCCTGTAAATTCTGCACTCGTAAGTCATGTAACAGCAAATCCAGCCAATGGATTCTGCATGCTGCAAGTCCTGCAACAGCAAGACAGCCTGTGAATTCTGCACTCTGCATGTCATGTGATAGCAAAGCCAGCCTGTCAATTATGCACTCTGCAAGTTATGTAATAGCAAGCCAGCCTGCGACTTCTGCATGTCCTGTAACAGCAAGACAGCTTGTGAATTCTGCATTCTGCAAGTCCTCTAATAGTAAAGCCAGCCTGTGAGTTCTTCATTCTGCAAGTCCAGAAACAGCAAACCCAACCTGCGACTTCTGTATTCTGCATGTCCTGTAACAGCAAGACACCCTGTGAATTCCGCACTCTGCAAGTCCTGCAATAGCAGGCCAGCCTGTGAATTGTGCGCTCTGCAAGTCATGAAACATCAAAACCAGCCTGTGAATTCTGCACTCTGCAAGTCCGGTAACAGCAAGCCAGCCTGTGTATTCTGCATTCTGCAAGTCCTGCAACAGCAAGACAGCCTGTGAATTCTGCACTTTGCAAGTCATGTGATAGCAAAGCCAGCCTGTGAATACTGCACTCTGCAAGTTATGTAACAGCAAGCCAGCCTGCGGCTTCTGCATGTCCTGTAATAGCAATACAGCTTGTGAATTCTGCATTCTGCAAGTCCTGAAACATCAAACCCAACCCGCGACTTCAGCATTCTGCATGTCCTGTAACAGCAACATCAGCCTGTGAATTCCACACTCTGCAAGTCCTGCAATGGCAGGCCAGCCTGTGAAATTATGCGCTCTGCAAGTCCTGAAACATCAAAACCAGCCTGTGAATTCTGCACTCTGCAAGTCCTGTAATATTAAAACCAGCCTATGAATTCTGCACTCTGCAAGTCCAGAAACAGCAAAGCCAGCCTGTGAATTCTGCACTCTGCAAGTCCTGTAATAGTAAGACCAGCCTATGAATTCTGCACTCTGCAAGTCCAGAAACAGCAAAGCAAGCCTGTGAATTCTGCCCTCTGCAGGTCCTGTAACAGCAAAGCCAGCCTGTGAATTCCGCACTATGCAAGTCATGTAACAGCAACATCAGCCTGTGAATTCCGCACTCTGCAAGTCCTGTAACAGCAAAGCCAGCCTGTGAATTCTGCACCCGGCAAGTCCTGTAACGGCAGTTCTGCACCCTGCAAGTCTTGTAACAGCAAGCCAGCATGTGTATTTTGCACTCTGCAAGTCCTGTAATACTAAAACCAGCCTGTGAATTCTGCACTCTGCAAGTCCTGTAATATTAAAACCAGCCTATGAATTCTGCACTCTGCAAGTCCAGAAACAGCAAAGCCAGCCTGTGAATTCTGCACTCTGCAAGTCCTGTAATAGTAAGACCAGCCTATCCTATGAATTCTGCACTCTGCATGTCCAGAAACAGCAAAGCAAGCCTGTGAATTCTGCCCTCTGCAGGTCCTGTAACAGCAAAGCCAGCCTGTGAATTCCGCACTATGCAAGTCATGTAACAGCAACATCAGCCTGTGAATTCCGCACTCTGCAAGTCCTGTAACAGCAAAGCCAGCCTGTGAATTCTGCACCCGGCAAGTCCTGTAACGGCAGTTCTGCACCCTGCAAGTCCTGTAACAGCAAGCCAGAATGTGTATTTTGCACTCTGCAAGTCCTGTAATACTAAAACCAGCCTATGAATTCTGCACTCTGCAAGTCCTGAAACAGCAAAGCCAGCCTCTGAATTATGCACTCTGCAAGTCCTGTAACAGCAAGCCAGCCTGTGTATTCTACACTCTGCAAGTAATGTAATAGCAAAGCCAACCTCTGAATTTGGCACTCTACAAGTCCTATAACAGCAAGCCAGTCTTTGAATTCTGCACTCTGTAAGTCATGTAACAGTAACATCAGCCTATGAATTCTGCACTCTGCAAGTCCTGCAACAGCAAGCCAGTCTTTGACTTCTGCACACTCCAAGTCCTAAAACAGCAAAGCCAGCCTGTGAATTCTGCACTCTGCAGGTCCTGTAACAGCAAAGCCAGCCTGCGCATTCTGCCTTTGCACGTACTGTGACAGCAAGCCAGCCTGTGACTCTGCACTCTGCAAGTACTGTAACAGCAAGACAGCTTGTGAATTCTGCACTCTGCAATTCCTGTAAAAGCAAGCCAGTCTGTGAATTGTGCAATCTGCAAGTCATGTGACAGCAAAGCCAGCCTGTGAATACTGCATTCTGCAAGCCCTGTAACAGCAAAGTCAGTCTGTGAATTATGCACTCTGCGAGTCCTGCAACAACAAGCCAGTCTTTGAATTCTGCACTCTGCAAGTCCTGTCATAACAAGCCAGCCTGTGAATTCTGCAACCTGCAAGTCCCGTAACAACAAAGTCAACGTGGGAACTCTGCACTCTGCAAGACATGTAATAGTAAAGCCAGTCTGTGTATTCTGCACTCTGCAGGTCCTGTAACAGCAAAGCCAGCCTGTGCATTCTGCCTTCGCAGGTACTGTGACAGCAAGCCAGCCTGTGACTCTGCACTCTGCAAGTACTGTATCAGCAAGACAGCTTGTGATTTCTGCACTCTGCAATTCCTGTAAAAGCAAGCCAGTCTGTGAATTCTGCAATCTACAAGTCATGTGATAGCAAAGCCAGCCTGTGAATTCTGCACTCTGCAAGTCCTGCAACAACGAGCCAGTATTTGAATTCTTCACTCTGCAAGTCCTTTAATAGTAAAGCCAGCCTGGGAATTATGTACCCTGCAAGTCCTGTCATAACAACCCATCCTGTGAATTCTGCAACCTGCAAGTCCTGCAATAGAGCCGGCCTGTGAATTCCACACTCTGCAGGTCCTGTAACAGCAAGCCAGCCTGTGTATTCTGCACTCTGAAAGTCCTGTCATAGTAAAACCAGCCTGTGAATTCTGCGCTTTGCAAGTCCTGTATCAGCAAAGCCAGCTGTGAATTCCGCACTATACAAGTTATGCAACAGCAACATCAGCCTGTGAATTCTGCACGCTGCAAGTCCTGCAACAGCAAGACAGCCTGTGAATTATGCACTCTGAAGGTCCTGTAACAGCAAAGCCAGCCTGTGAATTCTGCACTCTGAAGGTCCTGTAACAGCAAAGCCTACCTGTGAATTCTGCACTATGCAAGTTATGTAACAGCAACATCATCCTGTGAATTCCGCACTCTGAAAGTCCCACAATAGCAGGCCAGCCTGTGAATTATGCACTCTGCAAGTCCTGAAACAGCAAAGCCAGTCTGTGAATTATGCACTCTGCAAGTCCTGTAAAAGCAAGCCAGCCTGTGCATTCTGCACTCTACAAGTCCTGTAATAGTAAAGACAGCCTGTGAATTCTACACTCTGCAAGTCCTGAAACAGCAAAGCTAGCCCGTGAATTCTGCACCCTGCAAGTCCTGTAATGGCAAAGTCAGCCTGTGAATTGTGCACTCAGGAAGTCCTGCAACAGCAAGCCAGCCTGTGACTCTGCACTCTGTAATTCCTGTAACAGCAAGCCAGCCTGTGCATTCTGCAATCTTCAAGTCATGTGATAGCGAAGCCAGCCTGTGAATACGTCACTCTGCAAGTAATGTAATAGCAAAGCCAGCCTGTGAATTCGGCACTCTGCAAGTCCTGTAACAGCAACCCAAACTGTGAAATCATTCTGCACTCTGCAAGTCCTGTAATAGCAGAGACAGCTTGTGAATCCTGCACTCTGAAAGTCCTATAACAGCAAGCCAGTCTTTGAATTCTGCACTCTGCAAGTCATCTAACAGCAACGTCAGCCTATGAATTCTGCAGTCTGCAAGTCTGCAAGTCTGCAACAGCAAGCCAGTCTTTGAATTCTGCACTCTACAAGTCCTGTAATAGTAAAGCCATCCTGTGAATTCTGCACTCTCCAAGCCCTGAAACAGCAAAGCCACCCTGTGAATTCTGCACTCTGCAGGTCCTGTAACAGCAAAGCCAGCCTGTGCATTCTGCCTTCACATGTACTGTGACAGCAAGCCAGCCTGTGACACTGCACTCTGCAAGTACTGTTACAGCAAGACAGTCTTTGAATTCTGCACTCTGCAAGTCCTTCTGCAGCGAGTTCCCAGTCTGCCCCAGAAACTGTTGGTGTGAGGAGCTGCAGCGACTGTTTGATTTTCTGCAGGTCTAATCCAAATTTGGCCGCTGTACCTTTAACTCTAAGGACAACCTTCATAAACTCCTGCCGGGCGCAGAGCAAGCGGAGTTCGCCAGTGAGTTCCCAGTCTGCCCCAGTCCGCACCGGCAAAATGACACGTGGTGCTCTGGTTCTCACTGCTGCCTCGGCACAGCCTGTGTCACTGTTATATGGCTCCAAAACGCACCACAAAGTGCTGCAGCATCGTCGGAAACTGAATAATGGTGTGGAGCCAGAGGTAAGCAACAACTCTATCTTTGAAATATATGTTGCCCCTTCTGTCAACTGTATTCCTGCAATACCTACATTAAAATCTCTAGCAACGGAGGTATTAAATAAGGCCGATCCCCCTGCCTTACAGGATCTCCAGGGCACACATGCTCTAGACGCACAAGTGAATTATGACTCCCGACTCCTGGAAACTGCGAAAGCAACTACGATTGCTCTGCCACGCGGACTCGCGGATACGAGAAAAATGCCTTTGGTTTCAGTCTCACCCTCGCCATCAGTGTACATCGACGCTAGTGAGTCCCCCTTCGATGTCACTGATTCTGAACTGTTGAGCGAGCCTAGCGTCGAAGAAGTCGCTGCGATGCATTCCGAGCCTTTGGACACTGTCGGCATTCCTCACGCTTCTTGCCGTTCCAAGGATGTCCTCGTGGACGACTACCAGCGCCTCCCAGATGCAAGTGGGTGTGTGGTCGGCACCGCAGGCCAAATGACGGAGTCTGATGTTTTCATATCCCCTCAATCCTTGTGTTCTAAAAAGTGGCCTGCAACAACACAAAAAAACATGGAAAGTAACGAAAACCTCCTCTTGACCCCATCCACTTCGAAAATTAATGTTGAACTGATCGTCGACCCAAGACCCTCAAAAAGGCTGCATGCCGAGGATTGAGGCACAAGGATTCACCCGCAAAAAAGCTTGCGAGGTTTGATACAAGAAATAAAACTTCAAAAAAGGAGGGAACCATTATTGTAAGCCCCGCAGCCCCGGCGGCCACAAACCAGAAAAACAAGGAGCTGGCTGTGCCTGAGCTAGTCGCGGGAGAAGCGCGCCTAACTGAAAAACTAAAAGCAGACTTCCAAATGGTGCGAGAACGACTCGAAGAGAGCTGCATTCATAAATATGTGAAAGCTTGCAATATGACCAACCATGACAATAGACCAGGTCTGAACTCTTCGCTTTCAAAGACAAGTACGACCCAAAGGACAATACCCGCTGGAGGTAAAATTGCCAATGATGACAAAAGGAACACAAACCCATGTTCACAAACAATTGAGACTCCAGCAGCGAGGAGGCAATCCTCCAGCGTTTTACATGCACATGAAAGTGACCCAGATACTGGATCTAAAAACAAGGCCCATCTATCCACAGCTGCCGGCATCCAAATCCATAACAACGTCCTAGCTGCAACATCAATTGCCATGTTACCATTCATGAAGTTGTATGAACAATGAACAAGATGGAAACGCTGTCGCAAAATATCACTCAGAGATTAGACTATAAAGCTGATGCCTCATGATGCTGGCAATCACGTTTAAGTGATATTGCCAGACAAGAATCCAATGATAAAGCTGACCTAATGGAGGCTGTTATGCAATGTACAAAATGGATGCCCAGGCAGATCAGCCGGAAAGAAGCCAAACAGGAAGCAAATGTTGAACTCACACAAGATAAATGTCATCAGTAAAGAGCCCTCCACTCTTGGGAGCACCATTACACAAGCTGCAATAAATTCATCTGCTCTTAACTCAATGCTAATGAAGGAAGTGACATCATCGGGTGCTTAAACCTCAAAAGAAGGAACAGAGTTACTGTGTGCAGAGGAGAAAACCATAGAGCAAGTTCCAACGTGTGTTGCTTGCAGAGAGTGCCCAATTGAGTGACGACATTGTGGAAGTAAATTCAAATGAAACAACAAAATTAAACATGAGAGATCCGCAAGCACCTCCTGAATTACGCCTGCAAGATGTTACCACCAAATTATCATTTGGAATATTTAGAGGCACAGCAAAAATGATAAAGGCCCCAGACAGGAAAAACATCCATCCGGGAACAAAAGCAAAGGCAAAACCTCCCAAAGTGAGACTTGAACCGAAAGCAAAGACAACGGGAACAAACGAGGCTAAAAGATTCATCAGGAATATTTCGACCCCTCCTTCCATCAGCATGTTCAAACGAGTGACAAAAAAGGGAAACATCTCAATATAGCAGCTGCACCACACACTAAAAGACCAAGGGAAGAGCAAAACGAGGAAGAAGACGACATGAGCGAATCTTCGATCGACCTCTGTGATCTCTCGACCCATTCCGTCGACGACGATGATGATGATCCAACCACGAAGAACGGTGACAATACAACCAATGAAAATATTGTGGCAAAATCGATCAACGTGAAATTTGGAAAGAGGTCACAACACTTGTTTTCACTAAATGTGGATACGAGAAATACAACCATCAAAGGCTCAGCCATAACGGTGAACGCCATAGTGGCAGGCAAAGAAACTGGCCAAAAAGGCAATAATGTGAGCAATAAACATACTTTACCTGCAAATTTGAATCCAAAACAGACAATGGCCCAAAAGGCCAAATGCCAACGACAAAATAAAACTATCTCACATCAGTCAAACCTGCGAAGAATAACAGTTGGAAATTACAACTTGAGAATATTTTAAATGAACAAAAGGACGTGAACCTAAACCGTCACAATATCATCAAGCTCCTATACAGCATACCCATGCTATGCACAATTGAATCCGATGACATTGCAGTCGTTGAATATATGTCGGAGGCGCGACTAGATTGGGTCACCCTTCATCTCAAGTTAAAACTAATTGTTAAACAACTACTTGATGCCAAAGAGGACCTGATGTTCTTTGGCTTTGATGTATATAATTCAGAAGAAGTTTCCCATCATCAAACTAGCTTGAAATCAAGTCAGCACGTCCAACGGAGCGATGAGCAAAAACGTGCAGATCTTTGTATCAGTTGAGAGCTTCTCCTGCACCTGCTCAAAAAGTCACCTCAGGCTCACGCTGGAAATCCCAAGTGCAGAAAATAAGTGACCACTAGGATAAGTCGGCAGAAAAGACCGCTACACACCGTTTGGCATCTTGGAACACAAGAGGTTTTGTCCACCTATTCAAAGAGAAAAGGCCACAATTAGATGAATGCACGATCATGTCTTCAAGAAACCTGGTTGCGGAACAGACCAACAAGCAACGGATATACACCTTTGTTTAATGCTGCTGGAAAGAATAGGTTCGGCCATCCATTTGCCGGACTAATTACGATGATTAAAAAGAATCTAAATTGGACCATCGTAAAGGCTGTAAATCCGAACATGTTTACTCAAGCAACCACAGTAAAACTCCCCAAGACCAACGATGGTCCCGGGTGCCACCTATTAATAGTCAACGTCTACTGGAATCCAGCGATGATTTCCCAAAATAAACTAATAACGACTGTCACCACATTAATTAATGAAAGTTGCCTTCAACGATCCGGCAATAATCATATGTGGTGACTTAAATAAACAACAAGCACCCAAATCATCAGATAGAGGTGTCCGCTGGATGAAGGAGTTGACGATAAGAGACTGTACAATGTGTTAGGGAGAATTCTCTGTTTAGGCTGAATTTCCTAACCTAGTGAGTCCCCAATCAGCATTGCTGGATTTCTTGGGTTTATTTTTTTCTCCTGCCAAGAGTGAGCCTCTTTTACCCTCACTCTTGGACATGATTTGAGTGTGTTCCTTTGACTCTAGATGTGTTTAATGGGCTATGGGGTCTTTTACTCCATAGGGCTTCATGTGTTTTTGTAACACATCGGTGTCATAGTGGCCCCCAAACCTAGCCTCCATACCCTGGGACTGACTACTGTCTCCCAGGGCATGTAAAGTTACCATTGACTTTACTAGTCTTAAATTCTGAACAGAACCAGTACAAACCATCTTATTGTGGACGTACTGGTCTGTTGTTCGAGGGGGCACGTATCCGTCCCCGCTGATCGAGTTTTGGCTGGTGGCAGTGGATACTACTTGTAATATTCAACCGCGAATATTTCTCTATGGGATTTTCCCATTGTTCGAGGCTAATACTTTTTACCATAGCCTCAAACATACCGCCAGTTTATTTACTTAATATATATTCTCCGGTTGGTAGTTTTTGCCGAAACTCGGTTCTAAAATGGCATTTGTGTTCGCTTCTGTGACTCCAACCCAAAGTTGAGCCTTTGTTCCACTTTTGGCGGGCTTCTGCACAGAAGCCCTCCAAGGTTTTGCCATTCTGTCTGGGTACCACAGGGGGTGAGGGAGGGGGTTTAGGCACCCTGGACTGAGTTGCCTCGGCAACTCAAGTCGCACTCTGGTGTGATTGGCCCAACCCCTTAGCATGTTTGAGTGACAGCTAGGACTGATGAATGGGGGTTTGCTGCATAAAAGCAGGGTCTTGGGGACTGGATCTTCAGAAGTCGCCACAGGACCTAAGAATCTGACGAGGGAGCTGCTGAGCCGACCTGCCAAGATGACACCACCGGTGGAGCCCTGCTGAACCGTCTCACCACTCCCAACGACAGAGGAGATCTCCAATCCGGAGAGTCTTCTTCCTTCGACTGGTGGGGATAACCAGTCTGCCTTCCTTTTTTGCTTCCTGGAACATCTCGTGGCCGCCTTACCTGTGCCAAGCACCCTGGTAACCGGGATACCACTTTTTACCGCCACCGCGAACAAAGGGTAGTACCCTTTTGCCCGAAAACTCCGTGGCTGGTTTCTTCCCTGGCAGTGCAACGACCTTCATCTTTCCTCCACGTCGAGACCTTCTCTTCTTCTGGACGACGCAGCAACTTGCACCCACTGCCAGGAACATCTGCCCCCGCTGGAGGATCCTTTCCACATAAGGTACTGTGTTCCACCCGGCTTCCCTTGCAACCGATTGTACGAGGTAGATTTAGCCCTCGGCTTTCGATCCTGGGTTGGCCTGGGACACCCTAACTAACTTTTTCTAAAGCTTAAATGACTCCTTTCCAAACTACTTGCAAGACTTTTTAAGCCTGTCTAAACCGTGTGATCCTGGACACATTTGTGCCTTACTCTCTCTAAGAGCGGGCCCGGCCTATGAACTTTGGCTCATCGATAGACTTTATCTTTACTGCCTTGCTAAAGTGTCCTAAAGTATCCGTGTTGTGTGCTTTTCTAATTCCTGCCTTTTCCTTCCCATCTTCGTTAACTTATCAGAGTGCCATCTTTAGTTAAGCGCTCACCTCTGTCTGGAAATAAGTGGTGTTAACTAAGACTTGTCTGATAGGGAACCTGGGATGTATATATTAATAGTAACAGTGTATTTGAAGTGTTTTACCATAATAGTGCTAGAGTGTGTCGATAAGTGTGTTTTTAAATAAATAATAATATACCTTGATACCAAAGCTCTGGTCAGTGTTTGCTTGTACTATTGTATCCGAGTGCCTATTGTGTATACTTTACATACTGCCTAACTCTTCTTGAGGGAAGTCTGACTGCTCAGCCACAGCTACCACAGTGAATCTGTGTGGTACAGACTGCTACCAAGTGGGTTTACTGCCAACACCTGTAGTCCTAAATCTTTTGCAGTGTTCCCAAAGGGAACTGCACAGGTTTCTGCCTAACACCATGTCAAATGGATGCACGAACATAGATATCCCCGCTGCACCCACTGGCATTGTGGTACTAGTTAAAAAACCCTTGACTACATTTGGGTGTCAAGAAACCTAAAAAAGTAAAATCATTCACTTAACAACAGCAAAAACAACAAAAAGTGATCATGATGCATTAGTGATGAGGTGGTACGAGATCGAAAAGCCGTGCTCTGATGTTAAATATATGGGACCTATAACGACAAACCATTCAGGATCAAGGTTGAGGATCAATACCAAACAACTATACATGTTTACTGAAAAATATGTGGCAATCCTAACATCAGCATCAAATATTAACTACAGCTCGCTGTTGATACAGTTCAGATCGAAGAAAACAAATCAGAACACATATCACATTTCCAATAGACATTCTTTCAGTGCAATTCTTTGTCAAGCAAAGAAACAAATGCACAATGATCTAACAAGTTAAAAAAAGATAAAGGCACGAATTGCGCCACTCAAATGAAAAAGCAACGTCTTCAATATAGAAACTGGCTAAAAGCTTTTAACATCAGGCGCGACCAGGAGTTAGCTGAAACTATGTTGTAGCTTATCATACGAAAAGACACAAGATTGCTATGGGAAATAATCAACACTGGTGCAGTAAAAGCAGCCCACGACATGGCAAATGGTGTAAACGACGCACGTTGGGTTTCCTATTACACCGCCATCTTCGACTTACAGTGTACCACATGCCCAATACCTGATATTGATGGAACTTTTAATTGGCTCATAATTGAAACACAGGAGGATATAAAATGTGCTATCCAAAAACTAAACAACTCTAGAGCAGCCGGTCCAGACGGCATTATCAATGTAATGCTGAAAACAAATAGCTCTTTATAGGCAAAGTTCATTGCCATATTGTTCGAGAGGATTGCAGAGAGCAAAACCCTACCTGAGTCTTGGAGCATGGCAATAGTCGTGCCCATATTCAACAAGGGCGACCGTAACGATCCGACGAATTATCGTCCTATCTTGACACAATAGGAAAAGTGTTTGCTGCTTTCCTTAAAAAAAAACTAGCGTTCTGGGCTGAGCATGCTAATGTGACTGACAAGCGCCAAACAGGCTTCACCAAGGGGGTTGGTGTCGAAGCAAATTCGATCATCTTAAATACCATCAAACTGGAATCCATGAGGAATGGCAAAAACGTGTTTCTTGCCTTCATAGACTTGAAACAGGCTTTCGATACCATCAATCGCCAGAAACTATGGGGGAAATTACTATCATGGGCATGTCCTCTGGAGATATTGCAGCCCATTATGGCACTATATTCCAATACCTCCTTCAGTGTCAGATTAAACGCAAAAGGTGATCTCTCTGATGTAATCTTCACAAAGAGGGGAGTTAAGCAAGGGTGCCCATTGGCAGCTTTATTGTTCAAACCTTTTAGATCAGATCTACCCATTGCCCTAATGGAGCCAAGGACATTCCCCCTAAAGATAAATAATTATCAAGTCTCCTGGGACACATATGCCGACGATATTGTGCTGTTGGATACCACACAAATTGGGCTACAATGATCCCTAGACGCACTACAAAGGTACTGCAATAACAACGATCTAGTAATAAACACAAAGAAAACAATGTCATGAGCCGGCGAAATTGCCCCTTCTGGACCTCATGGTCATTGTCACGAAGGGCTTGTACTCCTTCTTCCTCCCAACATGGCCGTACCAAGCTCTGTGCTACGCACTAGCTTTCACATCGTGGCACGTACTTTAAATTGGTCACGCCCCTGCCGGTCCGCGCGTCTCAATGCTATCTTCGGTAGTGACCCAACGTGTGCTTACTCTCTACATTGATTTCCTTGATCCTCTTGCTTCCTTCCTTGCCTTTATCCTGTTCCCGGATTTCCCCCCCTACTTACTCGTTCTATGCTAATCCTGGATACCCTGGAACCACGAACTTCCCGGAACTCTGAACGCGTCCTGCAACCTGACAAGGCTCGGGCGAGCCTATTCAAGACCCGAACCATCCACAGGAAGAGTCCTGCGGCCGAACAAGGGAGATCCCGATCACAGGTGACAAAACAAAGGTAATGTCAATTGTCAGCGGACGATCACTATGCAAACATTTCAGCTGGTATTTAAACAACGTAAAACTGGATACAACAAATTTCATTCGCTATTTAGGAGTCCAATTCAATGTCTCAATACGCGAATGGAACGGGACTCAAGACTTGATAACGCGAATAACAATATTTGCCGCGCAAGGACTTAAACTTCATGCTGCATATGGCAAATTCACGTTAAAACCGCTACTCTGTTTCTTCTTACAAAAAGTCGTTCCGGCTATAACATTTGGTAGTGAAGGAGGATGGAACCTACCGGCTGATATGTGGTGTAAGCTAGAGGGCAAATTTTGGCATAAAATCCTGAGCCTACCACAGACCCTCTCAATAACAGCGATTTGCTATGAATTGGGCATAGACTCACTATACGGTACAGTTTTGTAGAAGTCTATTTCTGCATGGCGTAAAATGAGAATGGTTCCAGTAGCCGGCCCTTATGAAATTCTACAAAAGCTTTCTAACACCTATGTACCGGATCTAATAGGCAAGTGGGAACAAAAACTACTTGCGATAATGCGATGTGCAGATCTGACAGACGAACTTGTTATTCAAATGTATAACAAACTTGTATCCGTTGTCGAACTTACCTGAAGTTTGACTTGCACCCCTTCACCAGGCTATTTGTATCCGACTCTCTCTTCATGCACTGTAATGCTCCGGGTGCCTGTATATTATTACTGTATATATTATTATTTTATGTTCCTCTCAAGAATACGTGCACATGTAAAACCTTGTTCTGGACCTAGATCCTGCTTTGTATATATTTGCCTAATGTCTGCCTAATGTAAATTGTCTGATGACCATGTATTGTCCTACTTACCATGGACCTGTAACCAAGCTGAGCATATTCTTGTCGAGTGCCCTCTGATGCCCCAGGGTCTGGCGTGCTCTATAAATAATAAACTAAACTAAACTAAACTAAATGCCACAAAGAGCCAAAATAAAACTAAGACGCTGGAACTGGATTCAGAACAATGACAAGCGACAAAAGCTGACATCCATACAAGATCTGGGAACTTCGTTGCATGGACTTGACGAAACTCCCAAATACTTATGCAAATTCCCCTCACGACACCATCGCAATCAATTTATGAGATCGCGCTTTAACCTTTTCAAGACCAAAGCAGTCCTAATGTTGAGGTGTGACCCTGACACCAAGGACAATCAGTGTAGATACTGCAACAAGTGGAACAGTGGAATCAGGTAAACACCTGATAATAGAATGCCCAGCTACTAAAGACCAAAGGTCGCTGCACCTCGCTAGTTTTGCGTCAATAGATAACAACTTAGAAAAGTGGTGGAGCTACCTAATTACTGGAACAAACACACGGCTGACTTGCGCAGTAATCAATTTCATGGTCTCAATATTGCCAGAAAATTGACCATGTTCTGGTCAGACGGTACAAGTCAGTATGAAGAACTGTTAAGCAAAGGAAATATGTAATTGTGTAATAAAACGTTTGTTTTTTTGGAAACTAAACTAAAAATTACAATAAAAAAAAGATTCTGCACTCTGCAGGTCCTGTAACAGCAAAGCCAGCCTGTGCATTCTGCCTTCGCAGGTACTGTGACAGCAAGCCAGCCTGTGACTCTGCACTCTGCAAGTACTGTAACAGCAAGACAGCTTGTGAATTCTGCACTCTGCAATTCCTGTAAAAGCATGCCAGTCTGTGAATTCTGCAATCTGCAAGTCATGCAATAGCAAAGCCAGCCTGTGAATACTGCACTCTGCAAGTCCTGTAATAGTAAAGTCAGCCTGTGAATTATGTACCCTACAAGTCCTGTCATAACAACCCATCCTGTGAATTCTGCAACCTGCAAGTCCTACAATAGAACCAGCCTGTGAAATATGCACTCTGCAAGTCCTGTAATAGCAAGGTCAGCCAGTGAATTCTGCACTCTGCCAGTCCTGAAACATCAAAACCAGCCTGTTAATTCTGCACTCTGCAAGTCCTGAAACGGCAAAGCCAGCCTGTGAATTCTGCACTCTGCAGGTCCTGTATCAGCAAAGCCAGCCTGTGAATTCCACACTATGCAAGTTATGTAACAGAAACATCAGCCTGTGAATTCTGCACGCTACAAGGCCTGCAACAGCAAAACAGCCTGTGAATTCTGCACTCTGAAGGTCCCGTGACACCAAAGCCAGCCTGTGAATTCTGCACTCTGAAGGTCCTGTAAGAGCAAAGCCAGCCTGTGAATGCTGCACTATGCAAGTTAGGTAACAGCAACATCAGCCTGTGAATTCCACACTCTGAAAGTCCTGCAATAGGAGGCCAGCCTGTGAATTATGCACTCTGCAAGTCCTGAAACAGCAAAGCCAGCCTGTGAATTCTGCACTCTGCAAGTCCTGTAAAAGAAAGCAAGCCTGTGTATTCTGCACTCTACAAGTCCTGTAATAGTAAAGCCAGCCTGTGAATTCTGCACTCTGCAAGGGCCTGTAGCAGCAGGACAGCCTATGGTTTCTGCCTTTGCATGTACTGTAACAGCAAGCCAGCCTGCAACTTATTCACTCTGCAATTACTGTAACAGCGATCCACCCTGTGAGTCCTGCACCCTACAAGACCTGTCATAAGAAGCCAGCCTGTGAAATCTGTAGTCTGCAAGTTCTGTAACAGCAAAGCCAGCCTGTGCATTCTGCCTACACACATACTGTAACAGCAAGACAGCTTGTGAATTCTGCACTCTGCAATTCCTTTAACAGAAAGACAGCCAGTGAATTCTGTACCCTGCAAGTCATGTCATAACAAGCCAGCCTGTGAATTATGCACTGTGCAAGTCATGTAACAGCAGGACAGCCTTTGAATTATTCAATGTGCAAATCCTGTAACGGCAAGCCCGCCTGTGAATTCTGCACTCTGCAAGTCCTGTAACAGCAAGACCGCCTGTGAATTCTGCACTCTGCAAGTCCTGTAACAGCAAGACCGCCTGTGAATTCTGCACTCTGCAAGTCCTGTAACAGCAATCCACCCTGTGAGTCCTGCACCCTACAAGACCTGTCATAAGAAGCCAGCCTGTGAAATCTGTAGTCTGCAAGTTCTGTAACAGCAAAGCCAGCCTGTGCATTCTGCCTACACACATACTGTAACAGCAAGACAGCTTGTGAATTCTGCACTCTGCAATTCCTTTAACAGAAAGACAGCCAGTGAATTCTGTACCCTGCAAGTCATGTCATAACAAGCCAGCCTGTGAATTATGCACTGTGCAAGTCATGTAACAGCAGGACAGCCTTTGAATTATTCAATGTGCAAATCCTGTAACGGCAAGCCCGCCTGTGAATTCTGCACTCTGCAAGTCCTGTAACAGCAAGACCGCCTGTGAATTCTGCACTCTGCAAGTCCTGTAACAGCAAGACCGCCTGTGAATTCTGCACTCTGCAAGTCCTGTAACAGCAAGCAAGCTCTGACCTTTGCCTAATATCAGCATGATTAATTGCTGAATGTTTCTTTGCAGAGGTTTGAGAACAGCTGCAGGTACAACTCAAATCCTTAGGGCATTAACTAGACTGTGTTGCCAATAACAAAGTAAACATGAACAACACCCTGTGAATTCTTCAGAGTAATTGGGCCCTAGTTAACAAGAAGATCTGCACTCTAAGAGTGTGATTGTGATATCCTGATCTCGCGCATGCTCTCTACTTCTGGGGATCTCAAGAGCAAGATCAGGAAGTGCAAGGGAGCGTGCAAAGGCCACGCACAGACAGACTGGAGCGAGTAAGCACATGAAAAGGACCTGCTTGTCCGAGCTCCATGACGGAATGTGTCAACCTTAACTATACCAATGTAAGAACTCTAGAAAGGCTTAAATAAATGCTCACCAATAACCATATGGCACTGGGGACGAGGGAAGGGATAGGTATTTTTGCCACTCACCAAACGGAACAAGATGGAGAACCACTCCAGCAAACCCATTTCTCCCAACACAGGCAAAACGCTAATTCCATGGATGAAGTTGACTCTGATTTTTTAAACATATGCAGAAAGCAGGTATGACGTGCAGTGTTTGTGAGATTTATCATTTGTATGCATCATCCCCTCTCCTAGTGATTCCCCCAGCATGTTTTGCTGGACTTCTGTAGCTTTTTCTTTAAATCCTGAATGAGTGGAGCCTTTTTCCACTCATTCATTCTTGTGGGCCTGTCTTCTGGTACTAGTCTGCCTGCTCCATAGATCTTAAAGGCATCTGTGTTTTGGGCAGTGTTGCTGGGGACCCTTAGGGTCCTCCTTTAAGATTATTTTTCTGTATCCTTAAGGATAGAGGATATTCATTTACAGAGTATGGGGTAGTGAACTTTCTAGATTCCTTGAAACTACATGAAAACTAAAGGATTACCTTAAGTTTAGTCTTAACTATTAGGAAGAGTGACTGACTGGTATAGTGCCTTTTCTACTCCAACAGATGAAATGTAATAAAAGCACGGAGACCTGTCTGTTTACACACAGGTTTATCGAGCTGAAATTATAAAAAAAAAAAAAATTTACAGAGTAACATGCACACCTTTACCTTGGCATTTTATCTGTAATTCATTGCCATTGCCTCCTTGTTACTTCTCTCCTTGACCTCCCCCTCTTCCTTCTCCAGTCATTCTATCCGTTACGCTGGCGCCCCTTTTCTTTTTTCCCCGTCATTCTCTTACACCCGTTCCGCCTCCCTCCTTTGCTCGTTCTCTTGTTTACTCATGGTCCCTCTTGCACTCTCGCCTTTCTCATCCCCTCAAATTCTGCCATTTTGTTCTCCTTGTTAAATGTGTAGATTTGTGTTCTTTTTCCCCTCTTTCTCATGTTCTTTCCTTGGCCTCCTGCTGTTTCTCTTCCTCATCCATCTTCTGTTCTGTCTTTAGTCTCCCTCCCATATCATTTACCACTCCATCTCTCGACCTGGGCCATGATTTGCAGCAGGTTCAGTCTAAGTCTTATTAAAACGTCTATATGATGCTTCTTGGTAATCTATTCGAAGAACTCTGACGGCCCGATAGTTGGGACAAAAGGAAGCTATAGACTCGCAGAAATTGGATTCCTTGTCAAAACTCTGAGTTCAATGTTCCTCCTTTCCAAATGTAATGTTTGTATGTAAGTTTTTGAGCCCTTAACCACCCCTTCACAACCTCTTCTGGGGTGGTTAACCACCTGTCCATCCCAATTTTGATAACATCTTTTTTCACATAGTTCAACCATGTAATACTGCACATCGATACAAGTGAATTTTCATCAAAACTGCATTTTCAATCTGACAAACTGTTATCCAAAATAACATTGGCTACTCAGTAATTGGCAATTAACTAAACGTGTGGCTGTGGCTTTGGCAATCTCCAGGATAGAGGATAAAACATTATGCTCATTGCAATTCACTTTCATGTGCATAGCCTGTAGAACGGCACCATATAATCCAAGTGATACTGACTTCGCTCAATCAATCTCCGCAAATTGCCCAATTGCACACAGGGTAGTCACATGGGGCGGATCGTAAAGAGGGCAGCCGAAGAAGACTCAGTAATGGAAGCGTACCCCAGAGAAATAGGGTGGAGTATGGAGGCCGAGGCGCAGGAGAAGGAGAAAGGGGAAGCAACCACGGAGGCAAGGAGAGGAGAAAAGGCAGTGGTACCAGCAAAGAGGAAGCGAGGAGAGTAAGGGTCGAAGAGACTTGATGGAAGCACAAGGAAAAGGCAAAGGAAGAGGTTCAGATCCTGACCAAAGAGCACGTAAAGAAAGAGAGGCTTAAAAAGGAGAAAAGGGGCTGGTCACCAACACAGAGAAAGGAGAAGTCACAGTCCCACCCTACTCCCGCGTGAATGTGAGTTGTTAAAAATCATCCTAACAACACAAATAAACAAAATGAACTGAAAGTTAATTGCATGTGTTATTAGCAACATAGTGTTACACTCACACAAGGATCTAAAGCAGGATCTAGGGATCAGTGTGGTAATCAGCAGATCCAGAGATCAGCTGTGCCTCATCACGGTGCACAGTCTTGTGAAAGATCATTGTGCAAATCCCCACGTGACAGTAGCGTGAGCAGGACAGCATTCTATCAGTAGTCTTCAGGAGTCACTCCCCCTGAACCTAGTCACATCATGAACTATATAAAAGTGAGGCTCACACATTGTCCTACCTTCCACAGGAGGGGTTCATCGGAGATCAAATACAGATGAAGAGTTATAGGGGCGGCCTTGGGATTCCGATAAAGCATCGCACAGGCACGAGCAGGAAACCACTTCTGAATAGCCGTCCTAATTGTCCAAACAATGCCAACTTTAGAAAATGTCGGATTTTTCAGGACAGCATGGAAGGGCTGCACCTCACTTGGCTTTTCCAGCGTCACTGCGCCATCCGGTTGGAAGTGAGCGACTTGTATTTGAGACACATCCACATCTCCATCTGAAAAGACACAATCACAGAGAGTTAACCCTTTCAACCCTTGGGTATTCTTAGACCCTGGCTACTTTGCCTCGTCCTCATGTCTGGATGTCAGGGACTGGGCTGCAACTGTGGTGTATGGACTGCATTCCAAGAATGAGGGTCTAAAGCTGCATTAAGCTGCATGGGTATCTGTCTATGGTTTGTCATGGTGAGCACAATTATGCATGGAGAGAGAGTGAAAACCTGGATAAGCCTCAGATCCTACTGGAAGCTGCAAGCACCTGTTGCCATGGGAGACAAAGTCAACAGGATTCCTGTATTAAAAGTCACAATTAGGAACGTCAGGTAATTATGTAAAATAGAACACAACATAGACACAAAATGTGGTTCCGACAGTATCTTTATTTAGGGCAAAATAGGCAGTGTTTAGGTTTGATAAACAGGACTAATGGGGCTCTGGCACATTCTACCTCTGAATAAGAAGGTGTCAGGATGGGTCCAACTAAATGGTGATTCCTGAATGCCCTCAAGGTTCCTCTCTTCATATATCATAAATATACAACACCTGTTCTAATAAGTCCAAAACAAAAGTCTCAACCTAATCGGTGTAAATCCATAGCCACCTGGCTACCCTACACTAATAACACAAAAGTTCCAAGGATTAGCCAGAGCAAAATGTTCACAAACCTATACTTTGAAGTCCATGCATAGTCAACTACAACAAAACAACCTTTTCCCCTGGTTCTAAGGGGTTACAAAGGCCCCTCCTGGACCTTGGTTCTAAAGGGTTACAACGGCCCCTCCTGGACCTAGGTTCTAAAGGGTTACAACGGCCTATCCTGGATATAGGTTCTAAAGGGTTAAAACTGCCCCTCCTAGACTTAGGTTCTACAGGGTTACAACGGCCCCTCCTGGACCTAGGTTCTAAGGGGTTACAACAGCCCCTCCTGGACCTAGGTTCTAAGGGGTTACAATTACTCCTCCTGGACCTTGGTTCTACAGGGTTACAACGGCCCCTCCTGGACCTAGGTTCTAAAGGGTTACAACGGCCTATCCTGGATATAGGTTCTAAAGGGTTAAAACTGCCCCTCCTAGACTTAGGTTCTACAGGGTTACAACGGCCCCTCCTGGACCTAGGTTCTAAGGGGTTACAACAGCCCCTCCTGGACCTAGGTTCTAAGGGGTTACAATTACTCCTCCTGGACCTTGGTTCTACAGGGTTACAACGGCTCCTCCTGGACCTTGGTTCTAAAGGGTTACAACGGCCCCTCCTGGACCTTGGTTCTACAGGGTTACAACGGCCCCTCCTGGACCTAGGTTCTAAGGGGTTACAACAGCCCCTCCTGGACCTAGGTTCTAAGGGGTTACAATGACTCCTCCTGGACCTTGGTTCTACAGGGTTACAACGGCTCCTCCTGTACCTTGGTTCTAAAGGGTTACAACGGCCCCTCCTGGACCTTGGCTCTACAGGGTTACAACGGCCCCTCCTGGACCTTGGTTCTAAGGGGTTACAACGGCCCCTCCTGGACCTTGGTTCTAAGGGATTACAATGGCTCCTCCTGGACCTAGGTTCTACAATGTTACAACGGCTCCTCCTGGACCTAGGTTCTACAGGGTTACAACGGCCCCTCCTGGACCTAGGTTCTAAGGGGTTACAACAGCCCCTCCTGGACCTAGGTTCTAAGGAGTAACAACTGCTCCTTCTGGACCTTGGTTCTACAGGGTTACAACGGCCCCTCCTGGACCTTGGTTCTACAGAGTTACAACGGCTCCTCCTGGACCTTGGTTCTAAAGGCTTACAATGGCCCCTCCTGGAACTTGGTTCTACAGGGTTACAACAGCCCCTCCTGGACCTTGGCTCTACAGGGTTACAACGGCTCCTCCTGGACCTTGGTTCTAAAGGGTTACAACGACCCCTCCTGGACCTTGGTTCTAAGAGGTTACAACGGCTCCTCCTGGACCTTGGTTCTACAGGGTTACAACGGCTCCTCCTGGACCTTGGTTCTAAGGGGTTACAACGGCTCCTCCTGGACCTTGGTTCTACAGGGTTACAACAGCTCCTCCTGGACCTTGGTTCTAAGGGGTTACAATGGTTCCTCCTCGACCTTGGTTCTACAGAGTTACAATGGCTCCTCCTGGACCTTGGTTCTAAGGGGTTACAATGGCCCCTCCTGGACCTAGCTTTTAAGGGGTTACAACAGCCCCTCATGGACCTTGGTTCTACAGGGTTACAATGGCCACTCATGGACCTTGGTTCTAAAGGGTTACAACGGCCCGTCCTGGACCTTGGTTCTACAGGGTTACAACGGCTCCTCCTGGACCTTGGTGCTACAGGGTTACAACGGCCCCTCCTGGACCTTGTTTCTACAGGGGTTACAACTGCTCCTCCTGGACCTTGGTTCTACAGGGTTACAACAGCCCCTCCTGGACCTTGGTTCTAAGGGGTTACAATGGCCCCTCCTGGACCTTGGTTCTAAGGGATTACAATGGCTCCTCCTGGACCTAGGTTCTACAATGTTACAACGGCTCCTCCTGGACCTTGGTTCTAAAGGGTTACAACGGCCCCCTCTGGACCTTGGCTCTACAGGGTTACAACAGCCCCTCCTGGACCTTGGCTCTAAGGGGTTAAAACAGCCCCCCCTGGACCTAGGTTCTAAGGGGTTACAACGGCCCCTCCGGGACCTTAGTTCTACAGGGTTACAACAGCTCCTCCTGGACCTATGTTCTAAAGGGTTACAACGGCCCCTCCTGGACCTAGGTTTTACAGGGTTACAACGGCCCCTCCTGGACCTAGGTTCTAAGGGGTTACAACAGCCCCTCCTGGACCTAGGTTCTAAGGGGTAACAACTGCTCCTTCTGGACCTTGGTTCTACAGGGTTACAACGGCCCCTCCTGGACCTTGGTTCTACAGAGTTACAACGGCTCCTCCTGGACCTTGGTTCTAAAGGCTTACAATGGCCCCTCCTGGAACTTGGTTGTACAGGGTTACAACAGCCCCTCCTGGACCTTGGCTCTACAGGGTTACAACGGCTCCTCCTGGACCTTGGTTCTAAGGGGTTACAAAGGCTCCTTCTGGAACTTGGTTCTACAGGGTTACAACGGCTTCTCATGGACCTGGGTTCTAAGGGGTTACAACGGCCCCTCCTGGACCTAGGTTTTAAGGGGTTACAACAGCCCCTCCTGGACCTTGGTTCTACAGGGTTACAATGGCCCCTCGTGTACCTTGGTTCTAAAGGGTTACACCGGCCCCTCCTGGACCTTGGTTCTACAGGGTTACAACGGCTCCTCCTGGACCTTGGTGCTACAGGGTTACAACGGCCCCTCCTGGACCTTGTTTCTACAGGGGTTACAACGGCTCCTCATTGACCTTGGTTCTAAGGGGTTACAACGGCTCCTCCTGGACCTTGGTTCTAAGGGGTTACAATGGCCCCTCCTGGAACTTGGTCCTACAGGGTTACAATGGCTCCTCCTGGACCTGGGTTCTAAGGGGTTACAATGGCTTCTCCTGGGCCTTGGTTCTACAGGGTTACAACGGCTCCTCCTGGACCTTGGTTCTAAGGGGTTACAACATCCCCTCCTGGACCTAGGTTTTAAGGGGTTACAACAGCCCCTCCTGGACCTTGTTTCTACAGGGTTACAATGGCCCCTTGTGGACCTTGGTTCTAAAGGGTTACAACAGCCCCTCCTGGACCTTGGTTCTACAGGGTTACAATGGTTCCTCCTGGACCTAGGTTCTACAGGGTTACAACGGCCCCTCCTGGACCTTGTTTCTACAGGGGTTACAACGGCTCCTCCTGGACCTTGGTTCTAAGGGGTTACAACGGCTCCTCCTGGGCCTTAGTTCATGGGTTTACAACGACCCCTCCTGGACCTTGGTTCTAAGGGGTTACAATGGCCCCTCCTGGACCTTGATTCTAAGGGATCACAAAGGCTCCTCCTGGAACTTGGTTCTACAGGGTTACAACGGCTCCTCCTGGACCTGGGTTCTAAGGGGTTACAATGGCTTCTCCTGGAACTTTGTTCTACAGAGTTACAACGGCTCCTCCTGGACCTTGGTTCTAAGGGGTTACAACGGCTCCTCCTGGACCTTGGTTCTACAGGGTTACAACAGCCCCTCCTAGAACTTGGTTCTAAGGGGTTACAACGGATCCTCCTGGACCTTGTTTCTACAGGGTTACAACGACTCCTCGTGGACCTAGGTTCTAAGGGGTTACAACGGCTCCTCCTGGACCTTGATTCTAAGGGGTTACAACGGCTCCTCCTGGACCTTGGTTCTACAGGGTTACAACAGCCCCTCTTGGACCTTGGTTCTAAGGGGTTACAACAGCTCCTCCTGGACCTAGGTTCTAAGGGGTTACAATGGCTCCTCCTGGTCCTTGGTTCTACCGGGTTACAACGGCCCCTCCTGGACCTTGGTTCTGAGGGGTTACAACGGCCCCTCCTGGACCTTAATTGTATTCACTCTTAGCAGCTGGTCCAGTTTCTGTACTATGGCTTTCAGGATTCATGACATCTCCCTGCTGGACCAGTGCTTCAGGCTTCATGAGACTTTCTCCTTGGACCTTGGTTCTATTCACACTCACCAGCTGGTCCAGTTTCTATAGCTTGGCTTTCAGGATGTATGACATGTCCCTGCTGGACCAGTGCTTCAGGCATGAGACTTCCTCCTTGGACCTTGGTTCTATTCACACTTAGCAGCTGGTCCAGTTTCTATATCTTGGCTTTCAGGATGTATGACATGTCCCTGCTGGACCAGTGCTTCAGGCTTCATGAGAGTTCCCTCTTGGACCTTGGTTCTATTCAGACTTAGCAGCTGGTCCAGTTTTTATACCTTGGCTTTCAGGATTCATGACATCTCCCTGCTGGACCAGTGCTTCAGGCTTCATGAGAGTTCCCCCTTGGACCTTGGTTCTATTCACACTTAGCAGCTGGTCCAGTTTATATACCTTGGCTTTCAGGATGTATGACATGTCCCTGCTGGACCAGTGCTTCAGGCTTCATGAGACTTCCTCCTTGGACCTTGGTTCTATTCACACTCACCAGCTGGTCCAGTTTCTATAGCATGGCTTTCAGGATGTATGACATGTCCCTGCTGGACCAGTGCTTCAGGCTTCATGAAAGTTCCCCCTTGGACCTTGGTTCTATTCACACTTAGCAGCTGGTCCAGTTTATATACCTTGGCTTTCAGGATGTATGACATGTCCCTGCTGGACCAGTGCTTCAGGCTTCATGAGACTTCCTCCTTGGACCTTGGTTCTATTCACACTCACCAGCTGGTCCAGTTTCTATAGCATGGCTTTCAGGATGTATGACATGTCCCTGCTGGACCAGTGCTTCAGGCTTCATGAAAGTTCCCCCTTGGACCTTGGTTCTATTCACACTTAGCAGCTGGTCCAGTTTATATACCTTGGCTTTCAGGATGTATGACATGTCCCTGCTGGACCAGTGCTTCAGGCTTCATGAGACTTCCTCCTTGGACCTTGGTTCTATTCACACTCACCAGCTGGTCCAGTTTCTATAGCATGGCTTTCAGGATGTATGACATGTCCCTGCTGGACCAGTGCTTCAGGCTTCATGAAAGTTCCCCCTTGGACCTTGGTTCTATTCACACTTAGCAGCTGGTCCAGTTTATATACCTTGGCTTTCAGGATGTATGACATGTCCCTGCTGGACCAGTGCTTCAGGCTTCATGAGACTTCCTCCTTGGACCTTGGTTCTATTCACACTCACCAGCTGGTCCAGTTTCTATAGCATGGCTTTCAGGATGTATGACATGTCCCTGCTGGACCAGTGCTTCAGGCTTCATGAAAGTTCCCCCTTGGACCTTGGTTCTATTCACACTTAGCAGCTGGTCCAGTTTATATACCTTGGCTTTCAGGATGTATGACATGTCCCTGCTGGACCAGTGCTTCAGGCTTCATGAGACTTCCTCCTTGGACCTTGGTTCTATTCACACTAAGCAGCTGGTCCAGTTTATATACCTTGGCTTTCAGGATGTATGACATGTCCCTGCTGGACCAGTGCTTCAGGCTTCATGAGACTTCCTCCTTGGACCTTGGTTCTATTCACACTTAGCAGCTGGTCCAGTTTATATACCTTGGCTTTCAGGATGTATGACATGTCCCTGCTGGACCAGTGCTTCAGGCTTCATGAAAGTTCCCCCTTGGACCTTGGTTCTATTCACACTTAGCAGCTGGTCCAGTTTATATACCTTGGCTTTCAGGATGTATGACATGTCCCTGCTGGACCAGTGCTTCAGGCTTCATGAAAGTTCCCCCTTGGACCTTGGTTCTATTCACACTTAGCAGCTGGTCCAGTTTATATACCTTGGCTTTCAGGATTCATGAGATGTCCCTGCTGGACCAGTGCTTCAGGCTTCATGAGAGTTCCCCCTTGGACCTTGGTTCTATTCACACTTAGCAGCTGGTCCAGTTTATATACCTTGGCTTTCAGGATTCATGAGATGTCCCTGCTGGACCAGTGCTTCAGGCTTCATGAGACTTCCTCCTTGGACCTTGGTTCTATTCACACTTAGCAGCTGGTCCAGTTTATATACCTTGGCTTTCAGGATTCATGAGATGTCCCTGCTGGACCACAAAGGGTTTATTTTGATACACCCAGGCATGTGAGGAAATGTTCACATTCGTTTTTCCATATCTTGAGAATCTGTTCATCTTCACCGTGTTCTCTACTTTTTAGTACTTCATATTGCGGTGGACATTACCTTAAGATTATTTTCCTAAATATTGATATTTTGTTCCATTGTATATTAGATTGTAGGGTGTTTAAGCCTAGCTCATGGCGAATCATAGCAACTGGGATCGCTTGTGGAAGATTTAATATTCTCTTCCAAAAAGAGTCCTCTGGGCAATCCCATATTTCTTGTCTTATTCCCATGCATGCTTCAGCTCCAAAGATTAGTACAGGTGTCACCTTTTGTTAGTAGTCATTTATAATTGGCATTAAGGAGAATGTACCAAATCTTTTGTCTATTGCTCTGCTGTTGGCTGACATTTTTCTTCAGATTCTCTATCCATGGATCGTCTCCTTTATGCACATTCACAATACACCCAGATATTACACTTGTTTGACAGGGCGCAGCCTTCCTTATCCAGCAGCCATGATTCTTTTTGTTTATGTTTTTTTCTCTTCTCTCCAAATACCATGGTTTCAGATTTCGAGGCATTAATTCTCAAATGTTTTTTGTTGACATATTTTTGTAATATTGGCAGTTTTCTTTGCAGACCGATCTTGTTCATCTCTAGAAGGACCAAGTTGTCTGCATATAATAGCCATCCCACATCTGTCCCATTGATTTTTGGTGGAAAAGTGCTTTTATCGGTCATTACATCATCTATACCTTCAATGAACAGATTGAACAGGGTTGCTGCCAAGGGACATCATTGTTTCAGCCAATTGGATGTGTTGATCTTCCCTGATAGGTTGCCTTGTTGATCTAATTTTACCCGCATGTTGGTGTCTGAGTATAACTCCTAGATGATTTCTATCAGATCACGAGGGCACCCTTTTTTCCAAATTGTTCCCATAGTAGTTTGTGGTCTATGCTGTCGAAGGCTTGTCTCAGGTCTATACTAGCTATGTATATTTTTTCCTTTTTGTGTTCAGATCTTTGTTTAAGGAGATTTATGATCAATAAGTTCAGGTTGTACCCAACTTCTTTTACAAACCCTGTTTGTCTTTTTTCTAAGGAATGTGATTCTTTGACCCATTGTTTACGCTGCTTTAGAATAATCATCGCAAAAATGTTGCCTACCACATCTAACAATGCAATAGGTCTATAGTTTGTCGGCAGTTGTCTGTCCCCTTGCTTGAAAATGGGGATCACTATTGCAGACTTCCAGGATTCAGGTATTTTTAGTTTCTCAAAAATCTTGTTGAATAAAATTTCACAGAACTCCGCCCAGTGTTCCGGGGCTTCCGTCATCATTGCATTTGTCACCCCGTCAGGGCCGGGGGGTCTCGACCTACTGGCGTTTTTAATCAGTTTCAATATCTCGTCTCTCACACATGTTATGCTGCAGCTTCTTTTTTTGTTATATCGATCTCTGTCGCTGAGTATTTCTTATCAGCCCCCTTGAATAGTTCTTCAAAGTGTGCCACCCAAGTCTCATCTGTTATTGTGTTTAGCAGGTGTGAGTCTGTCGACTCTCCTTTTCTTTCATAATTTGCCAGACATTTCTGATATTTGAGTTAGCAAGAGCTCTTAACATATTATGTGCATCTGTCAGGAGTATATCTATTCTCTGGCTTTTTATCCAGTTTCTGTACTTTTGTTTCCGTTTCCTTATGAGTTCTTTTTTGTTTGTAGATTTTAACTTCCTCAGTCTCAGAGATCTTTCCTAAGGTGCCTTTTCTGAGCTATTATTTCCTTGTTATAGACATGGAGGTGCTTGAATTTATGCTTCAATATTCATTTTCTTGTTATTTTAAATGATGTTAACGTTCTATCATATGCAACAGAATCTGGATCCTTTTTCAACAAGTCTGTTAATTCTTTCGATATTCTCGGAATATCTTGTGCCTTCAATCGTAATCGGTTTATCCCTCCTTCTATCTCAATTCTGTGTTTCCTTTTCTGTTCTTGTTTACTCAGTTGTCTTTTCAATGTGATTATCAGTGGATCGGGGTCACTGTAACCCAATTTCTCTATCACCATGCTTAAAACCTCTGATAGCATATTTCTTGAGACAAAGCAATAATCAAGGGTTGCTCAGCTATACCCATTCGTCCACGTTGTGGCCGCCGGAATATCTCCTGTGACGTTTCCATTTAGGAAATGCAAGTCTCTTAACGTCATTTCTTCAATTCATTCTGCCCCTCTTTGGGTTTTCATATTTCTTTTCCTGGTAGATTTAGAGTCAGTATCACCCTTTGTTTTGAGACAGAGTTTAAGGGGCCGATTCATGGAAAAAACGTGCACCGAAAAATGTGGCGCAAGCTGGCACAAGCAGGCGCAAGCGTGAAAAAGGAAGCGCACGTGCACGCGTGCGATTCATGGAAGTCCCTGCGCGTGTTTTTCTCGGGATGTGCTCCAAACCCGTGCGTGGCGCACACGGGCGCACATGTCATTGCAACATCCTGAACACCGAGCGGGACACGCACACACCAAAAAGTGGGCGAAACACGGGTCATAACGTGCGGAATGGGGAACAACGCGTGAAAAAGAAGGCGTAACTGGGGAAGTACTGCAGGGAAATAGACGGAACGCCCACACGCACACGAACAACACGTATTCATGGAATTGAAAACGGGAAAGCCACGCATGGCAAAATACAGGCACAGGCCTAAACACGGCCGCCACACGGAGGCAGGCGGTAGCATCCCTGCGCATTACAAAAGTGTGCTCAAACAACAAACACGTACATACAGCTACATGAATGTCCCATTCTGTGGCCCCGTAGGAGAATTGATGTGTCACGCACCCCACAGGCATCCCATAAAATCAACAAAAACAGATAAGCGACCCCTGTAGCCCAAGTGCGTGTAAAAAAACACACGCAGTACGCTGTGGCAGCCAGGAACCCCAAAAATACGTATGCGATCAACATGCAGGCTAGTATGGCCGGAATAAAAGGGGTACGCGACAAACAGGGACACCCGCAGAGGGAAAAATAGCATGTGTGACTCACCGTCGGCCTTGCATGTAGAAGAATAACGTGGAGCCAACACCCACCCGCTGTGAAGTAATCGTGTGTGAACCCCAATGCCTGGAAAAAACATGCACCGCTTTCCACGAAAAGCACGTACAGAGCGATGGAAACCCAAGTGGGACTCTCAACCCGTGCCAGGGAAACGCCCGCACGCGTAACGTCACAGACGTGCTTATGCGCTAATGGCCTTTCCTCGAATTACACACTGACGTGCACTTTTTTCACGTGCCAAGTCACTCCGTATCAAGCTGGCCACGCGACAACACACGGAAGACCACGCTCCTACCCAGAAGGCCATTTCGCTGCCCCCCAGAGCCCCGATCAGCCTCTCACGAGCCATCTGCTGCTGCCTGCCTGCCTGCTGCCACTGTGCCCTGCCATTTGGTGCCTGCACATCTGCCATCTGCAGGGGTCCAGTTGCAGTGACCACCCCTGCTGGAACAGAAGACTCCCGACTGGTGTTCCATCACTCCACAGCCCAGCTCCAGGACCCAGCTGCCCACCCACACCTGCCTCGGGGGTTGCCATGTCCGACACAACACCTTCCGGCACCAGTGGCAACCCCCAGCCAGAGAGGCAGAGGGCTGCCAGCTTCACTTCCGAAGAGGTTGGCATCCTGGTGGAGCGAGTCCTGGGGCAGTATGATGCCCTCTTCACACCATCGCGCGCCGACAAGGAAGGACGGCGGAGGATCTGGACGGACATAGTGGGTGCCATCTACTCGAAGGGGGTGGCACCCCGCGACTTGAAACACATCCAGAAGCGCTGGGAGGACTACAAGTCCAGGACCCTCAAGGCGCCTCTTAGAGGCAGAGGATGCAGTGGGCTAGTTTACCAACCAGCAGATGAGGGTCCTGGAGTGCATTTGCCCAGTGCTTCGCCACCAGATCCTCAGGATGCAGGCCCATATGCAGTCGAGCGGTAAGTGGCCATGCATTGCTGTGTGAAACAGGGCATGTTGCAGTGCGCTGGTAGTCAGCTACTTGCCTGTATGTGTGACATAGGCCATGTATGGATGTGTGTGTGCAGGGACATCATGGTGCTGCATGTGAGACCAGTCATGCATGAACCACATGGATGTGCATGTGTTACAATGCAACATGCGGAGCAGCATGCGGAATGCACACATGAATGCATGCCTGTCTCTGTTATTGGACATGGATGGGGTGTGAGAGATGGGTGCTGCTGTCATGGACATGTATGGTGTACATGTCTGTGTGTCTGACTTGCGTGTGTGTGACTTGTAAACGCCATGGATGCATGACACATGTCCGTGACAATGTTCAGATTCACTGATGCAGCCTAGTCATCCTTGTATCCACTGTGTCTGGGGTGTACGAGGCTAGATGGATGAAACTACAGTGAAGTGTGTGCATGTGATAGGCATGACCCATGATGCATGTGAGTTTCAAACCACCATTGTATGTTTCAAGAGTTCCTTGGACATATATGCAAATGTTCTTTGCATGCGCCATGCCTGTTTCTGCATGTGTGTTGCCTGCACTGACCCATGTGTTGTGGAGGGACATGATGGAAGTGATGTTTGACAGTGCCACTCATCTGCTATAGCTTCCTGTCTAGGGGACCATTGTACAGTACCCTGATGCTTGTGTTCTATGTCTCCCTTTACACAGTGGCAAGTGAAGAAGAGGGCAGAGACGACGTTGTGGAGCAAAGCGGCGGGGATGCCTCCACCGGCCGGCGACGCAAGGCCCAGTCACCCTCCCAGAAATTACCGTTGTCCGGGAGCGAGGGGACTGGTGCCGCGTCTGCCACTACGGTTGCAGCGGAAGGGGTGGGTGAGCCCCGACATGGGCTTGCAATGGCGGAAGACGGTGTGGAGCCATCCAGGTTGGTGGTTTCCACAGAGGAGGAGGGGGCCGCTACTGAGCCGCACATGGGGCCTGGTGGGGATGGTACCACTGGTGCAAGTGATGCAGTCCAGGGGCAGGAGCAGGAGGACTTCAAAAAGAGAGAGGCCCCCACGCTAGTATAGGTTGTAGACACATCATTCATTGGATACTAATGGGATTCTCACACTTATGAGGACAATATAAATCTAAAAAATAGAAGTTCTAGGAAAATACAACCTGACTTCATCAATAATTCTGTTAAAAAAAAAAAAGAATTTTAATCTAGACAATGGTTACATAAAAGCACATAAAAACTAACATACAAAAGTGGCAAAAGTGATAAGTGCTTTACAGACAGTGCTAAGTGTTCATCATCAAAACAACTGGTTTTGTGCAAAATCCGCAATTAATCTGTATCTCTTCTCTGAGATACTTTGATAGCAGCAAGTGTACAGGTCAACATGTAAACAGTTGTAGATACTTGTAACATTGGATCTTGACTGAACATTAAACCACACAATATATACATGCAGAGACCGTCATTATGTAATGTCTCTGGTTGAGGTGCCTTGGTCAGCATATACCTAAAGTGCATCAAGGTTAATTAGTACTAGTTTAGATACTGCTCAGTTGTATCTTTATAAACCCTTGGTGGTATCAGAAAGACACTTGAGAAATGGAAGTTGGCATAGCAGTGTGAGTTCTTAGATGTTGTATCCCAGTGGGCACAAAGTGAAGTATCAGTCCCACTGTGTACGTATTAGATACAAAGAAGTGGATCCAGTGTCAATCGTTTCTCAGTGTCGGTTAAGCATCCTCAGGAAACTGCACTGGATTTCTAAGTCGCAGTTCAAAATAGGGAACCTGGACTCATGTCTCTAGTGTAAATCAGCAAATTGTGATTGTTGCAGCAATAGAGATGGTTCACAAGGGACTTTGGTCTAGGTTCGAAGTTGGCAGGTAGGTAGTTCGATCTTTAAATGGTCAAACTCTTCAGCAGCTCGATAAATTAAACAGCTTGTTGTCCTCTCTCCGTAGTGGGTTGGGCAGGAGGCAGCACAGGTCGTTGTGGAGGGGCCTGTGCATGTCACTGTCCCTGACACTGTGACTGAACCACCATGCACCATCAGGGATGCCCCATCCCAGGCCCGTCCGCAGGTAGGGGGAGGTCCAGCAGGGGTGGACACCCCAGTAACTGTAACCCAGCAGATGGAGGATGTGCCAGCATCATCGGGCAGGGCACGTGCATGATGGCGCCGGTGGATTTCCATCAGCCTGGTTGCCGTCGTGCTGGCAGAGGCAGTTGCATCAGAGGCAGCGGCAGGCTCAACGTGGGAGGCATCATGGCTCAGGGCCATCTCCATCAGAGGGGCAGGCATTGGCCGGAGGGCAGGAGGACCCTGGAATGGGAGTGTCTTCCGTGTGGCAGCTGTTGGGCCAGCGGATAGGTGCGGAGCGTCGGTGGGCGGAGGAGGCACGGTTCACAATGTTCAGGGAGGAGAACTCCATTCGCAGGGTGCTGAGGCAGGCAGAGTGCCTCGAGGGAATTCGCAGGGAGTTGGAGGTGGACATGGCATTATCCCTGCGAGACCTCGGGGCCAGTGAACAGGCCCACCTCCAAAACATTGAACAGGAGTTCGATGATGCCCTGGCCTGACATCAACAAGTGAGCCGTTGGACTTGCCCGCCGCCATTGTATATAGTTCATTAGTGTTAAGTTTCCTTTCTTTTTTCTTTCATTTTGGGTGCAAGGACTATGCCCCACATTTTCACATTTTTGTATATAGTTATTGATTAGGTAGGTTTTTATATCGTTGGGCTCATGTACCCTGGATTTGTTATTTGTATATAGTTGAACAGTGGATTTATCTTCTTCATATTTTAATTTTTTTCACCATGGAGCAATTTTCATTTGGATTTATTTGGATTCTCATTTTATATATTTTTTTTATTTTTGGGACATGCTGCATTTTATTTATTATTTCCATTATTGTGTGTTTTGATTTAATTACCTTCATTTTGTGTTCAATACATTTTCGTTTCATACTTCAATGTGTGGTATTCTCTCACTGGTTTCATGCATGTCACGATGTGGGTTTTCACATTCACTGGCACCCATTGTGTGTGTGTGACAGACATGTGTTGATGTACATACTTGCCATTTGGGTTGTATCATGTAATGGGCATTTCAATATGGGGTGGATGTAATACTTGGTTGGTTCTTTGGGCAGGGGTGGCGTGCGGTGGGATTTGGGATTGTGCATCATGATGACGTGTTGGGGGAACATGAGTCGGGGCCTGCTGGCAGGTGCCTGTCACTGCTGAGTGGGTGGAGGTGCAGGGGGACATGTGTCAGTGCTCACTTGTGCATGGTGACATGTGGGCTGGCTGGGGGGCATGGCCAGGTGGATGGGCTGCCTGCGGGGTATGGCCAGGGGTGCAGGTTAGTCCCCTGTGTTGCAGGCTGCCTACAGGGCCTGGGGAGGGGGGAGAGGGCACACCTGGGAGGACACACACTGGCAATTCCCATTGCTGCACCCCAGGAATACACGTTCCCTCCCGCGTGAGCGAAAACGCGTTTACCATGTCCCGCGCACCCCCAAAATACACGTACCCCGCTCGCGCTAGGCCAATCGCGTGTAAGAGAGTGGGTTACGTGTATTCTGGGGATGCGCGTGTAGTTTCACACGCGATTGGCCTAGCGCGATCGGGGACGTGCATACCGAGGGCTGCGCGGGGAGTTTTACACGCGATTGGCCTAGCGCGAGCGGGGTACGTGTATTTCGAGGGGTGCGCGGGGAGTTTTACACGCAATTGACCTAGCGCGAGTGGGGTACGTGTATGCCGAGGGGTGCGTGGGGAGTTTTACACGCGATTGGCCAAGCGCGAGCGGGGTACGTGTATTCCGAGGGGTGCACAGGAGTTTTACATGCGATTGGCCTAGCGCGAACGGGGTATGTGTATGCAGAGGAGTGCGCAGGGAGTTTTACACGTGATTGGCCTAGCGCGAGCGGGGTACGTGTATTATGGGGCGTGCACAGGGAGCTTTACATGCATTTTCGTGGTTTGTGCGATGTTTCTGGCGCACGGGGCGGGGTTGGGTGCGTAACTGGCGCTGCTGCAGGGTCGCTGTGCTGCTCTGCACCACGGCTGCTTAGGGATGTTAAAATCCATGAATACGCTGTGCGCCGAAATGGGTTTTGGTGCACGCGGCAGGTGCAGACTGCCACAAGTGCACTCTGTGCGCCAGCCGCGTGCGCCACTTGTGCGCTCATTTCTATGAATTACCCTGTAAGTCTCTGCATATCACTATTCACAGGTTTGGTTGCTCTTTTACGTTTTGATCAATCGTATCTGTTGCAGTTTCAATAAATGTGCTCCTTTCTAGGACCTCAGGATTCCAGTACAGGTTCATAATAAGTAGATCCTCCTCTGTTTTATTAGATTTTAGTGACCGCAGCTTGATCATCTGTATGTATGGATTAGGATTCAATTACTGTACTATTTTGAGGTTTCAGCCATTTTTTGTTAACGTTAACAAGCCAGAGGATGGTCTTCCCCTTTTCCCTCCCCTAGCTGGATTCAGGTAAGCACTATATCATTCCAGAATGGGGGGATTTGTTTAACCAGGTTTCTTGACAACAGATCATGTGCATTTCAAGCAATTTAGGAAGAATGTAATTAAATAAATGGCCAGAGCCTCGTGTGTTCCAGCTCCCAATTTTCCATTGGTCACAATCCTTTTTCTTCTGGCTCTAATCCTGGGATTTAGATGAAAGAGCTGCAGATAACCAATACCATGATGTTTCCACTGAAGCTACATTTGTGACAATTTTTGTTTAGTGCACAGATTTGATCTATTTATGATTAGACCGTCATTGCTCTTTAAAATTCTTTCCAGATTTGTGCAGTCACTTTCTTCTTCTCTCCCATTCCTTTTTGTGTTTGGTCTATGTGCAGATTTATTTGTGCCACTCTGCCATCGGGGCGACTGCAGCTATTTTGATAAGGCCCTTTTTAACCACTTAAGTGCCAAGGACGAGGTCCTTGACACTACGTTTGAGTGCCAAGGATGAGATAGCTTGCCCTTTCAGGCACAAAACTTAAATCCAACCCCTCTCCCCCCGGTCCCCCAATACATGGGGCTGCAGGTTTGGGCCCCCCTGGGGCAGATGGGTGTCCATCTGCCCTAGGGAAGGGCCCAAACCTCACAAAATGTTTTAAAACAAAAATGGTTGGTTTTGGGGGAGTGCCCCCCACTAGACCACCAGGACATTATTTTATGGAAAGGGGGGTGGTCCTCTCGCCCCACCCGAAGTGGATGGGGGGCACCTCATGTATCACTCCCTGGGGGCAGATTTCTACCCCTAGGAAGGGCCACCTGCTCCCAGGGAGGACTACATGAGGTGCCCACCCATCCATTTGGGGCAGGAGAGGGCCACCAGGAAAGTGTGGGCAGACCCCCGAAAGGATGTGGCCTGCATGTTAGGGCCCTCCTGGGGCAGATGGGTACCCATCCACCCCAAGGGAAGGGCAACAAAATAAAAACATTTATAAATAATAGTTTGATTTGGGGGAGTGCCCCCCTACTAGACCCCAGGTAAATTTTATATCAAAAGCGGGGTGGCCCTCTCCCCCCACCCTAAGTGGATGGGAGAGCAACTCATGTAGCCCTTCCTGGGGCCAGATTTCTGCCCCTAGGAAGGGGTACATGAGATGCCCCCCATCCATCTCCCATGTGGGTCTTTGCCAGGGCTTGTGGTTAATACATTCTGGGGCAATTCGTGCAAGTCAGACCCCTGTGGATTCCCACAGGTGTCTTCTTTTGAGAAATGCATGGAGTTCCCTGTTTTCCTTGGTGGCTGCGACACCCCAGGCCCAAATCCGTAGGTTGGCTCCCCAACCCTTTGGAAGATAGCAGTGGTTTAGCCTTTTGCCTTTGCACCCAGGTAGGTGCACCCACACATGTGAGGTACCATTTTTGTTGGGCTCCCTGTGAGAATGTGGGATGGTGGGACTTGTGTTGTTGGCGGCGTGTTTCAGTGGGTGGCCAGAGGGAAATGTCTGAGGATTGTGGGTAATAAATTTGGGGCCGATTGGCGCAAGTCAGACCTCTGTGGATTCCCATGAATGTCTTCCTTTCAGAAATGCATGGGGTTCCCTTTTTTCCTTGCTGGCTTCAACACCCTAGGCCCAAATCTGTAGGTTCTCCACCAGAGCAAAATTGTACAAAATCTGCTCTACTAAAAGACTTGGGATTACCAGTGGTTTAGCCTTGTCCCTTTGCGCCTAGCTAAATGTAACCACAAAAGTGAGGTACCGTTTTTGTCGGGACACCTGTGGGAACGCGGGACAGTAGGACATGTGTTGTTGGGGGTGTGTTTTGGTGGTTGCACACAGGGAAATGTCTGAAAATCATGGGGTTTTTTGCCAAATCTTTGACTTGGCCAGGGATTGTGGGTAATACATTCTGGGGCGATTGGCGCATGTCAGACCTCTGTGGATTCCCCATGGATATCTTTGTTTCGGAAATGCTTGGGGTTCCCTATTTTCCTTGGTAGCTTCAACACCCTAGGCCACATCTGTAGGTTGTCCACCAGAGCAAACTTCCACAAAATCTGCTCTGCTGAAAGACTTGGGTTTACCAGTGGGTTAGCCTTTTCGCTTTGCGCCCAGGTAGGTACATCCACACAAGTGATGTACCGTTTTTGTCGGGACACATCTAGGAACGCAGGACGGTAGGACAAGTGTTGTTGGTGGCGTGTTTTGGTGGGTGGCCAGAGGGAAAATTCTTTCACCAAATTTCGGACTTTGCCAGGTATTGTGGGTAATACATTCTGGGCCGATTGCCACAAATCATCCCTTCCTGAACTTGGAATTTTGTCTACTTTTCAGAAATGTATGCTTTTCTGTCTTCCCATTCAGCTTTCCTACCCTCCTCTTCCATTCCGTCCACGCATGTTCTATTAGAAAAAAAGGCCAAAATCGCCTACCTCTCACAAAACGTCTGGTTACCATATCAAAATATGATTTTATGGTTTCCACTCAACCTGCTCTTGAAATCCTGGAAAATGATGAATTCAGCACAGCAAAATATTTGTTCCTAGCTCTTACAAGGAAAAAACCAAAGGCTTTTTTGTACATCATTTTATTGGCATTTTCTGAAATAAACCAAAATGTTCTCCTTTTTTGGTTATTTTCTCTCACCCCACTACAGTAAACTAGGATTCCTTGGTGGCGTTACGACCGCCTACATGTGGGAAAAAAGGGTCCAAATTTGGCCGAGATATCTCATGTAACAAAAAAGTTACAAGGGATTGAATGGCCACATACCAAAATCAGCCAAAAAATTCCAACAAGAGAGTCTTCATCAATGCTTTGGGAGATGTAGGCTTGTTTCTTCCAATCTTATGTTCTTTACTAATCATCTTGTTTCCCTCATAGTGAGAAACCGGGGCGATTTTAGCGGTTCACTTGCAGAATTTTATGGTTCGACGTTGCATCCTTTCAATGGACTTATTTCTACGAGATGTTGCAGCTTGGCCAGAGAGGGTGTAGGGTCATCCTCATAAGTGGATAGGTCCAATAATTCTGTTACACTCCCATCAAGATCAATTTTTTGTACATTCTTTATCGATTCTTTACACAGGAAACACTGTCCGGTTTTTGATTGAAGTGACACGGTAGGTGTTTTTCTGGTTAACTCTCGCTCTGATGTATTCTCTTCTTGGCTCAATTCACTGTTATCCACAATTTTGAAGTTCCTCAAGAATCTTCTTGTACCGCAGGCTTTTTTTTTCGCCCATTCTTTAATGTTTTTGTTTTTTTGCACATGCTTTTTCAACCCTTTCGTCTTTCCAATATTTGTGACTTGTGGGCCTTGAGTGAAGATTGAGAAGAGATTAGTACGATTTTCATTCATTGATACAATTCCCTCTTCCGTTCCAGGACTGGTGATTTCTCTGTAAGGTTTGTCTCATTACCATGAATCATGGCGCATACAACGACTTTCTTCGTAGCCGTTGGATTGGTTTCAGGGATATTTGGTAAGTGACTGGTCTCTGATTCTGAGCCTACTGACACAGGGGCCAAGTGGTGTAGACCATCCAAACCCGTGCTTTCATTGGGAATGTCATCTGCTTCTATTTGTGATTCTCTCGGATTGTTGGATGCATCTTCAACCTTTTATCCAGTGTTCCTATTTCTCTCTTTTTGGCTCCCATCAGATTTGACACAATTCACTATATCTTTAACTCCCTCCAGAAAGATCCTCTTATCTGATTTTGCATCCTGCAGAGAATCAAGTTCATATTTCAAAATTACTCCCTCTAGGTCTTTTTCCTGTCCTTTCTTCTCTGTCATGGATTCAATGACATTTTCTACAGAGACCAATTTGGAGTTCATCAACGCGATAAGCGTTGATTGGTGTTTGTGGTTATGGCACAGAGTCTCATATAATTTCACGTAAGGTGCAAGTGTTATTGTCACGGTAGATATAATTGAGGCATGCAAGTTCTTTCCCGAATCATGGTTTGCTTCCATAGCCTCATGCTGATGGTTTCTGCTGTTTGAGCTAATCAAATGATTTGTCATTCTTCTTCTGTTTAGATTTCGCCCTTGCAGCTGTGAGCCCTGACTCAGATGAGTTGGATTCACTACTGGTGGACCGCCTCCTCTGAGAGTTCCTCGTTCTTAGTGTGGGCTTTGGGGAATGTTCTTTCGTGATGTTGTGAATTTCATCTATTATGTGGTCTGATTCTTGTCTTAGAGGCTCCACTATGCGGTGCCCCCGTTGGAGTCTCTAGGATTCCTAGCTTTATTTTTTCGATAGTTTTTCTCCATACAATACTTTCCAAAGTACTTTTTGTTTTCGGCATTGTGATCTCTTTATTCGGGCTCCATGTTAGTTGTCTTATGAGTGTTTCTTCACTCTTACTCGATTCTCCTCTGGCACATAGCCATGGTTATTATGAGGTCTCAGTGGGTCTCTTTCAGGATTTTGCTCTTCCTCCTCTTGCTCGCATATATGCACAGTGAGTTTTTTTCATCAGTTGATCCAGATTGCATCCCATCGGCCTCGCTTTCATTTCTGCTATCTACTGTAGTCTCAGGATTGATATGACTGAGTGACACTATTGGGCTGGGTGCAGCAGGTTTCTCTATTTTACATTTTATTTGCAGCACTGGGAGAGGTGGAGGGGGCCTCCTCATTTGTCTTAGCCACACTATTCCACAGATCTTCGTCTGTAATTTCTCCTATTCCTTTGGGCTTTGGTATTGATTTTATAGCAAATCCAAATTTGATTCTGGTTTCCTTGCTTCTTTCCTCGATTCTTGTAGTGAGGCCACTATCTTTTTCAACTTGTCTTGGCTTAAAATTACATTTTAGGGTACCGTTGTCTGTGTTGGAGCAACTCCTTTTTTTTTGGCCTCCAATCCGACTTGCCTTCTCTCAACCATTCATTGTTTTTGCTTTGGTTTGTATTGCTTTGTGCAATTGCTTCCTGTAGCCTATGGTTATGTACTGTATCAGTCTCATTACCCTTATTCATCAGGCTCATCAGGACCCAGCACTGCCTGTTTTGCAGTAACCTCTGTTTCTGGTTCTTGGGGCACTCCCCCTTTAGCTGTCGGACCTCATTCCTCTGCGACACCTACATCCCGCTCTGTAGAAGCCGAGTCTCGGCCGCTCAACCTAGTATTTGTATTTGTATTTTGTTTATTTGTATAGCGCACCTTGCCCAAGGGCATCTGTGCGCATATCTTAAGGTTACATAGACAGGAACATTTTACAGTACACTAAGGTAAATTTAACATAAGTATGTACAGGCAAGATAAATATTACAAGGCAATGTGTGGGTGGTCAAAATACCATAGTATAACAGAGTAATATACAGGTAATGAACAAAGGTGAGGTCGCAATAGTCTGCCTACAATAGTGTTGCAACATAATATACAAGGTGCAGTCGCAGTGATCAACATACAGTAATATTACAAGATTGACTACAAGAAATATACAAAGGTGCAGTCATGATACAAGGTCAGCCTGAGTGGCAGTGAGGTGGTGTTTCAGATGACTTGAGCTGAGAGCCAAAGTTTGGTTGTATTCTTAAAGGACGGAAAGGAAGGCTCAGCTCTGATGGCGTTGGGGAGGGTATTCCATAATTTTGTGGCTAAGCCTGGAAAGCTTACCCCTCCCGCTTTCTGGAGCTTGTATCTAGGAAGGGAAAGGCTGTGGGCTTAGGCGGCTCTCAAGCGTCTGGTAGCAGTGTGGGGGGTAAGTCGATTAGCCGGGTAGGGGGGCCTGATTCGCCAAGCACTTGTGTGTGAGTGCAAGCGTTTTCAGGGAGATTCTTTGCGCAACAGGGAGCCATCGTAGATTGCCTCTGTGGTCAGAGATATATTGGTTTCTGGGAATATTCAGGGCAGCTCTAATAGCATTATTCTGTATGACTTGTAGTTTGTTTAGATTGCTTTGGCTAGTCCCTAAATACAAGGCACTGCAATAGTCAATCTTGGACATGACTAGGGTTCTGGCCAGAGTGGTGCTATTGGCAGTGGTCAGGAAGGGTCTGCATGCTGTGATAAGTTTGCAGGCATATGCTGATGTGGATCTGACAGCATTAGTTTGTCTAGACAATGTAAGTGAGGAGCCAAGATAAACTCCTAAGGTTTTGGTATCCTTGGAGAGCTTGATTGGGTTGCCGTCAATAATGATGACTTGAAAAAAGGGTCAAGTTTGCTAAAACGTTGGTGGGATCCTAGAATGAGGAGTTCCGTCTTGTCATCATTCAGGCAAAGTTCATGTTGAACCATCCATGCTTGTACAACAGTGTAGATATCGTTCAGGGATTTAGAGTCCGCTTCATAGTCGCCCGTGATAGGTATGAGTATCTAGGTGTCATCAGCGTAATTAGTGTACATGACACCCAGATAGTCAAGGATATTGAAAAGGGGTTTGGTGAACACATTATAAAGTTTCGGTGATACACACAAACCTTGGGGAACACCATAGTGAATGGGAGAAGGCTCTGCAGATGCTGATGGGGAGAATAACCGCATAGATCCGTTGTCTAAGAAGGATCTAATCCAGGCGTTGGAAGAATCTGAAAAGGGGCAGCTGATTTGAGGTGTTGACACAGAATTTGGTGGTTGACCAAATCAAAGGCTGCTGAGAGAGCCAATAGAAGTAGCAAGGCTAGTTTCCCATTGGCTTTCATAACCTCAATTTGAGTTTTAAGGTCGATGAGGGAAGTTTCTGTCCCATGCATCGGACGGAAACCAGATTGCCTAAGGCCAAAGAGTTTGTTGACTTCCAGGTAGTCCTGGATCTGCAAGTAAGCAGCTCGATCCATTATTTTTATCATGAAAGGGACTGTAGTGATGGGCCTGTAATTGGTTGGTATACTAGGAGCCATTGATGGTTTTTTGAGCAGAGGGATGACCCAGGCGTCCTTTAGGTTATTTGGGACTGTGCCTGATTTGAAGGACGAGTTTATAAAAGTGGTAATGGATGGGGCTAAGTCATGTGATGCCTCTTTGATGATTGGGGCTGGGAATGAATCACCTTGGCAGTTGGATGGTTGTAGCTTGTTGATGATACTTTCAACATCAGCAATGGTCAGAGCTGAGAAACTGAATGGTTTATGAGTGAAGGTAGCCCGAGTGTTGGAGCTTGTGGGAGGATTTGGTTGCTGGTCAAACTGCAGGGAGTTTTGCTTAGATGTAATTTTAGCTTGGAGTGCGGCAATTTTGTCCAGAGTGCTTTTTGTATGTTCGAGCACCAAGTGCTATCTTTAGTGCAAGAGTCAGGTGGGGCTGCAGGGGATTCAATTTCTTTCAGAATTTTTAACAGTTCTTTAGTGTTAGAGTCAGCTTGCGAGATGCACAATTTGTAGGAGTCTTTTTTTATCTTGGATGATGGCCTCTTTGTAGTTAAGGGATGCTATGATAAGGCTACCCTCATGGGCATTAGAAGGATGACGACTTTTCCATCGGGATTCAGCGCTGCATTGTTCTTTATGTAGCACTCTCAGGTGTGGTGTAAACCAGGAGTTGAGATGTGCATGTGGTGTAGATTTCCTAAGTTTAATTGGGGCAGTAGAGTTCAGTGCTGTGAGTATGGCATGGTTGTAGGTATCAATTAGAGCCGTGGGGTCAGAGCAAGATACAGAGGCTTTGTTGAGGGTGGGAAGGATAAGTGGAAGTAATTTATCACTTGTAATGTCCCTTTTGTTTCTAGTATATAAGGTGAGGGCGGTAGTCTGTTTGTGACATTGGTTAGCTTTTATATTAAAGGTAATAATATGGTGGTCTGACCATGCACATGTTGAGTTGGACTGTAGGCTGCAATTAGAGTCAACTAACCAGTCAAGTGTCCTCCCCTTGGTATGGGTGGGTTCTAGTATGTGGTGGGTAAAACCTAGGTCTGTTAGCGAGTTGGCAATGTCAGCTGCAGTGGGGTTGTTAGGGTTTTGGAAGCCCAAATTAAAATCCTCTAGTAGTATGATTTGCGATTTAGTTTTGGATTTATCCACTAATAGGGATGTAATGTCATTCTGGAAAGTGGTGATAGGGCCGGGGGGTCTGTAGATCAAATGTATGAGTTTGGTTGGTTGAAATGGGAAGTTTTACTGAGGGTAGTTCCGCTGTCAGAATCTGTTGGTTAGGCATCCATCTAAGGTCAAGAGAGTTTTTACGGATAAAGGCGACACCGCCCCCTCTCGATTGAGAAGTGTTGCGGTCGCATCTGGAGATGGAGTAGCCTATCGGCATGGCAAGAGAGAGTAGAGGTCCGGAAGCGGCATGTAGTCAGGTCTCCGAAATGGCAAGGAAGTCGAGATCTTGAGTGGTGATGAGATCTGCAATGTCCAACGCATGTGAGGGAAGTGACCTAGTGTTGACCAAGGCACCTCTGATCGTACTATCTTTAGGTGTGTTGGTTTGTAGGTCATGAGTGGATGTGGGTAGAGGGGTGGTAGTAATAGGGTGTCTCAAACTAGGTAGTGGATATTTTACAGTGGTGCAGGGCTTCTGTGTGTGGGTGACTACACAGGGGATTCTGGAGCCCAATCTAATGTTTCTGAGGGGTGGTGCGTGTTAGGGAGAATTCTCCAGTATTCCCGTACCTACTGATTCCCTCAGCAGCTTTGCTGGATTTCTAGGATTAATTTTTTTCACCTTGTAAGAGTGTGAGCCCTTTTTTCTTACTGTTACATGTGTTTTTCTGTGTGTTTAACATGTTTGTGTTCATAGACTGTGGAGCTTCACCTACTCCATAGGCATAATCTTTTTACTGTGTGTCACACAGCACCTTTAGTGCAGTGACACAGAGTTGTCTTTTTCAGACTTCCCACTTTACCTCCATTTTCTAGGACTGACTACTGTCTCCCAGAACATGTAAAGTTGCCATTGACTTTATTAATTCACAGACCCAGTATAAACTATCTTACATAGAGTACTGGAAATGGTTAATAGTTATCCCTTTTTGTCTGTCTCTCATGGAACATTATTTGGTTCCCCTTTCTTTAAGATTTGGCTGGTGGCAGTGGTATCTACCATATTTCTCATACCGCGGTCTATGTTAGTAGCCTCAAACTTTAATCTGCTGGACCCCATTTACTTTTATTTGGCTCTGATTGGGTTTATTCGCCATTTCTTTTTGTAAAGGTCTTTCTCGTGTTTTACTCTGCACCAAACCAGGTTTGGTTACTTTGTTCGCCATCCTTTGGTGGGCTTCTGCACAGAAGCCCTCCTTTGGCGCCTGAGAGACTAGATAGACAGGATGTGAGAGAGGGGTTTTAGGCCCCCTGCACAGGGTCTCCTTCGAGACCCAAGTCGCACTATTGTTTGATTGGCTAGGTGACTGTCCTGCCAGGACAGCCACCCTGCTGTGTGATTGACAGCCAGGCTGTGTGAATGGGGAAAACTGCACTGGATCGAGAGAACCAAAGAGAAGCTCAAAGAAGAGGACCACTACCACGACTGAACCTCCCGGTGAAGCCATGCTGCGGGTCTGAATCTCCAAACTTTGATGACAGAAAAGATCTGCACGGAATCTTCTTCCCTTGAGCTGGTGGGACCAACCAGTTCGCCAAACAGCAAGCAAGGCCTCCCTCCCCTGGTCGAATTTGCTGTGCACATCTGCAGTGAACCGGATAGCCAGGAGGACCAGACCCTGTTTGGGTTTTAAGGAGCGCACCTATTATTTGTTGCTTTGCTCTGTTGCTGGTTTCTTCCCTGGGTAGTGCAGGACCCTCCAGTCTTCCTACTTCGTGTCAGTCCGACAGTCGCTTCAGGACCCGTGAGCCTGCAGGATCTGCCAGGAACTTCTGACTCAGCTACAGCATTCTTCTTCTTCTAAGGTACTGTTCAAACCCGGTTGTTTGTTCCGTCCGACTGCGGTGAAAGTGTTTTAAATCTTTCGCAAATCCGATGGCTTGTCCTTCTCTCCTCTTTTAAGTAACTTTTCTTCCGACCAACTTCGTTTCAAACTCTTGACAAAGACTTAACCGCGAACTACTCTGAACTGTGTGATCCTCTGCAACAACTCTGAACCATTAACATTGGCCTAGGCCTATTGATTAGAATCCTCATTGGAGCAAGCCTTTTCTAGATTGCCCTGCCTACTTACTTGTTGGTGCTGCTTGATTGTGAATAACCTTGTCTTTACCTCCCTTTTAAATTGCTGGAGTGCCATTTTGCTCACACTTCATTTTGAGCTTAACGTGTCCAGAATTCATCAGGTGGTGTGTAGTGTATTAAGAGTGTGATTTTCTGCTGCTTTACTTAGTGAACTGTTTTACAAATGATGCGTAGATACATGTATATTCTTTTACTCAGAAACCTTGAGTCCGTGTTTGTTTGAATCATAGTAATGTGTTGTCCTTTGTGTAACTATTGATACTGCTCACTTTACTCTTGAGATAAGACTGGCTGTTCAGCCATTTGTACCACTTTACTGTTTAGTACAGGCTTGTACCAAAGGTGAATTTGTACTGTCACTTGAAGTCCTAATTGTGTGTGGTGTTCCCAAAGGGTACTGCATATGATTCTGCTTAACAGTGCGCATGGTTGATTGGGTGTGGGTTTCATGGCAAAGTGTTTTGCCATAAAGCAGGTGAGTTTAAGTAAGGATTGATAGGTAGGTGTGTGGTGCTGGGCAATGTGTTGCTAGTGTCTGCTTCCAAGTGTATTCCAGAGCAATTACTCATCTCAACAACAGCTCTATTGACCGAAGGGTTTGTTGTACTCTCACCCATTATATCCTGGGGAACCTTGTCCGCGAGAGGCTGGAGGAGGGGATAATTCATGCAGTCGGGGCTCAGCATATTCGCGGCACTCCGCGTATCTGTCAAGGATGTACTTAACCCTTTTAAGTTCTTTACATGCAACTCGCCTGACCCCCCTTTCATACGCTAACTTCGCTGCTTTAATATCTACAAGCTGACTTACCTTGCTTCTCGTTCGTTGCAGATGACTGCAACTGAGGTACAGGTCTTCCTCCATTTCGCAGTAGCATCTTGCTTTTTCGCTTCTCGCAAAGTAACACAGAGCAGACCAGGGCACTGTGCGGCTTCTCACACACCCGTGAACAGTCTGCAAACACTCTGTGACGCTCCCTGTCAGGAGTGAAGGTTTTGAATGCTTGCAGTAAGTAAACAGCAAAAACGGACTTTGCTTCGCACAGTCTTTTTGGAAAACAGACTTTTTCCTCTGGTGAAGCCCCAGGGATCCTTGCAGAAACTCCCACTCTGCAAACACTCTGCGAAGCTCCACGTCAGTAGTGAAGGTTTTGAATGCTTGCAGTAAGTAAACAGCAAAAAGAGACTTTGCTTCACACAGTCTTTTTGGAAAACAGACATTTCCTCCGGTGAAACGCCAGGGATCCTTGCAGACAATCACACCCTGCAAACACTTTGCTGCTTTACAAATTGCTTCCAAGTAACATTATTGAATGCAATTGACAATTCACCTTGAAATTGCTGCCTTAGAGAGAGGCTCTGCTTCTCTAACCTGCTGCCAGTGAATCGAAGAATGTATCAGTCTTTCTTAGTGGTTTCGTTTTGCCGCTATCCTGACATCAAGTGTAAGGAGGGCTCTTTTCCAAAATTCTGTGTTCTATTGATTGATTGACATGACATTTTGAAATTAATGTAGATGAGAAGCATGGATTTACTCTTATAACCACTATGGGCCTCATCACGAGTTTGACTGAGCCCTTAAATGCGGCGGTAACTGTATAACCGCTGCATTTAAGGGCTGGCAAAATCACGTGTTGGTTGGACAATGGGTTTTTTACCTCCATCCTTTTGCTGGAGATAAAAATGAAAATTTCTGGGCTGTTTTCGGCAATGTTACCACCGGCGCAATTACCACTGGTGGTAATAGTGCTCCCAGCCCCATTTGGGCCAATGAACCCAGTAGCGACCCCCGCAACTTGCGATCAGGGGCAAATTGCACCAGACCGAGTTGCAGTAGCGCTATTACCATATGGCAGTATCCCGGCTTTATTACCACCAGGATACTGCCCAACTCGTGAGGAGGCCCTTTGTCTTTGTGTATGGTGACAAATGAGTCTGCGACTGAAAGCGCTTATAGTTCACTGACTCATCTTATGGAAGTGATAGCAACCAGATAAGCAGTCTTGTAGGTAACCTGTTTTAGACTTGCCTCATGCATTGGTTCAAAAGGAGAACCCATAAGTTTAGTTTGGACGACATTTAGATCCCACCCTGATGGGGGAGTTGGTACTGGGGATACATTATTTTAATCCCTTCCATGAAGGCTTTCACCACTGGAACCTTCCACCTATACACTTTGCTTAGAGAGCTGCTAGAAGGATTTTAAGCAAATTGAACTCTAGACCTGAGTCTAACAAGTGTAGCAGGCAGTGTACAATATTTAGAAGGAGAACAGTCAATGGGATTGATATTAGCCCTTCCACGCCATTTTACACATTGCTTCCATTTAATGAAATAACAGTGTCTTGTGTTTGGTTTGCATGCTTCCCTTAAAATGTCCATGCATCGTTCAGGTAGGTTGAGGTGTCCAAACCATATGACATCACGAGCAATTTAATTATTTTTTAAAACGCACCTAATACCAAACCTGAGTTCTGTTACTAAGTGTGGATCCGGGATTCAAACTTCTGTTGCTCTGCATGGTCTTGCTTCCAAGACCAGAGCATTGCCCCTGTGCTTGCCAAGCTGCTAAGTCGAGTGTTTGAAGATGTGGATGGAAGATCATTCCTTGATGTTGCAACAACATGTTGTAAGGGCTTACTAGTTTGACAGGTGGAGCTATTAGGATAATTATGAGATGTTCCTGGTGCAGTTTGTTGATTATTTTGTGTAACAGAGTTGTTGGGGGGAAAGCGTATGCAATTAACCCTGACCAATTCATCCATAGTGTGTTCCCTTTGGACTCTGTCTGGGAAAACCTTGATGCATAAATGTGGCATTTTGGATTCTCTTGTGTTGCAATGAGATCTATTTCTGGATGATGTTGTGTGTAAAGACTGTGTGAAATTCCCACTAGTGTTCTGAGGGAAGTTCTGTATTTCTGCTTAGCACATCTGTCAGACAGCTGTGTTCTCCTGGAACGTGTTATGACAGGAAAAACATATTTCTTTGCAGAAACCAAATCCTGATCTTCTGTGTGAGTTTCAAAAGACTTAGAGAATGTGGACCACCCTGTTTGTTGATATAAACCATAGCGGTCCTGCTGTCTGTGAGTACTAGAACTGTTTTGCCTGACAGCTGGTGTTGAAAGGCTTGTATGGCTTTGAACACTGCCAGTAACTCCAGGATTTTGATAGGTTTCTTGGCTAGAGACTGTGTCCACATGCCGTGTGCTGTTTGTTGGAGACAACGAGAACCCCACCCTGAAAGCGATGCATCTGTTGTTAGAGTGGCTTCTACTGTGGTGTTGAGAAAGGGTTTGCCCTTCAACTAGTTATCCTTTGTCCACCACTGCGGTGACTTTAGCACAGGTTGTGAAATTACCACTAGTTTGTCCCAGGGACCGTTTGCTTGAGACTGTTACTTTGCCAGCCACTCTTGTATTGGACACATGCACAACCTTGCATGTGGCACCTCCTCTCCCTCTCCTGCATCTCTACCTACTTTGAATTTATGTATAAAATCTTTAATTCTCCTCATTCTATTTCTTTCCTTATAATTTATCGCCCCCCTTGCACTGTCGGCTCCTTCTATGAGGAACGTGACCATCTCCTTAGCCTCATTACCCCGAGCCCTACTCATTTACTTGTGCTTGGCGAATTCAATCTCCATCTCTCTTCTATCTCTCACTCTTCTCCTCTCTTATACATCCTTGACTCTCACCTTCTCCCCCCTCCCATTCCCTCCCACTCAACAATCTGGTTCCACTATCAACTTCATCTTTAACTCCTCCTTCACTGCTTCTCCTATATCTACTCTACCCAACTATCTATCTGACCACGCTTTGCTCTCATTTTCACTCTCCCCCACCCCCTCTACTCCCCCCTCTGTCATCCACCCTCTTCCGGCGTGATCTATGCAACTTCAACCCTTCTTTATTCCTCGCATCCTGCTCTTCTTCCCTACCCCCTCCCAATTCTCTTCACTCTCAGCCTTCGAAGCCTCTTCCCCCCCTCCTCCCTCACTTTTACTCTCGATCTTCTTTACCCTCTCTCCCCGTTCCGCCCTTCTCGCAGACCTGCACAACCTTGGCTTTCTCGTCACCTCTCTTCCATGCGCCGCCTTCTCAGGTGCCTTGAGTGACTATGGCTCAAACACCCAACCCCCTCCAACCAAACTGCATACTTCTCCTATCATACTCTCTATGACTCGTGCCTCATCTCTGCTAAATGCACCTATTTCTCAGAACTTCTCCAATCTCAATCTTCTCACCCTCGCCGCATCTTTCAAACCTTATCCCGTCTTCTCCCTCCTGCTACCCCTGATCCTTCTATCGCTTCTCCGCTTCTCCTCTTACTGTCCTCAATCTCCGCCAAACTATCCTCTCCTCTCCCTCTTAATCTACTCCCTCACCTCCTCCCCCTCTTCCACCCTCCTCCATGTCTTCATTTCTTCCAGTCACTCAATCTGAAGTTACGCTACTACTATCCAAAACTCAACCTACTGCTTCTCCCTCCGACGCCACTCCCACCCCCCTCATTCCGAAAATCTACCCCCTCCTCATACCCTAGCTCACCTCTTTCGTCAATACCTGTCTAATGTCTTCCACATTTCCTACTCCTTTCAAGCATGCGACTATCATCCCTATACTGAAAAAACCTTCTGCTAACCCCGACCTTGCGTCCAACTATCGTCTAATCTCTCTCCTGCCCTTTCTCTCTAAACTTCTCGAACACATTGTCTATTCTCAACTTTCCTCCTTCAACTCCAACCACTCTCTCCTCTCCTCTACCCAATCTGGTTTCCACCCCTGACACTACACGAAACTGCCCTTACCTCTGTTCTCAACTCTCTCCTTTCCTCACGCTACTCTAAACATTCCTCTATTCTTATTCTTCTTGACCTCTCTGCTATTAATATTGTTATTGATATTGATATTGATATTGTATTTCTATCGCGCTCGTACACAAGTGTTTCAGAGCGTGACAAGGCAAGGGAGGGGAGCAGGGGAGAACAAAACAGCGATCTTACTAGGCCCAGTGACACTGAGAACGCGCAAGTGCATGGGAGAGGGAGACGGGAAAAGTGCATGGAAGGGGGAGAAGTGGAAAGTACGAAGCAGAGGAGAAACAGATAATTAACAATAAATAAATAATAAAGGCAACAAACAGTAGTAGTGCAGCCAGCAATTTGCAAGTGCTAGGTTTAAGGTAGCAGACAGGGTAGGTCTGATAGGTGCAGGAAGAAAAAATGGGGGTGCTGTATGGGTACATATACAGACCCCAGTGCAAGGGGTGGCCCCAAGTTGGTGCAGGAGGGTGGAGGGTGGGCAGGTACCCGGAGGACAGAGGGTGGCCAGGTACACAGTGCCAAGAGAGAACAGATCAGAAGGGGAGAGGGGAGAGGGAGCGAAGGCAGAAGAAAAGAGGAAGGTCTTGAGGTGCTTCCGGAACCGGAGATGGTTCTCAAGTTTTAGAGTGGCAGGGAGGCTGTTCCAGAGGGAGGCCCCAGCTAAAGACAGAGATCTACCCCCAGCTCGTTTCTTTGAAAAACGACTGACACTGAGGGAGTTAGAGGTTGAGGAGCAAAGAGCTCAATAGGGGAGGTATTTGCGGAGGAATAGCTGAAGGTATTTTGGACCCAGGCCCCAGAAAGGCTTGTGGACAATGCAGAGGGTTTTGAATTTAATCCGTGCATCCACTGGGAGCCAATTTCTGCTCTGGGAGATATTTCAGAGCTGGAGAGATACGATCCCAGGGCTTGAGGGCAAGGACAAGTCTTGCAGTCCTGTTCTGGATGAGTTGCAGAGGGCGGAGAGTAGAGGCAGGTAGATTTGGAAAGAGGCTGTTCGGGGAATATATGAGGGGTTGCCATTGCAGATCAAAGAATCAATGGTCATTGCAGACAGTGGAAGCGTGGGTGTCAAGTTTCCCTTCGCACTCCTCAGTCCCGCAGCCATGTGTTTTTTTTTCTTTTTTTTTCTTTTTTACAGAAACGTCAGAACCCTGAGTCTCATACACAAAGTTAGTAGAGCTTAAATACCGATTAAGCTAAACGTGTTTGAGATGTTAAAATAGCGACACGTAGAAACATGATGGATAAAGGAAAAGAAAAAGCAGTAAATGGTTACATTAACATAGGTACTAGCTCTAAATTCACAATTTATGCATAGAGTTGTAAAGACAACCCACAACCAGCTAGCCAGCCAACAGCGTACTTTAGCGTACTTCCATGTGCGTGCACGTGTGCGCTGTACACACAGAGTTTGAAGGGGTTGTGGGCGTGGACAAAGGCGGGCTTGGTGGAGCTAGCCCAATGAGTGACAAGCTGCAAATAAAGGGAGGGGAAAGCGTTAGTGCAGGCAACAAAGGGTGGTGTAACGCTGAAAGTGATTGCTCACGCCACGCCAGTAAAGTCAAAAAAGTCAATAATGATTATTTACTTCAAAGGATAGAGGGTCAGGCAACTTCCGTGTTCTTTGTAATGACGTCCGCTTCGGCGTTGATACACTGCACGGCAAGGAGAAACCTTGCAAGGGTGTGACGGCGGACGAGCAGGCAGGTACAAATCAAGCGTTCTCACCAGCCAACAGCATACTTTTGCGTACTTCCGTGTGCATTTTCCTTCACCCTGGGGATCTCATCATAGAATTCTTCGTAGTTTGCACAGTCATGTATCGGCTCGCCTTCAGTGACTGGTTCAGCTATGAACGTGGCTGGATTCACTGTTTTACATCAAACTATTTTGATCGATGGATTCAATATGATCACCTCGTAGGCAGAGGCCCTTTGAGATGTCAGTGTACCTTTTGGTTTCTCTAATATGGCAAATAATGAGTGCCCGAAGTATAACATCATGGAGCATCCCATTACAATGGTTGTCGCCTTCTCTATGGCGAACGTTGCGGCAGCTAAGCTTTGTTCGCATGGGACCTGGCCTCTCATTACTGGGTCCAGATTCCCATTGTAATACGCCAGGGGTTTGTACCCCATCAAGGTTTTTTGAGCGAGTACTGCCATCATAACATTACCATTTGTGTGCGAGAACAGGTAGAATTCCTCTGCATAATTAGGAATCCCGAGAACTGGAGCCGCGCAAATTGCTCTCTTGAGTTCTGTGAATGTTAGGCAGAAACCTGTGCAGTTCCCTCTGGGACCACTGCAAAAAGTTTAAGTCTACAGGAATTAGCAGTTAACCCAATTGGTAGCAGTCTGCACCACCCAGATTTACCTGGTAGCTGTGGCTGATTAGTCAGACTTCTCTCAAGAAGAGTTAGGCAGTATACAGAGCATTCGCAATAGGGCAAGAGAACACAGTTGAACAAGAAAACACTGACCAGAGCTTGGTGTAAAAGGGATATAATTATTTATTTAAACACATCTTGATAAACACACTGGCACTATTGCTTGAGCAGTTCAGAAACACGGTCACTAAAATATATACACTCCCTTCAACGAATGATAGACAACTCTTAGCAAAGGCAACACTTATTCCCAGACAGCGGTGAGCGCTAAACCAAGATGACACTCTAATCAATCAGGTTAAAAGGGAGAGAAAGGCAGAGCAAAGAATGAAACAGATCCCAACACTTTTGAAAGAACACAGTGAGAAAAAATAGGCAGGTTAAAACCGTATAGTCAAAGTTCAAAAGGCCGGACCCGCTTTAAGGGGCTCCGGTCGAAAATGTGTCCAAGGTCACACGGTTTAAAAATGCACAAAAGTCTCGTAACACGTTCGGAAAAGAGTTGGACCAAAGAAAGGGACCAGTTAGATGGTCAAGGCGGCCAGCCCAATCCAGAAACTCAAGGAGTTATTATTACCTTATAACGATCTTTAGAAAGGGAGGCCTGGCAGACACGGTACCTTGAAAATGAAGAGACCGCTCCAGCGGGGGCAGTCATTCCTGGTAGTGGATGCAAGTCGGTGCTTCGTCCAGGGGAAGAGATGATCTCGACATAGAGGAAAACAGGAGTCCGTTGCACTACCAGGGAAGAAACCAGCCGTGGAGTTCTCAACTTCAAAGGAGCAGTCCTTTTATTCGCGGTGCAGGGCAAGTGGCTATCCGGTTGCCGGGGTGCTTGGCACGGGCAATTCGACCACGAGTCGTCCTGGGTTGCGAAGAAGAAAGCAAACTGGTTGTGCCCATCAGTCAAGGGAAGAAGACTCTCCAGCAAGGAGATCTCCTCTGTCGCTGCGAAGTGGTGGGTCGATTCAGCAGGGCTCCACCGGTGGTGTCGTCGTAGCAAGTCAGCTCAGCTTCTCCCTCTTTGGATTTTCAGGTCCTGTGGCGACTTCTGAAGTTCCAGTCCCCAAAGCCCTGCTTTTATGCAGAAAACCCCCATTCATTCAGCCTAGCTGTCAATCAAACATGCTAAGTGGTGAGCGGGGTCGTTCACCACTTGGGCCAACACACAAGAGTGCGACCTGAGTTGGCAAGGCAACTTGCTCCAAGGTACCTAAACCTCCTCCCACACCCCCTGTGGTTACCCAGACAGAGTGGCACCACTTTGGAGGGCTTCTAGTGTAGAAGCCCGCCAAAAGTGGAATAAAGGGCTCAACCTTTGGTTTGGAGTTACAGAGGCGAACACAAACGCCATTTTAAAACCAAGTTTTGGCATAAAATACCAACCGGTGGATTAATAGTAAATAAATAAACCGGCGGTATGTTAGAGACTAATGTTAAAAAGTATTAGCCTCGAACAATGGGAAAATCCCATAGAGTTATATTCGCGGTTGAATATAAAAAGTAGTATCCAATGCCACCAGCCAAAACTCGACGAGGGAGGACGAGACAGTACCCCCTCGAACACAGACCCTGGGGCAATCGAATTGCCCCTACCAGTACATCCACAATATGATAGTTTGTACTGGTTCTGTTAGCAAATTTGGGACTAGTAAAGCCAATGGTGACTTTACATGCCCTGGGAGACAGTAGTCAGTTCCAGGGTATGGAGTCTATGGAGGGGGTCACCTAGGACGCCCCTGTGTTACTGCACGGAGGGTGCTGTGTAACACACATAGTAAAAACACATGAGACCCTATGGAGTAAAAGACCCCATAGCCCATAGAACACATTGACATTCAAAGAAATACCACACATCATGTCCAAGAGTGGGAGAAAAAGAGTCTCACTCTTGGCAGGAGAGAAAAAACAAACTCCAGAAATCCAGCAAAGCTGCTGGGGGACTCACTAGGTTAGGACATTCAGCCTAAACAGAGAATTCTCCCTAACAGTGAACCCTTCTTCCATCGCTTCATTCCATTCAATTTTTCCTTCTGTCGCTCGGGCCTTCTTCAGGGCCTGGAGCAAGGGCTTGGTATATGAGCTGTAATCGAAGACCCATGCCCTAACATAGTTGCACAGGCCCAGGAAGCTCTGCATTTGTTTTATCGTGAGTGGCTTAGCCGTGTTCATGATAGCTTCAGCCCTTTCCGGGGTTACCTTTTTCCCCTCATGCGAGATTAGCTGGCCTATGTACAGCACCTCTTGTTGACAATATTGTAACTTTTTTTTGTCAACCTTATATCCTTTCTCAGCCAATATAGTCAGGAGCTGGATGGAATCGTGCCTGCATTGTTCTTCAGTGGTGCTGCAGATCAGAATGTCATCCACATACTGCAAAACAACACTGTCTACTGTAATGTTGCCTAGGTCCATTTGCAAGACTCTTTTGAAAATGTATGGGGACTCACAGTACCCCTGCGGCAACCTCGTACTTTTTAGGCGCATTTGTCTGAACGTGAAGGACGTCAGATCTTTTGAGTCACGGTGCAGGGGGATTGAGAAAAAAGCATTTTTCAAATCAATCACCGTGAAGTATTTCGACTCGATCGGTATGTTACATAAGATCGTAGTTGGATTACGGACTATAGGGAACTCGGCTTCGACAATATAGTTTAATGCTCTTAAATCTTGGATTAAACACCAGGACCCTCCCTTCGATTTCTTGATGGGGTAAATCACTGTGATACAGGGTGATTCTGACGTCACTAGGATGCCCTGCTCCATCATGGCGGAAATTGTCTTTGCAATCCCTTCATCCACTTCTCTGGACATGGGATATTGTCGCGCCCTTGGTAGAATTGCTCCTGGATTCAGTTTAATTTTCACTTTTACTGCTCCATTCAGGAGGCCTAAATCATAGGGCACTGTAGTCCATACTGAGACAGGCACTTGGGCCATGTCCTTTTCAAAGTACTCTGGACGTATCAATGGCAACATCATTCTCTGAGGTACCTCGCGCTTGATCATTTTGACCCCAAATATGAGACTTACTTCCACCCTAGTGAACAAAGATTGCGGATTTGCAACTAGGTACCTGTGCGCTATTTATCACTTATTGAATTTAGACAAAATTATATACATAGAGAAGTGTACGCAGCAGTCCAACTCCCGCCAACCTATCCACACAGGTTGGTGCTAGTACAATGTTTGAGTGAAAAAAGGGGTGGAATTGCGCATTTACACCATTGAAAATAAGCAGCTACAATCAAAATGTGGTATTTTAATGAGGTAGGAAACAGCCGACACGTGTTTCGACACTCAGGTCGTCTTCAAGGCACGAGGAAATATGGTTGGCAAATGAACATGAGAATCCATGTAGAGATCAACTGGGTGGTACCAGGAAAAGTCGTGTTCAAATTCAAAAGAAGAATTGGAGAATGCCGTATTGGCTCAACCCAATATATCGCTCGTTAGATCCAGTGGAATCCTAGTGTAACGGGATACTTTCACCCTAGTCTCTTCTGAGTCAGGGTGTTCTTCGAACAGATCATCATCGGTGACATCAGTCACTCGGAACCCTTCTTCAATGACGATAATTGTGCACCATTGTATGCCTTCATCATCGTACCCTTCGACCAGTGCTACTTTCCCTCGTACTGCTACAATATGTATCGAGAAGGGAAATACTTGTCCCTCTTCTTCATGCATAGGTATTCTTGGTCTGAATAGAAACTCATCGGGGGTTCTCATAGTTCTATCTGCGAGGCCTGGCAATCCCGCCATAAGCACACACACCCCGTATGCGAAGACTTCCGGTTCTAATGGTATAGCTCTCATGGCTATGCGTCCAGAGTATGCTCGGACCATTTTGCACACATTAGAATAATGCATTCCTGGAGTGGAGCATACTATGCCCTCCTCTGTGAACGATATAGTCATATTCAACTTTGTCATTAGATCTCGACCCAAAATGTTCACTGGGGTCTGGCGTGAACATAACAAGGGCACATTCATCTCACATTCCCCCACAGAGACTGGGAGATTGTCCGTGAAGGGAACTCTACTGTGAGCTCCTGTAAAACTCTGAGTGTCTATGGCCTGGCCAGACAAGGAAAACTTGCCTTCTCGTATGCACGAGCGAGTTGCACCTGTGTCAACTAAGAAGGAATATTCTTTTCCCCCTACGATGACATTTACCCTAGTTCCCTGTTAGGGTCTGGTGTCACTGATAGGATAGAGCACATCAGAGTTTCCCGTGAGCTGTCCTATTGTATGTATAGGTTTGGTCCACTGTATACTTGTGGACTTCCCCCATTACCAGGATTGACACCCCCTCCGGAGTTTGCGCCCTGTGACATTTGCAGTGGTACCTGTTGGGACTGCCCCTGTGCCCCCATATTCGAGGATTGAACCCCATGCGGAGTACCTTGCTGCAAGCCTGGCGCCTGCTGCTGTACTGTGTGATTCTGTGCACCACATTGTTGTGGGACGGCAGGCTGATTCACCATGCCTGTTCCCATCCCTTTGGCATTTTGCCACATGCCTTGGCTTCTGCACATGCGCGCCACATGTCCAGTCATTCCACACAGCCAACACACTGGCGGTGGTCGGGCCATCTGTCCATCTGGCATAGCTGGACTGCCCATCTGCACATTTTGAAATCCGCCTTGGTTGTTCTGTAAACCTCCCTGATTACTCTGCCATCCTCTTCCTCTGAATCCCCTACCCCTTGGGTAAAATCCAGCGCTACCCTGATTACTCTTCAATGGGTTAGTCGCTTGTTGCGCGCTTGGCTCAGCTGGGTTTGTCAGCATGGCTCCCTCAAGAGCATACTTTGAGGTTTTCTTTTGCACCAGCTTAGCTTCCTCACCTTTACGAGTTGCCTCCTTTTTTCGGTTCTTTTCTTGCAACAAACTACAGTAGTATGCGATTGTCAACTGTATCTCGGCCCATGGTTTGGCTTCTATTCCTACCAATTTCTTGAGCTGTTTCTTTACCGGTTCTGGCAAGCCTTGGCACAATATATGGTAGAATACAGGGATAGATTTCCTCCAATATTCATGCATTTTGAGCACCCACACATCTTGAAAATTCTGGATATAAGTCAACGGATCCTCTGACTCTTTCATTTTCCGAGTCATTATAGCTCCCATATCGGAAGTGTCTGGGTACAGCACTCGTAGCGCTTTCCACACTGCTGCTCTACAATTATTAAATGGCGCTCCGTCATGGGAAGTGTTAATTATGGTTACTCTAGGGTACCCAGCTTACTTCCATACATCATCTGCCCTTTCACCAAGTATTGCGATCAGGAGGCCCTTAATGTCCCCTATAGCTAAGGTGACACCCCATGTCATTTTCTCTAACTCGTGTATCCATTTCCCGGCTCCCGAAGTCATTGGAAGCTTATTTTTTCAGGTTCTCTCGGTCCATGTGTGGCCATGGAATATATTGTGGTCTTGCTCCCCCTTTTTCTAGCAGTCGGAATTGGTATGCGCAGTTTTCCTTATCTTTCCCTTTAGCTCTCCTGTCTATAGCTGGGGTAGCATTCCGTCAACCTGGCAATGTCCTCAATCTACCTACATAGGTGGGTGCTGACACCCCCCTCTGACCGCGGAGTGTTCCCTCATGTCGGCCGGACTGCGCGGCATCCTACGGTGTCCTATTTGCGGACTCGCTAGCGTCTGACCATCGTACCTCTTGGTCCCTTGGGAGCTGTTTTTCACACCGTCTCCCCTCTTCATGTACCCCGTCCTCTGTCTCCCCATCGGAGTCAGATTCTAATTGTTCCCAATTTACGCAACTCCTTGCATCTTCTTCCTTGTTCTGCCCAATCTCCAGCCTGTCTAGGGACAGTCCCCTGCTCCCACTACTTCGGGTGACCTCTTCAGTGTCATACAGAGGAGTGCTCTCCAAGCGCTCGTCTTCTCTTCCCCCTTGAGATATATGTTCCAACCCCATCTCATTGTATATTTTATCGATCGTTTCTCCGATGCTTCTAGTGTCAAAGTCATCTTCAATATTTGTCCCACTCGTACCTGGCACTGACTCATTCGCTCGGAAGAATTCTTCGATATCTTCCCATTCTACAATAGGATTGGGTTTTTTAACTTTTCACTCCAAATATTCTAGATCCAGTGCCCTCTGTCTGCGCTTACGTTCTATTTCGTCATCTGTTTCCTTGCGCTTCCTCGCTTCTTCTCTAGCCTTATCTACTTCCTGAATCCTTTCGTTTCTACGTTCCTCTGCCCTTCTAATTTCTTCCTCTTCGCTTCACTATCTTCTCATATGCACTTTGCTCTTCTTCCAACCTTTGCTTATTCTGACTGTACTGATCATAGGCTGCATTCTGTTTGCGATCGAGCTGTTTCTCTTGCTCTTCACAATATAGTTGTTCTCGCCTCAGCCTATCATTCTTTCTTATTCTCTCGTCCCTCATTTCCTTTTCCTTCTCCTTTTCCCTTCTCTGTGCCTCATCAGACTTCTCTCTCGGCCTTATATCATCACTTCCCTTACCATCAAGTTTCAGCAATATCTGACCTCCCATCCATTTGTCCTTTTCGAATGCTATCTCATCTGTTCTGTCTTCACTTCCTTTCCATTTCTTTCCTTCTCTCTCCTTAATGAGAGGTGCACAACTTTGTGCCTGGTCCTTCCTTTCATCATTGCGTCTCTCCTTGTCCCTCGGGACCGGGGAGGTAAGATTAATTTCCTCCTCCTTCTCTTTGATTTCGTCACTACTATATGTAGGTGACTCATATGCGGGGTTGCTATACCCCGTGGCTGCCTTTAGTTCTCTTAACGGGTAGAGTCCCTCTGACTTATTTCCCTCGATGACTGGCTCAGGCGAGGCTGGTGGCGCAGAAGGCGTCTCATTCCGCTCCGTGCATACGTTTAGTATCCAATCTGCAGGAGGCTCTTCCTACTTTGGCTGTTCAAACATTTTCCACAGTTCTAGAACAGCAAGACGTTTCTCTAGTTTCTTGCCTGTGTATGTGGCATGTAGATAAGTCGTCATGTGTTGTAAGTTGGCTTTAGATAAAGACCTGTTCTGTGGCCACAGCATAAACATTTTGTGGGCAGTACCCTTAACCCACTCCGTGCTGTACTTTTTAAACTTAGGTGCATGCTTGGGTAACTGCTTACATAGATGTGCAAGGAGGGTAACCTCCTCCATTCTCAATATTGTTACCAACAATACTTATGCAGTGTCACCACGTTCACCAGCATGAGCGAGCACTACGTACGCAAGCTACAATCCAATCTTTTCCTGCCACAATTTTATACTCTCAATTTACTCAAAATATCAATTCACTTGCGATTCCCTCTCAGTTACAGAATCTCGTAAAACCAAATTTCACTTCAAACAATCAATGATACAGTTCTTTTTACATTCGACATACAACAGAACACATATGACAGACACTTGACAGACTAGACGGACACCAGCTGGTCATACATATACCTGCCTTCTAATCAATACCCTGCCATGGGGTTTAGACAAACCCCTTTGATGCCGTCTTTAAACGTCACCATAGTCTAATTGTCCCCTATTATGTGGGCTCTGGGTTCACGTCTCTTCTGACCACTGTATTAAAGCGCAGGAACAAGGCAAATCCTTACTTTTTCTCTCAGGTGTCCTCCCGGTAACCATTCGTTTTTCTCTCGGGTGTCCCCCGGTAACCATTCCTTTTCTCTCGGGTGTCCCCAGGGTAACCATTTGTTTTCTCTCGGGTTTCCCCCCGGTAATCACTTTTTATCTCGGGTGTCTAACCCGGTAATCACTTTTTATCTCGGGTGTCTATCCCGGTAACCATTTTTTATTTCGGGTGTCTATCCCGGTAACCATTTTTTATCTATTATACTTGAGACATTAACCCCTTATATATATATCTACAGTCTTCTCTACTTCGGACTATTTTATTTCCGCCACCCTCCATTACCTTTCCCTTACTTGTTCTAATGCCTACAAGACATTTGCCAAAGTAACAAGTTTATTGTTTCACTCACCCCTCGCATCGTTTCCTCTCCGGAGCTTCGGGATCACTGCCCCTTCCTCTTCAGCCTCCTGCGGTCTTTTCGTCCCATTGGCTGCCCGTGGGAATGAGAAGGGTTATGCTTGGAAAGGCAGGTTCCTTTAGACCCACTGCAGATTTTTTCGAAGTTACTCTATCATTGTCCACGGGAAGCTTCTCAGTCTACTCAGCCGGAATGGCGAAAGGACTTGTGATATTGCCAAAGGCCTAGAGTCACTTCATGCCGTCGGTCCATAGGTGTCTTAGAATTATATAATCAATAATCAATGGGCAAAACCATCCTCTGCTACCAAGTGTACAGGAGGGCGGGGAATCTGCCGACAGGCCCATATATTAAGGCTCACCCTCCAGTACCTGTAAGGCAAGATAGCTGCACCATGTGAGAAATGGAGGTGCAGGATTCACTTACTCCAACACGACTCAATAATGAGGACTCAATAGTTTGGCAAAGGGAAGTCCGTTTAATGACATGTACGAAAAACGGGGAAACAAATGGTAATCATCAATGGTGCGATCGCCTGTCTCGCTTCAACTCCCAAATTCTTCATTCAGACAGCAACATTTATAGCGAATTTTCGTCATCAATTGACGTGTAACACTCAAAGTTTGTCATGCATTTCTATTGGTTGGGAAAGGTAACTTAAGATTAGGGGTTATATCTGTATATGGTAATAGAGCATGCGAATTGCATAACTCTTATCGGGTGGGCAACTAAGCTCATCCCTCTACATCACTCGTGATAGACGTCACTATGACTACGACGTCTAATTGGCTCTATAAACTATAGGACCCTAGATTATTTGGTCCATTGTGATTGGGTGGGTTACACCCCTAGACATACATCTCCACTTTAATTAGCAGCATGCAGAATAGACACCCAGATGCGGAGTGCCCCATGATTCACCCTGCCTCCTTCCATCAATCAGTACCTTTAGGGCTATGTGTCAATTAGTTGGCTGAGGATGGCCTTGAAACTGTAGCTTTTATCAGGAAAAGTTATGGCATCCTCGGGTTCTGGGTGACATCAGACGTTGGTACCTCTTTGCCCTCGGCTGGTCACGTGTCTGTTCACCACGAATCTGCCTCATTTTCCCTCTTATTCGTGCAATTGATTCTTCCATAGCCTCGCCACCTGCCTGGGGCCTCCTTAATACGACCTTCACTGGCTGGCTGGTATGCTCTGAAGTTTTGTTTCTCCAGCATTGCCGCTCTCCTCCATTCCTGGAGTTGACCTTGAATTCCCAGGCATTGAGCTGCTTCTTACTGAGTTTCGATTCCGCTCTTTCTCCTGGCTTTTGCTGGGATATGAAACTTTGATCTGTTAGGCCTCTGACCGCCTGGGCATACTTCTCTATTACAAAATGGAGTCGCACTTGTATAGAGTGCCTCATTGAGGTAGATATATGGTTGGCGCTTGCCGCTCTATTCTTCTACTAAGCACTGCAAGCAGTATCGTTTTCTTAGCTTCTTCCAAGCCTATTTACGTGCGTTAACTGGTTGGCTACTTCCATCTTGCCTCATAGCAACGTTTCCTTATGTTTCAACATTGTCTCTTCTCCTGTATCCATCACATCTATCTTCATAGCTGCTCGCACTGGCGTGCTATCCTTGGTAGTTGTTTTCATTAATCCGCAAGTCTGTTCAGGCCCTTGTGTCATTTCCACTGGCCTTCCATTAAGGCTCTTTGGGTCTCTTTGTGGACCGTCTGCAGGTACTCTTCATTTAGTCTCAGCTGCTGGTATGGTTGTCTAAGAGGGTATCGCGCAGCCCATGGCTGTCTGGTTATGGGCGCTTCAACAGGTGTGGCTCTTCTGATGTACACTGGGCAGAGTCCCAGCGCAGCTCTTTGTTGGTTCATTTGCTCCTCATACATCACATACCTTGGCGAATATGCTTCTGGCATTTCGGCATGGGTGGCTGGAGTGCAGGCCATTTTTGGGACCTCCTCTACAGCAGGTTGGTATGGTTGACCATGTCGAAGGCAGAAGATAGATCGAGGAGGATGAGGACAGAGGGAATGTTAGAGTCAAGTTTGGAGAGCAGATCTTCACCGATGTTCAGGAGAGCAGTTTCATACTCCTCTCCTTAATTCTCTCACCTCATTGGCCTCAAAGAATCTGTCCTTCACTGGTTCTCCTCTAATCTCTCTAACTGCTCCTTTGCCGTCTCCCGGGGTGGCTCCACCTCTCCCACCCTTCATCTCAGGCACAGCGTCCCCCAAGTTTCTGTCCTTGGACCCTTTCTCTTCTCACTCTACACTTCCTTCTTAGCCCCCATCATTTCCTCCTTCGGTGTCTCACATCATTTCTACGCGGATGACACCCAGCTCTTCCTCTCCTTCTCCTCCTTCTCTCTTGACATCAACCAGAAGCTTTCTTCTTGCCACTCTGCTATTAAATCTTGGGTGTCCTTTCACTTCCTTACTCTCAACACCGCTAGTCCTTGTCTTCCCTGCATGCACTCTCCCTCCTCCGTCTCTTCCCCCTTTCATTCTCTTTCCCCCCTCCAAACTCTCCTTCTCTCCCCACGCACATAACCTTGGTCTTTATATTGACCCCCACCTCTCTCTATCTCACCATATTTCTCTTACTGCCAGATCTTGCTGCTATCACCTGTATAACATCCGTAAAATTCGATCCTTCCTAACCTTTCACGTGACTAAACTCTTAATCTCCTCCCTCATCTTCTCTAGACTCTTCTACTGTTCTACTCTTTTCTTTGGACTCCCCTCCTCTCATCTCTCCCCACTCAAATCTATCTACCACTCTGCCATCCGCTCCCTCTGCCTTCGCTCTACTCATGACTCCATCTCCTCTTCCCTCACCTCTTTAGGTTAGCTCCCATTTCACTTCCTTTCTACACTCTTTCTCGTTCTCTCCGCTCTGCCGACCTCTACCTACTCTCTTCTCCACCACCACCCTGTTCCGCTTCTCGCTTCTGCTATTTCCAACTGCTTTCCCCTTACCACTGGAACCGCCCCCCTCTCTCCATCCGCTCTACTTCCTCCTTCACTTACTTTTGTACCTCTCTAAAATCTTCTCTTTCATTCACCTCCTTAATACCCTTTACTCCCTCTCCTACTTCTACTAGTACTCCCACGCACACCTCCTACTCCCTCTCCTACTTCCCTTCCACCTCTCTCTCTCCTTTCAATCTACTCCCTCCTACCCCATTTCCTGCACTTTTCTAATCCTCATCTCTTCCTTCCTTCTCCCTTACTCCTTCAGCCTCCACTCTTACTTCTGCTCTCACCTTTGCTCATACCTCCTACCTCATCTCACATCTTGACCCCTCCCTACTCTTCTTCCCCTTCCATAATGTAAATTGTTTTTGTACGGCTTTCTGGTTTAATTCAATTATTATGTAATGCTTACTGTATCTTGTTTGTTCCTCTTGTTAAGCGTTTTGGATTAAAACGCTATATAAATTCAATAAAATACAAATACAAATACAAGAAGCCATCATTCCGATAAGACACATCATCTTTCAAACCGTTATCTGAGGACCGGCTGTGTAACAAGGAACTTGAAGAAGCATGTTTTGGACCCTCTCAGAGTGTAAGTATACAGCGTCTTCTGTTCTAACTTTGCACCTAGGAATTGGTTATTTGGCTGGGGACGAGACTTGACTTTTTCTCATTTATGGAGAAGCCTAACTGAAACAGAAGGCTTGATTGTGTTCTGAGTGTGCTGCTGACACATTTGTGTTATGAGCCAGTAGTCTAAGTAAGGGAACATTGGGATTGATGACCTGCATAAATAGTATGTCACTGTTGCCAGTACCTTTGTGAACACCCGTGGGGCTAAAGCTATGCTGAAAGGTAGCACCATGAACTGGTAGTGAGTGGACCCTACCTTGAACCTTAACTACATTCAGTGAGCTGGCGACATTGAAATTAGAAATTATTGTGGCGACAAGGAACGAAGAGGCTGACAAAGTGGTGTCATAGTGGTTGCTATAGACTTTTATTAATCAAAAACCAAATATTTCTATCCTTAACACCAATAAAATACAAATACAAATACAAGAAGCCATCATTCCGATAAGACACAAGGGGATTTTCTTACCTAAACTAAAGAAACTTGGGTGCTTGTCAGGAAGTCTGTGTGAGTCAAAACAAAAAGATAACATCCTGGTTGCAAAGGCACCTACTCTATTCCTGTCACTACAACAAAACACCATACAGTACAGCTATCGTTTGCTATCCAAGAGAATGACTCTCTTCCCCTGGATGTAAAGCATCCAAATGCCCCTCAGTTTGTTCAACGCAAAAGGTCCACAAAAGTTCGGGGTTCTCTGTAACCCAACAGAAAATAAACAGTCACATAAAGTTCTTGTGGAGCTAGGACAATAACTCCCTTCTCCTAGCTGGTTCCCCAATTTCTTTCACAGTTTTAATAAGGTTTGTAGTTCCCTTGGGGAGTTTTTCACAACCTCTAGGTTCTTGACTTGCCCCCACTGCCACGATGAAGCTGTTCTTGGAGTCACTCTCAACTTTCCAGCAACACATATTTGAGAAACTGGCCTGGGAACTGTATCACAAAATGGTTTACGATTTTCTGTATTTCTTTATGGCTTACAGTCTCATAACTTTCCGGCCCACTCACAGAATGATCTTCTCACTGGGAACCCTCCATGCTTTTTAGTCCTCTGTGTCTCGCCTCTCTCCACGTCGCGTTATTGTGGACCAGCTCGGCGTAGCTGCCGGACCCCTAGGTCACGCCATGTCAGGTTACGTCTCCTCTGCAGTCCCTCGCTCTCTCCTGATAGTCACCTATGCAGCTCTACTGTAGGCTATGGTAGGTGGTCTCGGCACTGTTGTCGGACCAAAGGGTCCACCCACTACAGGTTGTGCCACCACCTCTCAGTCGCTGCAAGTTTGTCGAGCGGGTTCCCAACTGACTTGCACAACATTTCTCAGGCTGCCCGATATTCCTCTTCTCTGCCTCGCTGCAGTCTCTTGAAGCCCTGCACCAGCTTTCCAGGCTTCGATGCAGCCTCCATGGTCACCTGGTTCTCGCTCTGGTTGTATCACAGCTTCCAGCTTGCCAGAACCGTGCAGGCCGTTGCCGGACAGGTAAGCGGATGAAGAATAACACAGTCCCTCTTTGCTGTTCAGTTTAAATAGCTGGGATGGCTCCAGTGTACCTCCCTCCTAATAACAGCAGCTGTTCTAGCTTTCCTCCAGCTCAAATGTAGAATTTTTGAGCACTTCTTCATTTCAGTGCATTTGCTATTAGATGGGTTTGATATTTTACAATAACACATAGTTTCAGAGGTTATCTTATGTTGATAGGATTCGGGCGTTATTGTCCATCCCCATAAGATCCTTCTACATGTTAACACCTCAAGGGGGACTATTGGTTAGCGCCCTCACCTCCCTAGCCTCAAGGGAAGGGATTCTCCCTCGGGGAGAAGTAACGCCATTTGAAGTATTGTCAAAGTATGCATCTTTCATGTCCAATGTTGCCATGCAATTCCCCTTTTTTAGTAGAGGGATTACCTCCTGCAGGGTTGTCAGTTTGAACTTTTGCGGTTTGACATGTGTTTGCTGGAATAACAGAGGGTGCATAGCAAGGTCCTTCTTTGGGACAAGGAAGAACACTGAATAAATACATATTTCTGCTTACAGAATTAATTGGTGTTCTTTTGAAATTTTTCTGGATTTGTGTGGATGGTTGCGTGGTATGTCTAGGAATTCAATGCAGTAGCTTGGTATGGTTTACAACACCCACTTGTCTGTCGTGATTCCCTCTCATGCATGGGTGAATTGTGAAATGCGAACCCCTACTCGGGAAGCATGGCAAGGAAAATGAATTTGTGTCATTGTTTAGCTGGGGTTGAAAAACCCCTAGCTGCAGCACTTCTACACCGACTCCTTCCTTGTTTATACCCTGTTTTAAAGGAGGAATGAAAGGGCATTGACTGCGACTGAGTTGTATACCATGGGGAAGGGGAAGACCCTTGTCCAATGGATGACTGTGTTGTTCTGTGGTACCCCTGAGTTAGAAATTAATGGCAAGTATTGAAGGAGCGTTGCTGCATGAATGGTTTGTTTAATTGTTTCATGTGCTTCTTTTAGAATTTGTTTTTATGGCATTGTGATGAATCTTGTGGAGTCATCACTAATTCCCTAGCTGTGGCCTCCTCCTATGTGGACAGGGGACGGTAGCCATTACCTGATCCTGATCCTAGGTGGGGTAATATGATGGAGGATCATGTGGGAGGAGACAACTGCCGGGGGAGGTGGTGACTCCATGGGAAGGGATGCAGTATTCTTCCCTTTCTTCTGAAGAAAACCCTATGACACCCAAACTTCTGATGGCCCCCTGCCATTCTAGTTAAAATCCCCTTCCTACCTCCAACATACACCATACGCAGATATCATATGTTTCTGGTGTTTTTCTAAATACAACTCCTAAACAACGTTATTTTAGAAATCCCCTAAACTTTAGGGACTTCAACTCCCATGAAGCCTCAAGTACTGAGACAAGGAAGAGCGGGAAGGAGGTGATACAGATTCGGAGAAACCCAATGTTGAATGTGCAGACTGGTTGTTTGATTAAAGAAGTCGAGAGAACAGGCACATCTATGCAGCAACTCGCAAACGTGAGAATCACATACCGGCGTGGCAAAAGGAGAGATGCAGCGGGCACCTTTGGAGAACCTCTGGAGTACCGGGAGCAGCAGTGGAGCTCTCGTAGGTACAGCCGTGCGAAAAGCAGCATTATCCAGTCCAGGTCACGGTGAGAGGCTGGCGGGAGAGTGCAGAGCCAGAAGGAATGCTGGAGGAAAGTCCACAGCGCAAAGGATGCTCTTCCAGGGAGGAAGCTTTCTGACAGAGACACGCCAAGGGTCAGGAACACTGCAAAGTACCAGTGAGTTTGTCCAGAGGCATTGGGGACTTCAGGGCGCACCAACAGGTATGTACACAAGTAAATGAATTAAGAATATGTGAATACTGACCAGATAAAGTGCAATGAAATAATGTGAACAAGTCCCCATGTCAATGTGGGGAATGTTGGAACACGTATTCCCTCAAGCAAGCAAATAGAAACACAGAGAAGTGATACTACTGTGGCATATCTAGAGGACAGTGAAAATGAGAAGAAGTCCTGGTGAAAGAAGTCACCAGGCAGTTGAGATTTGGGGGGAGGGAGATACCTGGCAGAGAGGTATGCCAGAGGATCTGCAGGATCCCAGAGAAGGATTCCTGGCCGAGGAGTATAATAGGCAATCTACCAAAAGTATAGAAAGTTGTACGACATTGTGGCAAGATACCTGGCAGGGGCATATACCAGAGGATCTAAAAAGGTCACAAAAAAGTCCTGGCAACCGAATATACCAGGCATTTTGGAATTGAATACATCCTTTAAAATGGTGGGAATATACCTGGCAGGAGAGTATACCAGGAGATCTGAAGAACCCACCAACGGATTCCTGGCAGGGGAGTATACCAGGAGGTTTGTAGAAAGGAAATGTATACATGTTACAAAATACCTGACAGAGAAGTAAACCAGGGTATCTAGAAAGCAAATGAAGGAGGCACCGAATGTTTGAAGTTGTGAAGTTGAATAAAGGCTTTTTTGGACAAGAAACCTGGCAGTGGAATACACCAGGAAATCTGAAGAGCTCACAAGAGGATTCCTGATAAAGAAGCACATCAAGTAATCTGCCAAATAGAGAAGCAGTTAAATAAATGCTTCTGTGGAATTTCTCATCTGAAGAAGAACTCTTGTAACTCCCGTATAAAGAAACCAAGGAGGAGATGAATGTTATAAATACCCTTTTGTGAATCCAGTACAAAGAAACCAAGAAAGTGCTGAATGTTAAGGAATGTATTATTTGCACATGAACTTTCTGAGCCTAAAAGGCCAAAGAAACTTTTATTTGAAAGAGACACTTCTGCCATTCCACCTAAATCCCAGGAGAAGAGAATCACCCAGTCTAACCAAGGGTTCATCCTTTTAAAATACTTTTCTGTTGGACTTACTCATTTACTTTTGATTACGAACATTTGTGTTTGCCAACTCCAAGTCAGAGACTTTCCTTGCATTCTTAGTGGTGCATTTCTAGCGTCAAAGCCACATTAGGATGTTTTGGACACAATGGGCCTCATTACACAGTAGGCGGTAAGGGTTTACCGGTAAGGGCACCGGTACCAGTAAACCCTTACCACCTTACTACGAGATCCCTTTGCGGGACCCGACCTTAACGGCTGGTCTACACCAGCCGTTAAAGTAGGGACTCAAATGGGAATGGGGAAGTGCCTTGGTGAATGGGGAATTACCGCCCTGCTCAACTCGGAATGGGGCGGTAATTCCCACATTCACCAAGGCGGACACGGTAAAATACCGGCAGCAACCATGGCGCTATTAGCACCATGGTTTACCGCAGTCCGTGTAATGAGGCCCAATGTCAGTTTATAGGTTTATTGACTTGACTGATCTCTAGTTTTAGTTTCCTAGGCAGGGAAACTCTCCTTAGGATAGTGATAGAGATGCATGTATTCAACCTATTTCTGTTTAATAAAGATCTGATAATGGGAAAATTACAACCTTGTGTTTGCCTCTCATTTCTGACCCTTCATATCATATTGATTAATGTCACCTGGGTTTTTGGCTTAACACCTGAATTTCTAAGCCAAGAATGGCGCTTGAGTAGAGTCCCCTCTGTCACTATTCTTCCTGCAGTATCTGCTACATTGAACACATTTTCTTTAATGAAATTGGCAACTGGCTTTCCTTCTGAAATGGTTCTTAGGATATGAGAACGTAACGGCCTCTAATTGTTCTTGTACAATGTCCGATTGAGCACATTGAGGAGTGTGTTTTCTGCCAGTCCTGCTGTTCCCCTTGTGCTTTGGAGTCTGTTCTCAGTGTCTACGTGGAAGAGGAGGAGAGCTTTTACAATTTCTTTGGTCTGAAGCTGAGCGTAAGCAGAGTGTGTGCAGGAGTGGGTTTTCTGTGTTTCCTGAGTCTCATGCATCTCCGTGGGTCCCCGAGATGAATCCCATCAATTCTCCCCACGATCGTCCGACACATTTCTGAGAGGAAGGAGAAAATTTGTAGCGGAACCGTGGGAGAGTTAAGAGTGGACGCTGCAGGGGTAAGCTGTGCACCTCCATACTGTGCTTTGTCGGCAACTAATACTACGGCGGTTTTGTGTTAAGAAGTTGTTTCATCATCACGGAAGTTGGGGGTAATGTTGACTGCTTACCGATATTTAAAGGCTATTTTACTTTCATATCTGCGCAGTTATTAAACACAAAAGATAGAAGTTACTGCACTAAAATTGCACTGGTCATCATGACCTCATCACAGTAACTGCAGGATCTGATTTTAGTTTCATTGAGCCCCTTACACAGGGAAGGATAGTGGAGACTAAGGGGACACATTTTTGATAATCCCTTTGATCCTCGATAGAGGTTCAACATCCATCAGGAGTGAGAGTCTGCAGAGGAAACCATTGTGTGCTGCAAGGTCAATACACAACAAGAACTACTTGTGGCGTGGAGACAATGTACACCTTCTTCCCTGAAAAACAACAGGTAACATATGTACAAGTCATTCAGAAAGAGGAGAGGGAGGTGGTTAACATAATAGCAGAGTAAACGACTAAGGCAGCCACGGGCTGTGATGTCTCAGGCCATGTCCTATCCCAAGTGGAACAGGAAGCAAATCTATCCCAATTTGATGCATGTGTGAGCCTGGAACAGGAAATACAGTCAATTGAAGCTGTGAGGGACCAGCTGAGTGCTAGTACAGGACTCTTTTAGACCTTAATGAACCTGATGGAAGGGGTTTATGAGACCTTTATATCAGACACATGCAATTCCCCTGAGTTACCAGTGACATTAGGACCCGTGCCACAATTGTCTGAGGGCAATGATGCTTGGTATGATGATATGATATGGTATGATATGGTATTTGTAACGCGCCGATACACAAGAGTTTCAAGGCGCGACGAGGCAGGGAGGGAGGGAAACAAGGGGAAGACAGACAAATGATCCTACTAGGCCAGGTGTCATTCAGATCGCGCAAGTGCAGAGATAAGGGGAAAAGGAGAAAGTGCAGGGGGAGGAGGTGGGGGGGAAAGTGCAGTACAAGGTAAGTAGCGTAAAAAATAATAAATAATAAATAATAAATAAAAAGGGCCAGCTGGTGGCAAGTGCGAGGTAAGTGCAGAGCAAGTGCTGGGAAGGGGGCTGTAGGGATACAGTGACAGTCCCACAGTGCAGGGGGAGCCAGGGAGGCAGTGCAAGTGGAGAGTGGCTGGGCCCTGGACCGAGGTTGCTGAGAGTGGCCCAGATGCAGGTTTAGTGCTGAATTCAGTGGGGAGTTAAGCAGGTTTAGCAGGGGAGAGGGAGAGAGAAGGCAAAAGCGAAGAGGAAGGTTTTGAGGTGCTTCCGGAACCGGAGATGGTTCTCCTCAAGTTTCAGGGAGGCAGGAAGGCTGTTCCAGAGGGAGGCCCCAGCTGCGGAGAGAGATCTACCCCCAGCTCGTTGCTTCGAGAAGCGGATGACCATGAGGGAGTTGGAGACGGATGAGCGAAGGGCTCGTGAAGGAAGATATTTAGGAAGAGAGAGTTGAAGGTATTTAGGCCCCAGGCCCCAGAAGGCCTTGTGGACAATGCAGAGGGTTTTGAACTTAATCCTCGCAGCCACTGGGAGCCAGTGAAGAGATTTCAGTCCTGGAGAGATACGGTCCCTGGGCTTGAGGCCAAGGACAAGTCTCGCAGTTCTGTTCTGGATAAGTTGCAGAGGGCGGAGAGTGGAGGCAGGCAGATTAAGATAGAGGCTGTTACAGTAGTCCAGCCTTGAGAGAACCAGGGCTCGGGAGACAGTGAGCTTCTGGGGGAAGGAGAGGAAGGGAAGAATACCTCTGAGGAGGTGCAGCTGGTAATGTGACTTCTTAGAGACGTCAGATATATGAGGAGAGAAGGAGAGTGTGGAGTCGAAGATGACCCCGAGGTTTTTAGCCTTGCAGGTAGGGGCAGGAAGGGGTCCAAGGGAGGCCGGCCAGAGAGCTGCAGGGAAGGAGGGAGTGGGTGTGCCGATCAGTAGAATCTCAGTCTTACTGGCGTTGAGGCAGAGGTCATTGGCGGCACACCATTCCTGGATAGCAGACAGACAGTCGGAGATGAGGGAAGGAGAGGAGGAGGCCGAGGGTAGCCTGAAAATGAGCTGGGTATCGTCTGCATAGCACTGGAAGTGGGGGCAGAGAGCGGCGTTGCGGTGGGCAAGGAGTGCCAGATACTGGTTGAAAAGCCAGGGAGAGAGGTTGGATCCCTGGGGGACACCACAGGAGGAGAAAAAGATGTCAGAGAGGAAGGAGCCCATTTGGACCTGGGAGGGTCGACCGGAAAGGAAAGAGGTCAGCCATGCCAGAGCCTGACCAGTGATACCCAGGTTATCACGGAGACAGTTGAGCAGGATGGCATGGTTGACAGTGTCAAAGGCAGAGGAGAGATCGAGCAGAATGAGAACACAGGGAGTGTTGGAATCGAGGTTCAGGAGCAGGTCCTCACGGATGTTCAGGAGAGCAGTTTCCGTGCTTCTGGCCGCTCTGAAGCCGGATTGATGGTCATGAAGATTACCAACAGATTCAGCATGGAGGTTAAGCTGGGAGATGGCCAGTTTCTCCAGGAGCTTGCCCAGGAAGGGAGTAATGGAGATTGGGCGATAGTTGGCCGGGCAGGAGGGGTCGGAAGAGGGTTTCTTGAGGAGGGGGTGCACAAGGGAGTGCTTGAGGGGGGATGGGAAGACTCCAGAGGCGAATGAGTGGTTGCAAAAGTCAGCCAGGGCAGGAGCCAGGGAGTCAATGTGGTCCTTGATGGTTTTGGAGGAACAGGGGTGAACCTGTTTAGACGAGGCTTTCATAGATCGGACTTGTCTGGAAACCTCATCAGCAGAAAAAGGTGGAAAAGCAGAGAAGGAGGGCGGAGGGGCGGCTGCAAGAGAGCAAGAGGAAGAGCCGGGAAGAGAGGGAGGGAGGAGAGAGGAGGAGAGCGAGGACAGGATGTCCTGAGTTTTTGAGATGAAGTGCGAGGCCAGTGCAGTGCAGAGGGCCTGGGAGGGGACAGGAGAGGTAGAGACTGCAGCAGGGTTAGCCTGCTCCTTGCAGATTTTAAAGAGTTCGGCCGAGTTGTTAGATGCCTCAGAGATGCGGGCTTGGATAAGGGCTCTCTTCTTGGTGAGAACGGAGAGCCGGTATTGCCTTTGGAGCAGGCGGCAGGCCAGTTTGTCAGAGGATGAACATGAAGCACGCCATTTCCTCTCTGCCACCCTGCACTTGCGTTTTAGGGTGACGAGATCCGAGTCATACCAGGAGTTGCATTTGGCTTTGGGCTTCAGGCGGATTCTCATGACGGGGGCAAGGATATCGAGAGTATCAGATATAGAGGAATAGAGCATGGAGAGGGCTGTGTCAGGGTGGGAGTCAGCTGAGGGGGGAGGAGGGGGCGAGAAGGTAGCAGCGAAAGCCTCAACTGACACGCGCTTCATGGGTCGGATGACCGAGAAGGTGGGTGGCAGTGAAGAGGGTGGCTTTGCCTGTGGGGTAGGGAGGGAGAGGTGGGAGGATAGGAGAAAGTGATCGCTCCAGGAGAGAGGAGTGGAGAGAGGGAGGGAGAGGGGAAGGTCAGAAGAGATCAGAGCATCAAGAGTGTGCCCAGCAGAGTGAGTAGGCCCAGACGGGAGAATAGAGAGTGAGAGAGAGTTGCAGAGTTCGCGAAAGAGACCATTGGGGGGACAGGAGGCATCGAGGTGGATGTTGAAGTCACCGAGAAAGAGGAGTTGGGTGGTTGAGGACAGGAGTGAGGAGGAGAGGTCAGCCCACTCAGAGAGGAAGGAGGAAATTTGACCAGGTGGCCGATAGATAGTAGCCACGGTAAGGGAATGGCTAGGAGAGAGAGAGAGTCGGCAGACAAGACATTCAAAAGAGGAGTAGGTCTGCGTAGGAGTGACAGTGGCAGGAATCCACTCAGGGAAGATAAGGGCAACACCACCCCCTGAACGGTTGGGCCTGGGCACGGAGAGGATCTTGTAGCCGTCAGGTAGGAGTGTGTCGAAGCTGGTGGCAGAGCTGGCTGTGAACCATGTCTCAGTGAGACCGAGGACGTCGAGGTCCAGTTCCTCAAGAAGGCGACAGATATCAGAGGAGTGCTTGATGGCAGAGCGAGCATTTAGAGTGGCAATGTGGAGAAGGTTGCCACCTTTGAAAATCTTCTGGGGAGGGGTACAGATCAGAGGTATGCCCTGCGGAGGTGTTAGAGAAGGAGTTGAAGAGGGAGCAAGAGAAGGGGCAGGGAGGGAGGGGAGAGGCAAGGTATCCGAGGACAGAGGAGGGGGGACAGCGGGAGCGGAGAGGAAGTTGATGAGGCGTGGGAAGCGTCTATCAAAGAGGTGAAGGTTGGCCTGAGGGCCTTGGACCAAGACGGTCCCGTTAGCATAGACATTAATGATGGCCTTAGAGGAGTGGAAAGGGGCCAAGAGGACATCCCAACGAGTGCCACCATTAATGGGAGAGGAGGAGAAAGGAGAGCTCATTTAACAGCTCGCTAGGAATGGGGGAGAGTTTACTTACAGCACTTAATACATATGAGGTGAGAATGAACTCAGGACTCTTGACAGAAATAAGGGCACTTCTCCTGGAACGGAATTGAGCACCAAGTGGGTCTCAATTTGGTGGTGGCACGAACCAAAAAGGGATCCAACACAATCAACAGTGAAGCATCAATAATACAGGTAGACCAGGAGGAGGTCATCATGATCAAGTACGAATTTACAAATGAAGGAAAAAACGAAAAAAACATGAGACCAGAATTTAAGTCATCTAAGAAGGGGTCTAGAAAATTCCTGCAGAAAATCATTACGCAACTGTGAAGGTGGCGCAAGCGAAGTCTGACCCTTTACAAGGGGAAGAGAACCCCCAAGTGAAAGGAAATTCCCAGGTAAGAAGGGTAACAGGGAATTCAGTGGAAAATAGTGCCCCTGGGCACTATGATCTGCCCAGTAGACCCCTCGCCAAGTCCCGAACATCTGGTGATGCTCTGAAATTAAGGAAGATGGGGAGAAAAAACGAACAGAGCAAAAGTCAAATGATGAAGAAGTGAGACCGCAGAGAGTTGATCAAGGAGATGACACGACTGGAGTGAAACCACGGTTTAACTCCCACATAAAGGTGGGCCAGCCTAGTCAAAAAGGGATTAGAATCTATATGCAGAATTTATTTATTTATTTAAATTCTTGATAACGCGCCAGATCACCCGAAGGCCTCAAGGCGCACATGTATGACAAACAGTGAACAAAGAACAGAACAGTGAAACAGCATCAGAGAAAGTGTAAACTAGATCGAAGGAGCCCTGACGAAAACAGTTTTAACTTCTTTTTGAAGTCAGCAAGAGACATGGGGCCTCATTACGACCCTTGCGGAAATCGAAAAACGATGGCGGAAATGGAATACCGCCATCGAATACCGCTCGTTGCGATTATGACCCGTCACCGTAAAGTACGATGCCATTAGCGACACCGCATTGAACGGCAACGCAAACTGCACCAAGTACGCGCACGCGCGCCTTGCAAAGCCACAATTTCCGCCATGGCGCAACGGTACGCGAATTATGACCCTAGCGGACATTCACATAACGCCATCAAGCATGGCGGAAAGTACCATTCCGCCATGGGGAGAAATACGGCAACGTGAATCAACCGTACATGGCCCAACTGAATGCCTGTACTCCACTCCCTGGCCACATTGCACAACTCCACGCAGGCGCAATGAAGTCACACCATGCAACCAGTGAAATGTACAAGTCACCCATGCATGCCAACGTACAAATGCATGCAGGTGCCCCAAGTGCCTTGTGAGTGGGCATCCATATACGTCAAGCCACCATTGCCGTACCGATGCAGCACAGGCATCTGAAGGCACAAGTACACCAAAATGAACAGAAAGATAACATGCCACAAAACAACAACAGTCCCCCATCGCTTGCCACCAGCGCAAGGCAACATCCAAAGCAGTATCCTGAGGGAGATTGCACCAGCCCTGTACTCTTGCCAGTAAACAAACCAACCATCAGCAAAAGCATGTACCACACAAGTTGGCAGAGTGACTGAGCAGCCAGGCAAATCACAAGAGTGGCCAATGGAAGCAGCAAGGCACAGATGGCACGAATACAGAAGCAATTCCAATGGACATGACCCCAGTCACCCTCCAACAAACGCACGCAAACACAGGCACATGTGACCAGCCATATTCCGATAATCCCACCATTCCACAAATCGACCTGGCTGACAGGCACCAGTTGGGCAAAAACTAATCCCCCGCCCCTGAGCAGCACATCATGAAAACAGTCACAATGGCAGCCCCTATCCGTGACCTTACAGTGCTACGCAGGCAAACGCGGCCAGGACTGTACCACGCAACTCAACTCTGAAGGCGGAACACAATGCAGAACATCACACCATACACAGCGCCACAAATCGGAATATGCTACATTACCTGCAAAGAACAACGCAACACGGCAAATAACAGAACATAAATTTAATGCACATCCAAATCACAAAGGCCATACAGCTATTTGCACATAAACTCAAAAACAGCAATCATCACTGAGGGCTGCATCCGCAACAAATGACCAGCTTCCACTTGTGTGACGCCCTGTACCTTCATGGTACACAGGGACTACATCAACGTTCCAAAAGGCAACATGGAAGCGCCTAGAACCGCAGGGCCGTCCCATGAGGTAGGCACTAGTCCAGCTGAAAGGCAGAAATGTTGCACCTAGCCACCAGTACTGCGTAAGGGCATGTGGGCCGTTGGCGATCGTCCCATAAGATCGTAATGGTGCTCCACTGATTAACTCGAAGCTGCAGGTGCCGAGAGTAAAACCCATCTGCAGGAGTGGCGTACAGATGGCAGCTGCAAAAGGGCAGGAGATACCTGTCACCCAAAATGAAACAAAAAATAACTGTATGGCCTTCAGAACTCCGGATGCATTACTCACTTCATTCAACACACCAAATCTACAACCATATGCATGCTAGCCCGCTCTAAAGGATCATTTTCACCCCGAAATCACATGCGAATCAAAACGAAATAATTCGAGGTGAATACACTATTACAAATGTCTGTTTGTGTGCATGCGTCTGTTAAGACAGAATCCATTACATGGGATTAGTAACGTGCATAGACACAAGTGTATTATGGCGCGTCGAGACAGGGAGGATCCAACAAGGGCAGACAGACGATGGTCCTACTATGGCAACTTAACATCACATAGCACAGGGGAAGGGGATCTATACCAAAAACCCATGTACATGGCAGACTCTAAATTGAACCATCTGTCCATGCATCCATCCATCATGCCCTCATCCCGCCATGAAAACGCATGAAGATTCACTCACATAATATTTGAGACTTCCATTGCGTCTGTGCGTAATGCAGTCTGCAAAAACCACTGTGCTCCTGGCCGGATCTGTAGTGTTGTGAAGTAACATGGATTTGGGAACGTCCTGCCTTATCGTCCACTACGCTATTGCGCATCCCATTCAATTCATATCATTCATTGCTTGCTCGTTATGGGCCCTGTCCCAAGGACATTCAACAATAGAACGCTACATTTCCAGGCAGACCTGTGGGCGTCTCCTCGCCGCTAGTTCAAAACCAAAAGCGCTGTCCTTCGAATTCCTCATTTGCAACATCACATCGAAAAGGCATCTGTGAACGCTTGCATTCACAAATACATCAATGTAGTGCGGCTGTGTGTGATAATGCTAACTGGCTACAATCACAAATGGGACGCCACGCCCGTCGGTGAAGTTCGTTACAGTGCTGCATGAGGGTCCGCCGTCGATCGAGTCCTACATTCCACTGACCCTTCACAATTTTGTTCGCGACTACAAATATAGTATGTGAAACAATGGGACCATAGCATAATATACATTCAAAGTACATTTCACTGCCATCGGGATTTGATACATGATTGCAATTGCAAGATGCCATGCGGCTAAATGCAGCGTTTCGTGCGGGACGTGCTTGCCCAAAAGGGATTGCAGCTGCCACAGGTTCAATTAATCACCACAGGTGGAAGCCATACAGCCTGACAGCACATAAATTGCACACCCAACCCCCTCCCACAACCACACCCACCCCAAAATGCTACCGGCAGGACTAGCGATGTTGGCCCTGGGGGACCTGATGGCACTGCAAGTACTACAACTACAAGAAGATGACGAACACCAACTGCTACAACAACCGGCCGCACGGAGGAGATGCAGGAGGAGGAGGGTAGGGCAGGGGCAGCAAGGCCCACCAGCACAGCCACTACCACCACGCAGGCAGCCCGCAATCCCACGTCTCCGAGCGAATCCGTTCAACCTCACTGCTGAGCAGATCCACACCCTCTACCGTTTGGACGGGACACCATAATCGCCATTGTGGACATGACACACGCTGACCTTGTGAGCATGATAGATAGCCCAACCGCCATCCCACCCCTACTGAAGGTGGTGTCTGTACTCCACTTTCTGGCCACAGGCACCTACCAGCACACCGTCGGACAGTTGCATGGGATTTCACAGCCCCTGTTCTCACGGACAGTATTGCAAGTGCTCGATGCCCTCCTGAAGCACGCAGACGACTACATCACACTACCACGCTCGGACCAGGAGATTACCAACGCAAAGGTGGGATTCCATGCACTTGGCGGCATCCCGGGTTGCATTGGTGCCATCGACTGCACCCATGTGGAATTGGTTGTCCCTCATGCCATGGAGGTCCAGTACCGCAACCGGAAACAATATCATTCCATCAATGTACAAATGGTGTGTGACTCCAACAGGATATTTACACATTGTTGTGCCCGATTTCCTGGATCTACCCACGATTCTATGGTCCTGAGGAACTCTAGAATACCACGCTACATGGAGCGACACGCAGGGCACAGATCCTGGCTACTCGGTGAGTCTCTTTTCATGCATGACAATGTGGGGCATGTGATGCGTCAATGACCTGGCAGGAAGGGGGGGGGATGGGTACATAGCAGTCTCATTCCACTAACATCCTTTGTTGTCCACATACAGGTGATGCCGGGTATCCGCTGAAGAGATGGCTCCTTACACCACTCCGGAACCCACAGAACCAGCATGAGGAGGACTACAGGCATGCCCACTCACGTACCCGTGTAGTCATAGAACAGGCATTCGGCCTACTGAAGGCTCGTTTCCGCTGCCTCAGCAGGTCTGGCGGGGCTCTCCTGTACAGGCATGAGAAGGTTGCAAAGATGGTCATGGCATGTGTCATGATACACAACATGTGCGTACGTAGAAATGTGCCCATGCCCCCTGACGCAGAACTGCATGCACCTGAAGATGATCATGATGAGGGTGGGGATGTGGCGGCACCTCAAGGAGTCCGTGAGGCACAGGAGGCACGTGACATTCGACAGAGCATCATAGATGCATGCTTCTAGCACTCACGCATGGTGCCTATTACATGGAAAGGGGACTTGTGGCACTGTGTGTGTCTAGTACATGCACAATGTGGACTGTACGCCTATGAAGGACTCGTATGCAAAGATCAATGTCCACACATCTCATTGGATGAATATGATGAAGTGTATTGATGATGTGAATTGGTTTATACACCCAATGGACCCGCCACCCAGAAAAGCCAAACACACCCCCTCCACCCTCCTACCTCCCCCCCGAACACCAGTGTCCAAAGATGCATATTGTCCGTGGGTGGACGCTATTGCAAGCCCCCTCTCCGGGTATCAGGGGCACCCCTGGCTGTGGAGCGCAGGTTCCTGCCAGATCTACGTTGGGGGCTGCCCTGGACGGAACTTGCAACGGATGATGTCTCTGCCTGCTCACGTCCATGCATTTCCCTAAGGGTTTGTGACAGCTCAGTGAGCACACGGCGCACAGCGGCAAGTTCCCCACATACGTCTTTTGACGTCGCATGCAGTTCCCCCCTCAGGCTCTCGGTGCTCCTCTCAATTTGTGCTCTCAGGATCTCGGTGCTTCTCTCCATTTCTCCCCTCAGGCTCTCGGTACTTTGCTCTATTTGTGCCCTAAGTGTCTCAGTGGATGTTTCAATGGCTGCCCTAGAACCCCCACATTCATCAGCATGCTCCTTGAGGAGCGTGGCCAGTTGCTGCTGTTGCACGATCAGCTGGTCGAGGGACTGTTGCCTCTGCTGGGCCATGCCCATTTGCGGTGGTGTGACAGAGGGGCTGCTCACCACATGTTGCCTTGCACAGGGCTTGTGGGGGTTGGCCAGTCGTCGTCTTGGGTGTGCCCCTGCGTGGTTTCATCATGGTGTAGGGGATGGAACAAACAGGGGGATTGAGACAGGTCATGGATGGGTCCGACTTCGCCAGCACTGCTTTCTGTGTCGGAGCATGCTGGCATGACAGCAGTGTCACCTATGGTGCTGCTACCACCAGAAGCAGTGCCATCTGTAACATCCTTTGGGGGTACCTGTGGTGCTGCTATTGTGGAAATGCTGGCTGCTGGGGTGCCTGTTGCAGTCCCCTCCAGTGTGCTGCCACTTGATTTCTGCTGCTGCCGTGTCTTGATCCGTGCAGCCGAGGTGGAGGGTCTTTGGCCGTTGGTCTTGGCCCTCTTTGCAGGTGTGCTGGTAGGGGTGTTCTGAAGCTCGTCGTTTGAATCGGACCCTGTGGTGAAGTAAAGGAGGGTGAGCGTTATTTATGGGTCTGTGGAAATTGGAATGGCAATGTATCACATGCATTGGGGTGGTACATGAGGGTGATTTGGGTCAGGGCCTTGGAGGTGGTCTCATTTTTGTGTGGATTGAGGATGCATTTATTTTGCAGCCTGCAGTTAGGGGGTGCATGCTGCACATGTAGAGGGTGGTTTTGGGATTTTAACTTATTTATTTATTTATTTATTTATTCTGACTTTTAGAGGGCGCTATCAGGCCAATGTATGTGGACGTTCTCCTGGACATGTGTTTCTAGTGCACTATGGGGACACATGGTACTGCACATGGTTGGTAATTGTGGATTTGGCATAGTTTCATTTGGCCAACCTACCTGATTCTTCTGATGTCTGCACTCCTTTCTCCATCCCTCCGACTCCCTCAATGCTCTCCATTCCAATGGTGGAGGCACAGATTTCCTCCCAGGGGGTCAACTTGATGGGTGATTCCGATCCTCCCCCGGTAGCTGTGGCAATGTTTCTGTTAGCAGAAAGTATGCTCCGGACGCGTATCCGCAGGTCGTCCCATCGCTTTCGGCATTGCTGTGGGTTGCGGGGTGCGGTCCCCACCGCACTTACACGCTGTGCCACCAGGGCCCATATGGACTTCTTGTTGGCAAGGGCCGTCCTGGTCATTTGCGTGGAGAAGACGACGGCGGCATTCTCCTGGAGGGTCTCTGTGAGCACGGTCAGTTCCTCATGGGAGAAGTGGACCTGCCGCTTGCGATCACACGCTTTCTTAGCTACTTTTCCTATATTTATTTTTTTAACTGGAGTTGCTAAAAGGTTGGGATGTGTCTCAGGGTCGGATTTTTTATGGTTGTGTTGGGATTCTCATTTTATAGGTGTGCGGCGTGCTGTTTCCCGTTCCGGCTACATGTTTTTGCTTCCGTTTCCGTATATTTACGGTGACCGTAATTTGCGCTGCCCGCTCATTACGGTGACCGCTAAGATGGGTGGCGGAATTGCACCTAGTGTGCCGTACGACGGCGGTAAGGGGAGTTTTGGGGTCATTTCCGCCATCGCAGCCTTTCAGATTCCGCCATGGTGTAATGCTCGTGCCCGATGAGTCGGAATTAGCCGCACTTTACTCCATCGTGCAATGGCGGAAACGCTATTTACGCTATGGAGGTCAGGTCTGTTGATTTCCGCCAGGGTCGTAATGAGGGCCATGGTCATTTTCAGTTCCAGGTGGCAGGAGCCAAAACATTGAACATTGTCTTCCCAAATCTGGCCTGGTCAAGTGACCTAAGAGATTGTGATGCCACATAATGCTTGATGCGCTCAGAGTGATAGACAGGCATAGCGAGGGTCAGGTACTTAAAGGTAAGCGTCAAGATATTAAGGGAGAGACGATGCTTGACAGGCAGCCAGTGCAGATTTCTTCTGGCTCTGGTGATAGACTGCCGTCTGGGGACTTTGTGTGACCTGAAGGGCTGCGAGATTGGAATCAGCAGTGCCCGCCAAAAAACTATTACAATAGTCAAGCCTTGGATTAACCAAGGAAGAGGCTAAAATGGACACGTTTTTCACAGAGAGAAAGGGGCGCAGATAACCCAGCTGTTTATTGATCAAGCCACATGAGGCACGGGTTTCAGCAACATGCTGCCCCATGATGAGCTTGGAGTCAAACGTAATGCCAAGCGTTTTAACACTCTTGGCAACAGGGATGGTGACATTAGCAATGAAAAGTTGGCATACTCCCGGGAAAGGTTTTTCAGCATATAATTAGAGGCAGTGATGAGACTCTCGGTCTTATCTGCATTGAGAGCCATGGAATTTGCCACCATCCAAGAATGAATGGTGGCGTAGATGCAATTGATGGCCTCGGAATCCTAAATGCACAAAGGACACCTGGCCAGCAGGGTGGGGGCTCACCAACGTGCACCAAGGGGGAAGGGAATTTGAATAAATACTTCCCAATGGTCCACACTGATGCAACCAGGGAAAAGGACGAGTCGATCTTGATTTTTGAGTCGGTATTCGAGGAAGATTGGAATATATCCTTGAATCGAAGAAGATTACTGGCTTTGATAGCTAATATTCAAGAGTTATAGGCAATTTCCTCAGCTGATCTCAAGTTTGTTCATATATTCGATCAGACATACTTGGGAAAATGTGCAGTCCACTTCCATTCGAAAATGATACAGAAATTAGTATTTAGCCAACAGGAAGAATTCCTGTTGAAGGGATTCGAGTTTTATCAAGTATGTCAAAGAGAAGGTGCATTGAAAAATTAACATAGACCCAATGTGACAGCTAGATGCTACTTTGACTAAGACCAAAGGAAGTATGTCCCATTTGAATCAGGAAATCCAAATTGAGGCGGCTGGAAACGGCACTCCCAGCTTCAAAAGGAAGGAGACCAGGATTCTAGAGAGGTGACCCAGCTCGTAAACTGGAACTCACAGGGTCACAACTCATTCATAAATAGGGACAAGACAAGGACTTGGGATACATATGACTTCATACTTCTACAGGAGACATAGCTAAGATCAACCCCTAGATGGGATGGGTATTCAACCTACTCCACTTTTGCAAAGAAGGGCATAAGAGGGAGACCTATGGGTGGTCTCCTTACAGCAGTTAACATCAAGAAATCATGTTATATTAAGAAATTACCAACTAATTCTGAAGTCATTATGGTACTAATGATCTGTGATAGTTACAATAACATTAAACAGCTACGGATCTTGTTGATTAAGATCTATTTCAACCCTGTGTCTATGGAAGTGGATGATGTTATGTACCATATTGACAAGGTATTAACACTCTGGTTGGAAGAGTATTCGGAGGGAAGGGTGGTCTTGGCAGGTGACTTTAACTGTAAGTGTGTGATAACTGAGGTAGGGTGTGATGATCTGGATGAAATCACAGGTATCACTCAATTCTGCATGTTGTCCGGCAAAAGAGAACTGTAACCGGATTTGGTCAAGATTGGATTTGGCATCTAGGTGGACCTTCATTTCAAGTAGTTAGATCCTTGGAGGCTTACTAGCGGAGGTCCCGATATGGACAAACTCCTTCACATCATCTACCATTGACAATGTTTTCATAAAACATTTTGTGGTGGAGGCGGTCGCAAAATTTGCAATTGTAAAAACTAATCTTAGTGATCGATCAATGATGCAGTTGAGTCTGAGCACCCTGGAGTCTAAGCCTGATGAGAAATGAATGGAGAGGGACTCAGTCGTTGTATCAACCCATGGCAATAGTTTGTCCCGCTTCCATGCTAATTTAGAACAAGTCAATGTGGACCTAAACAAGTGGTGGTCCAAGTTGAATGAGACAGATAAAAACCCATATTCACTCCCAGAGGCATTTCCTGAGTTGTTTTCTAAATTAAATAAACATACTAAGACTAAAGTTCGGGTCCAACCAAAGGTGAATATTTAAGTTTGGAAAGACCAAATGAGGAAGGAGATCAAGAATTTAGCGAAGTCTGTCCCCAAATGTTGGAAGGAGAAAAAGGCGATAAAACAGCAATATGGAACCGGGTGCAAACAATATAAATATTATATATATATAGCAACAATCAAGACATATTATGTAAAATTGTGACACAGAACACCTGTGCCACATGGTGGACGCTAAATAACAAAGGAAGCAATCAAATAAACTATCAGGCCCTAGGAGTGTCAGAGGACGCATGGGTGGCACACTTTTTGGAGAAATGTTACTACAAGGATTGTGATGGAAGAAGTCTGGGCTCCTTGAAAGTCAAGCAAGCTGGGCCTGGCCCCAAGATCACACTATCTGATCACCTAGATATTGAGATGATTATTGTTAAATTAAATTAAATAATTCTACGGCGTCAGGACAACAGGTATCATTAAAAGCAACCCAGCATTGTGGGTGGACATTCTCCATCACTTGTTCACCCACGTTGTTAGGGATGGGAATTGCCCTGAGTCGTGGAACACCTCGACTCCCGTGACGATTCTTAATAGAGGTGACAGGTAGAATTCCCTGTCCTATAGGCCAATCTCCCTGATCAATACAACATTGAAGATCTTCGTAACACTTTGTAGTGCGTGTGCACAAATGTGCTAAAACATGGCACCAATGCGCAGCCATTTTGGGCATCCACTTCTAAAACCGCAATGAAAGTCTACACTTGTGTGAGCTCAGTTAGAAGGCAGACATGAATTCTGCAAGGGTTGCAACGTTTTACATTAGGAACAGATGAGCTCACTATGAAAGATAGTTGTAGTACTGTTTGCTCAAGGACGAGCCAAGAAGGGAGTCAGAGATGCGCAGGTGCATTGATAAGGCGTGCTGGGAAGGAGCGTACAGGAGGCAAACTGGGTTTTTCCACTACTGACTGGATTTTTCCACTCCTTGCCTTCCATTCTTGCAGTCTGTCCTTCGGCCAGGGACAGTTGGCAACCGAAGAGGGGCAGGGATTTTTCCCTAATAAGAGGAGAGGTATCCTGATGGTAGGTCAGAGTTGGAACCCCGGGTGATGAAGTGTCGCTGAGAGGGAGGACGCTCCGCTCCAGACCCGTTAGCACGTGTGATCTCTCCGCCTACCTGCCTTGGGACCGGGTAGTGATATCATGGCTGAGGTGCCCCCAAGTTCAGGAGTTCCAGGTTTTAGAAAGGGATGCACCATGGTTTGATGCAGAATGTAGAATCTCGAAAAGAAAACTGAACCATGATTTATTGAGGTTTGTGTACACTGCTGGTTAGATTTATAGTTTCAAAATGGCATAAAAAATTGCCTTAAGATAAAAAAATAATTTGAGAAACAATGGGAGCTTTTTTGAAGGACACCAAATCATTTTATGTTTATTGTTGTAGACCCGCATTATGCCATCCCCTTGGACAAGTATTTCTTGGACCACCAGCCCCTCACGGTTATTGGGCAATTCCCTTAGTGGACATTGGGGCTCACTACACGTTTGGTGCCATCTCAACAGTATCATTACTGCCACTTGGTCCAGCGGTATCACTACCAGATTCCAAGTGGTGGTTTGGCGGTGTTAGTTCCCAAGTATGGAGTCTGTAGCACTCCAGGGTGGATTTCATCGGTATTTGATTGATAGAAACAAAATGTGGCCTAATTAACATTTTATTGGAGTCTGTGTCAAATCTGTGGATGCTGTCCCTTCTCCCCTATGGGGGAGACCATGCCCATGGGGCCAGTGCGGTACGTCCTTGGTACAATAGTTCCCCCGAGGGGGGTCACAGTGAGAGAATCACATGGGAGAGGAAACCCCTCATGGGACTAGGAACGACCCTCCCCTGAGAACGCAATATCCCCGCCAATCACTAGACCCTAGACCCCCCTTCCCATAACCCAAAGAACAACCCCTTCCCTAATAGGCTCATGAGCTATAGTGGCCCTGCCATTTCCCTAGATAAGTAATTGGACTATGAAGAGCACAACCAACCCAAGGGAGATCAAGGGTAGAAATACTGAGACAAGGAAGAATGGGGAAGAGTTGAAAGATATGCTATTAAATACCACTGAGACAAAGAAGTTGCATGGAGGAATGTAGAGGGTTCTGCATAATCAACATGAGCATTCTAGACAACTTGGAATACGTACTGGGATGAAGAGGAGGAGCGGGGGCATGAAGAGTTCTCCTAAGAAACACAATGAGCAGTCTAGTTGTTGCTGGCGGCTCATTGGCCAATGCAGAGTAGAAAAGGAAGAGGGACTCAGGAAGAAGTTGTCTAGTCCTCCATGGAGGAGCTGCAGGAGCCAGCACGGTGCAGGAAGGTGCAAGGAAGCACACCAGGATGCCAAGAGGGGAGCTGGAAGGACAAGGGCCAGTCCACAGTGGAAGAAAGGGAAGGCGAGCTCCCAGAGAGAAGCTCCCGGTGTTCCTGCAGACAGGGAAGTGCGTGAAAGGAAGACCATGCTGCTGTGGGAAAGATTGACACTGCAGTGTTCCCAGGCAGACCAGAGCCCACTACAAAGGGGGAGCACTCAGGCTGGCTGGTGGGAAACTAAGACGGTGCAGTCAGCATCTTACTAGTCACAATACCTGGCAGGCACGTGAACCAGGTCTGTCCCACAACAAGAGAAACTTAAGGGTCTGGGACCCACTAAACGATAGCAACATGAGTCCTCTTCCTTGTGGCAGAACATGGGAGGAAAGGGCTCCAAGTACCCACACACAAAAAAAAGATGTCTGGGACCAACTACACGAGAAACACACAAGTCCTCTTCCTCGTGGTGGTACACGGGAGAAGATGGCTCCAAGTACCCTCATGCAAAGAAGGGGGGTCAGGGACCCACTACACGAGAAACACAGAAGTCCTCTTCCTCGTGGTGGTACACAGGAGAAGAGGGTTCCAAGTACCCTCACGCAAAGAAGGGGGGTAAGGGACCCAATCCCATGAGAAGAAGGAAACCACAGAGTAATTTACTAAGGACCATACTTGGCAGAGAAGTGAACCAAGTTGGGCCAAACGGAAAGACAAGAGTCTGGGACCTACAAGAGAAGCAACCAGGGCAAAGAAGTCATTGTCCGTGGTTGTTGCAAAGTTTGTGCAACAGAGAAATATCTAAGAACTTTATGGAACTTTGTTTTACATTTAAGAACTTTGGGTTTGGAACCTTTGTTACTTGGAACTCTTTGATTGGATCTGCAACCTATTCTTCTGAATTAAGAAGACCTTTTGTTTTTTTATAGGTTAATCAATAGTGTGATGGATGGAAATAGGCTTCGGAATTGTGACAAAGGACTATTTACTTTAGACAAGACATCCTGACAATTTCCTTAGTTTTGGTTCAGGAAGGGAAACCCCTCTTAGCTTAAGGGAAAGGCAGGAGTTTCCCCAGTTCCCCACCCTTATACTTTCAATAAAAGTATATGTCAATCAACATGAGCCCACTGTGTCCGAGTCCTACTTCTACATTCTTACAGGTCACTAATGGTTTTTTAAGTCTTATCCAACGGTGATACGCAGACATCTCAGCATCTGTCCAATATACAAGATTGTGGGGTTATACATTGTTTTCCAACACCAATAAAGGTGACAAGCAGGGATGTCAGTTGGGCGCAATGTATTCCTTTTGGATGTTGATTCTAGTACTTCTCTTAGGAAAGTTAATCCACCCTCCGCCTGAAGGGTTCATTTTATAGCATGCTTCCTTATGCAGAAGACACGTCTATTTTGGACTTGCCCCCAGCAGGTCTCCAACAGGGCCTGCTAAACACAAGTTACTATTTTGGGAATTACAGTTTGAAATTAAATATAAGAAAAACAAAATTGATGGTGTTCAGGCAAAGGGTGAAACCTTGTAGCTAGTTTTTAAATTAATGTAGAGATGCGGGGGCAGTCTCATTAAAATTTGAGCCTACTCTTCTGAAAGAGCAGTGCTTGCGACGGTCATTTTAAGAAGATAGCTGAAAAGGCATCATTAATGATTACATGGCTTTTTACGTTGTTATTTCAAGTTTGCGGCATTTTAATTGGAGAAGTGAAGTGTCTGGAGGTATATAAGACAAAGGGCTGCTCCATGATTTTAAGGCCGCACAATCTAGGGTGGTTAGAACTGTCATTTCCTGGAGGGTTGCAAAATAAATTCCTGTGCCCAATAGCAGGTCTCCCTGCAGGTACACCTGGTAGCGCCTTGTGAGCTGAATTGGGGGTGTTCAATTTGAAAGTGTCAGGCCAGTTAAGAATGTTCCTTATTTTTTAAAAGCACATCTGGGATTTCTGCTAATCATAAAGTGAATTTCAGTGCTAGTGCGTTTGTAGACTCGCCTGGTGAAGAAAGATACTTGTGGTTATGGGGATAGGATATAACTGAATTTGGTACATTAAGTCACCTCAAAAAAGCTCCAAAAGCAAGAGCTTGTCCAATGGAAAAAGAGTCAGAATGTCCAAAATATACATAGGCTGCCCACTTTAGCATTATATACAGACTTATGTACACAGGAGAAATCTGTGAAATAAGATCCCCAGAATGCAGGAGCCTGGTGGTGATGGAACTTTTAAATGTACCCACTCCTCAATAAATGAAGAAAGTGTTCAGGAGGAAGGAAACAGTATGCTTTAAAAATAGGAGTCAAAGATTTGGTTCATTTTCTGTTAATTTGCCTCTGTTTTGCATAAGCATGGATTGCATGGAAGCTATGTTATATATAATTAATTGTAATGATCAGACTTTTATATAAAGCAAGTTTGAATATGTTAAAGTTGCTTTTTTATTGTTGTGTGAGAATTGTATGAAAAATATGAAACATGTTTTTAAATGTTGCTGATTTAATGGAGAAATACGATTAAATATTAATTAGTATTTCAGGTCATTACATGGTAGGCTTTAAAGATCACTTCATTGGGCCTTTGGAGGTTACCTCCTGAGAATTATTTGGGAATGTTATGGAAAAATGTTGTGTTTTAAAGCTCCAGAAGGCTGTTGCATTGGTGAAAAAGTGGTTAGGGATAAAAATAATACCTTTCTCAATTATTTGGAGCCTTTTTTCTCTGCCCAAAGGGGAATTTACACAAGGCTTAGTGGAAAACATTGGTCAAACCTTTGAGCATTTGATGACCACTTCAGAGAGGGGTGTGGTGGTGTTAACTAAGTATTTTAATACATTAATTGGCTTTTTACTTTGAACCTATTAACAATAAGTTAATTGGATTCGAATACAGGGCAAATTAATTATGAAAAATGTGGCATGCATTTACCGTATCTGCCCATTAACCATGTCCAGATGGGCCGTGTATCAAACAATGCCAATTTTTCTGCTAGGACACTATGTAATAATGAATACAGGTGACACCAAAATGAATGAATATTGTCGATAAATATACATGGTGGCATCAAACACAAACCTCACTTGTTCAGAAAGTGTGCATGCACATTATTTAATAAAGAAAGTAGGGTATGCATACCACCTCCTTGTCCATTATGCTCATACTAGCTGTACCAAGGAACAGAATATGCCAATTTTCTCCATGACACAAACGTGGTTCAAATATTGTACTCATTAATACATTTATTGAAAATGTATGTGCATGGCACTAAACACAAATCTTGCATGTATAACAATAAGCCAGCTGGAAACACAGCGACTCATTGGCCAACATTCTTGCACAGTCCAGGACTCTGTCATGACTACAGTGCTACCGAGGTCTCATCCATTCAGCACCTCCTTCTAGGGCTCCACACCATGGCCCAGAGCAACTGGCGAGCAACAATTTAGGGTGCCGCGAGCAACATGTTGCTCCCGAGCTACACGTTAATGTTAATGTTAAAGGAGATTTGTACCGCGCACTATCACCACCGAAGTGGTCCCCTGGCGCTCTGGCGGCTCTGAAAGAGGAGGGGAGGTTAGTTAGTGGGAGGAAGCAGGAAAAGTGCAAGAGAGCAGTTATGTGCTGTTGGCAGCCTCTGCCCGGTGGGTCCGTTGGCTGGACCTGGAGTGTTTGCGGCCGGTAGTCGTCGTGTACTGTTGTGCAAGTCTATGTGCCTTTTTGTTTTGTTGTTGCAGTGTAGTGAAGTGTGTGCGGTTTGTTGTGCTGTAGGTTTGGTTGTGTTTGGTTTGGAGTTTGGGAGGTGTATCCAGAGGGGAAATTGTTAGTGGAGTTGGTTAGTTGGCATCTCTATCCTGAATTGAGGCACTGGGCTTGCATGGTCTGCCCTGGTTCGGCTCTGTCTTGAACCGGATCCATCTGACATTCCAAGGTTCCTTACTCCTCTGGTCCCCACGTCTATCTGGCTCTCTCATAGCACCCCCTGTCCTCCCTTCATACTCCTGTGGCCAGTGCGCCTGTCAATGTCCATGAGTCAGGTAGTGGTATCTGATGGTAACTAAGGGGGCGGGTGGAGATTTTAGGTGGGATTGGCTGGGGTGGTTGACTCGGTCTCCGTGCTTGTCGCCTGTGTTCCAGTCTATCCGGTGTCACCCGTCCAGGTGCCGTGAGAGCTGTGTCTTGGGGATCACTGGCCTATGGGATATATGCATAGTCCAACAATCTGTCACCGGCTGCTGGCAGAACATTTGGATACATTCTGTGCAAACCCGATGTGAAGATGTCACACTATATTGATGACATTTTAATACAGGGAAAGGACGAGCAGTGTGCGGATGCATTTAAACCTCATTTACAGAGGTTTTGACGAAGGAAGGATTGGAAATTAATGAAGCAAAAATCCACGGGCCAGCGGAGACCATGATTTTCCTGGGAATTCAGTGGCATAATGGGTATCGGGAAATGGTGCCAAAGGCTAAACAAAAGATCATTGATTTTGCGACATCTATGAATAAGAAACAAGCTCAGCACTTCATAGGGTTCTTTGGGTTCTGGCGACAGCATATACCACATTTGACCCAGAAAAAAGTCTAGCTTCGGGTGGGGAGAGGAGCAAGAGAAAGTATTTATGGCTGTTGAGGGCAGGGGCAGTGGAATTGAATGTGTCTTTACTGGAAAACTATGCCAATTGGAGTTTGTGGCAACAACAGGACCAAAAGCGTGTTCCTTTGGGATTCTGGAGTCGTAAGTTACCTGAAGCTGGTGACCGATATTCTACTTTTGACAAGCAGTTGTTGGCATGTTATTGGGCTCTTGTGGAAACAGAACAAATGACTGTGGGTCATGATTTACTGATCCAACCACAAATTCTGATTATGCAATGGGTGGTAAACTCTCCTAAAACACATTGTATACGACATGCTAGCATCATTAAATGGAAATGGTACATTCAAGAACGTTAAGAACAGAATGCAGAGTCAAAGGCTACCGCTTTCATAGACGCACAGGGGGTACAAACCGACTACAATATGATAGGTTAGCATGTACTAGCCGAAGGATCACAGAGAAATAGGTTCAGGATAAAACAAAGTTTAATTATGGTTAAAGAAACATATTAAAATGGTCATTATAGGCATAGCCATATGAATCCAAAAAAACAATCAAATCTGTACATTTGTGTGAGTTAGTAGCAAATAAAGGTGGAATTTCATGTACTGCTGGACAACTAGCAGTACGTAATTATTATCGACAGAGTTAGTGGGTGTTTCTGGTTCGGGTGGTAGGATTTCTGATGTTCTGAACTGTTGGTATCAAAGTATATACTTATTTATTAAAAACACACAGTTGAAACACTCCAGCACTCTTATTGTAAAATATTCTAAACACAGTTACTATTGTAATATATACACCCCTTTTTCCTTATCAGATAAATCACAGTAAAACACCACTTATTTTCATAAGAGGTGATCGCTTAACTAGTTTGCACTCTAATAAGTTTGTGAGAAAGGGAGGGAAAAAGACAGAATATGGAAAGGTACACCACTCTAAGATTCAGGAACACTGTTAGCAAGGCAGAAGAGCAAAAGTCACTGGTGAGCCAAAGTCCAAAGGCTGGGCCCACTCTTAGAGAGAGCAGAGCACAAATGCGCCCAAGATCACACAGTTACACTAGGACTAGAAAGTCTTGCAGAGGGTTCAAAAAGAGTTTAGAGAGGCTTAAGAAAGTTTAGCCAGGGGGTCCCAGACTAACCCAGGTTCGAAAGCCGGGGGCTAAATCTACCCCGTACAGTCGGTAGCAAGGGAAGCCAGGCGGGACACGGTACCTTAAATGGGAAGGATCCTCCAGCGGTGGCAGTTGTCCCTGGTAGTGGGTGCAAGTTGTGTCGTCGTCCAGGGGAAGAGAAGATCTCGACTTGGAGGAAAGATGAAGGTCGTTGCACTACCAGGGCAGAAACCAGCCGCAGAGTTTTCCGGTTAAAGGTGGTACCTTTGTTTCGCGGTCGTGGTAAAACGTGGTATCCCGGTTGCCGGGGTGCTTGGCATGGGCAAGGCGGCCACGAGGTAAGTCAGGAAAGCGAAAAGACGGTGAAACTGGTTATCCCCACCAGTCAAAGGAAGAAGACTCTCCGGCAGGAGATCTCCTCTGTTGTTGGGAAAAGTGGTGAGGCAGTCCAGCAGGGCTCCACCGGCGGTGGTGTCGTGGCAGGTCGACTCAGCTTCTCCCTCGTCGGATTCTTAGGTCCTGTGGCAACTTCTGAAGTTCCAGCCCCCAAAGCCCTGCTTTTATGCAGCAAACCCCCATTCACTCAGCCTAGCTGTCACTCAAACATGCCAAGTGGTGAGCCGGCCGGCTCACCACTTGGGCCAATCAGGATGGAGTGCGACTTGAGTTGCCTAGGCAACTCAGTCCAGGGTGCCTAAATTTCCCTCCACTCCTCCTAAGTACCCCAGACAGAGTGGCACCACTTTTGAGGGCTTCTGTGGAGAAGCCTGCCAAAAAGTGGAACAAAGGGCTCGACTTGGGTTGGAGTCACAGAAGAGAACACAAACGCCATTTTAGAATCAAGTTTTGGCAAAAAATACCAACCGGAGAATTAATATTAATTAAATAAACCGGCGGTATGTTTGAGGCTACCGTAAATAATGAAATAAAGATAGTAGCCTAAAACAATGGGAAATCCCATAGGAAAATATTCGCGATTGAATATAAAAAGTAGTATCCACTGCCACCAGCCAAAACTCGATCAGGGGGAAAGGAGACGTGCCCCCTCGACTAACAGACCCCGGGGCAATCGAATTGCCCCAGCCAGTACGTCCACAATATGATGGTTTGTACTGGTTCTGTTCAGAATTTAAGACTAGTAAAGTCAATGGTGACTTTACATGCCCTGGGAGACAGTAGTCAGTCCCAGGGTATGGAGTCTATACTAGGGGGTCACTATGACACCCCTGTGTCACTGCACTGAGGGTGCTGTGTAACATATATCACAAAAACACATGAAGCCCTATGGAGTAAAAGACCCCATAGCCCATTAAACCCCTCTAGATCCAAAGAAACACACTCAAATCATGTCCAAGAGTGAAGGTAAAAGAGTCTCACTCTTGGCAGGAGAAAAAAATAAACCCCAAAAATCCAGCAAAGCTGCTGTGGGACTCACTAGGTTAGGAAATTCAGCCTAAACAGAGAATTCTCCCTAGCACTCCCCCCCCCCAGGCTAAGGGACAGGAGGATGTAATCCACTCCTGGATGAACCTCATACCTCTAGTCGATGACATACATCCTAGAGAGTCCATCAGCATTTTGATGGTGACACCTTGACCTATGTTCTATGGCCCAAGCAAAGGTTTTCCTTTGTAAACTATATGACCTACAAACCCTTTGAGGGACATCAGTCTTTTTAAAGTTATGGTGGACCTGGTTGACCAGTCCCTCAGAAGTGGTTACAACTTCTGAACCTGTGTTAGGTTTTTTCAAGGGGTCCTTATAAAGGATTCTCTTAGATCTAGAGGGGCCTCCAAGGTTCCTCACCACCTCTCTTGTGGGAGCAGGTTGGGTCTTAGGCCTCTTGGTTGGAGGGGTTGGGGTTAGGCAATGTACCTGCTTCCCCTTCCTCTTAGATCTAACCTTACCTACTTTAGGAGTTTCCCCCCTAATACTAGGATTTGAGTTGGAGTCTTCAGTAGAAGGTCCAACAGTCTGAAAGTTTTTGGCCTTAGACTTTTCTTTCCTGGTTTTCCACCAGCATTGAGAATTACCAGCTCTCTTAGGCCTAGGTAGGGGCCCAGTAGGTCTATCCTCCTCTTCCTCAGAAGCAGGGGGAGTCACAGACTCTGAAACTGGGGGAACAATGATGGAGCTTGGTTGGGGCTCCCATTTCCCTAATGTACTAGCCTGAAATGTGCCTGGGTTAGAGGTCACCTTACTAACACCAGGGCTTGTAGTGGGGGTCTCAGTAGAGGTTCCCACAGGCTTAGAGGGGTCCCTTAAGGTGGCCTCTCTAGCCAATTTGGTTAGGTTCTGGGTCTCCATACTGGGAGGCCTGGGGGTATGTGACACTACTCCTAGAGTTCTCAGGTCATTCACCAACAGGACCTTCCCAGGCACCTCAGTCTGCACACTGACAGGGATCCTCACTGTCATGTTGTTACACTGAATGAGGGCTGGTAGAATAGGAACCATCTGGACAGGGCCTCCAGACATCTTAGTGGGACCTTTGGGTGCTTTTGCCACATCCTCAGGTTGAAAGAAGCTTTCATCCACTACTGTTCTGCTGGCCCCAGTGTCTCTCCTGGCAGGAGTATCCTGGCCATTGACAAGAACACTGTCCACATAATACACCTTAGAGTTAACAGGTAGGGAGTTATACACAACCCTATTCTGGGGACTAACCAGACCCATAGGCTCTAAGTTTACAGTTGCTTGAAGACCCAAGGGTTCTTCAGCAAAGAGTTCAAAGTGGGCACTAGCCATCTGTACTTCATCCTCAGGGGTGAAGGCTAAGGAGACTGTGCTGATCCCTGCAGGTTTACCCTTGCATCTGGGATCCCCTTTGATATGGTCAGTAGCCTTACAGATATAGCATTGTCCAAATGTTCTCTGAAAGGGTGGCTTGTTCTGACTTCCTTCTGGTTGTTGACCAGAAGGTATACTAGCCTGATTCGGTTTACCCTGGGGTTTACCCTGGTTATTTTGTTGTTTGTGGCCCTCTTTGGTATGGGAGGTATTAGAATTCTCTGGATTCACTTTAGGTGGCTGCTTTCCCTCATCCTTTTTCTGAGTGACCCCTGAATCCTTGTGAGTGGCCCTGTTGGCAACCCACAAGTCAGCAGCCCTAGCTAGCATTCTGGATTCTAATTCCTTTGAATCAGCCAAGTGCTGTCAGAGCTCAGGAGAGCAGGCATCATAAATTGACTCCAACATAAACAGATTTCTCATACGTTCATAAGTGTTCACTTTGTAACCCTTAATCCATCCCTCTAAGTTTTTCAAACACTCACTCACCCAGGTAGCCCAAGGGGTACCATCATTCTTTTTGAGGGTCCTAAACCTCTTAAGATACTGGGAAGGGGTCTTCCCAAATCTAGCTATCAGAGCTAGTTTCACACATTCATACTCTTTCCTATCCTCCTCCCCCAACTCCATTACCACATCAGTTGCAACAGGGGGAAGCCTAGAGAACAACCAGGTGAGTAACTCATTACCTGTGATGTTCTGGAGCCCATGATTATACTCAAACATAGACAACCAATCCAACACATCCAACTTAGGCTCATACATACCAACCAATTATTTGGGCATTCAGGGTCGTTTAGGACTGGAACTTCTAGAGGAGCCAGAGAGAGAAGCATTTTCAACAGATAATTTCTTCATTTCTAGCTCATGCTTGAGCTCAATTTCCCTTAGCCTTAGTTCTTGACTCATTTCCGGATGTCTCTGCTCAGCCAGAGTATTCAGTCTCTTGAACTCTAGTTCAAGTTTCATTTTCTCTAATTTGAGATATTGAGGACTAAGTGTGGGACTTGGCAAAGGCCCAGTAGGTACAGCAGGTAGAGCAGACAGAGGCCTAGGGGTGACAGTCACAACAGCCTCACCCTCCTCTTCTGACTCTTCCTCAAGATTATCAACATTTTGATCAATATCAATTTCTATACTGTTATCTACATTTTCTGTCATGGTAGGTTCCTCTGAACCATCATCCAGACTTTGGTTAGCTAACAACCTTTCTATCAATTCCATTTTCTTGCCTTTAGTCAGGAGGTTCTTATGCTTACATAATACTCTTAAACAATCAGCAGTTTTTGTGGCAAGGAACTCTTGACTATAAGTTTCCATAGTTGACATGTTGGAAAGATTACTTTTTCAGTGCTAAGCTTTGTGGTTAGTTGTACTAAGGTATCCTAAAGCACTCTAAAGTGTATACTCAATACAAATCCCACCGCTGTACACCAGTGTTAGGCAGAAACCTGTGCAGTTCCATTAGGGACCACTGCAAAAGATTTAAGACTACAGGTGTTGGCAGTAAACCTACTTGGTAGCAGTCTGCACCACGCAGATTTACCTGGTAGCTGTGGCTGAGCAGTCAGACTTCCCTGGGTTACTGCACGGAGGGTGCTGTGTAACACACATCACAAAAACACACGAAGCCCTATGGAGTAAAAGACCCCATAGCCTATTAAACACATCTATATTCAAATAAACACACTCAAATCATGTCCAAGAGTGAGGGTAAAAGAGTCTCACTCTTGGCAGGAGAAAAAAATAAACCCCAAAAATCCAGCAAAGCTGCTGGGGGACTCACTAGGTTAGGAAATTCAGCCTAAACAGAGAATTCTCCCTAACATTCCCTAATAGAATACATCACTCGATTCAACCAATTGGCTGCAGAAACCTCTTGGCCTTAGAGCAAGAAGGCAGTAGTGTTTTACAGGGGCTTGAGCAATTCCATGAAAGACGCCCTCTCAGTCGTTCCCTCTTCGCCCACTCAGTTTCAGGATTTAGTTGATTTGGCTCTTCAGGTGGACGCTCGTCGATCCAAGCGCAAGGCTGAGACCGGGTTTTCCCAACCAGCATCTGTCTCTTCTTCCGCATCAACTTCACATGAGCCTATGCAGGTCTGGCGTATACAAAGTCCCATCACCTCAATGGAAAGGGAACGCAGGAGGACAGACAAAGCATGCTTCTATTGCGGGTTAAACGGGCATTTTGTTAGGGAGTGTCCTCGCCGGCCAAAAACAAAGAATCAGGTTTTTCGGACTGCTCGATCATAGAACTGGGGGCTGGATCGAGCACTCACTATCTTACCTCAGATTCACCACCCGCTTTTGGTCGTATAAGACCCATCTATGTGCAGGCTGTCCTTCAAACCACACCAGGGGTTTCGCACTCAGTCACTATTATCATAGATTCCGGAGCCACGGGGAACTACATAGATATCACATTAGCCCACTCCATGAACTTGCCTCTAGTGAATAAGACTCGACCTGAACCAGTACAAGCCGTTGACAGTACTGCCCTAGTATCCGGTCCCATTAAACAGCAAACGGCCCTGCTCTTGTTGACCATCCAGAATACCCACAAAGAGACAATAAGCTTTGACCTGATATCCATGCCACAGTTCGGGCTCATTTTAGGTTCCCCTGGTTGCAAGAACAAAACCCACTCATTGACTGGAAATCAGGTCTTGTACATTTCGAATCAGAGATCTGTCAGAACTATTGTCTCCCCATGAATCAGGAGGTCGGGACACCGTCACAGGAATTGGGAGCTCTTTGCTCACCTCATGTTAGAAGATACTTGGCCTTTGTCAACTGATTCAAACGCTGTAGGGGTGGTTGCCACTGGGGTTCCCGTGGAGTACAATGATTACGAGAAGGTGTTCGATCGTGGTTCCTCAGAGGTTCTCCCGCCACACCGTCCTTACGACTGCTCCATAGACCTGGTTCCCGACTCCACCATACCTACAGGTCGTATCTATTCCCTTTCCCCTTCAGAGGAACAGGCCCTAAAGGACTACGTACAGAAATCCTTACGTTTAGGACACATACGCCCCTCCACTTCGCCAGCTGCTAGTCCCATATTCTTTGTCCCCAAAAAAGAGGGCGACCTTTGACCCTGTGTGGACTATCGTCGGCTCAATGCTAACACCAGGAAGGACTGTTACCCGATACCTCTCATAACACCTCTACTAGATCGCTTATCTCACGCATCCATATTCACCAAGCTGGACTTATGGGGCGAGTACAATTTGGTTCGCGTCCGGGAGGGGGATGAGTGGAAACCGCCTTCTGTACCCGTTATGGCCTGTACGAGTACTTAGTCATGCCATTCGGCCTGTGTAACGCCCCGGCCACGTTCCAGCGTTTTATGATCAACATCTTTAATGACATACTGGACGTGTTCGTGGTCGTTTACCTGGACGATATTCTTGTCTTTTCTCAAACCCGGGATGAACGCATACAGCATGTCCGTGAGGTGCTTTTCCGCCTGAGCAAACATTCCCTTTTTGCAAAACCTAAAAATGTCAATTCCACGTGAAAACCGTCGAGTTTCTGGGGTTCCATATCACGCCTGGTGGGTTGGCTATGAACCAGTCTAAGGTTCGGGCGGTGTTGGAATGGCCCGCACCCCAGACACTCAAGGCCCTACAATCTTTTTTAGGATTCGCCAACTTTTACAGGGGCTTCATATTGGTTTGTCCTTCGTGCACAATCGCTTATTTCTCCCCACCTCTGACACCCGCAATCTTGCCCTTGAATGGTCTCACGACACCGCCATCAATGGCCATCCCGGCCAGAGGCGTACTATGGATCTCTTGAACCATTGGTGCTGGTAGCCTTCCATGAAGCGAGACGTGGATTGCTATGTAAACACCTGTTCTGTCTGTGCACAGTGCAAACATCGTAGGGGACACCCGGTGGGCCCGCTGCGACCTCTGCCTGTACCCCCAAAGCCATGGCACACACTGACCATGGATTTCGTAACCGATCTGCCCAGGGTTCGGGGTTTCGATACGATATGGGTGGTGGTGGACTCTTTCACAAAAATGGCTCGTTTCATCCCTTGTAAAGGGATCCCTTCCGCTCCTGTCTTGGCCAGTTTGTTTTTTGAGTCTGTTTTCTGTCTGTTTGGGTTGCCCTCCATTCTTATTTCTGATAGGGGTTCTCAATTTACGTCCCGTTTCTGCCGTGCACTGACCAGGTTGCTTGGTATTAATGCGCGGTACTCTTCGGCCTACCATCCGGAGACGGACGGACAGACCGAGAGAACCAATCAGACCATGGAACTGTACCTACGCTGTTTAACGATGCAGCAGCAGGCAACCTGGCTATGTGTATTACACCTCGCAGTAAGTGAGTTTGCGTACAACAATGCTGTACACTCTTCCACGGGCTGCTCCCTGTCCTTGAATCCTGCTGCTGCTGTCTGTGTCAGAGACCTTTCCTCTATTCATGCCCAGACCCTTTTGCACCTTTGTGAAGCCCAGACCTCCATGAAATCCCATGCCAATGGGAAGCGAGTGGCGGCCCTGGCCTTTTCTGTGGGTTCCCGGGTGTGGTTGTCTACCCGGCATCTCTGTTTGGTGGCATGTCTCAAGATCTTGCCCCGATTTGTTGGTCCATATGTGGTCTCTCAGGTGGTTAACCCAGTCGCTTATTGCCTAGTGCTCCCGAGTACTTGGCGTATACATCCCGTTTTCCATGCTTCCCTGCTCAAGCATTGCCCTGAGCCTTCCCGTCTCTGTGCTCTGGCTGCCCCTGTTTCCTTGACTCCCCCTGACGTGTTTGAGGTATCTGACATTTTGTGGTCCCGTGTCTGTAGGGGTTGCTTGCAATATTTGGTGGACTGGTCGGGCTACGGTCCGGAGGAACGCTCTTGGGTCCCTGCTGTGGATGTTCATGCCCCCGTCTTATTGCCCGTTTCCATTGGGATAATCCGTCCTGCCCACGGGGTCGTGGGCCTTTGGGAGGGGGCTCTGTCACGCATTCTGTCACGCACTGTAATACCACACATACCCCCGTTAGTGTACCCACAGCACGACCATCATTGTTACACCTTAGCCACACGGGTCGAGACTCACGTGTGCAGGTTGGCCCTCAGGGCCGAGCGCGGCATGCCACGTATAACATGCAGACCCAGTTACATCTGTTTCTGCATTGGCAGTTGCCTTGGCGCTCGCATGCTAGAGTGATCAGACCGGCACTTCCGCGTCGCGTGCCCGCTCGTCTCCGCTCACGTGACTTGTTACCTCACTCATGTGATGCGGAGGCACATCCCGTGATCCGGAAGCGGCCGGTACTAAAAGGCTGATTCTCTGAGTATTCCTCGCTTCACAGCTGTTTTCCTGACACTGTTTGGCGCTTCATACCTGCTGTGTACTTCGAATTTTCTTGACCTCGGATTTTGCTTCTTGGACTCCCTTGGATTACCCTATTGGATTGTTGCTTGGAACTGTTTCATTGTTAACGAACTCGGACCGCTTCTCGTACTCGATTGGACCTCCCATTTCTGGCACTTTGTTTCCTGCTCTTGATAAGCAATTCAAGCCTTCCTGAAACCACTCTACGTGACTCGGACTTCAGCACAGGTGGTCTTCCTTGCCTGCAAATGCTCGCTGAGCTGGTCCTTGCAAAACCTCGGACTGCCGCTCACGTGAGTCTCGGAACACCCTTCCCCACCGTATAGGTTACCTGTTTCCCAGTTAACATCAATAGGTAAGCCTCTCCAGATTCTTTGTATATCAAGTTACTATCATTGCCTGGTACTTAATATTGTTTCCTTTTCAGCGGCTTCGGGGTCTGCTGTGTTCCGTGGGTCCAGGCTTCAACATCTTCCGCCTGTGGCCTCAAAGGTTGCGCAGAGAGTGGCTTTTGGGTTCTCTCTGTGCGGCACTTGGGGACGGAGGTATCTCCGGTCTACACGACGTTCGAGTCACAACACCCTGCAAAGAGTTCTTCGTAGTTTGTTTTAAGTACTTCTTGCAATCTGAGGTGAATCAAAGCCAACATTAGGGTGGAGACCATGCTCACTTCATCTATTAGTAGCATTTTCATTTGCTTTAATACTCTGCGTAGTTCCATTGCCGCTTCAGCAGAAAGTTTGTAATAGTCTAATTTGTTTTGGTGTTCTACTGGAAGAAGTAGTAATCGGTGTAAAGTTACACCGCCTATGCTGTAGGCAGCTAAACCTGTGGGGGCAGTTACAACAGCTGACAGTTTGTTCTTTGTCAATTGCTGAAGGAACTTGCTGATGATTTTGATTAAGAATCTTTTTCCTGACCCAGCTTCACCACTGATGTACAGAAGTATTGGTTTGTAATTTTGGCAGGTACATTCTTTATTTTCGTGCTGTACACCATGTGCTATTTGTTTTGTTACGTCTTCCTTAATGGTGCCTTGATCTTTGTTAAGTTTTGCTTGTTGTACAGTTAAGTCTTCTATATTTTCTTGATAGTGACACATGGTGTTGCCCATTTCTGTCATAGCTAATTCTGCCTCATTTGCTATTAGTGGCTGTCCTAGTTGTTCTTGGCTTCCTGTTACAGAAGGTTGACTACTGTCGGAAGAGTACTTATCTAGCTGGGCCTGAAGTTCTTCTTCGTGTTGCTGTTCATTGTGCATAATTATTTGTACTGTGTAAAATTCACATCGGTGATAGTGCTTTCATTCCCTTTGAAAGCATCTTCATAGCAGTCATAGTTATCTAGTATCTCTTCCTCTTTTCCCCATGGTTTAAAAAGTTGTAGCAGAGACATGTAATATAGTTCTTTCTGTTGAGGAGTTTTTAATGACAATTTAACATGATTAATTAAGCTTCGTTTGGTAGGTTTCACTAAGCTCCCTTCACAATCTGTGACTCTATATCTGCCTTTGTTTTCATCAGGTTGTATATTATTTTTGTATGAAAAGTTTTGAGCTATGTGGTATAGACACATGCTTTCCAAAGTCCTACTCATGTTCGGATAGTATGTGTCCAGTAAATTGTTTTTTAAAATGTCATCGCTGTTGGGAACATTTTTGGCAATTGTTTCTATGTCCTCGTATGATTTCAGAACTCTTTTTCTACATTTAGCAGGACTAAGACTTAGCCATATTATGTTGTCTGATTTTCCATACAAAGCAGTACCGGTTAAACGATCTGCTGCTTCATAGGTGCCACATTCTCTATGAGAGAGCATTTTTATGCCTAGGCTGTACAATTTCTGAGATAGTGTTTTGTCTGATGATAGGTCATCCCAGAGGTCTTGAAGCTCTGTTTTTTCTGCTTTTGTTAAGTAGGCTGTAACATATCGTGCAACAGCATTGGAATTGTCTGCAATGTACTGCACATCTATGTTTGCATTCCATAAGAGGGCAATGATTGCATTGTAATCATTGATGTATTTTGATTATTCTCTTCTTTTTATGTAATACGTGTTCTTAGGTGATTTTCCTTTAACACTATGTCGAACTGAAGACATGAAGTTGTTGACTTCACCTGTTTCTGTAACTGGTCTAGGGAAACCAAAGCGGCATTTGGTGTAGTATTTCCTGTAGTTTTTGTATTTGCGATGACAATATTTGCCACACTTGTGTCTTTGAAATTGTAAAATCTGCCGATGCAGGTCACTACATGTCCGTTGTGAAGGGATTTCACAAGTGACATATTTTTGGATGAACTGCAAAACAGTGGCATCAGTGTCATGACCAAATTTAGGTGCACCTTTGATCCATAACAGCATGTGAATATGTGGTGCTCCTCTCGCTTGGTATTCTTTTCTCCAAAAGAAGTATTGCACTTCTCCGAGGGGAGGAACAGTTTTATTGCAAATAAAGTGTAGCATAACAATGAAACGATGATGGAAATATCTTGACACATTAACTGGATCTAGAGAGCAAAGTTCTCCAGGTGTTAATAAATGTATGTCGGTTTTGTTGTTGTTTGATATGCGTAGGAACTCATGTAAATCTTCCCATGCATATTCTGCACAACTTAGTGTAACAAACCAAGTCGGTGGTCCAAGGTTTCTGATCATACAACGTACGTCTCTGTGTCGTTGGAACCAGTATTCTTTTGTACCACGCATGTTTGCAAACAAATTTGTTATATTTGATTGTAAAACCTCATCTTTTTCTTGTACTTTTTGTATTAATTGTGTAGCTGACATATTTTGAAAGTGGATTCCAGATTTCAAAATGTGTGCAACTCCGTAACATGGGGTTGCTAGTTCACTTTCAAAGAGTAGGTGGAATATGTATTCTACATTTTGTCTAAACCTGGGATCTTGCAAATACATTCGTAATGAGTGGTATTCTGATGCTGTAATTTGAGTGGGTCTATCATCGTATCTTCCACCTTTGCCAGTAGGAAATAGCAGTGGAAAAGCATGTGCTTCTATACCTTTTTCCCATATGCTCATTGGTGAACCTTTGGTTTGTCGCATTTGGTAAGTTTCTAGTGCATCATCTATGCTTTCATTGGAATGCAATGGACGAATTGTGTACTGGTCCAAAAGAGTGGATACTGCAGCAGGAACCAGAAGTTTGAATTGTCCAGTTTCCGTTGACTCTTCAATTATTTCAGTTGTTTCCCTTAAGCTTTCTTCAATATGTATTTCCTTGTAGTATTCGTTATTTTCTTTTAGATATTGCAAGGCTTCTCTAACTTTATGTAAATCCACCAGTTGTTGGCAAATTATTTTGTCTTTTGCTGGTATACCATTTACCAAGACAATTAAAGAATGCTCTATTGAACGTTCCACTCCTAGAGTGTGTACATTTTCTGTTAGATCTAATGGCAAGTAAACTACTTTGCCACGAATACCTTTCACCAATTCAGAGGGAGGTACTTTTGCTGTTTTTGGATGAAGGCGTATAATTGCTTGAAATGGGTGAACTGTTTGAATTATTATACTCTCATACAAATTGAGTTGTTGCAGGGTTTTTGGTAGTGGGAACAATTCCAAATTATTTGTGATAGCACGTGAAGGAGTTTGGTTGTTGTCTAGTTTTGTAGTGGAGTAAGTGCAACATATTAGTGGTTCACTTACTTGATATTTGTTTTCGGCTAAAAGGTAGAGAGCTAATTCAAAGCATTTGGAATCTTCATTGTCTTCTATTTTGAATGCTATGTCTATATTTTTTGTGTTCCTTTCGTAAAACGTTCTGCGGCAACACATACACACATGGTTTGGTATTTCAGCTGATGCACTTTTAAATTTAATATTTCTTTTTTGTATGTGTGTAATAGAAGGTTGCTATGTGCAGAATTATTGGTACTCTGTTCTACAACTATTGCATTTTGTAAGTGGGTTTCTCTGAATACGGTCCATTTCTTCTTGTAGATATTTGGATGTACCATGTAGAAGACTGTTATTTAAATTGGCTAATTCTGAAGCTGGACTTTTAGCATAGTATATTTTATACAAATATTTGATGTATTGATATCCTTTTGATATCATGGAAGGTGCTTTTGCAAATAGGTCCAGAAATTCAGGCTAATGAATGGCCTTGTAGTCCTGTGTATTTGCGCACTGGACACATATCTATGTTTTGCAGCACTTTCATTTTAATTTTGTCTTTACTTCTCACATACTGATTGAGGAACTGACGTAAAGATTTGAATAATTTTTTAGGAATGGCACACATTGATGTGCACGGCCATTTGTACACTGGACGGTCTGGTTCAGTCGAATCGAGAGGTAATTCTGACTTTTCAGGGGATACTTTTCTATGCAGTGTTTCTTGTTCCATGAAGGTATGATTGATTTTTTCATACCCTCGTCCACTGCTATGGATGGCAATTGTGTTTGTTTGATTTTGTTTGTATGCTTCTTCATTAAAATATGGTTCTGTGGTTGTTGTGTGACTCCATTCACCTCCACAAATATGTAAGAAGTTATTTTTGTTCACATTCCATTTATTGATAAGTTTCTTTGTAGTTTGGTACTTAGTTTTGTTAGTGGTTTCATCCTATTTAATACTAACATAAACAACTTCCTTTTCAGAAGGATTGCACTGTCCGCGAGAGCTTGTAAGATTAATTTTCTACGGTAGGTTTTAAGGGTTGAGGATGTTTTCGGTCCTCTTCTTATTAGATTCTGAAGGACTCTATGGCAAAACATTTTGGCTAAAATACTTTTTTTACTGTAGGTTCTTGTCACTATATCAGGATTAATAGTAACATTGTTAGGAGTACTGGTAGCCGATTTTTTGTGAAGATTTTTGTCTTTCATGCCACATTTTGTTGGAGGAGGTACAGTTTTGGTAGTTAAAGCTTCCTTTGTTTTGCTAAATGACTGTGCTAGTTGTATTGTTCCAACGTTCTCTACAAACTCTGTTACAGATGGATGGTTAGGTTGAACACTTTTATTTTATTGGCTCTACTTCTGCGTTCCTTTCTACGGACTTGCTTTTTGGTAGGCATTCTTTGGGGTCTGTTGAATGAAAGAAGGCATGGTTTGGTCTGTTGTACAATTTGTGTGTGCTGTGTGCATGCGTGCATGAGTTTGATGGGGAAGCTTTTTGTGGTGGTGTGTGAATGTGCATTGGTCTCTTACAATGATTTGGGGAGGATATTTTTTGGTTTGTATACTAGTACAATGTGCTTTAGATGAGAGTACCAAGAGGCCTAGTGGTGAGGAGACACATTAATCGTAAAAGTAATGGCATTACATTAAAACAGCCATTTGTTTTCTAGTACTAACATTGTAAGGTGTTTGTATGTTATTTGGCTTCCAAACAGACAGGGATTTTTGAGCCATTCTGCCTGTTAATCTTTGTTTAATAAATGGGGATTTGTGGGTAGAATGGTTCAGAAATAACTGTTTGCTTTGGTGCGCAAATTAAATACATAACCCACACACTCTGTTTCAGGAATAGTTAGAATATAAAGGTCGTCCTGTACTTACTTTTTTTTGCAGAATGACCAAGTTTCTTCGGATATGTTGTTTGCAATGTAGATTCTGTTGATTTTCGGGACAGTAGTCTTCACTGCTATTGTAAAAAGAAGAAGTTTGTAACTTTGTTTGTTTAAAGTAGTGATGTTACTGTACATGTTAATTTTGCATCTGTCGTCGGAGTATTCTCCTTTGATATTTCACACAGTGCATGTGTGCATTTCACTTCACTATGTGCTGCCTTTGTATGTTACTTGCAGTATGTTAGTTGCAAGTGCTTCAGAAATTAGTACAATTTTTAGATTATGAAAATGGCTTGTTTCTTTTAAGATGTGTTATCTATAGCAGAGAGGTTTGTAAGCGATAGCTCATTATAGTTGCTGGGAAACATTTCTGTACTTTCATATTATAAGTACGATTTCAAAAAATCGGGAGACCCTCAGAGGGTCATGTCACCACAGCAATCTGGAGCGTTTATTTTTCTCATACGATCGTATTGGAAGTAGCATTGATGTAGGCGGTATACAGTAAAAAATGGTGTCATTTTGTAATGGAAAATCGAGTTTCGCTCTAAATAGGGAAGGTTGTAACGTATGTATAGGTTATGCGGGAGACAGTAAGAAGTAGTGCAGTATGTTAATGAACAATCGGACATCTTGTACTTAAAGGGGGAGCGTTGGTATGTATTGGCTATGCAGATTTAGTGGCATTAGTTTGTTTAAATGAAATCACACGGGTTGTACATGTTCTCTGATTAAAATATGCATACCTGTACTTTATACGCATGCATGTGTGCATCGATGGAAATACGTAGAAATCCACAACACTTGTACAGTACTTTCCGAAGTAGGTGCTTTGCAATGATATGCGACTTGTACTTAGAGTGATCAATAGTACATTTGAAGTGTGAAATTTTGATGACGGAGTTAGATGTACAGATGTTGAATCTGATTGGTGGATGGTTATGTGACTGCTTAGCTGTGTCCAATGAGGGAATGGATTTGCGAGTGATGTGGAAAGGGTAGAAGGACTAGTTAAGAGTTACGTGCTGCACGTACACAACACTTGTGCACGGGTAGGGCATGTCATATACGGGTTTCTACAGCAAATCTAGCATGGAAAGGGAACTGTAGCCATCAGCCAATCAGATGTTCACATTGCTGTTTTGTGTCGAAAGACGGTGCATATACTGAAGATGGCAGAGGTGCAGAGGGCAAAGGTTTTGCTCGTTGGAGATATTTTTGTGCATGGTTTACAGCACTATGCCGAAAATAGGAATGTAGCGCACCATTTCGATGTGAGAGGAGTAGAGGTGGTGTGGAGCGCTAGGACTGATCGCAATGTTGCGGCAACTCTCCGAGTTTGCACCGAGATGCGTGCGTTGACCACTCCGCATGTGGTACTTTTGCACTACGGTGCTTGTCATTTGGGCTACATGAGTGCACGTACTTTGTTGGACGATTTGCAACAGTTGGTGCAAGCAGTCATGAACATATTTCCAACTGCGAAATAATTTTTTTCTGGGTTACTGTGACAACAGTTCTGTTTTCTGTCCTGATCAAGGAATTGGGAGGTGTATCATCAATCGCGGCATTTCGTGCTTTGATGTTACGCGCCGGTATGTTTTTCTGCAGCCACGAGAACATTGTTCCCAGTAATGCGGCTTATTTTGAAGCAGATCGTGTTGCGTTATCTTCTTTGGGAAATGCCATGTTCTTTTGGAATGTGAGGCTTGCTTTGGAGAAGGTTCTGTAATGGTTGTAGGAGTATAGTAAGAAGAAAAAATATAAATAAAATACAAAATAACAGATGTCTTTAAGGCATCTGCCCAAATTTTTTTTAAAAAACGGCTCTTTTCAGAGCCCACCTTAAAGGGGAAAAGGGGAATAATATTTAAATGTACAGTCCTCATGCTCTGATCCTGTATGTGTCCGCCAACATGGCGGTAGTTTGCAGGCGGCGCCGATTCTGGGGTGGAGACGCATGCAAATGAGAATGTGCAAAGCTAAAGATTGGTCAGTAAAGTTCAGTGGGTGTGTTTTGTACGGAGACATTTAGTGAGAACGTCTTTTCCCTGACAGGAGATCAGACAGCCATGGCTTTGTGTGCTCGAAAACAGATTATCTGGATTTTGGGAGACTCATGGGTACGTTGGTTGAAGGAGCATGCTGAAAGTTGCGGTATATGTGCAGATCTTGGATTTACGAATGTAGAAGTGCACCGGCATGGCATGGGCATGCATGGAATGAGGTGGCTGGACTTGGTACCTCTATGTGCAACTTTACAGACAGCGTCATCCGGACATACTTATCATTCATTGTGGAGGAAACAGTTAAGGCCATGTGTCTGGAATTTCTTTGCAATATGCAATGAAGGAAGGACTTGCAAAAGTCATGGACATGTTTCCAAATTGCCAAATTGTTTTTTCCCGTATTGCACAAAGACAGATATGATTGGGTTCCTCTGCATTTGGTCCACAAATGGAGAAAGCGGGGCGCAATGTGAATAAGGCTGTTTGTGCCTTTCTAAGAGATGTTGGCATGTCCTCATTCCACAATGAAAACATTTTGTTTCGTAGTTCTTTACTTTTTTGTAGAGATGGAGTCCATCTCACATATGCTGGCAATCAGATCTTTCTTCGCAATGTACAAAATGCTTTGCGACTTTTTTGGACATCATAGTTACCTATTTGACAATCCTTTTTTTCTAACCTACATTTTTTGAGGGACACACACCACCACTGAAAGGCTCTTTTCAGAGCCACCACTTACTCCCAGCAAAAAGTCCATTGGTTTTGTTATGTTTATGTTTATGTTTATTATTTGATAATGCGCTCAAAAACCCAGGGGTAGCCGGGCACAGCGGGTACAAGATTACTTAAGCTTAGGTTGCATACAGGGAATAAGAAGCATATCAATACAGTACATACATGTCAATACAAACAGTTGGAGATGAAAAGCTAACATATTACAGTGTTAAAGGAGTATACAAAAAGGTAAAAGGGTAAGCGCAGAAAAGTCATGGACTAGGTTTCAGGAGTATCATGGCCGTATTAGTTGTCGTTGGACCAGAGCCAGTTTTTGACCTTACATCGGAAGTTGGTATAGGGTAGGTTAGCCCTTAGTGCTGTAGGCAATGCGTTCCATGCCTGGGCAGCTCTGACCGGGAAGCTGGCTCTGCCCGCTTTGGATCGTCTAAATCTAGGGGTTTCAAGCAGGAAGTGGTTAGTAGCCCTAGTGTGGTGGCTGGACGATTTTCTGGTCAGTTTGGCCGAGATGTAGGGGGGTGCTGAGTTGTTGAGCCCTTTGTGGGTGAGCGATAGTGTCTTGAGAAGGATTCTGTCACTAATTTTGAACCAGTGGTGGTCTTTCCTGATGTTGGATATATGTTCTCTGCGGGGTATGTCAAGAGCTGCTCTAAGAGCGTTATTTTGAAGGATTTGCATTTTATTTATGATAGTTGTATTGGCTCCTGCATAGAGGGCATTGCAATAGTCCAGCTTGGACATTACTAATGCGTTAGCTAGTGTGATTCAGTTAGTTTTGGAAAGGTACGGTCTGCAGGTTCTGATTAATTTACAGGTGTACGCTGTGGACGATGCCAAGGAGTTGACTTGTTTTTTGAGGGATAGAGTGGAATCAAGGTAAAAGCCTAGTGTTTTTACCTCAGATGCCACCTTGATTGTGTTGCCATCTATGTTGAAGTTGCTATAATTGGGACTCAGTTTTTTTAGTTGGAGTCGGAGCCCAAGATCAGTATCTCTGTTTTGTCGTCATTTAGACAGAGGCCGTGGGAGGCCATGCATGCCTGAATGAGGAGGTACATTTTGTTTACTAGAGCTGTGTCTTCGACAAAGTTGCCAGATAGTGGTATGAGAATCTGCGTATCGTCCGCATAATTAGTGTAGGTTACCCCTAATCTGTCAAGTTTGTCGAAGAGAGGCTTAGTAAATATATTATACATTGTCGGGGAGACATATGAGCCTTGTGGTACACCACAAGTGATATGGATTGGGTCCGCTGCCGCTACGGGGGAGAACACTCTCATCGTACGGTTAGCTAGGAAGGATTGTACCCATGCTATAGCTTCACTTGAGAAATGGGCGGCAGACGCTAAGTGGTTGCATAATACTGCATGATCCACCAGGTCAAAGGCCGCTGATAGGTCAAGGAGGAGGAGCATAGCTGTAGTACCTTTATCCTTCAACTTGTCGATTTGTGTCTTGAGGTCAATAAGGGCCGTTTCAGTACTGTGAAGTGGTCTGAAGCCAGATTGCCGTGAGCCTAATAGTTGGTGTGTCTCCAAGTAATTTTGGATTTGGAGGTAGGCTACTCTATCGATGATTTTAAGGAGAAATGGGACCGTAGTAATGGGCCTATAATTAGTGGTGATTGCTGGGTCAAGTGTCTGTTTTTTGAGTAGGGGCAGTACCCAAGATTCTTTAAGGTTTGTAGGTACAGTGCTCGTATTGAAGGAGGCGTTAGTAAGTTTCGAGATGAAGGGTGCTAAATCTCTGGCTGCGTCCTTGATTATTTGCGCAGGGCAGCTGTCGCCTTGGCAGTTCGATGGTTTAAGGGATAGAATGACCTTTTCAGTTTCCAATATGGAGATATTAGTGAATTTGAAGGGTTTACAGTTAGTTTAGGTGGATGTGCTCGGTATTTCTTTCCGTGCGGTGGTATGAGTTTCGCTAGGGCTCAAGGAGGCTTTTTTCTTAGCAATTTTAGATTGAAGGGTTGTAATTTTATTTGCTAGGGCATTTTGGATGCTAGTGCACAAGAATTTGTCCTTGGGGACATTGTCTGTAGGGGCAATTGGATTTTTCAATTCTCGGAGAATAGTGAAGAGCTCTTTGGAATTCGAATTGGCTTTACTGATTCTATCATTGAATTAATCGTTTTTAGTTTGAATTATTTCCTTCTTGTAACTTTTGGCAAAGTTGGCAAGTGTAGTTTTATTGTCAGCAGAAGGGGTATGCCTCCAGATAGCTTGAAGTTTGCGTTTTTGGATGCACATTTTTTTTTTGTTGGGGAGTGAACCAGGAGTTAAGGTGAGCTTCACGTTTACTTTTAGGAAGTTTGATAGGGGCAATCAAGTCTAGCGCTTTGGCCATAGAATTGTTAAATGACTCAACTAACTCGCTATGGTTGGATTCAATGGAGCTGGCAGTGAGAGCTGGTAGGAGTAGTGAGAGTAGTTTTTCAGCCGTGATTTCTTTTTTGCTTCTCGTTGGAATGGGGGGTGCTATTTTATTCTTGTTAGGTTTGGGAGGCTCGATGCTGGCTGTGAAGCATATGAGATAGTGGTCCGTCCATATTTGAGGTAGAATACTAGAGATGGTGATGTCGCAATTATGGTTAGCTATCCAGTCTAGTGTGCAACCTTTTGTGTGTGTAGGAGCTAGGACATGTTGGGTTATGTCATGATTGACTAAAATGGATTGGATAGATTGGGCTTGTTTGTCCTCAACGTCGTTAAAGTCCAGGTTAAAGTCACCTAGTAAAAGGAGCTGGGTGGAGTCTTTAATGCTGTTAGTGAGGAGGCTGGATAGGTCGTCCTCAAAGTTGCCTAGTGGGCCTGGTGGTCTGTACAGTAGAAGTATCGTTAGTGTGCTATTATTTGAGATGGGTATTTTAGCTGAGAGAAGTTCGCACAATGTGATTGCTGGGTGTGGGGTGAGTCTGGCAGCTAGCTGCGTTTCGGTTATGATGGCCAGGCCGGGCTGCATCATGGAGCTAAGTTTCAGAAACAGCAAGGATATCTAAGTTATCCATAGCCAGTATATCAGCTATTTCAGTATTGAGTGCTATACGAGACCTAGCATTAATAAGGGCTCCTGATAATGTAGGAGTAGTAATGGTATCTTTAGAAGATCTGGGATTAAGGTGGTTGGGTCTCCTCTGTTTGTATTATAGGTCACCTTGTGGTTTGGGACGATTTATCATCGCTGAGGCTAGGAGGTTAGGCTTAATGGCAGTAGAGGTACGTGTAGGTACAGGTGGACTAGTTCTTTTATTTTTGATGTCATAAAGTCGTGGTAGCCTAGCTCTAAGTAGCAAGTTTCTCTCTTGCAGGTTGCAGGGGGTGAGGTTGATGAGGGTCATTATTGTGGTGATGGTTAGAATAGTCCAGGCTAGGGACCAAGATGTAAATAGAAGGCAGGTCTGGAGGATACGCATGTTTGGTAATAGTACACAGTGACAAGTATATTGGGCTGACCCAGTAGGGCCTGAGATACAATTATGCTGATGCTTTAGCACCAAGGTTTGACAGTTTTGGTCAGGGCTAGTATGCCTATATACTTCAGAGGGGCGTCACAAGGCACAATTAAGCTGGAATGCACAGGGCAACATCTAAGTTTAGGCGTCTACAATACAGGCAAGAGGCAGGCTACAATACACATGGTAGCACCTACATTCTAATCATCACAGGGCATCACAAGGCAGCACAATTATACTAATGTGAACAAGGCAGTATCTAGCTTTGGGCATCAGAGGCAAACTGCAGTACACATGGCAGCACCTAAATTCTAATCATCACAGGGCATCACAAGGCAGCACAATTAAACTAATATGCACAAGGCAGTATCTAGCTTTGGGCATCTGCAGAGGCAAGCTGCAGTACACATGCAGCACCCAAATTCTAATCATCACAGGGCATCACAAGGCAGCACAATTAAACTAAAATGCACAAGGCAGTATCTAACTTTGGGCATCAGAGGCAAGCTACAGTACACATGGCAGCACCTAAATTCTAATCATCACAGGGCATCACAAGGCAGCACAATTAAACTAATGTGCACAAGGCAGTATCTAGCTTTGGGCATCTGCAGAGGCAAGCTGCAGTACACATGGCAGCACCTAAGTTCTAATCATCACAGGGCATCACAAGGCAGCACAATTAAACTAATGTGCACAAGGCAGTATCTAGCTTTGGGCATCTTCAGAGGCAAGCTGCAGTACACATGCAGCACCCAAATTCTAATCATCACAGGGCATCACAAGGCAGCACAATTAAACTAAAATGCACAAGGCAGTATCTAACTTTGGGCATCAGAGGCAAGCTGCAGTACACATGGCAGCACCTAAATTCTAATCATCACAGGGCATCACAAGGCAGCACGATTAAATGAATGTGCACAAGGCAGTATCTAGCTTTGGGCATCTGCAGAGGCAAGCTGCAGTACACATGGCAGCACCTAAATTCTAATCATCACAGGGCATCACAAGGCAGCACAATTAAACTAATATGCACAAGGCAGTATCTAGCTTTGGGCATCTGCAGAGACAAGCTGCAGTACACATGCAGCACCTAAATTCTAATCATCACAGGGCATCACAAGGCAGCACAATTAAACTAATGTGCACAAGGCAGTATCTAGCTTTGGGCATCAGAGGCAAGCTGCAGTACACATGGCAGCACCTAAGTTCTAATCATCACAGGGCATCACAAGGCAGCACAATTAAACTAATGTGCACAAGGCAGTATCTAGCTTTGGGCATCAGAGGCAAGCTGCAGTACACATGGCAGCACCTAAGTTCTAATCATCACAGGGCATCACAAGGCAGCACAATTAAACTAATGTGCACAAGGCAGTATCTAGCGTTGGGCATCTGCAGAGGCAAGCTGCAGTACACATGGCAGCACCTAAGTTCTAATCATCACAGGGCATCACAAGGCAGCACAATTAAACTAATATGCAGAAGGCAGTATCTAGCTTTTTTATTTTTATTTTATTTTATTTAATATTTATATTGCGCCGGTAGCTCGCGAGCCTCGGGGCGTAGAAACAAGGACACGAGAACGGACGGAACAGATAGTGATTTGGGCATCTGCAGAGGCAAGCTGCACATGGCAGCACCTAAATTCGAATCATCACAGGGCATCACAGTAGAACTAGAGTGCATATGTCCCCATCTAGTTTTAGGTAACAAAGGTGAGCTAAAGGTACTCAAATGGGGCACCAGAAAGGCGGTAGTGCACAAGTGGGTTTAAAGTGCACTGCAACATTGAGATAGCTTGGTGCAAGGAGTCATTTGCAGCGAAGTTCATGTAAATTTGTAGCAGGGACTAAGCAGATAATGTTGATGTGGTACAGTAGGCTGTAAAGCAGAGTTACCTTGGCAGTCGTGTGTGGGAGAACCAGGGGTTCTGGCAGACAGCAGAGTAGGCAGGTAACAGGCATGGACGCAGGAGATGGCCTTGAGTGAAGTGGGCTGGCTTCGCCTGCCGGCGCCCAATCAGAGGACAAGTAGGCAGGGGCAGCCAATCAGGCGGACTTGCTCAGGCCTCAGTGGGTGATGCAGGCAGGCATCAGGAATCAGTCAGCCATTTTTAAGTAATGAAGTATCTCATGTACTTCAATGGCGAATTTCGTTTTTCAGGCAGCGTGGAGCTGTAAATAGGCAGCGGATTGCCCTGCCCTTGCTTGGGCAATGAAGCGCATCTGCTGCTGATGCAAATGCTCGAGGCGGCGCTCGGTCACAGCGCTTACCTAAATTAAGGCATTTAGGGAAGATGCCTTGGTGCTGGATTCCCGCTGCTCCTGCAGGTCGGGATCAGGTCCAGGAGCTCCAGCTTCGGTACCGTGTTGCAGAGAGTGAGGCCAGGCATGGAAACAGAATTACTCTATTTTGCTTACTCTGTGTGTCCTACGACTGTCCGCGGACTTTTAAAAAAATGCGCGGGGGCCTACAACGGTCACTTGATAGTTCTATTCTTTAACTGAGAAAGGCGGCTCTGAAAAGAGCCTTTTTATTAATTTTTGTAATTTTCCAGTTTACTACTTTTGAGGACTCGAGACACTAGGAGAGGAAGACAAAGGAAGGTAAGGAAGGGACACCATTCACGAGGATAAGAAGGGGCAGGGGGAGAGAGAAAGATATAGGGTGGCCTTTACTTACGTAGGGAGCAGTTCTTCTGGTGCTCCGTGACCGTAGCCTAAAAAGCACTTCAAAGACTCTCCCCCTGCAGAGTACTGCGTCACAATACACACACAATATTGTGACCCTCGAAAGGTAAGGGTCAACAATATTGCTAATGGCTTGTGAGGCAGCTGGAGGGATGCGCTCCCCCACAGGAGTGTCTCTTGTGGTGAGAGGATCGGACACGGAGGATGCTGTGGTGGAACTCAATCTACTAAGTTCTGCGCATGGCACCACTTGTGAATGTCCGCACTGCGGAAAGAATTTAGGTGTCGCTTCATGGTTGTTGTACCAAAGATGTAGGCACCAGGTCTCCCGCGACTGAGCACCAACTGGCACCGGTTACACCTGACAAAGTTTGCACGTGCTTTCGGTACGTTCCCTAAAACGGAAAACAACCGCCACACCCACGACTCTCGCTGAGTGTTAGTGGTGCGGAGTTCCTCCACCTCATTCTCTTCTTCCTCTTCTTCCTCCATCTCTACATCCTCACCCGTATATCCCTCTGCAGGCCCTTGGGGAGGTGGTGGCGGTGGAGGGTTTGGGGGTGGTGCTGAGGCTAATGAAGCAACAGTAGCCATGGATGCCATAAGGATTAATGGTCGCTACAGCAGTAAAGGCTGCAAACCTCTAACAGCTATAGCCAGAAGCACAATGAAGATGAGCTTGGGGGTGTGGCCATTTATAGGGGTGGAGGGATGCGCCTCGTGACCATATTAATCACTCAAAAGTGCTGCATAAATTCTAAACCACACATTCTCAGGTAGATCTACTGCATGTGACATGTGAAATGGTGATTTTATACTGTAAAATATTTTCTTATGTATGTTTAACTTCTTTTGCAATGTCGCGGAAGCAGAGAAAAAACTGCGCAAATTATTCCACACGCTCAGCGTGGGTGCGGTCACATGATGACGTCCTGAACACATCCGCGTGGGAAATGCCTACCTGCTGGACAGAAAATGCAGAGTAACAAACGTGCGCATGCGCGCCAGTGTTCTACGGACAGTGTTCGGGTCCTGAAACTAATTAAAAGTGAGACGGACAGTTAGGGACAGGCGCGATGTTCGCAGTACTTATGAGTGTACTGCGCATGTGCGTACATGATCTGATGACTGTATGGACAGGTCCAGGGTCCTTAGAACACCTCAATTTTGTTTGACTACGAACATGCCGGCCACCGCGCCTGTTCTACGGATGGTTCCATTTTGGCTGCGGACGATACGGGCGGTTATAGTGTCCTTAGGACACTACCACTTTGCTCTTTTACAGACATTCCCGCCTCCTGATGTGTTCTAGGAACATGTTTTATCTCGTTTGTGAGTGGTACGGAGATGTAAACAGTCCTTAGGACGTCCCATTCTGTTCATTTACGCATAACTTGCACAGATGGTGCGTTCTAAGATTAGTTTCATCTTGGGTGGCATTGGTACGGGTAGCTGTATTGGCATTAGAAAATCCATATTCTATTTCTTACGGCTAGCTCGAACAGGCGTGCTGTTCGCGAACATTTTAAGTCTTTTAAAAAAAAAGTCCTCAAAGAGTAAGACTACAGTAAACATACAAAAACTTTCTAAAAACACATACACACTTCATTCAACAGAAATACCGGGGGAAGCAGATATTGACACGAATATAGGGGAATTAGGGTTCAACATGGGCTGATTGTCAGGAGATGATTTGTGAGGGGAAGAAGGGATGGATGTTTCATCAAAACATCTATTTTCTTCTTGAAGGTTTGGGGATGTTTGACTAGGAAATGGAGAAGGGGGGCAGGTACAGGTCGGACAGTGATAACGTATTTTTCCTCTCACAAATTCCTCCACAAATTGCCTTAAACTATTAAAATTGTCATTCAGTGTGTCCATTTTCAGTTCTATTCTTTTCAGCCTGTCTTCCTCTGTGTTGTTTGATGGCCTTCTTCTTTTTTTCCTGGTCTGTTAAAAATAAATATATATATGTTAAATTACCATATAATACTCACCATTAATTTGCACCTGAAGAGCACTGTGTACCATTATTATCACTATCTCCGGACATTTCCCCATGCAGGAAATTCTCCTCGAGCCACTCCAAAGTACTGCACATTTCTGTGTCAAAATAACAAAACAAAATTATTTTTTCTGTCCCTCATAGCAAAAAAAATACACACACATATAAGAAGTTCACTTACTATTTTCTTGTAATTTGTGTTGATTGTAGTGCGTCCGTCTACTGTCGGTCCTGGCTGCAGAGTTTCTGTGAGGTAATTACTTTGGAGGCATAATTCCTTTTTTTTATGGTATAATCCATTTCATTCCACATGGTCATTAAATGCATGTTTTTTGTTTCAGACGTTTAGGTTTCCCTATTTATTCACTAGTACTTATAATGTCTTTGTGTGTCCTTTTTCTAAGTTGTGCATTTTTGGTGTAAGACATTAGTACAATTTCAGATACCCCCTGATTGTTTGGGTACTGTTCATCTCATCCGCGCCTATCCCTAGACAAGTGATCAGTCCGTGCCTTTCCAATATGAATAGCAAGGGGGTTCTGACATCAAATGTCTGGCTTACTTACTTTGTGTCATTGAAAAATCTAGCCCAGGTGGTTTTCTTCACTAACAATCACAATATTAAAATTCACATGGTGTGGTACATGAAAACGTTCACCTTCTCATATGTTCTTAAAGTACATGCCTTAGGGTTTGCTCTCAGATCATGGTACACATGCATGGGGCAATAGGAGGCATCCAACACAGACTTAATTTGCATACAGGAAGATAAACTTTAATGCCATTAACGTTTTCTGATAATGCTGTTTCTTTCTTCCTTCATTTAGTTTCCCTGTGTGTGGCTCTAATTTGTATGCATTGTGGGTCTTCATATGTATTGTTTCTACTACCACAAGTGTATATGCAGTCTTGCATTGTTAGCTAGTTATTGCATGTTTACCATTACATAAACACCCCTCACATCTTGCTACCAACATAATACACTCAACCCCTTGCAGGTAGGCATTTTTAATTGGCATTATTTTCACATGTGATGTCATCAGTGATGTCATCAATGACATTTGTCATGTCTTGTCATGTCATCTTTGATATCCTGGGTGTTAGTCTTAGCAGTGCACGGTGGTGGCGCGAGTTATGGTTGCTTAGCTGACATAAAAGAAAGGGGCTAAAGATGTGATGGCGTCAGTGATGGCATCAATGACATGAGTGGTGGCATCTGTTATGTTCGGGGTGGTAGTGGTAGCAGTGGAGAGAGCTGATGGAAAAAATGGGTGATTAGCCTACCATAACTGCTGAATTTCAGGGTTTTTTAGATTTTACTTGTAATCATAACGTCCTTTTTACAAAGTTTTTGTACAGAATGGCATAGGTTTTTAATAGGGCAACTTAACCATAACGTCCCTTTAACAAAGTTTTTTTTTTTTGTGAATATATATATATTCAGTAAAAAAGCTTTGTTAAAGGGACGTTATGGTTAAGTTGCGGTACTAAAAACCTATGAAATTCAGTGAAAAAACGTTGTTAAAGGGACGTTATGGTTCAAAGTAAAACCGAAAACCCCCTGAAATTCATAAGATAAGGAACCATAACTCGTGCCACCGTGCACTGCTAACACTAACACCCAGGACATCAAAGATGACATCACAAATATCATTGATGACATCACTGATGACATCACATGTCTGGCTGCCCCTTTTTTCCTTTACTAACATATCTAGGCCACATGGTTTTCTTCAGTAACAGTCAGGACCTAAACATTGAAAACTTACTATATTTTTACACTTATCCTTCAAGTATCTTCTTACAGTAATTCCCTTAGGGTCCAGTCACATCATATGAAACATATACATAGGGGAAGACACAAGCTGCAAAGACAGCAATCCTTTCTGTGCATGAAGATAATCAGTAGAGTTGTCAGCACTTTCTGATAGTTCTGTTGTTTTTTTATTACTGTACTTTCCCTGGATATGCTCATATTTGTATACATTGTACTCATGCTACTTTCCTTACGGTCCAGTCACATCATGTGATATATATAGATAGGGTAAGTAGCAGCTTTGAAACAGAGCAATCATTTCTCTACATGAAGATATCAGTTAGGTTATGAATTGTTTCCGCTACTACTTCTGCTTTTTTGCTTACTTCACTTTCTTGTCTTTTTGTGTTTTGTCTGTAGTAATGCAATTATGTAATACATGGGTTTTATTAGCTACTTATTACATATTTCACAGTACACAAAACTCTAATAAGAAAACAATTATCATTTCATTATTGAACATATCAACATTATGAATATTATACCTTCATCATGTATGCTGCACACAATGGTATGTTTCTACATGAGTAGCTTAGCATACTAGATAGAACCCCATAATAGAATGCTATTTATATCAATGCATTATTTAATGCACTAATTCGCTTATGATATTTATTGCAATGATCCTTGACACTTTTTTCTCAACATTATATTAAGAATCCCTTGTTCAGAAATTTCATGAAAAGTAAATACTCATGTGATGTCATCAGTGATGTCCTCAATGACATTTGTGATGTCATCTTTGATGTCCTGGGTGTTAGTCTTAGCAGTGCACGGTGGTGGCGTGAGTTATGGTTGCTTATCTTACCATAACTGGCGAATTTCAGGGGTTTTTCGGTTTTACTTGGAACGATAACGTCCCTTTAACAAAGTTTTTTCACTGAATTTCATAGGTTTTTAGTAGCGCAACTTAACCATAACCTCGCTTTAACAAACTTTTTTCATTAGCACGCAGACAATATACAAAGATAGAGTGTAAAAAGCAACTTCTCAGGAATGGCTTTACACAGAATGTTGCAAAGTAAGAATTTATGCTCCATCACAGTGAAGGTCAGCTGCTTCAATTTTTTGCTCACGGGCCGGAATGGCCCACGACTCGCACTATAAGGTTCTATTGTTTTTTGACCTTGACAGACAGGGATCGTGCCAAAAGACTTCTTTTGAAGTAGGGGTGCAGTAACGTAAGAGACGATAAGGATGACATTTCTGAAACGAAACCGCTTTTATATATTATATAACTATGAGAAAGATCGTTGGCACAGACAGAGTCGTATTTAGGGACTGCATTACGCCTTGACCATGGAAAATGCCAATATAATGTAAGTAACCCTTTAGATTATTTTATACCGGAATATAATAAAAATAGTGTGGCGTTAAAGCCCGGTTAAGTTGTACTTGTTCGTTCAATGTGGCATATTGTTTTGTACCACGCACTATCACCACCGAAGTGGTCCCCTGACGCACAGATGGCTCTGAAAAAGGCAGAGGAGAGAGTGTGAGTTAGTGGGAATAAGTGAACATACTCCGTTGCACTATCCTCGCTAGCAAATAGTTTCACGCCGTAAAAAATAAAATGAATATTTTTAATGAAGATCGGCTGGTGAGACTAATTTATGTTTTTAAAACAGGTACATCCTTCCCTACTGTCAATGCCACGATTTTCAGACCCCGGGTGACGGATTTTTTAACTGCCAGGTGCAGCTCCTAGTGAACAACTTCATGACCCTCACCATTTTATGGGACAATCGCCAAGGACCAATATGCCCTTACGCGGTACTAGTGGCTAGAACCAACATACCAACCGTTATGGTGGTCTTATGCTTCGTTGTTGCAACAGCCTTTGCGATTATCAGTGTGACTATAGTGCTTCTTTTATCGTAAACCAACACCCTGTGTAGTGCAAAGGAACAGCGCGTGACTCAAGATGAACTTTTGCGGATCGACAGCAAAGACAAATGCAAATCGCTGAATATTCTCTAAACATTTGATGTCAGATAAATGTACTTTACAAAATGTACAATCTTGCTGTTTGCTTTTAAATCACAGTTTCATATTCCGAATTGTGGCGCGCTGTGTTGTGAGATGATCTGTGTTGTTTTCCGGATTCTGTATGAAGTCGCGTAGGAGCAGTGTTGGCAACTCCTTAGTAAGAAAAGTATCTATTGGCCGTCATAAAAGTAGCTAGAAGTAGCTAAATGACGTCATAACCTAATTTGCATAATTCACCAGGTGCATGATGAGTGATTGCCGAGGGCATGGTTGTTATAGCCTCTCATTGAGCTCACCCCTTTTTTGTAATGAAAGTCGCGAATGCACAGATGCAAACTCATTATATCCATATGCCTACATTCACATGCAAATGCAGTAGTATTTAAATAAACCCCACAATGATTAGGTTGTTCTGTTGTCGCTTCTTAAACGTGTACTGCCATTTTTAATATGCTAGTATTTTATAATCCATAATGCCTCATTGTTGGAACAGCCTTCCGATTATCAGTGCGACCATAGCGCTTCTTTTATCATAAACCAACACCCTGTGTAGCGCAAAGGAACAGTGCGTGACTCAAGATGAACTTTTGCGGATCGACAGCAAAGATAAATACAAATTGCTGAATATTCTCTAAACATTTGATGTCAAATAATGTACTTTACGAAATGTACAATGTTGCTGTTTGCTTTTAAATCACAGTTTTATATTCCGAATTGTGGCACGCTGTGTTGTGAGATGATGTGTGTTGTTTTCCGGGTTCTGTGTAAAGTCGCGTAGAACTGGAGACAACTGGGCGCGTTTGGCTACGCACCCTGTAACGTCACGGAGAGAGGCAGGGAATATGACTGCTTTGATAATGTCAGGCTTAGTGGCGGGAGATATGATTTAGTGTCGCAAAAGCAGGTCAGCCAGGTCGATGGTGCAAGTGATAGGATTATCACATAATGTCGACGCACAGCAGCCTGATTTATCGTTTGTTTAGTGGACAAAAAGTCGGGTAAGGCCCATAGGAAATTGTAATGTCAGCGGACATAAGGAGGGTTCTTAGAACACTTTCAACCTGACAACGAACAATACGAACAGCGTCCTCAGGACACCCCCATTTTGTTTATGTACGAACATTTAAGGACACCGCAAGTGTTCTTAGCTCAATTTTAACTTGCTTGCAAACAAAACGGACACATACTCCGTCCTCAGACCACCCCACCATTTAGTTTATATAGAAAATTTCAGAACAGCCGTGTTGTCCGCAGACAAATCGAACACAACAAAAGCGTCTAGCACATAAAAAAAACATAACATTGAACCTATCTCATACTCCCCCACCCTTCCCAAACACTCTTACACACCAACACACTCCACTAAATACAATTTTTAATCCAAGTTTCACCGCGCTGTCCGCGGTCGTCGGCGAATGCAAGATGGCGGGCGCCACAAAAAAATCTGACGCGCTCCATGCACCACGCCGTCCAATCAGCGAAAACATCGCATGTCCGCGGACATCACGCAAGCCGGTCGGCCAATCGGGGCGCTGTCCGCGGAGCGAACAGGGAGATATCACACATTTTTTTGCCTTACATTTTGGTCATTTAAAAAAAACTACTCGACGGATTTACACCAAATTTGCAAAAGCACGCTTTCGGGACCAAGCCCCCGCTCCTGCCGCAAATTTGCTGTAAATCCGTCCAGCGGTTTGGGATGTAGGCGTGCGCAAAGTTTTTTCCCATTATGTCTATGGGAAAAAACAAAAGTTTTGGGACCCCCCTATAGCTTTGCCCCCCCGGACAAATCCTCTCCAAACTTTGCAAAATAATTCAGATTGGGCCATATACTTTTTTTGCAAAGTTTGGTGAGGATTCGTCCAGAGGGAGAGAAGTTATAAGCCACCCAAAAAATGCTCTTCCTATGGAAACACCAACTTAACCATAACTACATGGACGCTACCGCGTCCATGTAATATTTATATATATAAATATATATATATATATATATATATATATATATATATATATATATATATATATATACAATTACACAACACATACACAGACTGTGATGTCTACCTATGGGCCCACACACAGCAACAACTTATACATGCACACACATTACACATTAATACACAAAACATCAAACATTTACACAATATCCACCACTACATCCAGAGTAAAACATCAAATATATGCCACCCTCAATTCACACGCATACACAACAGTTGATACATATTTGTATATTCATATATGTCATTGCAGGAAGATTTCAAAATCATATTCAATATTTGTTGGGCCTCATTACAACTCTGGCGGTAGCCGTGCCGGTAAAACTGGCATGGCTGCCGCCGGAGTTGCATTTTTTTCCGGCACCCGCGGATGGGCAAGAACCTGGTCATGCCAAGTTCGGCAGACCCGGTAATTGCCCATTTGCGGGTGCCGCCGATAAGGGACTCCCCATCCCCATTCGGCCCCATAGTGCTGAATGGGAATGGGGATGTCGGATGCACCCGCACCAATCAGAGTGGTGCCGGTGCATCCAATGTGCTCTGCTCACGGGTGCCATTACAACCGCCAAGTCATACCTGGCGGGTGAAATGGCACCCGCGAGCAAAGCTCGTAGTATGGCGGTCCGGGAACTACGGTACCTGCATGCTTACTGGTACCATAGTTCCCAGACCGCCATGCTTGTAATGAGGCCCATTGTCTTTCTGACGCTTGTATCAGCTTGGATTCACATGTTTTGCATAGGCCGCCATCTAGTGGTAGTTGTGGAGTATTGCATGACTTGTTTTCAATCTTCGAAAAGGGACGTCGACAGGGCTTGTCTGTAATACTATCCCTAGTGTGACGTGTACTGTACCCTTGGTCCTCCACGTGCCAAGGTCTTCAGATTGTTTGTTTGTGACATGAGGGAGCATGAAGTGTATGCATCAGTAAAGGAAGGTGAAGAAAGATTTAAGATGTTTCCATCCATGTACTTTCAACTCCAAGAGGGAATTAAGGGTGGACGTATGTGAATCTAAGCAGATACAAGCGTCAGAAAGACAATTACAGGTATGTAATATTGTTTTCTGGAGCTTGTGGATCTGCTTAGAATCACATGCTTTGCGTAGACTAGAAAGCAGTACCAGGAGAAGGAGGTTGGTTGTTAGAAGGTACAGTGGCAAAAAGATGTCTTAACACCACCTGACCCACCTGTGAAGCACTCCTTATATAAGTATCTACACAGTAATGTTGCGTGAAAGTGTGTATTGAACTCCATGTTCCTGCTTTGCAAATAGGTTCTTGCGGCACGTTAGCAATGAATACTAGGGTAGCCCCAATACCTTGAGTTGAGTGTGCTCTGGGCGAGAATGGTAGTTCTCTTGGACAGAGAGTAGCAAAGTTGGATGCAGTTCACACTCTTCCAGTAGCTATGGAGACAAAGACTGTTTCTGTTTTCCTTATAGACTTTGTTTTTATTAAGGTAGCAAATTACTGCCCTCCTGACATCTAGTGAATGGGGGTTTCTTTCTTTTGAGTTTTGTGGGTTTTGGAAGAATGCTGGAAGTTCTAAAGACTGATTGGGCCTCATTACGACCCTTGCGGAAATGAAGAAACGATGGCGGAAATGCAATACCGCCATCGAATACCGCTCGTTGCGATTATGACCCGTCACCGTAAAGTACGATGCCATTAGCGACACCGCAGTGAACGGCAATGCTAACTGCACCAAGTACGCGCACGCGCGCCCTGCAAAACCGGAATTACCGCCATGGCGCAACGGTACGCGAATTCTGACCCTAGCGGACATGTACTCAACGCCATCAAGCATGGCGGAAAGTACCATTCCGCCATGGTGAGAAATACGGCATCGTGAACCAACCGTAAATGGCCCTACTGAGTGCCTGTACTCCACTCCCTGGCCACATTGCACAACTCCTGGCAGGCGCAATGTAGTCACACTATGCAACCAGTGAAATCTACAAGTCACCCATGCATGCCAACGAAAAAATGCATGCAGGGGCTCCAAGTGCCTTGTGAGTGGCCATCCATATTCGGCATGACACCATTGCCGTACTGATGCAGCACAGGCATGTGAAGGTACAAGTACAGCAAAATGAACATTAAGACTACAAGACACAAAACAACAGTAGTCCCCCATCGCTTGCCACCAGTGTAAGGCAACATCCAAAGCAGTACCCTGAGGGAGATTGCACCAGCCCTGTACCCTTGCCAGTAAACAAACCAACCATCAGCAAAAGCATGTACCACACAAGTTGGCAGAGTGACTGAGCAGCCAGGCAAATCTCAAGAGTGGCCAATGGGAGCTGCAGGGCACAGATGGCACGAATACAGAAGCTATTCCAATGGACATGACCTCAGTCTCCCCCCAACAAACGCACGCAAACACAGGCACCTGTGACCAGCCATATTCGGATAATCCCATCATTCCACCAATCGACCTGGCTGACAGGCTCCAGTTGGGCAAAAGCTAATCCCCCGCCCCTGAGCAGCACATCATGAAAACAGTCACAATGGCAGCCCCTATCCGTAACCATACTGTGCTACGTAGGCAAATGCGGCCAGTACAGTACCACGCAACTCAACTCAGAAGGCGGAACACAATGCAGATCATCTCACAATACATAGCGCAACAAATCGGAAATTGCTACATCACCTGCAAAGAATTACGCAACACGGCAAATATCGGAATACAATTTTAATGCACATCCAAATAACAAAGGCCATACAGCAATTTGCACATTAACACCAAAACATCCATCATCACCGAGGGCTGCATCCGCAATAATTGACCAGCTTCCACTTGTGTGATGCCCTGTTCCTCCATGGCACACAGGGCCCACATTAATGTTCCAAAAGGCAACATGGAAGCGCCTAGAACCGCAGGTCCGTCCCATGAGGTAGGCACTAGTCCAGCTGAAAGGCTGAAATGTTGCACCTAGCCACCAGTACTGCGTAAGGGCATGTGGCCCATTGGCGATCGTCCCATAAGATCGTAATGGTGCTCCACTGATTTACCCGAAGCTGCAGGTGTCGAGAGTAAAACCCATCTGGAGGAGTGGCGTACAGATGGCATCTGCAAAAGGGCAGGAGATACCTGTCACCCAAATGAATGACAAATTAACCGTATGGCCTTCAGGACTACTGATGCATCACACACTTCATTCAACACACCAAATCCACAAGCATATGCATGCTAGCCCACTCCAAAGGAATATATACACCCCTAAATCAGTAGCGAATCATAACGAAATTAATCGAGGTGAATACACCATTGCCAACGTCTGTTACTGTGCATGCGTCCGTCAAGACAGAACCCATTACATGGGATTAGTAACGTGCTTAGACACAAGTGTATGAAGGCGCGTTGAGACAGGGAGGATCCAACAAGGGCAGATAGACGTTGGTCCCACTATGGCAGCTTTGCATCACATAGCGCAGGGGAAGGGGATCGATTCATAAAACCCATGTACATGGCAGATTCAAATCAAATCAACTGTCCATGCATCCATTCAACATCCCCTCATCCCGCCATGAAAACGCATGAAGATTCACTCACATAATATTTGAAACTTCCATTGCGTCTGTGCGTAATGCAGTCTGCAAAAACCACTGTGCTCCTGCCCGGATTAGTAGTGTTGTGAAGTAACATGTATTTGGGAACGTCCTGCCTTATCGTCCACTACGCTATTGCGCATCCCATTCAATTCATATCATTCATTGCTTGCTCGTTATGGGCCCTGTCCCAAGGACATTCTACAATAGAACGTTACATTTCCAGGCAGACCTGTGGGCGTATCCTCGCCGCTACTTCAAAACCAAAAGCGCTGTCCTTCGAATTCCTCATTTGCAACATTACGTCGAAAAGGCTTCTGTGAACGCTTGCATTCACAATTACATCTATGTAGTGCGGCTGTGTGTGATGATGCGAACTGGCTACAATCACGAATGGGACGCCACGCCCGTCGGTGACGTTCGTTACTGTGCTGCATGAGGGTCCGCCGTCGATCGAGCCCTGCATACCACTGACCCTTCACAAGTATGTTCGCGACTGCAAATATAGTATGTGTAACAATGGGAGCATAGCATTATATTCATTCAAAGTACATTACACTGCCATCGGGATTTGATACATGATTGCAATTGCAAGATGCCATGCGGCCAAATGCAGCGTTTCGTGCGGGACGTGCTCGCCCAAAAGGGATTGCAGCTGCCACAGGTTCAATCAATCAGCACAGGTGGAGCCCATACAGCCTGACAGCACATAAATAGCACACCCAAACCCCTCCCACAACCACACCCACTCCAAAATGCTACCGGCAGGACTAGCGATGTTGGCCCTGGGGGACCAGATAGCACTGCAAGTACTACAACTACAAGAAGACGACGAACACCAACAGCTACAACAACCGGCCGCACAGAGGAGACGCAGGAGAAGGAGGGCAGGGCAGGGTCAGCAAGGCCCACAAGCACTGCCACTACCACCACGCAGGCAGCCCGCAATCCCACGCCTCCGAGCTAATCCGTTCAACCTCAGTGCTGAGCAGATCCACACCCTCTACCGTTTGGACCGGGACACCATAACCGCCATTGTGGACATGACACACGCTGACCTTGTCAGCATGATAGATAGCCCAACCGCCATCCCACCCCTACTGAAGGTGGTGTCTGTACTCCACTTCCTGGCCACAGGCACCTACCAGCACACAGTCGGACAGTTGCATGGCATTTCACAGCCACTGTTCTCACGGACACTCTTCCAAGTGCTCGATGCCCTCCTGAAGCACGCCGACGACCACATCACACTACCACGCACAGACCAGGAGATTACCAACGCAAAAGTGGGATTCCATGCACTTGGCGGCATCCTGGGTTGCATTGGTGCCATCGACTGCACCCATGTTGAATTGGTTGTCCCACATGCCATGGAGGTCCAGTACCGCAACCGAAAACAATATCATTCAATCAATGTGCAAATGGTGTGTGACTCCAACAAGATCTTTACACATTGTTGTGGCCGATTTCCAGGATCTACCCATGATTCAATGGTCCTGAGGAACACAAGAATACCACGCTACATGGAGCGACACGTAGGGCACAGATCCTGGCTACTCGGTGAGTCTCATTCCATGCATGACATCGTGGCCCATTTGATGCGTCAATGACCTTGCAGGAAGGGGGGGGGGGACATAGCACTCTCATTCCACTAACACCCTTTATTTGCCACATACAGGTGATGCCGGGTATCCACTGAAGAGATGGCTCCTTACACCAATCCGGAACCCACTGAACCAGCATGAGGAGGAGTACAACCATGCCCACTCACATACCCGTGTAGTCATTGAACAGGCATTCGGCCTACTGAAGGCTCGTTTCCGCTGCCTCAGCAGGTCTGGCGGGGCAGGCACTCATGTACAGCCATGAGAAGGTTTCAAAGATGGTCATGGCATGTGTCATGCTGCACAACATGTGCGTACGTAGAAATGTGCCCATGCCCCCTGACGCTGAACTGCATGCACCTGAAGATGGTCATGATGAGGGTGGGGATGTGGCGGCACCTCAAGGAGTCCATGAGGCACAGGATGCAGTGAAATCCGACAGAGCATCATAGATGCATGCTTCTAGCAACCACGCATGGTGCCTATTCCATGGAAAGGGGACCTGTGGCACTGTGTGTGTGTGTAGTACAGGCACATTTTGGCCTGTACGCCTATGAAGGCCTCGTACGCAAAGATCAATGTCCACACATCTCATTGGATGATAATGATGAACTGTATTGCTAATGTGAATTGATTTATACACCCTATGGACCCGCCACCCAGAAAAGCCCAACACACCCCCTCCACCCTCCTACCTCCCCCCCGAACACCAGTGTCCAAATATGCATATTGTCCGTGGGTAGACGCTATTGCAAGCCCCTTCTACGGGTATCAGGGGCACCCCTGCCCGTGGAGCGCAGGTTCCTGCCAGATTTACGTTGGGGGCTGCCCTGGACGGAACCTGCAACGGATGATGTCTCTGCCTGCTCACGTCCATGCATGTCCCTAAGGGTTTGTGAGAGCTCAGTGAGCACACGGCGCACAGCGGCAAGTTCACCACATACATCTTTGGACGTCGCATGCAGTTCCCCCCTCAGGCTCTCGGTGCTTTTCTCCATTTGTGCTCTCAGGCTCTCGGTGCTTCTCTCCATTTCTCCCCTAAGGCTCTTACTACTTTGCTCTATTTGTGCCCTGAGTGTCTCTGTACTTCGCTCCATTTGTGCCCTAAGTGTCTCAGTGGATGTTTCCATGGCTTCCCTAGAACCCCCACATTCATTTGCATGATCCTTGAGTAGCGTGGCCACTTGCTGCTGTTGCTCGATCAGCTGGTCGAGGGAGTGTTGCCTCTGCTGGGCCATGGACATTTGCGGTGGTGTGACAGAGGGGCTGCTCAACACATGTTGCCTTGGCACAGGGCTTGTGGGGGTTGGCCAGTCGTCGTCTTGTGGGTGCCCCTGCGTGGTTTCCTCATGGTGTAGGGGATGGAACATACAGGGGGATTGGGACAGGTCATGGATGGGTCCTACGTCGCCAGCACTGTTTTCTGTGTCGGAGCATGCTGGCATGACAGCTGTGTCACCTATGGTGCTGCTACCACCAGAAGCAGTGCCATCTGATACATCCTTTGGGGGGACCTGTGGTGCTGGTGTTGTGGACATGCTGGCTGCTGGGGTGCCTGTTGCAGTCCCCTCCAGTGTGCTGCCACTTGATTCCTGCTGCTGCCATGTCTTGATCCGTGCACCTGAGGTGGAGGGTCTTTGGACGTTGGTCTTGGCCCTCTTTGCAGGTGTGCTGGTAGGGGTGTCCTGCAGCTCGTCGTTGGAATCGGACCCTGTGGTGGAGTGAAGGAGGGCGAGCGTTAGTTATGGGTCTGTGGATATTGGAATGGCAATGTATCACATGCATTGGGGTGGTACATGAGGGTGATTTGGGACTGGGCCTTGGAGGTGGTCTCATTTTTGTGTGCATTCATGATGCTTTTATTTGGCAGCCTGCAGTTGGGGGTGCATGCTGCACATGTAGGGGGTGTTTTTAGGATCTTAATTAATTTATTTATTTATTCTGAGTTTTAGAGGGCGCTATCAGGCCAAAGTATGTATTGCACTATGGGCACACATGGTACTGCACATGTTCGTACTTTGTGGATTTGGCATTGTTTCTTTTGGCCAACCTACCTGATTCTCCGGATGTCGGCACTCCTTTCTCCATCCCTCCGACTCCCTCTATGCTCTCCATTCCTACGGTGGAGGCACAGATTTCCTCCCAGGGGGTCAACTTGATGGGCGAATCTGATCCTCCCCCGGTAGCTGTGGCAATGTTTCTGTTAGCAGAAAGTATGCTCCGGACGCGTATCCGCAGGTCGTCCCATCGCTTTCGACATTGCTGTGGCGTGCGGGGTGTGGTCCCCACCGCACTTACGCGCTGTGCCACCAGGGCCCATATGGTCTTCTTGTTGGCAAGGGCCGTCCTAGTCATTTGACTGGAGAAGACGACGGCGGCATTCTCCTGGAGGGTCTCTGTGAGCACGGTCAGTTCCTCACGGGAGAAGTGGACCTGCCGCTTGCGATCACACGCTTTCTTAGCTACTTTTCCCATATTTATATTTTTAACTGGAGTTGCTAACGGGTTGGGATGTGTGTCAGGGTCGGATTTTTAATGGTTGTGTTGGGATTCTCATTTTATAGTTGTGCGGCGTGCTGTTTCCCGTTCCGGCTACATGCTTTTACTTCCGTTTCCGTATATTTACGGTGGCCGTAATTTGCGGTGCCCGCTCATTACGGTGACCGCTCATTACGGTGACCGCTAAGATGGGTGGCGGAATTGCACCTAGTGCGGCGTACGACGGCGGTAAGGGGCGTTTTGGGGTCATTTCCGCCATCGCAGCCTTTCGGATTCCGCCATGGCGTAATGCTCGTGCCCGATGGGTCGGAATTAGCCGCACTTTGCTCCATCGTGCAATGGCGGAAACGCTATTTACGCTATGGCGGTCAGGTCTGTTGATTTCCGCAAGGGTCGTAATGAGGCCCATTGACATGAAAATGGTCTTGAACTGATAGAGCTTGTAGTTCACTGATTCTCCTCATTGAAGTGATGGTTAAGACTAGCATTATGCATAGGTTTAAAAGGGGGGCCCATAAGATTTGTAAGAATGACAATTAAGTTGAAATACAGGGATTTTTTGACCCCCTCCATGAAAGCTTTAACCATTCTCATACCAAGATACTTTTCTTTGTGGTGTGGTGCATGCCAAGAGTGCAGCTAGATGGACTTTAAGAGAGTTAAACACCAGCCCTGGGTCTAATGAGTATAGCAGCTAGAGTATCATGTTAGGAGGTGAACAGTCAATAGGATTGACATTATTTCTTTTGCACCACAAGACAAAAGGTTTCCACTTGTTTAAATGCCAATGTCTTGTGTTTCGTTTCTGTGTCTCCTTTAAGATGACCATGCATCTTTGTGGTACATTTAAGGGGCCAATCTCTATGACTTCAGGAGCCAAGCAGCCAAGTTCAGTGTTTGAGGATGTGGATGGTGTCTTGTCCCCTGATGCTAGGACAACCTGTTGTAAAGGTTGGGTAGTTTCACTTGGGGGTAAACTGACATCCTGAGCAGGTCTGAGAACCATGTTTGACATGCCCACATTGGGGCTCTCATGATCATTGTGAGGTGTTCCTGGTGCATTTTGTGGACTATGTGTTGGGGGAAACGCGTATGCAAAAGGCCCGGACCAACTGATCCACAGTGCATTCTCCTTGGACTCTGTCTGAGGAAAACTGGATGAGTAATTGCGGCATCTTGTGTTCTCTTGTGTTGCAAAGAGATCTATGTCTGAATGTCCTCAGTCTTTGAAGACATTATTTAGAATGTCTGGGTTTAATGCCCATTCATGTTCTGTGGGAAGCTGTATGTTTCTGCTTAACAGATCCGCTAGACAGTTGTGTTCCCCTGGAACATGTTATGATATAAGCAAGAGGTTTCTGTTGAGAGACCAGTTCAAAATCAACTGAGCAAGTTTGGACAGATTGTGAGTGTGTCCCGCCTTGCTTGTTTATGTAAAACATGGCTGTTGTGTTGTCTGTAAGGGCTAAATATGTCTTCCCCGCCAGTTGGTGTTGAAAGGCTTTGAATCCTGCCAGTAACTCTAGATGCTTCTATCATAACGATAGTGTCCACATGCTGTGTTCTGTTTGGTGGACATAATGGGCTCCCCACCCTAAAAGGTATGCTCCGTTGTTAGAGTGAACTCCACTGCAGGGTTGAGAAAGGGTTTGCCCTTAAATAGGTTTTCTGTTGACCACCACTGCAGTGCTTGAACCATAGCTTGCGAAATGACCACTAATCGTCCCAGTGACAGATTGCTTGAGACCACTGTTTTGCTAGTCACTCTTGTGTTGAACGCATGTGCAACCTTGCGTGTGGCACCAGAAAGATGCAAGAAGCCATCAACCCGTGAAAGCGCATCGCCTTTCGAACGGTTATGTGACTACTGGCTACATAATGAGGAAATTGCAGCATGTTTTGGACTTTCTCGTCCGAGGGGAAGATGAGTGCATCGTCGGTCCAAATGATTTCCCCAGGAACTGTTTATCCTGACTGGTAACGAGACTTGACTTTTTCTCAATGATTGAAAAGTCTAATTGAAACAAAAGGTTTAATGTGTCCTGGGAGTGTTGCTGACACATCTGTGGTATGTCTCCTGTTATAAGCCGTCATCTGGATAAGGGTACAGTGGGAAGGATTCCCAGCGTAGATGGGCTGCTTCCACTGTCAGTACCTTGATAAACACCCTGAGTGCTGAGGCTATGCCAAAGGGTAGCACCTTTTATTAGTAATGGGTGGACCAGACTTTGAACTGCAAGTATTTTTGGTGCGCTGGCAACACTGAAATATGAAAGCATGCATCTTTCATATCCAATGTTGCCATGTAATACATTTGTTTTAAGAGTGGTATGACTTCCTGTAGAGTTGTCATTTTGAATTTTTGTGGTTTGAAATTGTGACGAATCTTTGGATGTCTTCCTTTCTTGCCTAGGGGAGCCCCTTTCCACGAGGCCAGGGAGGTGAGGCCACTACCCGATAGTCCCCCTGGGGGTGGTACTCAGTGGGAAGATCTCATAGGGAGGGCCCCCATATGGGACTAGGGATGACTCTTCCGGGAGAACACAGTACACCCAAAGCACATCCCAACCTCCCTCATCCTCAGTCCCTGGGCGCAGTAAACCAGTCCCCACAACACTTACATGTACTTGTGTAGAGTGGGTGGTCCAACCCTTCTGAGAACCATTGAGACGTGGAAGAGTAGGGAATACCTGCCTGAAGTATCCTGGAAAACTAGGACGAGGAAGAGTCCAGCAAACCCAGGGGAGAATAAATATATTCATACTGGGACAAATAAGAGCCATGAAGAAAGCCTTGCGGAAAACTGTGGAAGCACTCAGGACATTGTTCGACCTCCCTGGACGAACTCAAAGGGAATCTCTCTCTCCAGAGACAGCGAGGAAGCTGTGTCAGAAAAGAGAAGGCTGCCGACGGGGATGCAAGAGCTGCTGAATGTCAGTCCTCTTTCAGACTGCAAGTGGCAGACCGATCCGAAAGATGGAAAGGTGGAAACAGGATAGAAACAAACCACAGAGCCATACGGTCGTGGAGAAAGCCTCCAACCGCCCAGCCATCTCTGCTACGGAGCAGTCACAGCCAGCAAGGATACCACGAGCCAGCAAGAATGCGGGAAACTGAACATAGCAGAGGAAGCATCCTGTGTGGGCAGAGAAGACCCAACCATGAACCACAAAGGTATCAGGGTGTTGGGGGAGGCCTGAGAGACATGGTCTGGGACTCAAAGAAAGTTAGAGACTGCCTTGAGTAGGTGGAGTCATGAGAATACATGGCAGAATAGTGAACCAGGTATATTCCTTGTAAAGCATGAAGAGCCAAGAAGGGTCTGAGACCCTTACCCAATAACAAACTGCCTCCAACGTCATCTTTATACTCACAGTACCTGGTAGGATGGAGATCCAGGTGGGCTGTGAACACTGAACATTGTAAAGAGTCTGAGAAGAACCATGGGAAGGGAGTCAACCCCCTGGTGTTGATGAACATTGTGAAAGAAGCCAAGAGAAGGGAGTCATTCCCCTTGGTGTTGATGAACATTGTGAAAGAAGCCAAGAGAAAGGAGTAATTCCCCCTGGTGTTGATGAACATTGTGAAAGAAGCCAAGAGAAGGGAGTGATTCCCCCTGGTGTTGATGAACATTGTGAAAGAAGCCAAGAGAAGGGAGTCATTCCCCCTGGTGCTGATGAACATTCTGAAAGAAGGCAAATGAAGGCAGTCATTCTCTTCACATTGTAAAAAGCCTGATAAGAACCAGGGTAAGGGAGTAATTCCCCCGGTGTTGATGAACATTGTGAAAGAAGCCAAGAGAAGGGAATCATTCCGCCTGGTGTTGGTGAACATTGTGAAAGAAGCCAAGAGAAGGGAGTCATTCCCCCTGGTGCTGATGAACATTCTGAAAGAAGGCAAATGAAGGCAGTCATTCTCTTCACATTGTAAAAAGCCTGATAAGAACCAGGGTAAGGGAGTAATTCCCCCGGTGTTGATGAACATTGTGAAAGAAGCCAAGAGAAGGGAATCATTCCGCCTGGTGTTGGTGAACATTGTGAAAGAAGCCAAGAGAAGGGAGTCATTCCCCCTGGTGCTGATGAACATTCTGAAAGAAGGCAAATGAAGGCAGTCATTCTCTTCACATTGTAAAAAGCCTGATAAGAACCAGGGTAAGGGAGTAATTCCCCCGGTGTTGATGAACATTGTGAAAGAAGCCAAGAGAAGGGAATCATTCCGCCTGGTTTTGATGAACATTGTGAAAGAAGCCAAGAGAAGGCAGTCATTCCCTCTGGTGTTGATGAACATTGTGAAAGAAGCCAAGAGAAGGCAGTCATTCCCTCTGGTGTTGATGAACATTGTGAAAGAAGCCAAGAGAAGGCAGTCATTCCCTCTGGTGTTGATGAACATTGTGAAAGAAGCCAAGAGAAGGCAGTCATTCCCTCTGGTGTTGATGAACATTGTGAAAGAAGTAAAGAGAAGGGAGTCATTCCCTCTGGTGTTGATGAATATTGTGAAAGAAGCCAAGAGAAGGCAGTCATTCCCTCTGGTGTTGATGAATATTGTGAAAGAAGGCAAAAGAAGGCAGTCATTCTCTTCACATTGTAAAGAGCCTGAGAAGGGCCAGGGGAAGGGAGTCATTCCACCTGGTTTGGAGATGATATACCTCAAGCCAGGTGGGAGAGATGAAAATCCAAGCCGTGGTGAAAAACTAGAAAGCCCAAGATGGCGTGAGAGTAACAGGATGGGGTAGAAGAAACAAAACCCCAAGGCAGGGTAAGGTTCCAAAGCAGGACCTGAGAATTGATTCCCCAAGAGGGGAAGAAAGAAACAGTATCCCCAGTTGGGGTGAGAAAATCAGTAGCCAAAGACAGAGATTGAAACATGCAAACCATAGGTGGGCACAGAGAAACTGTGTTCTGGGGCTGAGCAACTATACTCAACTATAAGTTTCAGAGACTGTTCTTTCACCAGAATGCAAAGACTAAGGAGACCCTTTGAACTGTATAACCCAGCACGTGGCCTTAGGAAAAGCCAGGGAGACATTTCAGAAACCAGTGACCACATCCATGGTGAGAGACAATCTTTGATGAAACTTTCTGGTTATATTGGTTAGTCTTTTGTATTAGTGGTAAGGGACAGAAATTAGGGTAGATTAAGTTTAGATGAAGGACTGAATTCTGTTGAAAGATATCCTGACAAGCACGCGTGTTTTTTTGCTGTGAGATAGAGCAAAAAGCCCCTTAAAAGTTAGAGAGAGGACAGACCTTATTGCATTTGTTGTAATGAACTTCACTCCGCAAATCATACCTCTTGTCCATCTCCTGTGTCTAACTTACCACAGTACCTAACTCTCCTGTATAGAGTACCACTGGGGTGCAGACCCACAGAAACAGTGATGTGTTACACAACAAGGTGATACAGGGATTGCAGCTGTTATTGACACATATTCTTACATTACACTGTACCTTTCAGAGAGACAAAGTGAGGGAGGTACACAGCTTTCACAAAGCCTGGATCTGCTTTGATGTCAAACAAAGACCCAGCAATCTTAAAGTCCTTCACTCCATCTCCTGCCCGCTGGTGTCCCCAAGGAAGTAAGTCATACGTGATGCATCCTGCAGACTCCACCTCGAAACACAGGCGTGTGTAAACACAGGCAAAGGTGCCTTTTCCAGGAAATGTGGCCCTTTGAAAAATACAAATATAGATGCGTTAAAAGAATAGCTTGCAACATTAATTTCTTCCTCAGTTTATATGTCATTTACGTACATATCAAAGATAGTGAGGGTCAAAAGCAGACATTTTGAAACTGAACGAAAAACGTAAAATGGCAAAAGAAAATATACACAGCCAACGGAAATGTCCTTAATTGATTTAAAGACACAAATTGAGGAATTGAAAGACAAAGAGAAACTTGCCTTACTGCTACTACTCGACCTGTCGGCAGCATTCAACCATGTAGACCACAAAGTCCTCTGCTCGCATCTAACGACTGCTGCCCTCTTCTCCAACAAAGCCACCAAGTGGATCCAGTACTTCCTTGACAATAGGTAGATGAGAGTCTTCTCATCCTCAGCCTCGGTCAAACCAGCATAAGTCCCTTGTGGGGTCCCCCAACGTTTGTGTGCATCCCTAACTCTTTACACTGTCCTTGCAGCCAAGTTATGGAACACCTTACCTCTACCACTCAGAAAAGAACTACTTTCCATTCAGACGGAACATGAAAACCTGGCTTCTTGCCCAAGAATTATAGCTACCAACAGCACAGCATGGAACAGAAACTGCCCTTGTTGCCCTCAAAAGTCAGATTGATGAAATCAAGGACAAAGGTAATGCCGCAATCCTACTCCTCTTAAACCTCTCAGCGGCGTTCAATCTAGTTGATCACAAAATCCTCTGCAGCCACTTATCCACTGCAGCTCACTTCTCCCCGTCCGCCTCCACATGGATACAATCCTTCTTGGCGAACAGAACTATGAGGGTCTTCTCCACAGCAGTGGCTGCAGACCCCATCCCTATCACATGCGGAGTCCCACAAGGTTCCTGCGTCTCCCCCATGCTCTACAATATATTTACAAAACCTCTATTCGACAAACTGGAACGTCTGGGCGTCGTCTACACCAACTATGCAGATGACACCCAGATACCCCTTACCATCTCAGGCAATTACAACATGGACGTCACCCGGATTAATGAAATCTTCTCCATCATTCAGGCATGGATGGCCACACACAGTCTATGCCTGAACGATGAGCAGACAGAGTTTCTCCTTGTCGGCTCTCCTAGTAACTTGTTCAAACTGAGCCCCAGCTACAACAACATCATCATTGATGGCAACACTATCCCCATTGTTAAAAGTGTAAAAACCCTAGGCTTTTACCTTGATGCTAACACCAATCTCTCCAAACAAATCAATATGACCGCATCAGCCACTGCTTACACCGGAAAGCTGATCAGGGCCAGTAGACCCTTCCTATCCCCTAATAGCTGCCTTAATCTTGCCAGGGCCCTCATACAGTCCAAACTTGACTATTGCAACAGCATGTACCTAGGTGCCAACCAATCCATAATTTCCAAACTTCAAGTGCTCCAAAATAATGCACTACGAGCAGCTCTCAACATCCCCAAGCGAGAGCATATTTCCGATATCAGAAAGTCATGCAAAAGGCTGTCCATAAGACAAAAAATAGACTTGAAAACCGTCTGCCTTACTTACAAGGCTTTAAACCACCTAGCCCCACCATATTTCACCAATAAATTCACCATGAAATCTACCAACAGAACCACTAGATCCTCCAACACACTCTGCCTAACAGTACCTAGATTCTACTTAAAAAGGGCAGGCGGCACCAGGTTCTCAGTACTTGCCTCCAAACTCTGGAATACTCTACCACTCAACATAAAATCCATTGAGTCATTTCAGATTTTTCGGAAACATATTATTCACTGGCTACTGACCAAAATGTAATACTCACTCCTTACCGCCAGCCACCTAAGTATACGACACTCTGTTTAATCATGTTTGTAATTTGTAACTATTGATGTACTGAATATGTTTTGGAAACTGCACATATCCCACTTGGTTGGACTATGGAAATGTATATATGCCACCCTGTAAATGCTTCCTTAAGTGCCCTTCTACCTCCGGGTCTGGAGCGCTATATAAATAAAATAAATAAACAAACAAACAAAAAAACAGCCACCACTAACAGAATCATAAACCGTGCATCTTGTTAGAAACACACTAACTTGGGCTGATCCTTGTAAACCAATCCTGCCATATTTGTAACCTGTTATCTATTGTGTCCACTGCACCGTATGTTGTATAAATTATTAATGCTCCATCAATTGTATTATCCATGTTTCGCTGAACCTCATTTTGTAATTATGTAAACTTTCCTGCTTGCCTGTAAAACCTTGCACATTTTATAACCTTGCTCACTTGTAAATTATGCAAAATTATGTAATATTATAACCTTGTCTGTAGCTGGAACTACCTTGTAAGAAATGTGCCCAGATGCATATGGGCTGGGTGCGCTATACAAATAAACAAAATACAAATACAACAATATGTAGTAAGACATGAGAACATGAGACTCTAAAATAATGCATACCAACCTCAAGCTGACTACAAATGCAAATGGTTCATGAAAGCAGATGGCAATGTATCAATGTGGGAATTATGGCAACCTTCTCTTGTGGGTGACAAAGGGGAGGGGGCCAATGGGGTCCCTGGAATGAACACTGAGCAAAAGAAAAAGCAGTTGAATGTGCTTGCCTCAATCATGTGACACTGAAAACGAGGCAAGTGAGGCTGTGTCGTGTGTGGTACACAAGTGTCTTTGGGGCAGAGAAGCTACTTATACGCAAAGGATGTGGGGACTGTCCCAGTCACAGGATTAAGAAACAACTCAGGACTCAGGAAATAGTGTTCAACCAAGTTTATTTTACAACACAAAATATCCATGGTTTAGGGTGGAATGGATAAAAGGATCAGGAAATTCTAGCTTGCCGGAGTACAAAGTCTGCCAGGTTTTTGCAATGATTTTTACATTATGTCTAATTCTCTTCTTTGTATTAAGGAATTTGTATTCTGTGTTTTTGTTTTTCTGTATGCATAAGGTTTGTGTTTTTAACCATATGTGCAATAAAAAAAATAAAAAAAATAGTCTGTGAGTCCATCCCTCACTGCCCTATGTTTTGGTGTCCTGGCTGTCAAACAGGACTCACTCTCAGTCAATGGGGTTTCACATGCCCCCTGCACTTCTTTGAGGTTTGTATGGGTTTTTTTCAGTTGCAATCTATGTAGTAAGGTTTCTGCCACTGTTGCGGTCAAGATTCTGAGCTTTCTTCAGGAGGCCCCCCACACCTGGCGGATCCCTGGGGTCCGACTTGCTTTAGATCTTGGACCGCTTGTATCATGTTTCTCTAGCTCCCACTGGTCCAGGGAGCATTTGGGTTGTGCCTCTAAAAACTGGCAAGTAGCTCTGCCACAGTCATCGCTAACACACGTTGAACCGGTTACACCTTTTAAGACATCTCTATATCCCTTTTAAACTTCCCAGACTGCTTTTCTTTTCTCTCTCTGATCTTTCCCGTCTTCTACAACAATCTGGCAAGCATCACCTTGCCTCCCGTGTCTCTTCGTCTTCACAGGGTGATCTTGCTGATCACCACCCCTGGCACCTGTCCTCCTCTGTGCTCTGGACTTCCTTATAGACTTTCTGTATCTTTTTATTTTCCTTTTCCTATGCCCCTCTCTGGGATTCTCCCCTCTGTGTCACCTGTGTTATAGTCTCTTCATCTTCCTCTCCACTCCCAGGTTCTCTCATCTACTTTCTTCTCTTAGGGCCTTTGTGGGTCTCCCTGTATCTTTCCTCTTTCTCATGTGTACTCAAGTGGACTCCCTTCTGTCGCCTCCTCCTTTCTGCTTAGCTCTATCACCTGGCCCACCTCTGTTGTGCTCTACTGCTTGTTTACCTTGCTTTCAGATGATGCTGCTAACTTCAACGCAACACTTACCACCAACGTAACCCCTCACCAGTCCTACAAGCAACCTTTTATAGGATGTATAGCCCCCCTGGCTTGTGAAAACAAACTTGCATCAGCTGGTACAATCCGTGCCAGGATTGGCCTATCATACTCAAACACTGGTTCACAGATTAACCTTGTTGCAAAGCCACCATTACCATGGTTCCTTGGAGCAAACCATTCACAAAAGTGTCTATCATCTTGCTCTTCACAACAGCCCTGTAGTCAGTCACTGCAGCACATGGAATTGTCTGGCCATCACAAGGAAGTTACTCATGTTTTTTTTTTTTTTTTTTAGCCACTACGCAACATTGGTCTGCAACACCCATAGGGACACTGTGATCACGCTACACTCCGTTGGTTCTACTGGTACCAGTTGTGGAAGGTCGGAAGAAGTAGTCGGACACGCTGAGGACATTCTACATTATCTTTAATAAAATTATAGGAAAAAGGTCTGCCTTTCTCAATTGCCAGAGGGAAAACCCTACCTTATCTAAAGGAACTAAAGGTGCTCGTCAGATGTCAGGAAGTCCAAAGTAAAAATGGCCTCCGTCCACAAATACTCTTGGGTTTTGTGCTTTCTGTGGTCCTTTACTTAGAATATCTTTCCTTCCAATTGTTCCTCACACTCTTATAGACTCTTCACAGTCGGTTAATTCAGGCTTTCCTAAGTTGGGTTTAATTTGATACCTTTTTAGGCTTCCCTTGTCAAGGTTTCTCTCTCCAGGACTCTCTCCTCTTTTATTCCGTTTTATTTACTCTTACTTACTATGTGTTTCTAGGTTGAACTTTATCCAGTCCTCAACTCTGCAGACATAGTGTTACGCTCACCTGATATCCCCGTGGGCGTCTGGAAAGCTCTGATATCTGGAACCCTGGATGCGTAGTTGCCCAGTGCTGAATAAGGAATCTGCAATTACAGAAGGGAGTATTTGTGATAACTGTCTGTCTCTAATGGGTGAATCTCCCACCTCCCTCTGGCCGATTCCATTCCCACTGGGTTTTTTTCTCACCTTAGTTATTTGTAGGGTGAGCTATCCGTCCTGCGTTTCTTGTGCAGGGGCGCTTGACGTTTGTTGGCGAGCTGCCCAAGTTGCTTCACTGGTGCAGTGTGCCTTCTTTGGGCCCAGGTCTGCTTTGACCCCAAATCTGCTGATAGGCAGGTAGGTTTGTTAATTGTAAGTCTTTGTTCTGCTTGTGGTGGGATTCCATTAATGTCTTTATCACCTTCTTTTCAGGTGCAAAGGTTTTGCTGCTGGCGTGCCGGATGGAGAGGCAAGTTTTTAGGTAAGAGAAAGCACAAAGCGCAGCGCCTTTATTGTCTTTTAAAGCTAATCTGTGTTTTCTTCTTCTTCTCCTTATAGGCCACTGTGGTGCTGCGAGTGGATGAGAGCGCGATGAAAAACTGTGCGGTTGTTGAATATTGAAAGTGAACCTGAATATGTCTCCTTTTCCCTTACAGGATGTTGCTGTGGTGCTCCGGATGGAAGCGCAGCGCGATGGCATTCATGTGAGACTGATGGAATTTGATGTTTTGGATATGGTTCATATAGCCCAGGTAAAGTAGTACCAGGGAAAGTAGTTCCAGACCTGCCACACCCAGAACACTAGACCGCATGGCTTGGTTCTTAAGAACTGGGCTGTGTGGTTGCTTCCATGTTGGATTTAAAGACCCATTTACTCAAATGAAAATAAGTCTGGTAAGTACCTCCTTACAGTACATGAGCCTGGTGCCAGATGCGCCAGGACTGGCTCCAGGAGCCTTTTTCAGAAGTCTTGAGGCCATTGGAGTAGATGCTGGGGCTTGCTTGTGGCACAGCGTGTGGCCCCTGACAGTGGTCATGCCACATAGGGTTTTTCCCCTTCCTCCCAGGGTTTTTGGTTCCAGTGTCTGTTTGTCCCCAGTTCCTGTCTTCCCCACACCTGGAGACAGTAGTAGACCGGTCTAATCCCAACTTCTTCACCAAGTGGGGGCAGGTCACATTCCATGCGAGTTGTCACGCTGGGCATGCTTTGAGGCATTCGACAAGGTGCTTTTCAGAAATGTATTTTTCATTTTAGTCAGGCCATAACATCTGTGTAACCCCAAAGCTCAGCTCCAAAAAGTACTGCTGCCCTTACCTGGGCCTGGTACATTTTGAGGGCGGGTTTTATGGCCCCTCCACCCCCATGCCTTGCATGGTAACTTTTCGGGGCTCCAGTGTTTTTCTGGAGTGTGATTCCCAGGTAACCATGCCATTCCACCTTTTCCAGTGGGCCACCACCCACATCTAGATTCAGGGCTTTGTGCCCTGATTTCTTGGTGGAAAACATCATGGCCTTGTTCTTGAAGGTATTCATTTCCAGCCCAAGCTCACTGCAATTCTTCGAGAAGATTGAGAGCATAAGACGCCGTCCCATTGGAGTTGTTGACAGAAAGACTGCATCTTCCCCAAAGAACAATGCGGGCAAGAGATCACCACCCATCCTTGATGGGTCTGTTCCGTTGGCAAGGATTGCATGAATAATTGAGTTTACGTATATACAGAACAAGACAGGCGCCCCTCTCTCCACAGCAAATGGGACTGTCATTCCCTTCCTCTGGACCTCTTGTAAATTGTGCCAAAAGTATTACTTTCCCCCCCATGGGCTTTTTGTAACTTGTGTCAAAGGATCTTTTCCCCTGGAATTCTCCTAACTTTTGCCAAAGTTTCTCTTTCTCATGGGCCCCCGAGGACTCCCCCGAGGACTTCTTGTGACTTGTGCTAAAGGGCCTCTTCCCCTGGACTTCTCGTAACTTGTGCCAAAGGTTCTCTTCCCCCTAGTCTTCTCCTGACTTGTACCAAAGGTTCTCTTCCCCCTAGTCTTCTCCTGACTTGTACCAAAGGTTCTCTTTCCGCTGGATCTCTCGTGCCGTTATGTGGGTCCAACACTGCAAGGTGGACTTCTTAAGCCTGTGTCACTAACCTTCCAGGCATTATATCGTAGTTATAATTCTCTTGGTTTCTCAATGTTCGGGACCCAACCCCTCCTTCAGCTTTGTACTGTCGCTTAACTAGACCCATTTCACTAACATGCCAGGTCTCTCTATCAGTCTCTTTAAGGCGCTCTTTCACCCCCTCCATTCTCTACTGGTCTCTCTCTTCTGACTCACTGGGACAAGGAAGATGGCTCTGCACTTCTTCCAACCACAGCCAATGGGGTCTCCCTGTGCCTTCCAGGTCTCCCAGTGCCTTACCAGTTCCCCTCTGCGTCCCTTTACACTTTGTCCACGCGGGTTCCAGTCCTCAGCAACACCAGTAATCTTCTGCTGCTTCCCCTGGGCTCGAGTGTTCTTCCTTTGGTTTTCAGCCTTTCCAACGCAATAGTTCATCCCTGCACATCAGGACTCGATTGGACCACTCGGATGGCTCAGTTTCTGCCACCGGACGCCAGGTTCTCCAACAAATAGGTAGGTCGTGGCTCCTTTCCGTCTTCTCGTTCACTGCCTTCTTGCTCCAGGCGTTCGGGTCTGCTTCGAGAAATCTCTGTGGCACTCCGCTCCCCTGTGTACAGCTATTCTGGGGCAGGTCAGACCTTGAAGAGAGTCCTCTGTTAGTTTTAATGCCGGATTGTCTTTCTAGCTTCCAATGACTAGTATGCTTGTATCGTTCCCCATAGTGCTCTTCATCGTATGCTCTTCCTCGTGGCAGTACTTTTGGAGTCATACATATGCACGCCTCCCTCAATCTTCCTTGTCACAGTATCATCTGCCTGATATACATAGTTGCTATGTATGAGAAAATTAGCAGAAGAAAGAGAGAATGGGCCCTATTTGTATGGTTGGGTGAATTATGCCTGGAATCATGATGGAGTTTACACTGTGTTCCACATTGACTACTCACTGGGGACTATCGGGCAGCAGCCTCACCTCCTTGGCCCCATGGGAAGGGTCCAGCTCCCAGCTCCCGGAGATAAGTGACGACATAGAGGGATTTGTTACAGACCCCAACCGAAGATTGGCATTAACCCCAAGCTAGACAGGCCACTGAGTAATACGAGTGATTGGTGGACAGTCAGTAACTAAAATAAATTTCAATGCAACACTGTTAGGGAGAATTCTCCAGAATGGATAATTTCCCTTACCTACTGAGTCCCTCAGCAGCTTTGCTGGATTTCTAGGATTTATTTTATTCACCTGGTAAGTGTGTGAGCCTTTTTTCCCACTCTTACATGTGTTTTGCTATGTGTATTTCTACTTTTTGTGTGATCTTGGGCACTGGAGCCTCACCTACTCCAGGGCACCATATTTTTCATGTGTGTTACACAGCACCTTCAGTGCAGTGACACAGTGTTGTCTTTTAGACTTCCCACTGACTCAATTTTTCAGGGGCTGACTACTGTCCCCCAGAAAAGATAAAGTTGCCATTAACTATATTTAGTCACTTTTACCATAGACACAGTACACCACATCTTACATGGAGTATTGGAAAGGGTTAAATCTTATCCCTTTTTGTCTGTGCCTCTTGGAGCCTTGTTTTGCTCCCTTTACATTAAGATTTAGCTGGTGGCAGTGGTATCTACCCTAACTTTTCTACCACGATTATGTTATATAAATGTGGTAATGTTTTAGGCTATTATATTAGCCTCAAACATAAACCCGCTTGACCAAATACATTTTATTTTGGCTCTGGCTGGGTTTATTCGCCATTTCTTTTTGTTAACGTCTTTCTCGTGTTACTCTCTGTGCGCCAAACCGGGAAGACTCCTTTGTTCGCTGTCTTTTCGCGGGCTTCAGCACAGAAGCCCACCTTAAGGCGCCTGAAAGTCTAGGTAGGCAGGATGTGAGGGAGGTATCTTCGGACCGCTGCCATGGGTTCCTTTGGTAACCCAAGTTGCACACCTGTTTGATTGGCTGAGGGGACTGTCCTTTCCAGGACAGCCACCCTGCTGTATGATTGACAGCCAGGCTGTATGAATGGGGGAAAACTGCATAAAAAGCAGGTCTCTGGGACTGGAAGAGCAGAGTCATCACTGGAACGAAAGAACCATTGAGGAACTGGCCGAAGAGGACCCCTACAATGACTGAACTGCCCGGTGAAGCCCTGCTGCAGGTCCGAATCTCCAGAATCCGACGACAGGGAAGATCCTCCAGGAAACTTCTTCCCTTGAGCTGGTGGCACCAACCAGTTCACCCAAACTGCAAGCCAGGACCCCTCCTCTGGTCGAATTCGCTGTACAGAGCTACAGTGGGCTGGATAGCCAGGAAGGTAGGACACTGCTTGGGTTTTAAGGAGCACACCTTTTATTTGCTGCTTTGCTCTGCTGCTCGTTTCTTCCCTGGTTAGTGCAGGACCCTCCAGTCATCCTATTTCTGATCAGTTTGACAGTCGCTTCAGGAACCGTGAGCCTGCAGGAACTACCAGGAACGCCTGCCTCAGCTACAGCTTCCTCTCTGTTTTAAGGTACTGTGCAAATCCAGTTGTTCGTTTCGTTCAGCCGCGGTGAAAGTGACGCCTGTGTCACTCAGGGAGTTGTTCCCGTTGAGTACAGAGCACTTATCCTCTGGTGGTTACTTTGTTCAGGTGTCGAACGAAGGATTGCTGCTGAACTGTCGCCTTTATGGGCTCTCCTAAGGATTGACCATATGATCTTCTACCTCCTACTATTCAGAGTAGCGAGCACCCACAGGCGTCATTTGAGATGCTAGAGAGTGTTCACTGTTATGTGCTATATTTCAACTGTAACTGGGTTACGTTAATATCTTCCTCCTGTGAATGTTCCATACTTGTTTTAGGAACAGAAACATGTAGAGATACCTCTCTGTATTGTAACCAGAGATCTAAATTTATGACACATTGATTCCAACGGAAGTAGGGTACTATACAATTTGTTTAATAGGTACCCCCTTGTGCTCTTTCTACACACTGGTTTTGTAACTAGCCGAACTAGTTTGTCACGTAACGTCTGTTTTAGTTTGTTTTTTATATTGAATATTGTATGTTTTGTACTGTGGACCACTTCATTTAATTGGTTGTTTTAACTTCTATGATTTATTATTAAAATTTGATTTTAATTGTGACTGGTCCCCGATGTGATAAATTGTTTTCCTGTACCTCTGGCATCTACACTTTAGCTTTGTCTCTCTTTATATATACATCTTTTGAAACAGCCACAAGGGCACCAGCACGAGAAAGAGCATCAGCTTTAGAGTGATGAGTAGCTGGACGGTAGGTAATGACAAAGTAAAACAAAGAAAAGAAAGAATGCCAACGGGCATGCCTAGCAGATACGCATTTTCAAGGTTAATAGGTTGCAATGATCGGTATACATGGTAACCATTTGTTGTGCCGCTAAACAATGGTGCCTCCATTCCACAAAGGCAGCCTTGATAGCCAAAAGTTCACGCTCTGTGATGGTATAATTCCTCTTAGGGGTCAGCTTCCGGGTTGAAAAAGTTCACCGGATGGATCTGACAGTCCCCGGGCATTTCTGAGACAGGATGGCACTCACAGCAATGCCTGAAGCGTCGACCTTGACCAGAATCGGATGCAAAGGATCCGGATGCTGTAGAACTGGAGCGGTCGTAAAGGCAGATTTAAGAGAAAGAAGGCCTGCTGAGCAGCCGACATCCAATAGAATGGCATTTTATTGCTCGTAAGGACCTTCAAAGGAGAAGCAATGGAAGAAAAGTATTGAACAAACATCCTATAAAAATTAGCAAAGCCCAAAAAGGACTGTAATGCTTTGACGGATGTCGATGCAGGCCAGTCTAGTACAGCTTTAACCTCTGAGTTATTCTTTTTCATGCCATGGTCTGTGTTAAAGATGCACATTTCTGGTTTGGCGTACAGATGGTTGTCTCTTACTCTTTGAAGGACTGAAAGGACATGTTCGATATGTTGATCATAGGACTGGAATATATCAAAATGCCATCCAAATATATGAAACATACTGGTCCAACATATCGCAAAACACATAGTTCGTAAAGAACTGTAATGTGGCGGGTGCATTGCATAGTCCGAAAGGCATTACCATGTACTCAAATAAACCATAGCGTGTTTTAAAAGCTGTTCTCCATTCATCGCCGTCTCGTATTCAGACCAGATTGTAAGCTCTCCTGAGATCCAACTTGGAGAAGACTACAGAGGAACCCAACTGGTCCAGCAGGATGGAGTTAAGCAGCAGAGGATATTGGTTCTTTACAGTAATGGTGTTGAGATGCCCTGTAGTCGATGCAAGCCCTAAAGTCACCCCCTTCTTCGATACTAAAAAACACTGGTTGCCAGCAGGCAACTTAGAAGGGCGGCTGAACCCATGAGCCAATGATTCCTGGATGTATTCCTTAAGGGAATATACTCTACCAGAAGGGACCATAGAACCCGGGAGCAGTTCAATGGGACAATCATACGGGTGATGAGGCGGAAACTGCTCAGCTTTCTTTTAATCAAAGATGTCAGAATATTCAAGATATACATCCGGGATTGAGGTATCGGTTGTCTTGATAGCAGCCCCTACCGAAGAGATTGAATCAAGAATGGCTTTGCAGGGAGATTGTGGACAGGAAGCCCCAGAAAGACAATGAGACCCACAAAAGGTTGATGAAAAATCAACCTCCTACACACCCAGTCGACTCGAGGGTTGTAAGCCTGCAACCAGGTCAGACTCAGGATGACACCATATTGCGGCGTTGTTATGAGGTCAAACGTTATACGTTCTTGATGTCAGGTTTTAGTAGTCATTTGTATAAGCTCGGTTTGTTCAGTAACCACGCCAGATATGAGCGCGGTACCATCTACTGCGTCAACTACTTCCAGCTTTTGTTTTGCAAGGGTAGGAACACCTGCTTGTTGGGCAAACCGTGAGTCCATGTAGTTTCCAGTAGCCCCTGAGTCGATGGCGGCAGGGGCACACAAAGTGACTCCATGGCTGCCAATGAAAGTAATGGGCAAATAAACTAGCAACAGAGTAGGGACCAATTGGGAGTCCAAAGGGCATTTACTCGGCAGGGGTCTCCATCTACGGCCGAGCTTTGTAGATTCCCAACTTTCTAATGATTTTTTTTGGACAATCGCATAATATATTATCAGCAGAGCCACGGTACATACATAAATCCGCCTTGCAGCGATGCCCCCTCTCGGCTCTAGACAATGGGCCACGTACCACCCCTATTTGTATGGGTTTGGAATCAGTTTGACTGATTACCATATCTGGAGGCTTAACAACAATCGGAACATTGGTACTTCGCTCCCCCAATCTTTCAGCTCATCGGGCATCGATCTGTAGAACCAAGTCCAACAGTTCAGGAAAGCCAACGGGTACCAAAGGGACGGTAGCAAGTGTATTCTTAAGCCCTTCAGATAAAGCTTTATAAAACACAGTGGCCTTTTTGTCTTCAGGCCGACCGGCTAATTGGTTAAACTTAGCAAGATAAGAAAGCAAGGGCGTGTTTCCTTAGCTAAGATTCAGGAACTCCAAATCAGTGGCCTGCGTCTTGTACTGAGTATCAAAAACATGGTTCATGGTGGTGATCAAGGCATCACAATCATAAAGCATGTAGCTATTTGTTTCCAACAAGGGATTAGCCCATGCAGCCGCCACCCCTTAGAAATAGAACAGCACCAACTCCGCCTTGGTAGTGGAGTCAGAAAACAAGGCAGGGTGGCAAAGGAAATGCAGTTTACACTGGTTTATGAAAGTCCTATAGGACGTTGGGTCACATTTGAACCTTTCAGGTGGGGCTAAAGGGAATAGAGTGGACACCAAGAACGGTACGGGCCTTCGGCCCGAAACAGGGTAGGATGACCCCGATGTTAAAGGACTAGCCTGGGCACCATCCATTACACCAGAACGTGAGATGTCCTGGAGTGCCTCCATACTGTGACAAGATTATCATGGGCGGTTATCATGTTGCCTCGTAGTTCCACCACTAATTGGGTGTCAGCGGCCAAAGCCTCTGAGGCGTACATTTTGCAGGTTCTGATTCTGTTATGGCCACCACTATTAAATCATATACTCACAAGACTTTGGAGAAGGGTAATATGTAATCTCGTGCCGCAAACCCTGCGAAATGGGGTCTCCTGAAAACAGGGTGACCTTTTTCTCTAAATTCCCCTCTGTCTGATCAAGTGCACAGACAGAGTTGTAGTTGCAACAAAATTGCAATTTACACCGCTTTGGTGTGCACCAGGCTGGAAAGAAGGAAAGAGGATTTTAGTATCTCGTATTGAGGTAGATAATATGCTTTGATAGTAGTGTTTGGACAAACCTGTTGGGAAGGAAGCCAGGCCTGTTTCTTGTGCGGAAAGGGTATTGCTCTATAAGTATCCCTCCAATACTCTGTAGTTGGTATCCCAATTGTTCCAAAAGAACAGAAAAACAAACATCCAAATAACGTGGAGGAAAAAATAACAAATGGGAAGGTTAGTAAGGACCGGGCTGAATGAGGACACTCTAGCGACTCTATTGTAGACTCCAATATCTGCAGAGCATTTTATCCCGGAAGATCTTCAGTAAGGTTGATTGCCAAATCTCCAGAACAAAGTGAAGGTAAACAAACAAGAGGGCTGTCCGCAATCCAAGGGGAATCCAATCCAGTTTGTGCTGCAATCCGGGAAAAATTCAAGGTAAATGGTAGCTGCGGACCGAGATTGGTTCAGGTGAATAGTTGATGGAAGAAATATCAACAGTATGTGATTGAAGGAGGTGGGCTCACCCGCTTCAGCGTCGGAAGCCACAGGAAAGGTCTGGTGGTAAGTTGCGGGTAAGTTAGCAAATCTGGCAGACAAGTATGCACACTTCCGTGTGCAGGCAGGGAGCCAGCAGACAATTATGCAACTTCCGCATGCAGGCAGGGTGAGGGTGAAAAAGCTGCCGCAAGCAGGAAATGACAAGGTAAAAAGGAGTAGCAAGGAGGCTAGGGATCCACTTGCCTGAATGGTAATTTCAAAAAGGCATTTCGGAAAAACGAGCCATGACTAAGTTTCCAACATCTTTAATCAAAAGCAACGCACTCCCGGAAGGGGCATACTTTTAAGGAAACCCGGAAACGTCATCACGGCTGCGATTCCTCGTGTTGGGGTAACTTTGGCAATGGAGGCGTTACCAGATGCGAGTGACCAGCCGTAGACATGATGTGTCCGTGCTCATGAAGCTGATGAAGGCACCAGAGCAACCGCAACTTTTGCAGCAAAGAATACGGGTGCTGAAGCCGCTCACCACGCCTGACACGTCTCACGTGGCGCATCGTGACACATTGGAACAGGACACCGCAAGTCCTTAGCACATGCCTGCGAGAAAACTCAAATCTCATGTGCTCCCTCAGCTGCTTTCCTGTCTCCACCTCTTTCCTATATTGTGCTGCTGCGGCCTTCTCCGGCGTAACAGTATAGTCCATTTTTTCTGTCTGGTGATTCTGTATTCCTAAAAAAAGGTTTTCCTTTGTCTGAGTATGAGGCAGTTTTTTCTCTTAAAGGGATACATTGCGTTTCTTGATCACAAAAACACATCATGGTATTTTCTTAATGTTCCCATCACTAAATCGTTTTACAAGTGAACCATTAGTATGGCTCTTAGGGAGTACTTCACCAGAACGGGAGTCTTTGGGCCTCACGTCCGGCAGTAACCTTGGGGGTGCTACCGGCTGGTTTCTGCCGGACCCGTAATAATTTACCAGTGCCTGACTTCCCGGTCAGGCGCTGGTACATTTGCTAATCCCCATTCCCATAGAGTCCTATGGGAGTGGGGACACGGAGCATTGGCACAGTTAGCAATGGTGCTGGTGCTCCTGTGACAAATTTGGCTACGGCCCGGCAGAGTCAGACCTATTGGGCACAGCAGCTCTGCCAGGCAGACTTGTAGTTTGAATCCAGAGTCAAGTGTTTATACATTTGAAAGAACTAAAAGTATTACTAAATATTGCGAGTTTTGAATACCGAATGAACTGAAAGGAATACTATACAGAAGTAAAACAAGTAACACAAATGATTGAATACGCAATTTTGAAGGCCGAACAGAGAGAAAGCGAATGATGAGCATACCCTAAATGAGATTAAAGTAACGTTGTGCAAGTGGCAATTACCACAGAATGAATTGACAGAAACACAAGTATTAATAAAGCACATAAGAACCCAAACAGGGTATAAGAAGAATACTCATGCAAGTCATGTGGTCAAAGGATTTCAGGTTAAAAAGAGACCTGTTGTGAAGTGACTTTATTGGATCTGGTTGATGTCACATGGTATTATTCTCTGACCATAGTTCTGATGAGGTCAGAGTGTTCTTGTTTGTTTATGCAGCATTCCAATGTTTTCAGTTGAAGTTTTACTGTTGTTGTCTCTGGATCTATGTCTGTGCTAGGGGTTGTTATGATGTAAGTGTAAGTTAAAACAAGTTCATAAAAATGTATTACCAGATCCTAGTTAAACATTGAGCTGCACTATGAGCTCATTAAGTTCTAAGAATGTTATTCTAAGAATGTGGATGAGAGACAAGAGAGACTGCAGGGAGAGAGCCATGTTGGCACTCGGCTCTCAGAGGCCGCTGTCGCTGTAATGAAATAAATTACTGTTTCTTCATCACTGCTGCCTGGAGCCCTTATTTCCTCATTGGCGACGAGGATGGCTCTTAGCAGTGTCTCCCTACTCCTTTGAAGTCTCGTCGTAGCGCGGCCTGCATTATTCCACACTCCCGTGCGACAGCGGACGCTGCAGGAAGGTCAGGAGGAGCGGAACAACAGGTCAGCAGGCGCGTCCCCTGGGGGGTAATCTTGCCTTCCCCATTACTGTATTGACTCTGTCTCAAAGCAACAGTGTTTACTTTCAAGCATCCCCGGCTCAAGCACTAGTCACTGAGCAAGGAAGTGGGCGTGGCCTCCCTAGCATTGACATTATCGTTGCTGAGCAACCTGCCCATGCAGTTCTTGCAAGTTTCAGGAGCCAGCCATTATGACATGTATCCATTCTGTGGATGAGCAGCCATCACGTTCCAATTCAGACTGATGTAAGGAGGATTGTGACATCATACACAAGGGATTGTACTCATACAAGACTGATCCCTTTGTCTGCATAGCACAGCACTGTCACTGCTCAGTCTGTGCATCCACTGGACATACTTGAACTGATCCAGAGTCTATTGGTTGCATCCAGCAAGCCCACTCTTTACCACCTTTTTACCGCTTAAGACATGGCAGCTTCAATACCTCCACCAATGTAATTTTTGAATGAACCTGGACGCCCCCAAGTTAGGTGGGACAGGTGGAAAGACATGTTTGAAAACTACCTGGTGGCAATGGGAGGTGAGAGATTCAGCTCAACTCGCAAAAAGGCATTATTACTTCACAATCTTGGTGTGGAAGGCCGTGCAGTGTTTGATGGATTGGGCAGTGCACAAGCTGGCGAAGCGGAGGACACAGATGAATATGCCCTTGCGATTAAACAACTCAAGGATCATTTTGAGCCTAAGAAAAATGTTACATTCGAGAGGAACAAGTTCTTTCAGCGTACGCAGGAGTCCTCAGAATCCGTGGAATCGTACATAGCCTCATTAAAAACATTAAGCCACTCCTGTGAATTCGAACATCTATCTGATTCGTTAATTAGAGATCAGTTAGTGAGGTGCACAAATAATATTAGGATACAGGAGAAATTGTTGGCAAAAGACATGAAGTTGGATGAAGCAGTGGACCTAGCCAGAAGCATAGAACAAACCTCACAATATGTCAAAGAACTGACGTCTGACAAACAGAGTACCCAATCTGTGTGCGCAGTTGATCACAGGAAGAGACTTAATGTCAATACAAGCAGGAAAGGAACATGGGGTGCGAAGTGTACCAGATGTGGCAGTGTCAAGCATGGTCCGAATTACCCTTCGTGCCCAGCAAGGAATGCTGAATGTTTCAAGTGTAGGACCAGAGGACATTTCGCTAATGTATGCAAGAGGTCATCAATTAATCTCTTAGAAACCAAAGACAACCAAGAAGAAGGTGCTCACTCAGCTTACAACATACAGGAGGTGTACTCCTCGCAAGACAACCCCAGACATGTCTTCGAGATTTCGACCATTGGAGGAGGAGACAGCAAAGGTCCAACAGATGTTTTTGTAATTGATGGTCAAGAAATACTCATGAAAGTTGACACATGTTCCTCATGGACCATCATTTCTAAAGATACATTTAAAGATGTTCTAAAAAAAGATGAATCAATGCTGGATCCACCAAGAATTCGGCCCTGCGGCTATGCGGAATCCCCTATTGAGAGGCTGGGACAGTTTACTGCAAGTGTGCAATACAGAGGTGGAGAATGCATAGCTGACATTTTGGTTGCAAGAAAGGGAGCCTCCCTTTTAGGTTGGGAGGAACAAAGGAAGTTGAGAGTCAGGGTGCAAGCTAGCGCCACTGAGCCTGTCACCATTGCCGAGATTGATGATATGTGGTCAAGAGAGTTCCCAGAGGTCTTCACCGAAGGTCTGGGCAGACTCAAGAACTTCGAACACCATATTAGACTAAAGAAAGAGTCTCAGACTATTGTTCATAAAGTGAGAGATGTGCCGTTAAACATGAGAGCGCAACTACGCAGTGAACTCGATAACTTAGTAGATAAGGGTGTCATTGAACCTGTTGAGGCCACAGAGTGGTTGTCCCCCATTGTTTTAGTGGCCAAAAATAATGGTAAATTAAGAGTGTGTGTAGATTTGCGCAGTCTTAATCACAATATTCTGGTGGAGAGACATCCCCTACCCAACATTTCCGAGACACTCTCCACTCTTGGCGAACCCAAATTGTTCTCTGTCATTGATCTCTCTGCTGCCTATCACCAAGTTCCCTTTCCCGAGAATCACAACATCTCACTGCTTTTATCACACCTGAAGGCACTTATAAATACAATTGCATGCTATTTGGGTTGGCCTCGGCCGCATCTGTGTTCCAAAAGGTGATGGAGGAAGTGTTAAAAGGGTTGGAAAATGTTAAGGTGTTTCAAGATGACATTCTGATTTTTGCAAGTAATGAGCATGACAGAGTACTTAGGGCAGTACTATGCAGACTGAAAGAGGCTGGGTTAACGGTCCAAAGAAGCAAATGTAAAATAAGTGTTGAGCAAGTGGAGTATCTGGGACACAAAGTTTCGAAAGAAGGTATTTCTCCCAAAAGTCACTCATAGAAAGCATTAGTAATACTCCTCAGCCCCAAGACAAGGACCAACTACGTTCTTTCATGGGACTAGCAGAATATTACCATAAATTTGTGAATGGCTTTGCATCTATCTCATCTCCATTGAGGGAGTTACTAAAAAAGAACGTGAAGTACACATGGTCCAAAGAGTGTCAGGAAGCATTCTTGCAAATCAAAGATTGTATAGTCAAGGTCACATCCTTAAGTGGATTCATGTTTGGCAGGAAAATGTTGCTTTCCGTTGATGCTAGTACCCTTGGTTTAGGAGCAGTTTTGACTCAGTTTGACTCAGGTAAAACTGAATACACAATGGCATTTGCATCCAGGCCACTTAGAGGAGCAGAAAAAAATGACTCGGTCATTGAAAGAGAGGCACTAGCAGTATTTTGGGCAGTCACGCACTTCAAGTTCTTTCTATGGGGTCGACCTTTTATTGTCAGATCAGATCACAAGCCTTTGGTTCAATTGATGAACGGTTCTGAGTGGACCAAAGGGTCTCCAAGAGTTTTGAGGTGGATGGTAGAACTCTTGGGTTATAATTTCAAGGTGTGTTACATTCCCAGGAGGGAGAATGTGGTACCAGATTGTTTATCCAGATTACCTGTGTGTGATGGTGAATTGGAGGGAGCACCTGCATTTCAAGATGTGAGCATTGCAGAAATTGAGCATTATGCCATTGATAAAGAGATGTGGATAAGAGCTGGTGAGGAGGATTTAATATTGAATCAAGTTATGATTTGGACCAGAGAAGGATGGCCTCACAAGAATATTGTGGGAAAGAGTTTGACAGATATTTTGGTGTGAAGAACGAGTTAAGTATGTCTGAGGACGGATGTAAACTTAGAAAAGGAAATAGGATAATACCCTCCAGTGGAGTCAGATCTCATTTAGTGAATATAGCACATCAAGGTCACCTGGGCATGGGAGGAACAAAGAGATATTTGCGGCAATATTTCTGGTGGCCCGGGATTGACAGCGATGCAGAGAAGTGTGTTAGGGGTTGTAGAGAGTGTGGTAAGAGTGACAAGACCAAGATGGTTAGAGAAGTACCAATAAATCCTGTCAAAGTACCGAGTGAACCATGGCAAAAAGTTGCAGTTGATTTGATGGGACCATTACAAAACCTTGACAATGGGTATAAATACATTGTTGTGTTAGTAGACTACCATTCCAAATGGATTGAATGGAAGGCTTTGCGTGAGGCAACCACTGCAGAGATGGTGTTATTCTTCGAGGAAGTGTTTTACAGGGAGGGTTTCCCGACAGAATTAATCACTGATAACGGAGTACAATTCTGTTCTGAATTTTGCATCAAACACACTAGAACTGCTTTATATCATCCAAGGGCCAACGGCCTCATTGAGAGAGCCAATAGGTTCATAAAGGGTGGTTTGCAATTGGCCATGGCTTCTAATCTAAGATGGTTTGGTGTAGTAAGAGAAATGATATGGAACTACTGTACCACACCACACTCAGTTACAAATATATCTCCGTTCATGTCATTGAAAGGGAGACAACCTGGAACAAAACTTTGTCCAGGGTGGATGGACTTAGCCAAGAGTTCCAACATTGATCGCGAGAGAATTATGACTCTCATCAAAGAAGCACAGGATGTGTACAAAGAAAGATTTGATGAGGACAAGAGTGTCAAAAGTAATACCTGGAAAGTGGGAGATTGTATTCTCATAAAGAACCCTAGATTCACGCCCAAATGTGTAGAAAGCAAATACATTGGTCCCAAGAAAATATGTGCGGTAAGAAACAATGTAGTAATTGTAGAAGGGGGGGAGTGTTGGTCAATGTCCAGAATTGTGAAATGTCCAGAAGGCATGAAGGACAATGCACATGATAAACATGACAATGGTGAACATGAAAATGGTGAATTTGCTAATAACAGTATCAGAGACTCTAGTGTCATAGATAACTGCTCCAAGGATGACAACAATTCAAGGTCTGCAACAGAGACACATTCAAATAGAGTCAAGAACAAACCCGGCTGGTTTAAGGATTATTATGTGGAGTAAACAGCTGTATGCACATAAGGGATGAGATGTGTTATGATGTAAGTGTAAGTTAAAACAAGTTCATAAAAATGTATTACCAGATCCTAGTTAAGCATTGAGCTGCACTATGAGCTCATTAAGTTCTAAGAATGTTATTCTAAGAATGTGGATGAGAGACAAGAGAGACTGCAGGGAGAGAGCCATGTTGGCACTCGGCTCTCAGAGGCCGCTGTCGCTGTAATGAAATAAATTACTGTTTCTTCATCACTGCTGCCTGGAGCCCTTATTTCCTCAGGGGTCTTTATACCTTATAATCTCACAATAAAGAACCAAGGATAAGTGTGCTGAAAGCAGTATCCTCTTTTTAACATTGGCGACGAGGATGGGATGTCTGTGGACCCCCAGCAGCAACAAGAAACAATGCTGCTCCGATTCATCTGAGCATAGTAGCGGCCATCGTGGGACATTGGACCCAGTGTGTACCCTGCTTCAAGTAAGTGCTCCCTGGCGCTCCCGTAGCCCCTCCGGGCCTCAGCATAACACGCGTGTAGCCTCCCGGAGCCCCCTGTTAGCAGCTGCGGCTGTTCTGAACTCTGCGCTTAGCGTATCAGTGAGCGTATCCCGGGCCTTACCGTATAAAACGGTATAGAGGCACACTTGCAACTTGTAACCTGTGAGCCGCAGCCTCGGAGCACCCGTTTCATGCGCAAGCTGCACCATACATTCCTTTTGGAAACGAGAAGGAAGTAGATAGAGGGAGGGGCAGGGCAAAGAAGAGCACCATCCACCGCGGGACTGTCTCTGACAAAGAATTGAGAGGACTCACAAGTATCAATATCCAGGGAGCAGAAGCGTGAGGGGCCAGAGTGTGCGGGAAGGCAGTGGTAAACCTGTCACAGCAGTTCACAGTGACACGGAGAAGCTTACCTTCCAGAGACTATCTGACCAGAAGCGTGAGTGGCAGACTGCCCATGAAGTCAGATACACTAAGCCTCAGTAGATCAGAGTAACCTGTAGAGACGTACCTTCCAGAGATAAGTTAGAGCTGCCTCCAATAATAAGCATATGGACGAAGTGTATGGACTCTTATGAATATTAATTGCCAGCATAAGAAGGTTTTCAAGGACACTGAGCAATTTTCTTTTCTACAAACTCAGTGTTATAAGTAGATTGAGATGGCCTTACCAGGCATTGCTCGGCCTCCGATATTTATGCCTACTCCCAGTCCTGCAAAAAGTTTATGGGCTCAGTGGCGCAAAGTTTTATGCATTATCTTAAAGCGGCTGGTGGCAATTCATACTCTAATGAAAGAGACCTTGCTTTGATGTTACATTTTTTGGGATACGAAGGGCAAAGGATTTTTGAAACATTTCCACAGCCATCTGGTGATGGTAGTGGTGACTCAGTGGATGAATTTGATGTGGCTCTACTCAAGTTGGACTTCAATTTCAATCCCAAGACAAGTACAATATTGGAACGGTTCAACTTCCGCATGAGGGTGCAAGATCAAGGGGAATCGGTAGAGGAGTATGTGACTGCTTTACGGCATCTGGCTTTGTCATGTAAGTTTCAAGGGTCATTCGATGAGCACATTCGAGACCAATTTATGACTCATTGCAATTCCAATAAAATGTGTGAAGAGCTGTGGTTAAGGGATGAGCCCACCCTTGATGAGGTATTGGATATTGCAAGACGCGTGGAGCACTCTTTGGTTTGTGTGACAAAGTTATCGAAGGGAGAAACAAGTGAGTCAAAGGAGAGTAGAACAGATATCTTAGATGTGGTCGATACAAAGAGTAAAAGAAGAGGGAAGGACAAACCAACAAATCGTGGAATCAGAGAAGACGAAAGAAGACAAGGAGGATTGCAGAATGTAGATAAAAAGGATGAAAGACTGTGTTTCCGATGTGCAAGTAATACTCACTTCGCAGCATCCGTGGCGTGTCCAGGCCGAAGAACCATTTGTGCAAAGTGTAAAAGAAGAGGGCACTTTGCAAACTGTTGTAAAAACTATCCAATGGGCCAGTTTAACCAAAAAAAAGTGTTATATGTGTTAGGAAAGATTACCGATTGTAGGTAATTTTCCTTCCATGTGGCAACCCCTAAAATTGTTGCTGTTGTTTTCCATCCTGATCTAGACTTTGCCAGAGAAGCACGGCCTCCTGACGCACTCCTCTGGGCTTTTGCTCCCTTCTTACGGGGATACTGACATGCCCTTAAGACAGTCAGTACCGGGAAACGTTGTTTTCCGTAGTTCTTCTACTCATTGTATTGTATTGTATTGTATTGTTTATTTATAGTGTGCACCTAACCCAGAGGGTAACAAGGCGCAAGAGTAACAACTTAGTTACATAGCAGCAGCAGGAGGTGAGTCCAGCAGAGGTTACATTGCTGGGGCACCTTGACAGTAATGGATAATCAATCAAATAGCACACAGGATATACAGTATATACAAATATTCTATCATGTATCGTCTAATAGGCCGTGGTATACATTGGTGTGCACAAATTACAGTTGTGGTAAGGCACCTATTAAGTATCATGTTCCTTAAGCCAGTAAATAGTCTTAGATCTAAATTGTAGGTATGGGAGGTCCTCCCTAAGTGGTGGAGGTAGAGAATTCCAACATTGGGCTGCTTTGACGGGGAAGCTATTCCCCCCAGACATCATGCGTTTGAATCTGGGCACAAGGAGGAGGTTGGAGTTGGCCTTTCTAGATGGGCGGGAGGAGATAGGTCTGGAAAATTTAGTTATTAGATATTGAGGAGCTGCCTGGTGGAGGCATTTATGCGTCAGGGAGACAGTTTTGAAGAAGATTTTATCTTTGGTTGAGAGCCAACTGACAGATCTTCTGGTATCCGAGATATGTGCTTTTTTGGGATGCTCAAGGCAGCTCTTAGAGCATTATTTTGAAGGATTTGGATTTTATTGGTGATATATTTATTGCAGCCTGCATAGAGGGCATTACAATAGTCCAACTTGGACAATATTAAAGCTCTAGCTAGAAGCCTGGGTCTGCCTGCATCGGGGACCGGTGAGTAGCAACGCTAGGAACTGGTTACCCACCTGCAGTAGCCCATAGCTTTTCCCCGCTGTGTCAAGACAGCACCCTTTCCGTACTCGTGCTGGCTTCTGCCCACAGTGGAGGCTGCGCTTGAATCGCGGATCCTTTTGTCCTTCTTCAGTTGTTCACCGATCTGGACTGCTCGACTTCCCCGAAGAGACTCCCCTTTGCCCGTTGGCACCAGCGCGTGCAGGTACTTTTGAGCACAAGGCTCCACTCTTCATAGGGATCGGACTTCCTTCTAGTTAGGTGCCTCTGAAGGCGGACTGGGTCTAACTGATATTCGCACTGCCTGTTTTCCTCCCCATCTAGGTGGTCTGCATATTTCGTGCGTCTCACTCGATAGACCTGTTGGTACTGTTTATATATTGTATTTTGATTGTGATGTGTTGGCTTATGAAAGTGTTATTGTGATTATTTGCTATGGTCAGTATTGCAAAGGCCTTGTAATAAATGTGTCTATATTTTTGATATAACACCTGTTTGGAGTAATTTGTACATGCCCTTGTCTCGTGTGCTCATTGTGGGCTTTCAGTCACCCTCACCCCTCTTGAGACCTAGGTCCTCATTACAACCCTGGCCTTAAGGGTTTAACGGCGCCGTAAAAGGCTGCAGTGCCGTTAAACCCTTAACGCCCGATTTACACTTTAACGCCTGCTTTTTGCAGGTGTTAAAGTCCAAGCCGCTAAGCAACCTTGGTGCTAATTACGGCACCGTAATTTATGGTGCCGTAATTAGCGCCTCCTCCATTCCCATTGAGCCCTATGGGGCAAAAATGGGAATGGGGAAGGGGCCATGGTGAATGGGGATTTACCGCCCCGCCAACCTTGGAATGGGGCGGTAAATCCGCCATCCACCATGGCGGAATCCGGCATGAACCCCATGGTCCTACGCCAGGGTTGTAATGAGGGCCCTAGTCTTGACCGCCGCAATCACTACCTTGATTGGTCTGGTTTGTCCAGAGGTTACCCTGTTCCAAGAAACTAGGCTGGCCTTCTGAACCTCTGCGCCTCCAGGACAGAGTTTAGAAATCCGTCTTAACAAATTGGTTTACAGCGATGGGATACAACTGAAGGTATCCAGCGTTGCGCACAGGCGAAGGCATTTCAAGTTATTACTAACAGGACACGTAGGGAATCGTTATAACATAGCTTTTAAAAGGCCATAGTCCTATCAATCAGTATGGAAACAAGTACCATGTTAACTTTAAATGCTTCCAAATCAGAAACTCTGAGAAAGATGTGTGCTGAGAGAGGTGTCTCCTCTCAAGGTACGAAAATGGAAATGATCCAAAGAATTATTGCGTGGCAAGAAGCACAGCTTAATGCTATCACTTCTGAAGACAGTGCGGAAGGAGGTGGGGCTGCTCTCACTGGCAGAACCGACAGTTCTGTCGCCGCACTGGCCTCCAGCGACCATGAGGAAAGGGAGGACGAGATGTCTAATGTTTCCTCTGCCAGTTCTGATGGGGAGGCCATGCTTGAATTCAAGAAGCAAGAGCTGCTGTTTAGGCAGAAGGAGCTTGAATTTAGCATGGCCAAACTGAAAATCGAACAGGCCAGAAAACAAAAAGACAGGGATCACCAGTTGGAACTGGCTTAGCTTCAGGTTGCAAATGGGTCCAAGGGTCCTGGACATGGGTCTGGGGCCTCCTCTCATCCATGGTTTCCAAAAGATCTGCTCAGTGTGTATGAGGAACGGAAAAAGAAAATATGCAGAGAAGATTAGCAGAAGAAGCAAAGATGTTACGGAGCAAGTTAGTGAAGGTCGCGGAAGTGACAGCTGCAGCGCCGTCAGAGCAGCTGCGAGAAAAGGGAGGTGATCGGTAGCTATGCAAGCTAGAATGGCTGCAGTATGGGCACACAAAGGGCAGGAGCAGTGGGGAGGAGAGCAACAGTACATGGGAACCCAGTGGCAAGGAAGACCATCATGCGGAAGAGGTGGGTTCAGGGTACAAAGGGAGAATACGGGGGACAAGGGCCCACGGGAGGCATAAACACTGGGCAATATTGGACGTGCAGGAGGTGGGGGTCACTTTTCACAAGAGTGCCACAGCCGACAAGGTGGAAATTATCAATGCAACCCACCACATCATAATCAGCACCAATGCGGGCATCCCCACCCGAGCAGCCCATATGGCCTCCCCCATGGAAATTCTGAAGAAGATGGCCAACCTCACCATCCACCACATCCCGGCTATAACACCCTATATCACCCCCCACATAATGAGCATACACGCCTGACCCGCAAAAACCATCAGATGGCCCATCGCCACAACAATCCCTGTGCCACCAACCCACACGGTGCACCACCACCCTATTCTGGGACATGTGTGATCAATGAGAATGTTTGTTCTTGCACCGGGACAGATACACACCCAGATTAGGAAAGCCCACAGAGAGAACTTGTGTGTCCAGTCCTATCCACTACCTTAAGACCAGACGAGGAACCACTGGTGGGGGCAGAGATAGGAAATAAACAGTTCATCTTTTTGCTGGACTCAAGAGCGGAGACACTGTGTGTATGGGAAGGTGATTTTCTGCTGTCTGATAAAAATCTCAAGACACAGGGGTTCTCTGGGGCTGTGGTCATGGTTCCTTTTAGAGAAGAATTAGATGTCAAAATAGGGGGAAGAACACTACGAGCACCCCAACTCTACTATGAAGGTTCACCTGTTAATTTGCTAGGGCAAGATTTGCTCAGCAAGTTAAATATGACAATATTGTTCCCCGACAGAGGAATTGTTTGTTTCACCCCCGGCGTGTGTGCCCTTAGGGGAATGCTGTTGATACACACTGTGGCTAACGAACTAAAGGTGAGAGGGGTGCCAATAGATCCAGATATGTTTGTATATGGAACAAGAGTCTTGGCCAGAGCAGTACCAGAGCTGACTAGAAAAGAATGGACGGTACCTTCTGATTTCGTGGTCCGTTCTGTAGCTGCCCCCGAATTGGATGCTGGCACAATATTATCAGTAGACTTGTAAGGAGTACAGGTATCTGCAAAAAGAATAGTGGTCATAGGAATGGACACGCATAGCTGCGAGTGGTGCACAGTGTTGTGCATTGACCCATACATACCATTGCGCAAATTTACAGATGACGAACTGTTCACTGACAACAACAATGACAGGGAGATTATTTAAGAAATAAGTATCCCTTGCGAAGTAATGGTACAATGCAGAGAAGTGCCAGGCCCCCTCATGGCCGTCGTCAGTGCGCCACCTGCCGATACCCAATATCCATGTGGTAGGATGCAAAATTGTAAACTCTGCCACGTTCCTCACAAAGTCATGCACTGTAAAAGATATGCAGGACCATGACTGTGCCACACACGAGGGAGAAGGGGATGACATCCCTGAAGCAAGAGCAGATGCATTGCACGTAGTCGAAATATTCTTTGTAGATGGTTCAGCATCAATTTGCCCAGTAACAGGTGAGAAATGTGTCTGGGCAGAAATAGTGAGATTGGAGGATGTGGAGTATGAAGTACTCGTGCAGATACATTTACCCATGCATTACTCCGCCCAGGCCGCAGAGCTAGTGGCACTAATGAAAGCACTACATGCTGCAAAGGGCTGTGCAGTAACAATATATTCAGTTTCAGCTTTCGCGACCACTACAATACACGCTGGGCTGCCAAGATGGAGAAGGAGGGGGTTCAGGAGAGCAGCGGGTCCCCGGTACAACATGCAAAATTACTAAACAAATTGATCGAAGCACTTGAAATGATCTTAATTCTGCTTTATTCTTCGGTGCTTGCATTTTCACAATAATATCCACCAAATCTCTTTTTGGCCTGAGTCTTTGCTCTGATATTTCATGACCCAAATATTCTACAACACGAGTCATAAAAACACACTTCTCACCTCGCAAGGTTATGCCTCTTCCTTTGAAAATTCCCAAAACCACACCAACCCTTTCTCTCAACTCTTCCTCACTCTTTCCACATATGAGGACATCATCTTGAGAGCACCATAGTCCACTCACACTTCGCATGACCAATCCGACTCAAAAGTTCTCCCATATTTGGTAGTGGGTGTCGGTCAGCAACAACACACCGATTGAGTTCCCTCAAGTCAATACAAACTCTCAAATCCCCATTACCTTTCTTTACTACCACTACAGGAGAAATCCACTCCACAGCTTTGGCAGGCTCAATAATGCCTTCTTTTTCCAGTTTCACCAACTCTTCACGTACAGCCATTCACATTGACAACAGTAATGGTTTTAGCTTAGCAGCAACAGGTCTACTTCCCTCTTTCAGGACAATTTTATGTACCATCCCTTTGAGACATCCTACACCGTTGTTGAAAACTTCTGGATACTTCCCAATCATCTCATAACCTTTAGAGGTGTCTTCATTTAACTCTGGTAGCTTGGCTACGTTAAGAACTTGCTCCTCGCTATTGGGATCTAATCTAATGCATAGCCCCCTCTGCTCTCTCCATCCAAGCAAAGTTTCCCCCTTTTTAGTAACATAGATTCTTCCATGTGTCATTCTCCCTTTGAATTTGAATTGGGCATCACAACATCCCAGAATATCTATTTTGCCTCCATTGTACCCACCCGGATTCTTGTCAGAGGACAATAAATCTCTCACACAACCACCTATTACATTTTCATTCACCACTCTAGACATCAGTGTGATCCTTGAACATGAATCTGCTAGCATTTTTACTAAATGTCCATTCACCTCTACCCAAGCAGAAGGATGTTTGCATTCATCAGATCCAGTACAACGTATAATGTGCACTGTAACAATTTCATTTTCTGACATCTCTCCTTCCTCTGACGATGCGACATCGCATTCATCAACTAATAAAGTACCCTTTCCTCCGCCAATCCGATAATTCTTACAACAATTTTCGAAATGTCCCCACTTCTTACATATGCTACAATTTGCACGCCTCCCTGGACAGATAGGAGACGTTGACAGATGATGTGCACTACCACATCGGAAGCACAATCTATCATCCCTTTTGACATTTCCTTGCATACTATCCTTTTGGAGACATTTGTTTCCCAGCTCCCCACCACCACCTTTATTCTGATTGGTCTCATAGCGCTTGGAGGACCTGACCTTCTGTTTCTTTTTTTCTTTTGCATTATCTTTTCTTTTATCCCCTACCCTCAAGACTTCAGTGGTTTAGTACATTATACTGCCCACGGGGTCATATACATCCATAATGATTCAATGATTCCTTCAGTCTCACTTCAGTCTCTTTACTGCCCATGGGGTCATATACATCCATCATAATTCCTTCAGTCTCTTTACTGCCCACGGGGTCATATACATCCATCATGATTCCTTTAGTCTCTTTACTGCCCACGGGGTCATACACATCCATCATGATTCCTTCAGTCTCTTTACTGCCCACTGGGTCATATACATCCATCATGATTCCTTCAGTCTCTGTACTGCCAAGGGGTCTAATACATCCATCATGATTCCTTCAGTCTCTTTACTGCCCACGGGGTCATATAGATCCATCATGATTCCTTCAGTCTCTTTACTGCCCACGGGGTCATACACATCCATCATGATTATTTCCACCTCTTTACTGCCCACGGGGTCATATACATCCATCATGATTCCTTCAGTCTCTTTACTGCCCACGGGGTCATATACTTCCATCATGATTCCTACAGTCTCTTTACTGCCCATGAGGTCATACACATCCATCATGATTCCTTCAGTCTCTTTACTCCCCACGGGGTCATACACATCCATCATGATTCCTTCAGTCTCTTTACTGCCCACAGGGTCATATCCATCATGATTCCTTCAGTCTCTTTACTGCCCACAGGGTCATACACATCCATCATGATTCCTTCAGTCTCTTTACTGCCCAGGGGGTCATACACATCCATCATGATTCCTTCAGTCTCTTTACTGCTCACGGGGTCATATACATCCATCATGATTCCTTCAGTCTCTTTACTGCCCACGGGGTCACACACTGTACAGGCAGTTGCCACACACTGTACAGGTAGGTACCACACACTGTACAGGCAGGTGCCACACACTGTACAGGTAGGTACCACACACTGTACAGGCAGGTGCTACACACTGTACAGGCAGGTGCCACACACTGTACAGGTAGTTACCACACACTGTACAGGTAGGTGCCACACACTGTACAGGCAGTTGCCACACACGGTACAGGCAGGCACCACACACTCTACAGGCAGGTGACACACACTGTACAGGTTCCACACACTGTAAAGGTTCCACATACTGTACAGGCAGGTGCCGCACTCTGTACAGGCAGGTACCACACACTGTGCAGGCAGTTGCCACACACTGTACAGGTTCCACACACTGTACAGTTTCCACATACTGTACAGGCAGGTGCTGCACACTGTACAGGCAGGTGCCACACACTGTACAGGTTCCACACACTGTACAGGTTACACATACTGTACAGGCAGGTGCTACACACTGTACAGGCAGTTGCCACACACTGTACAGGCAGGTGCTACACACTGTACAGGCAGGTGCCACACACTGTACAGGTTCCACCCACTGTACAGGTTCCACATACTGTACAGACAGGTGCTGCACACTGTACAGGCAGGTAGCACACACTGTACAGGTAGGTGCCACACACTGTATAGTTAGGTGCTACACACTGTACAGGCAGGTACCACACACTGCACAGGCAGGTGCCAAACACTGTACAGGTAGGTACCACACACTGTACAGGCAGTTGCCACACACTGTACAGGCAGTTGCCACACACTGTACAGGCAGGTACCACACAGTGTACAGGCAGTTGCCACACACTGTATAGGCAGGTACCACACACTGTACAGGCAGGTGCCACAAACTGTACAGGCAGGCAGGTGCTAGACACTGTTCAGGCAGGTGCCACAGACTGTACAGGCAGGTACCACACACTGTACAGGCAGTTGCCACACACTGTACAGGCAGGTGCCACGCACTGTACAGGCAGGTGCCACACACTGCACAGGCAGTTGCCACACACTGTACCGGCAGGTGCCACGCACTGTACAGGCAGGTGCCACACACTGTACAGGCAGGTGCCACACACTGTACAGGTAGGTACCACACACGTGCATGGACTTTATTAAACTGCTGAAGGAACAGAGTTGGAACTTGGTAGAGGAATAGAGTCCCGAGAAGATCAACATGGACCTCATTATTTCCCCACCCTTTCCCTGCTAAATGCAACGAGCAAAGTGTGCAGGAAATGCATTTAGTTCATTCAACTGAATTCCACAATCAAGTACATTGACATTAATGTTTGCAGTGATTCACAATCGTTTTAAATATAAAGTTTAAAAAAGGTTCTGCAGAAACATGCATGTCTTACCGGTAACGGTACGCGTTTCTATCCTCCAGGTACTCTTCATGACTCAATGGTGGGCGTGAAGGAAGAATCTAAAAGAAAATGCACAATAATTATCCGTCAACATATTTATTTAAAGACTCCATTGCTGTTTCCTTGCGGCTAATCTGCAGTGCACATTCTGGGGGGTTCACATCCATCACTGTTTGCTCTTCTGCTTTCTCCAGGAACCAATTAAAAATAATAATATACATGTAAACAAGCATTGGCAAAGCCAACAGTTTTAGATTTTGTGTAGGCTTGGGATAGGCCTTTACCAGGTGCTGCTACAATGATACTACCTGACCATAAGATGGCAACAGCTACACAAGGGTGTGAGTACCTGGGCACACAATGCCAGTGCCCGACAAGTGCCAATCAAATACACACACATGCGCCATAACTGTTGGCTTTGTCAGTGCTTGTTTTATCATGATTTAATGGCAACAGATTTGAGGGCAGAAATATTGCTTTGAAATAATGTGGCTAAAGGCACACTTAGCCAAGACATTTTTATTAAAGCAGGAGCTACTTTACAGCAGCAATAAAGCCATTACTTCCCAGAAGATTGCTTCAAGATAACAGTGGCAGGTCCTATAAAGCACAATGTTTGAGTGTACTGTGCGAGGATAATGCCAGGGATGAAGCTCTACCGGGTCTGCACCACTTCAATGTACCATTAGATGGTTTGTGCTTCAGCAAATGTAAAATCACAGGGATTAGACAGTAGTCACAGACGTTCTCTTTATATTAGTGTTTGGTGGAGGCCAACAGTGTCTGGAGGGGGCTCAGGGTAGCAGGAGTCTGGGAGCAGAGGACACTAAGGCTATGTCATGCTTTTAATGTACACACAGACTTGGCAACCTGTGGCTCTCTATGAATCCCATGATCCCCCTCCATTGACTATGCTGACAAAGGCTGATGGGAGATTTAGGCCAAAACCACCAATCATCGCCAACCACTCCCCCGACCAGCAACATCATGGACCCCGCATCACAGAAACCTCACCTGTGACTTCAAAGACCCCATCACCACTCCCTCATCCACCACTTGCCAACATCCGTTCAGTAATCAACCACACAGCAGAAATTGCTGACCTCAGACCCACACCCGACATCACAAGACCTGCATGGCATCCACCTCCAACCACATCCATGACAACGTCATCCCCACAGCAAAGAGGCCGTCCAATCAATATTGGGAAGAAGCCTTGCCAGCATTCACAAGGACTCATGGTTATGTACCCAAGCTGACGTCGATAACATCGGCTCTTTTGAAAACCACTCCTGACGCTTCCTGCTATCTCCAATGGACAGACACCTTCTACGTCATCTACAGCCAAACACCTACTTCATCAGAGACTTCACAGACTTGGTCACCACTATGTCTCTCACGCATGCCAACATCTCCCCCAGCAACGTCAACATCCCTGGCAACCAAGCAACCAGGTCCATTAAGGAAGAGTTCCACTGCCTTCTTGACACTTTGAAACTCACACAGCACATGAAAGACTCAACACACAGGAAAGGTAATGACCGTTGCCATAACACAACCCGTCCCACCCTCTATCACAGCTCTTTAATCCCACTCAACTGGTTGGACCGTAAGGTGATCCTCTTTAACATTAGTCACACCACTCCTGTCAAGCACTCTCATTCAATATCCAGCACATAAGCCTTCAGAACATTCAAGAACTTCCCAGTAGAAGCTCTCACAAAAGACCTTGCCAACGTTCATCACACATGGGCTCTTCTACCTCAGACGAACCATGATTTCAATTTGCTTCTCCAAGAACTGAACACACTACACAACCAACATCTTAACCTCATGAAACAACGCACTCTGAACCCTAAAACATCTGCACCCTGGCACACTCGAAACCTCAACATTAACAAAAGAACCATCAGAAAACATGAAAATACTTGGATATAATCGTGCAGCATATACAACCTCACCCTCCTCAAGGTACTCTGCACTACACACAGATGACTGATCTCCACTGTCAAGGTCACCTACTACCTGAACAACATAGCAAAGGCTAACAACGAAGCAGGATCCTCTTCAAAATCATTAACCATTGCACCAATCCTCTCTCAGACCAACCCGTACCGCACTCGATTGAAAAATCCACCATCTTCAACCTTTTCTTCATCAACAAGATCAGCATTATCTGCCAGGACATAGACATCAACGCTACAACTGCCAGCACATCCCATCTTGCAAAACCTTCATTATCTGGATAACTTTCAAGAGACCTGGCAGACGTCAGTGCCACCCTTGCATCCCTCAAGGCCACATCGTACGCGTACAACATCCTCACTGCCTCCCATCTACCTGTAAATCATCAACTGTTCCCTCACGCAAGGCACTCTCTCCTCGACAATCAAGACTGGACAAATCCCCTGGCTTCTCAGGAAACTGACACTGGACACAGACAACCTCAGCAACTATCACCCATCTTCCCTTCTTAGTAAGATTCTTGAAAGAGCAGTAGCCATGCAACTCCTCCAACACATCGAAAGCAACAGACTCCTTCAGTCCTACCAATCCTTCTTCAGATCCAGATGCAGCATGGAAATGGCTTACATCAAGGTGATCGACAATACCCTTAACATCCTTGATGATGGTCATCTTTGCCTTTAGGATCTCCTTGACATCTCATCTGGGTTCAACATTGCAGACCGACAGAGACTCACTGACACTCTACATCATGGTAGGGGATCAGTGAGAACTGTGATGGAGGGAGGACACGCCAGGTACGTTCAGGATACGTTTATTACTTTGCAAGAAGCCATACACCAAAAGACCCCCAACTTAACCAACATCCAGGGAATAACTGACAACACTTGAGAAATAACAAGGTGAGGAGCACAGCATTCCAGAATGGATATAACTCCACAATCCATTCTGGAATGACACTGCACCACACAGGCATACTCAAAGGCAAACATGAGATATAATGGCAAACATGAAATGCAATGTAACTTATCTTTTATACAACACACCCCTCTCCCCTATGAAATAAAAAAAAATGTTTTATTATGAAAATATACATCTAACTAAAACAAAAAGAAAATAACATATGGCTCTAACTCTTTAGCTTTGCAACTCTAGACATATTCCAGATTTGACCACTTTCTACCATCACAGCATTTCGGTAAACTCGTACAACCCTAACAGGCTCGGTATAAAGAGGCTCTCCTTTCCTGGAGACAACTGCCTTCCTTATTTTAACCCAATCTCTGGCCTCAACCATAGTTCTTCTTCTTGGACATTTTTCATTGACTTTTTCCACCCATTTCTCTTTGCGAGCATCCATCCTTTTTCTCACAAAATCCACAACTACATCTGTTGCTCTTGTCCTGCCCAACCAGGCTGGCGTCACCAAAGTGTTTGCTTTTCGCCCTCTCATGAGTTCAAAGGAACTAATACCCGTCTCGAGTCCTGGAGCCATCCGCAACGCATGCAACCTCTCCCTCACAGCCACTCTCCTATCAAGACCGCACACATTCGCTCCACGGATTGCTTCCATAATACATCAATTCACCCTTTATACCATACCATTTTCTTGGGGATAATATAAAGGAGTTTTCTTCTGCCCAATCCCACATTTATCAAGATACTCTTGGAACAATGTCCCCGTAAATTGTGGACCATTGTCTGTGAGAATGCTCCTGGGTAAACCCTCCCTCTCAAAAACACCTTCCAGAAATTCTATAATGCGTTGACATGTAACTTCTCTCAGTATCTTAAATTCAGTCCACCTTGAAAAGGTATTAACTAGGACCAAAATGAAACTTCCTCTACCCACACCCATGTCAACTGGACCCAAAATATCCAACGACAAATCCTGCCACACTCCCTCAGGGTTGTTTGTTTTTCCCATTGGTTGGGACACTGCCATCCAATTTTTGATACAATCAGAGCAGGCACCAACTACTCTCTCAATTTCATGGTCGATCCCTGGCCACCAGTAATCTGCTTTTATCACTTCTTTTGTTTTACAGACTCCAATATGTCCTTGATGGGCAACTCTTATTAACGTTTCTCTCAGGCACCCTGGAACCACCAACTTGTCCACCCGATACAATAACTCCCCTTTCACTGACAATTCAAACCTCACTTCCCATAATGACCTTTCCTCACCAGACAGTAATCTTTTCTCAGGCCATCCTACCTCTACAAAAGCCATGACACGTTTCCACATTTCATTTGACTTCAAAGCGCGAATCCATTCTTGCTTTTGTATAATACCTTCTACGGTTGCAAAAACCATTTCATTCTCGCCACACACATCATTGCCTCCATCACACACACTGTCTTCCAATTTCACCCTTGAGGCATGATCAGCTTGCACATTCTCTTTACCTGACACCACTTCTACAGAGCATTTGTGGCATTGTAGTCTTGTTACCCAACCAGCAACCCTCCTTGATACTTTGTTAAGACCTTTACTTTCAAAAATCGATTTAAGTGGTTTGTGGTCAGTTCTCAACGTAAAACCTGACCCCGCACAAAATTCTTCATTTTTTCTATGCCCCAATGGCACGCCAAAGCTTCTTTTTCCAAAACAGAATAGTTTAGTTCCGCACCTCTCAACATACGGGATGCATGCATTACAACCATTTCTGTGCAATCAACATTTGGCTGCAACATCGCCACTCCTATGCCCGTATCACTTGCATCAACCGACAGAATGGTCTTTTTTCTTGTGTCAAACATCGATAAAGGTTTAGCCATATCATTCTTTCTTTTCATCTCCTCGAATTCTCTCTCACGTTCACTGCTCCAATCAAATTCAACACCTTTCCTTAACAATGCCCTTAAATTGGTTATGCAATCAGCATAATTCTCAACAAACCGATGATAAAATTCAATGGTACCTAAAAATGACCTCAATTCTGCCTTATTCTTTGGTGGTTGCGTTTTCAAAATGGACTCCACCAAATTCCTTTTTGGTTTGAGGCCTTGCTCGGATATCTCATGACCAAGATAATCAACAACACGAGTCATAAAAACGCATTTTTCATCGCGTAAAGTTATACCTCTCGCCTTAAAAATTTTCAGGACAACATCAAGTCTTCCCTTCAATTCTTCCTCATCTTTTCCACATATTAGAACATCCTCCTGAAAACACCACACTCCACTGACATCCTTTAGCAATTTGTCCATAACCTTCTGAAATACAGAGGATGCTGATATCAATCCAAAATGCATGCGCCGAAATTGATATATTCCCTCATAAGTAATGAAGGCAGTCAATGTGCACGATTCAGCATCTAAACTAATCTGATGGTAAGCACTTGCCATGCCAAGTTTTGCAAAGTATTTAGCACCCCCAATTCTACTTAACAATTCTCCCATGTTCGGAAGGGGATGGCGATCCGCCAAAACGCACCGATTAAGTTTCCTTAAGTCAATGCATACTCTCAAGTCCCCACTACTTTTCTTCATCACCACCACGGGAGAGATCCATTCTACTGCTTTGGCCGGCTCAATAATGCCTTCTTTCTCTAATTGTAACAGTTCATCCCGCACAGCTTTCTGCATCGACAATGGTAACGGTCTCAGTTTCGACGCAACAGGCTTGCTTCCCTCTCTTATAACAATTTTGTGGGCCATCCCTTTAAGGCATCCCACTTTACTACAGAATACTTCTGGGTACTTGATTAACATTTCACTATTTTTGGAGTTGTTTCTATTTGACTCTACCCTATTAGCCACATTGAGAACCTGTTCCTCACTATTAGGATCCAACTTAATGCACAACCCCCTCTGTTCCCTCCAACTTAACAAAGTTTCACCCCTTTTTGTAACATAGATTTTTCCGCGCGTCTTCCTTCCTTTAAACTTGAACTCAGCATCACAACAACCCAAAATGTCTATCTTATCTCCATTATACCCACCAGGAACCTTATCTGAGGGAAACAGATGTTCCATAGAACCACCAATCACATTTTCAAACACCACTCTGGACATCAATGTGATTTTGGAACATGAGTCAGCAAGCATCTTAACTAAGCGACCATTCACTTCTATCCAAGCCGAAGGGTGTTCACATTCATCAGACCTGGTGCATTTTACCATGTGAACTGTAACAATCTCATTTTCTGAGACATCACCTTCCTCAGATGACGCACCATCATATTCTTAAATCAGGAGTGTACCCTTTCCACCACCAACCCGATAATTTTTACAACAATTCTCAAAATGGCCCCCTTTCTTACATATACTGCTGTTTACCCGCCTTCCAGGACAAATGGGAGATGTGGACAAATGCCTGGACTCCCACAACAAAAACTCAGCTTATCTTCCCTTTTCATGTTAACTTGGGCATTGTCCTTTTGGATGTGTCTATTTCCTTGTTCACCACCCCCACCTTTGATTTGAGTAGCCTCATAACGTTTATTGGGCCTAGCTTTCTGTTTCTTCTTTTCTTTGGGATAAACTCCCTTCTTATCAACAACCCTTAATACCTCAGTATCTGGCAATGACTTATTTTCCTTAACTGACAATTTTGCCACACACTGCAATGTATGCTCAATTCTTTTTGCAATACTAATAACTTCCTCCAAATTGGGGTCATCCTTCAACCAAATCTCCTCACGTATTTTATCATTCAGACAATGAATCATAAACTGATCCCTAATGTGTTCATCTAACCCACTACCAAATTTACAATGTAGAGACAAGTGTCTTAAAGCTGTTATGTAATCTTCAACAGATTCTCCTTCATGTTGGCGCCTCATGGCAAAATGGTATCGTTCCAACACCGTACTGGTTTTTGATTCAAAATGTTTATCTAGTTTGGCTAGTGCCTCGTCAAAATCATTAGCTCCCCCTTCCAACTCCAATTCAACAACATCAGGGAGGGTGTCATATATCCTCTGACCTTCGTAACCCAGGAAATGCATTAACATTGCCACTTTACGCTCTACAGACATTCCATTTCCACACGTGGCCTTAACATAGTGCAAGAATACCTTTTTCCAAGGAGCCCACTTAATTCTTGGTGGGCCTGGTGTGGGCATAAACACTTGCGGACCAGGTACTCCAGACAATGCCATATCTTCTGTTCCCAGTAAGCTGTGCAGCAGTGGTGGCTTTCACCCAAAATGGAAATGCAGTATAAAGGTAGTCACTCACAATATCCTCAGCTTGGAAAATGCAGTACAGAGTCAAGCTCTTTAAAGACCTGGTGAGTTACACCCAAAGCAGGGAATGCAGTACAGAGGCAGACACTCACAACATCCACAGCATCAACTTCCAGGTAGGATGGGCTATTGCAATATTGAAACATCCACTATGCTAGCTGGAGTGGACACATAAACGTCAACCACCTCATGGGAATATAACCATCCCAACTCTCAAAAACTGAGCATATCCGAGACAGGAGGTTGAACACACAGCTGCTCACCTGTGGTGCTCACTGCCTTCCCAACAAGGGCCCTGGGCAGGTTGTCGTGCTTACTTCCCTTCAGCTCCATACATAAATGAGAGCCACGGTAATGTAGAGTAACGTGCAGCGTCACTACTACTTCTGCGTTGTCTGCCCGGACGTGTCGGGAACGTATCCCAAGTTTTCCGTGTTGATCTCCAGGCAGCGTTGCACGTGACGGGTCACGTGACGGGTGCACGACGCGTCGTGCTCTCAGCCCAATTGACGGCCAAAACGAGGGGAGAACTCTGCTCCTCTTATAGCCGCCCACATTACTCTTGCTTCAGCTTCCGGGCAGCCCCTCAACTAGTGGGCACCAGGAGGTACCAATCATGCTGGCGCCCCACTCACATCAACGTTTCCCGAAATGAGGGTGGACAACGTTTCCACGGCAGCACCGCGTCGCACGGCAGGAAGCACTGCGGGGCTGGGCTGGGCAGTTCACCACTGAATTGATGGGGCCACCTCCTGGATGCCGGCTTCCTCCGTCGGTTCGGCTCCGACAGCACACACGGCCGTTGAGTGCGGCGTATCAGTTGGGGGTCCAAAATTCGGTGTTGCCTCCAAGAGAGCAGGGATTACCTCAACCACCCCATCCTCGTTGCCATTGTGATGGAGGGAGGACACGCCAGGTACGTTCAGGATACGCTTATTACTTTGCAAGAAGCCATACACCAAAAGACCCCCAACTTAACCAACATCCAGGGAATAACTGACAACACTTGAGAAATAACAAGGTGAGGAGCACAGCATTCCAGAATGGATATAACTCCACAATCCATTCTGGAATGACGCTGCACCACACAGGCATACTCAAAGGCAAACATGAGATACAATGGCAAACATGAAATGCAATGTAACATTTCAAATTCTACCTCACTAACCGCCACACATGTGTTCAAATGGATTCCTCCAGATCACCAACTCTATCCATCATCTCTGGAGTCCCGCAAGGATCAATCCTCTCTCCCGTGATCTTCAACATTTACATGGAACAGCTAAGGACCATCCAGGCTCCACACAACATGCACTAATATGCAGAGGACGTGTAGCTCTATCTGAAGATCTCTTCCATGGAAGAGATCCACAGGCTCAAGGTTTGCCTGATATTGATCCAGTCCTGGATGTTCAGTGATTAATGAAGTGCAACCCACCCACGACCAGGTTCCTTCTGACCAACAGGACCAAACCCCCTAACACCAGATCTAGATTTCTCCCGGAACATCGGGGTTTTCACCCAACCCCCACTTCAAGCAGCACATAGAAAGGAAGAAACAAATGACTTGGTCCAAGCCTGGGTGCTATGCCACCTGGATGGTGGCAATTCCCCCCTGGTGGGTCTACCACCAACCACCCTGGCACCGCTGAGATGTGTCCTACATGCTGTATGAATCAAAGGACTCTGCAAGTTCAACCACATCACCCTGATCCTTATTTCACTGCACTGGCTCCTACTTCAAGCATGTATCACCTTCAAATACTGTTGCCACATGTGCAAGGCTGTCACCCTGAAGTCCCCATGCTACCTCACTCAGTATCTTCAGAGGCCTACAACCCACCAGAAGCCAAGAAATGAGAAGACTTGAACTTTGCTACTGCAGGAAGGAAAGAACTAGAAGACAAGCCTTCTCTGCCTATGCCCCCAACTCTGGAACCGCCTCCCCATCAATACCAGACTTGTCCTCTAGCTTCTACATTTCAGGAAGGCGCTCACGACTCTCCTTTTCGAGGAATAGTTTTTCATTAACACCAAGGTCGCTGCCCCATTGCCTCCCCAACTAACCTGAAACTGGGTGATCTACTCACCCGTTTCCTCCCATGCTGCCAAATTGCTCCCCCTCGTACTCACCTTTTTTAGCTTCCTGCTCCCTCAGATTGATCTTTTGCAATCTGCTTCCCTCACTGTGAAATAATAATAATAATAATAATAATAATAATAATAATAATAATAATAGAGAAAGGGATTACTTCTGTTTTGATCCACTGAAGTTGACTTTTTTGTACCATTTCTTATATTGTCAGATGCTGACCAAATGTTTGAGCAGAATGAAAACCCTCTTACCTGGAGAGTGTTTGCAGGTGCTAACAATGGCGTGCTCATCCTCCACAGCAACGACTCTCAATGGCTAGTCAGGCAATGAGGCACCAGTGATTAACCTTCTCCTAACAATGAGATAGTGAGAGAGATGTGTTCTACAAGGGAGTGATGGGCGATGCTGTCCAGAGTAAAGGTCTCAAAGGGGTGCATCAGTCGTACCTCTCCTTCTGCTCCATGGTTTTGTTCTGATGCTGTCCATCATGTGAAATGAGCTATCTATTTTTCAACACATCATATTGCAACACAGCCATTTCAGATTCAGATGGGGTGCGGAAGTTGGAGATAGAGGGAGGGTTAAACATGAGATCGGGGGGAGAGAGTATGAAATTAATATTCACAATAAGGTACTGAGTGCAGTACATTCCTTGTTCACATTATATATATGTCCGATAAATTACAGCCACAATTATTTGTCTCCATAATTACGAACCTCATCTATCATGCTGGAACCATCGAGTCATTCTTCATATTTATGTCTTACCTTTGTGTCCCCTCCCCATTTGTGATCAAGCGTTCTGTGTACCGCGAACCACGCTGTTATGTGTTTCCCTGTCCACAATGCATGAAAATAAATTACATTGTTGAGGAATTCGTGGTCGTGGCTTTTTTGCGGATTGAAGGATTTGCCTCCCTCCGCTGCTCCTGGAGTGCTATTTGCACAGCGTACTCTGGTACACACTTTCTTTACATTCAATCACGCCGAGGTGAATGGTATTGAATTAAGGACCCGCTGCTGCTGTGAGGCTCAGGAGAGTTTTTTCCTTTTCATCTTTGGGATCCTTATCCTGCGCTCCAGACAGCCTCTTGGATTTGTACTTTGGCGTATGCTACGGGCTATGCAGTGAGTCGCACTTGCCATTGACAGGATTTTTCAGTCATGGGAGGGTGAGTGAGTGCATCTGATTTTCCATGGTCTAGTTCAGTTGTTCTAATACCAAAGGCAGGATCCAAGAAGTTGAGATTCTGTGTGGACTATAGAGCTCTAAATGCAGTCACTAAGACTGATGCCCATCCTTTGCCAAAGACAGATAAACTGGTGGATGGACTTGGTTCAGCCAAGTACCTCGTACATGTTATCTGATGTCAGGCTATTGGCATATAGCCCTGACAGACCATGTCAAGTAGAAGACTGCATTCTCAACCCCAGCAGGCCTCTACCAGTTTAAGGTTATGCCTTTTGGATTAAAGAATGCACCTGCTACATTCCAGACGATGGCCAAACCAGGTTTGGTTCCTTTGTTTGCCGTCCTTTCGCAGACTTCTGCACAAAAGCCGTCCTTAGGCGCTTCAATGTCTGAGGGGAACAGGATGTGAGGAGGGGTTTGAGACTCCCTGCACAGGGTCTTCTTAAAGACCCATGTCGCACTCTGGTATGATTGGCTGTGGGGACTGTCCCGGCGGGACAGTCCCCCTGCTGTGTGATTGACAGCCAGGCTGTGTGAATGGGGGAAAACTGTATAAAAATCAGGTCTATGGGACTGAGAAGGCAGAGTCGCCACTGGATCGAGAGAGCCGAAGAGAAGCTGACAGAAGAGGACTTCTACCACGACTGAACCTCCCAGTGAAGCCCTGATGCGGGTCCGAATCTCCAAACTTCAAGATCAGGGAAGATCTGCAAGGAATCTTCTACCGTTGAGCTGGTGGGACCAACCAGTTTGTCAAACTGCAAGCCAGGTACAGTGAACCGGATAGCCAGGAGGATCTGACCATGCTTGGGTTTTAAGGAGCGCATCTTTTATTCATCGCTTTGCTACACTGCTGGTTTCTTCTCTGGGCTGTGCAGGTCCCTCCAGTGTTCCTCCTTCTTGTAAGTCTGACAGTCGCTTCAGGAACTGTGAGCCTGCAGCACCTGCCAGGAATGTCTGCCGCAGCTACAGCATTCTTCTGCTCTAAAGGTACTGTGCTAACCCGTTTGCTCGTTTCGTCCAGCCGCGGTGAAGGTGTGTGAAATCTTTTGCCAATGCGAGGGCTTGTCCTTTTCTATTCTTTAAAGTAACTTTTCGTCCAACCAACTCTGTTCTGAACTCTTGGAAAATACTTAACTGTGAACTACCCTGAACTGTGTGATCCTCTGCAAAGACTTTGGTCCATTGACTTTGGGCCAGGCCCCTTGAATTTGATTTCCTCACTGTAGTTCCTCTTTCTAGTTTGCCCTGCTTACTTACTTGTTGGGGCTGCTCAATTTCTGTCTAACCTTGTCTTTCCCTCCCTTTTAAATTACTGGAGTGCCATTTTGCGCACACTTCATTTTGAGCCTAACTTGTCCAGAATCTATTGGGTGCGGTGTAGTGTATCAAGCTCAACTGCTTGATAATAGTGAAATGTTTAATAACTGATGTGTAAATAAATGTATATTCTTTTACTCAGAAACTTTTAGTCAGTGTTTGTTTGAATCATAGTAATTGTGGTCCTTTGTGTAACTATTGATACTGCTAACTTTACTCTTGAGATAGGTCTGGCTGCTCAGCCATCGCTACCACTTTATCTGTGTAGTACAGGCTTGTACCAAAGGTGAAATTGTACTGTCACTTGTAGTGTTGATTGTGTGTGGTGTTCCCCAAGGGTACTGCATATGATTCTGCCTAACAGAGCATTCCGACTATCTCCCCATCAGATCATATAGTGTCTCGGTTAACTCGGAAATAATTTACGAGACAGTTATAACTTCTTCAGTTGCACACTCCAAATCATCAAACTCAAACCCAATCGGAAGCCGAGCATAATTACAGGGATGCAATTCCTCCAAATTAGTCCCTCCAATTTGTCAACTGACCCCCCAATTTCTAGTTTCTAAACCATACAATACAGAAGGGACAACTTTACACGTAATAAACTGTAATAATGGTTGCAAGGTAAAACGACCATATTGTTTCTTAATATACACCATTTGTGCTGTGTAATGTTTCCCTTTATCCCATACTGCCTCTTTACTGATCCCATGCTCCGTTGGCCTAACAAGGGTTGTCCCCAGGTACTTCCCTGTTGGGAGAACAGTTAATGTGGTCCCTCCCATTCTGCATTTAAAGTGTGTTGGTTTGTGTTTCTTTCCCTTATAGAACAAAATATTGGATATGTTTGGATTTGCCAGGAGGCTGTTGACCTTTACATAATCTTCAAAATTATTCATCTGCGTACGCCACCCAAAAGCAGTGTTCCCCCTCAACCATCGGGGCATAAATGATGCATCTTCTAAGGATTCACTCAAGTCTACTAGATATCAATTAAAGAGGGAGGGGGCCAAAACGCACCCCTGCCTCAAACCACAAGCTGTTTTTATTGGGCCAGACACCTCTCCACTTGAACTTAACCTCACCTGGACCATAGTGTCACTGTGTTTCTGAACCAGGATTTCCAAGAGGTGCGCCGGGAGTCACCATTTTAGAAGTTTTGACCAAAGCCTTACTCTGTCCACCATGTCAAATGCAAGGCTCAGGTCAACACTTGCCACAGTTCCTTCTCCCAGCACTAGCCTGATCGACCAAGGATTGAATAAACAATCCATTGTTATCCGTACCGATTGCCCTCCTGATACCTGTTTGAAATTTAGATATCTTCCCAGTAGAGGAGATCCAATCCTCTACACTTCCCAAAACACATTTTGCAAAAACTTTGCTCTCCACGTCCAGGAGGACAATTGGTCGATAGTTCAGAGGTTCCGAACAACTCCCTTTCTTAAAAATTGGAACGATTACCAAGGTATTTCATGATGCTGGTAACACTTTGAAATACAATGTACAAAGTCACAACCCACATTTCAGGATCCCGCTTCATTAATAAATTGCACAAGCCATTTGGGCAAGAGGCACAGGAATTAGAACCAGATTTGATAATTACACACACACACATTGGGCCTCAGTACACGGTAGGCGGTGAGCCATGGCGCTATTAGCGCCATGGCTCATGCCGGTAAAATACTGGCACCGCCTTGGCGGAAAGGGGATTTACCGCCCCATTCCAAGGTTGGAGGGGCGGTAAATCCCCTTTCCGCCATTGCCCTTCCCCATTCCCATTTCTGCCCCATAGGGCTCTATGGGAATGGGGAAGGCGCTAATTACGGCACCGCAATTTTGCGGTGCCGTAATTAGCTCCGAGGTCCCTTAGCAAGAAGCAGGCGTTAAAACACCAACCCGCTAAGGGACCTCGTAGTACGGCGGTAAGGGTTAACGGTCACCGTTGCCATTAACCTATGCATTTGGCCTTTCCTTAACTGGACATCCTTTGCATAGGGATGGGAGCAATTAGACCATAATGGAAGAATGTTATTTGCTTGGCATTCAGAGACCTTATTATTCAGGTATATTGGAAAGCTCTCCACAGACAGTCCTAAGCTTGTGAGACCATGTTGTGGAGTGCCAAGAATCTACTGTCAGCTTGCTAATGATCTCAAGACTTTTTGGGTTCCAACTACTTCTGTTCTTCTGAGAGTTCACAACAATGTTTCTGCAGGCTGTTTCCCCTGGGGGGTTGATTATAATATTAAAATGTTGTGATCACTAAACGGGATACTGACCACTTCACAGAATTTAAATTCAAAGAATAGGTCTTCTGACACTGCCATGTACTCAATGCAAGACCTAGAGTCATTCCTGTGCCAGGTAGGGTTTGGTGGAATATCTCCCAATATCTGACCATTTACAATTTGCAGACCCCAGCCTTCCCAAAACCCTCTCCAAAGAGTTCCCTGGTACAATTATCGTGCCTCATAAATACCTGGGAAACTCAAGTCACTACCCAGGAGTCTGGGAATTCTACTTTGGAGACTTCAAAGATGTCTTCTAAAGTCCCCAAGATACGAACCAATTAATTATGGGAGGGGTGGGTGCCAGTAGACATTAACCAAATGTGTGTGTTTTCAACTAAATGAAGTTCCAATTCTATGTCTACTGCCAGCACCCCCCTACATCCGTTAAGTATCACCTTTCAGACCTAAACCATGCTTCATTATCATGCATAGACCCCATAGGGTCTACCCCCATTTGCTCTAGTTGATCCCTCTTGAAAAATGAGATTACTGTTCCAAACCAAACACTCCATTGCCCAGGGGTCTTGGAGACACACAATAGAGCACTCATTTAGAGTTTCCAACCTTTTCAGTTCTTGGTTTAATTTTCCAAATCCCCTGACATTGCATGAGGCCAAGAGAAAATTGTGAACAATGGGTTTCTTTGTCAGTTCCTCAACAGCAACAAGACGTGCACTAGGAATCATGCTTTTTCGCTAAAATAGAGGGAAGCCATCCCCAGTGATCCTGCACCCATGGGGCTTCTACATGTGGATCGAGGAAATGCACACATTGTGCAGGCATATTGAAACTGGGTTTCCTGCCATGCGCACGTCCCACGCTTTCTCTGATCCCATATTCAAAGTGCCTTTAGGGTCAGTAGCAAGAAACTTTGGACAAGGTTTAAGATCAAAACCTATAGATCTAAACAGGTCAACCTCCTGTAACAACATAGAGTACACAATTTTAGATGGTACATTTATCATGATAGTGTTGAGTTTGCTTTCGTCATGGAATTTCACTTGCTCTATGTCCTTAGTAGAGATCATACGTAGAGCAGGGATTTCGATAAAAATTGAAAGTATGTTACCACGATTCAACACCAAACCAGGGCAGAGTCTTGGGTCTAGTACACATTCCAGGTTCATATATGGGGAGCATTCCCCTGGAGCGCAAACCTAATTCTAGAAGTCCAGCCCCTTGCGTTGATACTCATTACCTATGCATTTCTATGCAAGATATTAGCCTTGGCTTTTTGGTACCCATTTGTCCCTGAACAGTGTCGCGCACCAAAATCAATTTGATAGTTGCCCATTACCTCTCAGTGACAGGTTTAAAATGATATAAAACACTTTACAGTTCACATGAATGGTTGTTTGGGTTAGGGTCCCGTCAGCTCTTGTGTAAGGTGCAGAGAATCTCAACAATGGAACCCCCAACCCAAGTAACCCATGAGCCAAGGCTTCAGATAACACCCGGCTCTATGATTATAACCAACACTGGGGCCGGTGGAGTCCTGTGATCGTACTGGGGGTCGTAATGAACGTGGTTAAAGATTCAGAGACAACTACAATCCTCTCTCTCCTCCACTCTCATGTCCAGTTCCGTGGATGCAGGGTAATGGCTGTCTTTTAATGATGGAACTCCACATAGGGTTGCCTTGTCGCACTTACTTGTTCTAGTATTAGGTGTGCTCATTATTGTGTTAGCTTCACATCCCCCTTGTGACTAACCCAGGGGACTTTCACTGTACAGAACCTCGGGGAGCAGTTGAAAGTAAAGGCACTTGCTACAGAGTGACCCAGCGAGACACGATCGCCTATTGGAAGTCTCTGCATTGAAATGGCAAGTACTTTGAAGTAAAAGCGTGAAAGATTGCAAAGTAACAAGTGTGATGCTAGCAGTTTGAAGGCTTGCGCCCGATCGAGGGAATCTAGAACTGCCTACAGAGAAAGGTTTGAGGAAGGTCTGAGCCCGGAGGAGGGGGACCGGATTGAATTGGTGAAAGTGCACCAAATATATGTTTAAAAAGACATTAAGATCGCCGGAGTGTGATAACCTAGTCAAAATGGTAAAGTTAACTGAACTTTTATAAATAAACAATACCATAACTGTGATTCGAAGCCTACAGTGAACCCCACTGAGGGATGCCAAGAGAAAGCAAGGGAAAGTGAAACCCACATATATCTTTCTTCGGCGGGCGCCTCCCTCTGGAACAGCCTCCCTGCCTCCCCTAAACTTGAGGAGAACCATCTCCGGTTCCGGAAGCACTTCCCTTTCTCTTTGCTTCTGCTTTTTCTCCTCCTCTTCTCTGCTGGTCTCCTGGCTGTAACCGGAACCCAAAAGCAGTGTTCCCCCTCAACCATCGGGGCATAAATGATGCATCTTCTAAGGATTCACTCAAGTCTACTAGATATCAATTAAAGAGGTAGGGGGCCAAAACGCACCCCTGCCTCAAACCACAAGCTGTTTTTATTGGGCCAGACACCTCTCCACTTGAACTTAACCTCACCTGGACCATAGTGTCACTGTGTTTCTGAACCAGGATTTCCAAGAGGTGCGCCGGGAGTCACCATTTTAGAAGTTTTGACCAAAGCCTTACTCTGTCCACCATGTCAAATGCAAGGCTCAGGTCAACACTTGCCACAGTACCTTCTCCCAGCACTAGCCTGATCGACCAAGGATTGAATAAACAATCCATTGTTATCCGTACCGATTGCCCTCCTGATACCTGTTTGAAATTTAGATATCTTCCCAGTAGAGGAGATCCAATCCTCTACACTTCCCAAAACACATTTTGCAAAAACTTTGCTCTCCACGTCCAGGAGGACAATTGGTCGATAGTTGAGAGGTTCCGAACAACTCCCTTTCTTAAAAATTGGAACGATTACCAAGGTATTTCATGATGCTGGTAACACTTTGAAATACAATGTACAAAGTCACAACCCACATTTCAGGATCCCGCTTCATTAATAAATTGCACAAGCCATTTGGGCAAGAGGCACAGGAATTAGAACCAGATTTGATAATTACACACACACACATTGGGCCTCAGTACACGGTAGGCGGTGAGCCATGGCGCTATTAGCGCCATGGCTCATGCCGGTAAAATACTGGCACCGCCTTGGCGGAAAGGGGATTTACCGCCCCATTCCAAGGTTGGAGGGGCGGTAAATCCCCTTTCCGCCATTGCCCTTCCCCATTCCCATTTCTGCCCCATAGGGCTCTATGGGAATGGGGAAGGCGCTAATTACGGCACCGCAATTTTGCGGTGCCGTAATTAGCTCCGAGGTCCCTTAGCAAGAAGCAGGCGTTAAAACACCAACCCGCTAAGGGACCTCGTAGTACGGCGGTAAGGGTTAACGGTCACCGTTGCCATTAACCTATGCATTTGGCCTTTCCTTAACTGGACATCCTTTGCATAGGGATGGGAGCAATTAGACCATAATGGAAGAATGTTATTTGCTTGGCATTCAGAGACCTTATTATTCAGGTATATTGGAAAGCTCTCCACAGACAGTCCTAAGCTTGTGAGACCATGTTGTGGAGTGCCAAGAATCTACTGTCAGCTTGCTAATGATCTCAAGACTTTTTGGGTTCCAACTACTTCTGTTCTTCTGAGAGTTCACAACAATGTTTCTGCAGGCTGTTTCCCCTGGGGGGTTGATTATAATATTAAAATGTTGTGATCACTAAACGGGATACTGACCACTTCACAGAATTTAAATTCAAAGAATAGGTCTTCTGACACTGCCATGTACTCAATGCAAGACCTAGAGTCATTCCTGTGCCAGGTAGGGTTTGGTGGAATATCTCCCAATATCTGACCATTTACAATTTGCAGACCCCAGCCTTCCCAAAACCCTCTCCAAAGAGTTCCCTGGTACAATTATCGTGCCTCATAAATACCTGGGAAACTCAAGTCACTACCCAGGAGTCTGGGAATTCTACTTTGGAGACTTCAAAGATGTCTTCTAAAGTCCCCAAGATACGAACCAATTAATTATGGGAGGGGTGCCAGTAGACATTAACCAAATGTGTGTGTTTTCAACTAAATGAAGTTCCAATTCTATGTCTACTGCCAGCACCCCCCTACATCCGTTAAGTATCACCTTTCAGACCTAAACCATGCTTCATTATCATGCATAGACCCCATAGGGTCTACCCCCATTTGCTCTAGTTGATCCCTCTTGAAAAATGAGATTACTGTTCCAAACCAAACACTCCATTGCCCAGGGGTCTTGGAGACACACAATAGAGCACTCATTTAGAGTTTCCAACCTTTTCAGTTCTTGGTTTAATTTTCCAAATCCCCTGACATTGCATGAGGCCAAGAGAAAATTGTGAACAATGGGTTTCTTTGTCAGTTCCTCAACAACAACAAGACGTGCACTAGGAATCATGCTTTTTCGCTAAAATAGAGGGAAGCCATCCCCAGTGATCCTGCACCCATGGGGCTTCTACATGTGGATCGAGGAAATGCACACATTGTGCAGGCATATTGAAACTGGGTTTCCTGCCATGCGCACGTCCCACGCTTTCTCTGATCCCATATTCAAAGTGCCTTTAGGGTCAGTAGCAAGAAACTTTGGACAAGGTTTAAGATCAAAACCTATAGATCTAAACAGGTCAACCTCCTGTAACAACATAGAGTACACAATTTTAGATGGTACATTTATCATGATAGTGTTGAGTTTGCTTTCGTCATGGAATTTCACTTGCTCTATGTCCTTAGTAGAGATCATACGTAGAGCAGGAATTTCGATAAAAATTGAAAGTATGTTACCACGATTCAACACCAAACCAGGGCAGAGTCTTGGGTCTAGTACACATTCCAGGTTCATATATGGGGAGCATTCCCCTGGAGCGCAAACCTAATTCTAGAAGTCCAGCCCCTTGCGTTGATACTCATTACCTATGCATTTCTATGCAAGATATTAGCCTTGGCTTTTTGGTTCCCATTTGTCCCTGAACAGTGTCGCGCACCAAAATCAATTTGATAGTTGCCCATTACCTCTCAGTGACAGGTTTAAAATGATATAAAACACTTTACAGTTCACATGAATGGTTGTTTGGGTTAGGGTCCCGTCAGCTCTTGTGTAAGGTGCAGAGAATCTCAACAATGGAACCCCCAACCCAAGTAACCCATGAGCCAAGGCTTCAGATAACACCCGGCTCTATGATTATAACCAACACTGGGGCCGGTGGAGTCCTGTGATCGTACTGGGGGTCGTAATGAACGTGGTTAAAGATTCAGAGACAACTACAATCCTCTCTCTCCTCCACTCTCATGTCCAGTTCCGTGGATGCAGGGTAATGGCTGTCTTTTAATGATGGAACTCCACATAGGGTTGCCTTGTCGCACTTACTTGTTCTAGTATTAGGTGTGCTCATTATTGTGTTAGCTTCACATCCCCCTTGTGACTAACCCAGGGGACTTTCACTGTACAGAACCTCGGGGAGCAGTTGAAAGTAAAGGCACTTGCTACAATATACCAGAGTGACCCAGCGAGACACGATCGCCTATTGGAAGTCTCTGCATTGAAATGGCAAGTACTTTGAAGTAAAAGCGTGAAAGATTGCAAAGTAACAAGTGTGATGCTAGCAGTTTGAAGGCTTGCGCCCGATCGAGGGAATCTAGAACTGCCTACAGAGAAAGGTTTGAGGAAGGTCTGAGCCCGGAGGAGGGGGACCGGATTGAATTGGTGAAAGTGCACCAAATATATGTTTAAAAAGACATTAAGATCGCCGGAGTGTGATAACCTAGTCAAAATGGTAAAGTTAACTGAACTTTTATAAATAAACAATACCATAACTGTGATTCGAAGCCTACAGTGAACCCCACTGAGGGATGCCAAGAGAAAGCAAGGGAAAGTGAAACCCACATATATCTTTCTTCGGCGGGCGCCTCCCTCTGGAACAGCCTCCCTGCCTCCCCTAAACTTGAGGAGAACCATCTCCGGTTCCGGAAGCACTTCCCTTTCTCTTTGCTTCTGCTTTTTCTCCTCCTCTTCTCTGCTGGTCTCCTGGCTGTAACCGGAACTGCAGTGGCTACCTGGACACCCTCTGATCTCGGGCCCAGGTCCTTCCCCCACCAGCTTCACACACCTGCACTGCCCACCTGGCAACCCCCGCACTTGGGGACTGTTTCTGTATCCCTACAGTCCCTACCAGTCCTGATGCCCGCACTTACCCATGCACTTGCCACATGCTGGCCGTTTACTTTTTATTGTTATCATCTTTTCCGATGTACTGCACCGTCCCTGCCCCCTTCCCACGCACTTGCGCGATCTGAATGACACCTGGCCTAGTAGGATCGTTGTCCGTCCTCCCTTTGTTCTCCTCCCTTGCCTTGTCACGCCTTGCAACACTTGTGTATAGGCGCATTATAAATGCCATATCATACCATATCATATCATAAAGTGACTGAACAGTGGTGTAAAGACAAAGGTGAACCTAATGAAGGGGTATCACAGGCGGGCCGCGGAAGAGGAGAATCCTGCATGGTTAGAGCTTGGGAAAAGTCTTGTGATGCCAAGCACAAGACATTAATTCGAGGGATTCTGCCTTTTATGAAGAAAGTACTTCCTGATGCCTGTAGACTCAAGGGGTGCTCCCAGTCATGCCACTGTTCCGCCTTGTCCCGTGATGTAACGTGGGGAAGGGAGTGCACTAGTTCAGCAGTCCTGAACAACCGACACCCTTTTGGATATTTCACTTTGCACTACACTCTTTTGTTATACATATCATTGTCCCACACCCTTTTGTTATATAGAGTAAGGATTTGGCAATAGGTTTATTAGTATAGGCCATTTCTTTCTGACACAACACCACGAGGACAACGTTTTCTTTACTTTGATGGTCGTAGCTTGCTCCCATCTTAGATTTAGGATTAGATTAGGCATTCTTCTCACCCATATACTGTTCAATAAACACCCTTGGATTGTACTCCTTGTGTCTCTTGTACTTCTGATAACCATGCCGTCCTTACACCCTCAACAGCTGTATTGGTAACATTGAATCACCCTCTCAACACAGTCAGGGATTTTAGTTGAGACGGTAATTGAATGGCTCGGACCTGAAATCTTGTTGGTACTAAAACGCTAGTAAGACTCCGCCTTCCTATTTTCCAGTTGAGGAGTTTTAGGCCCAGAATTGACTGCCATATCGGATGGTTTGGTCAGGTCAATTATTTCTGAGCCCAACCTTGTTGCAGTATTTGCATATCCAGGCTCTGGACCAAACCCTTCATGTTGTAAATCTGTTTGAATACTTTCATCACTTCTGGCCCCCGACCATGGGCCTACTGTTGGTAAAGTGTTGAGAGGCTTTAGTTGCTCCGAGGATCCTACGGCCATTCTGCATTCCAGTTTGTTTACTAGTCTCCCAATCACAGGAGTGACAACAGGACTCGGCCTGCACCAGTGCCCTCCCCCGATGGCCTGGTTTGGGTGCTACCATAACTTTTTGTTAACGTGCAGTCCTCCGCTAATGCTTTGAACATCCTGTCAGGTTTTTGCTTATTTCTTGAAGACTTCTGTGTTGTGAACAGGGTAGCAAACGATTTTGCCTCCAGTGCTGCATTTTCTGTAGTGTGTATGGAACTCAAGAAATTGTGGGAGCTGGTTCTAATGTTCTGGCGATTCAATGGTACTGGTGTCTTCTTTCGCCTCTGGCTTCCCTCTCAGCTGCAACCACGGTCTGCATTGTTTCTTCCTCTTCCACAGTTCTGCTTCTCTCTCTAATGCATGCACATGAGGGGGCTTTTTCAGTGTGCCAGTTCCCTTCAGGTGGAGGTCATTTACACCAATTAAGAGATCACTCCCACAATAGTGTTCCTCTGTATCCCTCTTCCTCATCCCAGTACTGAGGGAATTATGGGACTTGAAGTCCATTGCAACAAAGTACACTTTTCTAACTCTTTTTACTTGGCAATAAGCCATTAAAAGACTATGGTGTCAGGGAATGTTCAATAGGGGAGTCTCTCTGTCTTCCTGACCTGTTTCCTCCCCCATGTGATATTCCAGCAGAACACCACCCCCAGGGTCGGGATAAGGTAGCGTCTGCCTTCCCCTGGCCACATGAAGAAGGTCCCAGGTCGAGTTTTTGGGTGGAATTGTTACTGATTCGTCACACCCAGCTCTGGAGGCTATAGGCTTCCTTCTGCTCACGTTATACTTTCTACTTCTACACATAGACACCTTTGCACCCCCTTGTACTTCTTCTGGCCAGAGCACGATTTTGGCACAGGGGACCCTCCATATCCCGGCCCTTCCTGGCCAGATGCGTTGGATGAGCTCGGCTCAGCTGGTATTGATCTTAATCTGGAGCTCATTCTAGAGGTACTGCAACTTTTAAAGCCTTTCACGCTTGAGCATGAATGCAGGAAACTCACTTTAATTCAAACATGTAGAGGAGGTGCTACACAAGCAGAACAGGAGCTATACTGAAGTAAAATCATTGTTATTTTTGCCCTTGCGGGCAGGCCTCAAATAGAGAAATGCCCATGAGTTTGATGCAGAGGGGAGGTTTGCACACCTGCAATACCTGGTCTCTATTGATAACAATCATGAATCCCTCAAAACTCCACAGCGAGAATAGACCTGCCACCCCACCAGGATAAGGAAAAGAGGCAAACGCTGGCTTCCTAAGAAGAGCACAGGGCAAGAGTGGATTGGCAGAGGGTTCACATACGTGCCAAGCAGTGACTCTCACACAAACTGACAATTTTACAAACTTAGCATGCAGTCTCAGGTCTTTAATAACGTACAGCAGTGAGAATGTTAATGTTAATGTTAATGTTAAAGGATATTTGTACCGCGCATACCACCACTGGAGTGGTCCCCTGGCGCTCTGGTAGTTCTGAAAAAAATGGGGGCGGGAGAGGGCTAGTGGGGATGAGCTGGAGAAGTGCAAGAGAGCAGTGATGTGCTGTTGGCGGCTTCAGCCCAGAATTCTGTTGGCTGAGCTTGGGGTGTGATACTGTCAGGAGACGTTGTGTGCTGTTGTGCGGATCTATGTGTGCTTTGTTTTGTTGGTGCAGTGTGGTGAAGTTTGTGCGGATTGCTGTGTTATAAGTTTTTGGTTGTGTTTGGTTAGAATTTGAGAGGTGTATGGAGAGGGTGGAGTTGTTAGTGGGTTGCTTAGTTGGCATTCCTGTCTTGAAGTGAGGTGCTACATTTTCGTATTTCTAATCAGGTGGTGTGTGTGGGCGCCTCCGTGTCTAGGTCCAGCTCAGCGGCTGTACGACACTCATGGTCCATTTCCAATATGGCATCCGTTCATATGCATAACCTTGCCCAAGCTGGGCAACCGGCTGCCTGTGTGGCCCCTGTTTGTATGCAGGGCGGGCAGGCGTATGTGCGTTCCTTGCAGTCTAGCCCAGGAAGCATTCCTAATCTAGTATGAGGGCGCATCGGTAAGTCCGGGTTTCCTCCCTCCATGTGTTGAGGCCTGCTCGGCATTTATCAACTTATTTGCTTGCTCATTCATGTTACCGCTCCTACACCCTTTGGTATGTCGCAATGCCATCGCTTGCACTTATGTCCAGGGGCGGCGTCTGCCTAAAATCACAACTCTCTTTGGTCCATGCCCTACCCAATATCCACAGGAATCTTAAATGTCGGGCAGTGTAGTGCTTCGCCAGATAGATTAAGACAACGCTCCTTGCAAAGTATATGAAAAAATAGAAGTGTAAATCATTGCAGGTAATTGGTCTTTAAATGTGATCGTCCATCCAGAGCTGCAAGCCAATACTTACTCTTACTTTTATCATGACATCACTAGTGTAAGGCAGACAACCAGACAAGGAAAACAATCCTCTAAGGAAAAAGTCTTGGTGCACCTCTTTGCAAGGAAAACATAATTTCTTGTGTATATAAAAAGGAAAAATTTGACCGAGGGTGCAGTAGAACCCAAATGACATGGAGCTCATTGGGTTCGTTCAAAGGATGCAGGTCATTCTGAAGCAGATCATAGCCACTTGTGACGCACACACAGTATACAGTGTTCATCCCCCACCATCATTGGCTACCAACTATATACATACTACCCGTCCCCTACAGTCCCTGGGCCAATTGCCCAAACTCTAATCTACCCCTGCCTTCTAACACATGATCTTCTACTCTTTTCACCTTGGTTCTCTGCTACATAATTAGCGGGTTGCATGATATGGTCCCCTCCCCAAAGACCTAGTCACATGGTGTGCAACTGGTCGTTAACATGAGCTCAGTGGATACCTTTGATGTCAAATTGGCCTATTAGAATAAAGGAGTGCTACTCTTGATCCCAGACATGCAGGTGCCCCCACAATGCCTCCGTGGGGCAGGACTAAATCTGTTGGCATCACCTCCTGCTCCTCATAGTACAAATCACAGAGGGTTTCACTCCTCACTACCCCCCTTATTGGCTATCCCCTCCCTGGAGCTCCACCTGGGCCTCTCGAGGACCACACTAATCAGCCCAATTCTGAAGGATTTAGATGTTCTGCTTGTGGGCACCTGGCAGCTCAAATGGGATGGCCATAATTCTGGGGGGCGCTAGTGCCCTAAATCTAAGTCAGGTCTTGGGCAGTGCAATACCTCTTGCTCGGCTCCCATGGGTGTGTACTTCCGGATGGGCGCAGCCCTACCCGCACTCAGCCATTCACATTCCTTTCTGGTTTTGTGGGCATGCAACACAATACATTAGTATTTTATCTATCTGGCCTGAAGGCCTCTATGTTCAATTTCCTTGCTGGGGATAGGGATGGGAATGCGATTCAGAACTCCTTGCCATGCAATGCTGCTACTTTCCACCATGGCAGACTGGGCCTCACTCTTAATATCGCAGTGTTTCAGTATTACTCGCAGCGGGGACCAGGACTAACATTTACATTGTGAATCATTACATTTCAACTATTGTGCTCTAAAATCACAAACGCCCTATGCCTGGGCCTACCTATGTTTCCACACCTGCTACAACATGCTACATGTGTTACACCTATGGGAGATGCACATGTATCCCAACATTCCCCCCTTTAGATAATCCTTCATTAACTAACCCTGCTCTATAACCATCATCCTTGGGCACCCACACTCTGCACACATGACATAAACTCCCCCCGTGTTGTGCATACTTCTCTGGGTTACACGTAAGATAAATGCAGCCACCATCAGCAACTAGAGCGACCCAGTGTTCTACATAACTTTCTGGATCTGGTGGGGTGAAGTCAAGGTCCGAGGGGGATCTATAGGCTGTTTTGTTCTAAACATGCATGGCTTTTTTTGGATCATCTGTTGAAGCATGCCTATCTTTTGTACTAGGAAGAGCTCTTCGTGACCCTATTGAGACTATCATCATGGCACTGTTCAGGAGTGTTTTTACGCAGCACCTGAGTATCCTCTAGCACATGCAGAACATCCCAGCAGGAGTACCAAAATAGGGACCAATATCTTCACCACTGCTCCGAGCAAAGTTGATGCCCACGAAAACATTGCATCGAACTAATCTTTAGCTTCCACGCCTGTAAAGAATGGAGGGGCTTTCTGTACTCCTGCCCTCTATATGGCAGAATAAAAGCACAGAGGACCTCAGCTACGATTCTCTATTTGGTAAACGTGGACGAGCAATCAAGGCTTAAGGCTTAAGCTCTCAGGAGGTGATGAAGGCTGGTTCTTAAGTACAGTGTAGTGCCCAAGCACCCACAAAGGAATGCCCACACACTATGCTAGTGATAACACAGCTCTTTATATAAATAAGGTTCAAGTTATATTCATATACAATAGCACACTGTGCTCAGGCAATTATATAATGATAATCATATACAATTTCTCTCTGGTACCACAATTCACTCTTGACTCCTTTAAAATGTACGAACTGGTGACAGTTGCTATAACATACAAGTCTAATAACAATGTGAACTAACACCAGAAATAGGAGAGAAACAAGTAGTTAAACAGTTGGCAGAATACTGGGTCTCTACCCCAGACACAGCTCTGTGTGAGGAACCCCCCACCTGGGCAACCTGTAAATAAGATATACTGACAAGCCCAGTCCATATATTGTTTAGCAGAGTCGTGTTCCCTTCTAGAAATCTTCTACTACCCCAATGTACCTGGTTTAGCAGAGGTCTTGATTAGTCGCCGACTATTCCTTCCCTTTAAGGCAAGATTAACGGATCGTCGGGATTCCTTGAAGAAGAGGGGAACAAGGTTGTTGAGGCAGCAGCTTCGGGTCCTTGCGGTGCTTGTTGATGATCGATCAAAAACTTCCTGCAACGGTGAGGCGTGCGGTACACCTCGAATATGAGTGTTTGTTGCCACAAAGGGAATGCAATGAAGAAATGTAGGCTCAGCAAGGGTGTCGGGTTGTTGGCGTCTGGTGTCGGCGAACGGGACTCGATCACGCTGGTCTACGGATCCTCGTTGGCGTCTTTGAGGTCTTCGGGTGGCGGGAAACCCACCGGCAGATTCTCCTCGGTGGTCAACGACCTTGACATTCTTCGGCAGGACAAAAGCAGTCGCTGGTGATGAGCAAGGGAGTCCTTGATTCAAAGTGTCCGAGGCAAAGGAGCGTTGTGACTCTGGTTGACGAGATTACATCGATACCTCCGAATCTCAGTCTCCTATGCGGTCCATGTTTCCAGTCAGCAGCCTTTCGAGGGTCTGACTTTCAGAGAGCCTTGGTGAAGACTAGCTGGTGCATGATGGTCCCACGTAGCTCAGGAAGAGGTCTCCTAGCCAGGCCTTCTCTTGGATAAGTTCCTTGACAGTCACGCATCTTTCAGATTAGCGACTGACAGCAGCAGCAATCCTTCTTCTTCCAGCGGGCCTCAAGGTTAAGCATCAAGTTTCGACTTCAGCTTCAGTGAGATGTCCTCAGATATACTGTTGTACTGTTGGTCTCTTATTCACTCTGCGGGGTCACACTCAGGCAACCAATCATTCAGAAGGGCATTCAGGCAGGCAGGCAGCCAATCAGTCTCACAGTGCATTCAGGCCATTCTTCTCCATCCAGACACTCATAACACGGAATGTGGATTTGGACAAGCAGCCAGCCCTTCAGCACTCCACACTGCATTCATACCAGCTTCGGGTAGGGCTGTCTCAGTCATTGTGTCACTCACACAGATACCAGACACCCATAACATGAAATGCATATTCGTCACACACTCCATTCCCCCAGGTTCCACCCCATGGGCGTCCCCACAACATACAGTCATTGGGAAGGCTCCAGCCAGTCAGGCCTGGACTTCCCCCACAATACCATTTATGGAACTTCCACCCAACAGCCAGTCAGGGGAAGGTACAGAGTCAGGGCTTCCCGGGACTTCGAGAAAACAAGGTAACAAGAGATGGAAACCAAGAGGGCACGGGGCTATCTTGTCCGCAACAGGAATCCCCTGATTCTTATGGCAGGGTCTGGGTATCCCAAAATGCAGGGTACTCAGAGCACCTGTCAAATTCAGCATGGAGCTGCACCCAGCCCATACCCTGCGGGCCGCACACAGGTGCCCATAAACATACACTAGGAGTACGGGGTTGTACTCCCACCCATGGGTGCCATAAGAGTATCCCAAAGGTCTGTTCACCAAACCAAAAAGAGGAAGAGCCCCACAGCCAGGAGTCCCACATGAACTCCTGCATGGAAAATAAGACAGAACATACATGATAAAAGCATAAAAGACAAGGATATGGAGGTCCTGTCCCTCCACTGCATTCACAGCATCACAACGCCTGCTTTAGTTTCCATGCCTTTCTTTAATTTGTGGAGGACCCCTATGATGTGTGAAAGGATTCCGTTTTCTGCATCATTTGGAGGAGTGTATGGGCAACATGACAGTCCAATTTTCTTGCACACAATCCCTTTTGTGGCTGTCAACAGATCCAGGACATACCAGTTTTGGAGAGTTATCAGCCTGATCACGTCTTCGCTCTGTATCGAGCATACATGCATCTCCACTATGGTGGGAGATGCATGTATGCTCGTTGGCACACAACCAAAAGATGTCCATAAGGTCTGCTGTGCGCTTGCTGAGATCATGTATGAATAATGTCCATTGTTAGCAGTGGCCGTGGCTTGCATTGTGGGTCTTTGTCATCTTTTGCACACTTTTCTTCATCTTTGTCCATCAGCATAACTTGTACTCCGTGACCCTGGTACACAATGGCAGATATACCAAACACTGGGCTTCTAGAGGTGGCATCTCCTGGGGTACGAACATTCTGGGCTCCCCTGATGCATGGGGGATGAGAGAGGTTTGGCATGTTGCCCCCCCCAGTGTGACAGTCCTGAATGAACGGTGGTGGCAACATACGATGAATCAGAGTAAATGGTAACCAGACACCCTTGGGATATGTCTAGCGCTTCTATCAGGGCAATGATCTCTGCAGCCTGGGCAGAGTAATGCATGGGTAATCTCTTTTGCACCAACACTTCATACTCTCCATCTCCATCTACTAAGCGGACCACTGCCACACTGTGTTCCTTTTACCCCACTGCCACACTGTGTTCCTTTTACCTGTCTCCTGGTAAAAAGTCACTGAACCGTCAACAAAAAATATTTCTCCATCATCGAGAGCACAGTCTCTTGCTTTTGGTTTGTCCTTGTCGGGGCCTTCATATGCGGCCCATTACATCCTCGTCATCGGTGTCAATGATTGGTTCAGTTATAAATGTGGCTGCATTCACTGTTTTACGCCGGAAAATATGAATGTAGGGGCTGTAAATATGACCTCATATGCTGAGGAACTTTGTGTTGTAAGTGTGGATTTTGATCTTTCCAGGATTGCAAATACTGCATGCTCTACATATAATGTTACTGAGAATCCCATTGTGATATTGGCAGACTTCTCGATAGCAAAGGCAACTGCAGCCAGAGCCTGTTCACAAGGGAACTTTCCCAGCATTACTGAGTCCAGCATGCGGTGTAATATGCTAAGGGTTTGTGGCCCATAGTGCTTTGTTGTGCCAGGAAAGCTTTCATCATTTGATCATCTCAGTGTGAGAACAGATCAAACTGTTGTGTTTAGTCAGGTGTCGCCACAACTATGGCAATAGCAATAACGTCCTTCATCTCTTGAAGACTAGTGAGCATGTCATCAGTCCATGTGATGATGCTCTTTGTCCTTTGGGCCTCCTTAAGTGCCTGCAGTAATGGTTGAGTGTATGTTGTGTGGTCAGAAATCCAAGTCCTGCAGTAATTGCACAACCCCAGAAATGTCTGCATGTCTTTAACCATCACCGGTTGGATGTGCTGCGTGCTACATGCTCTTTCTTACCATTAATGGAAATCAAGTGGCCTCCCTGTTGACAAAATTGCAGCTTTGCGCTGTCTACTTCAGAACCTTGGTCAGCAAATAATCTTAACAATGTGATGGAATCCTCCCTGCATTGCTGTTCATTGGCTCTACACATCAGCAAATCATCTACATACTGAATGATGGTACTCGAGACATGTATGTTGCCTAAATCCGCATGCAGTACTCAGTTAAAAATACTGGGGGACTCACAGTACCTTTGTGGGAGCCTAGTGTGCTATAAGCGCCTCCCTCTATTCATGAACACAATGAGGTATAGAGAGTCACGGTACAATGGAACAGAGAATAATGCGTTTTTCAAATCAATGACCATGAAATTGGTTGCTGTAGTTTGTACGTTATATAATATTGTCATAGGGTTGGGAAACTCAGCCTGTACTATATTGTTTAGAGGACATAGATCCTGAATCATACTCCAACTGGATCCCTTTGATCTAGTAACAGGATATATAGCTGTGTTACAGGTAGAATTGTAGAGCATGATAATACCTTGGTGTAGAAGAGCAATGATGATGTCATGTATTCCCTCCTGAGCTTCTTTGGCCAATGGGTACTGTTTAACTCTGGGCAATACCACACATGGTTTAAGCGTAAAGTGTATGGGTGCAAAACTTCATAAGAGTCCCATATCATGGGGGTTAGTTGTCCAGAAATTGTCAGGCACTTGCGCTATCACGTTGGGCAAAGGGTGGGACACTTCCTGCTAGTAGCATGGGACACGAATAAGTCACTGGGCCTCATTACGACCCAGGCGGTAAGTTACCGCCTGGGTCGTACCTTTACCACCATGGCGTAAACTACGTTTACGCCATGGTGGTTGGCGGACTTACCGCCCCATTCCGAGGTTGGCGGGGCGGTAAGTCCCCAATCCCCATTTACCCTTCCCCATTCCCATTTTTGCCCCATAGGGCATAATGGGAGTGGGGAAGGCGTTAATTACGCCACCGTAAATTACGGTGGCGTAATTAACAACAAGGTCCCTTAGCGCCATGGATTTTAACACCTGCTAAAAGCAGGTGTTAAAACCTCCATGGCGCTAAGGGACTTGGAATCAGGCGGTAAGGGTCGGCGCTGTTTACGCCGCCGTAAACCCCTTACCGCCTGAGTCATAATGAGGCCCACTGTCTGTAACTCCTTTTTAGGGCTGTGTTCGATCAATGCACAGAACTGTGCACCACTCTCCTCCCTATGCATCTGTCCCTATCAGGACAGTCTTCTCTTCTGACACCACCACTCATTCTATGTCGAACATAATGATGGTCTCTGCAACATGGTCCTGGGGAACTCAGATGGCACTCTCCAAGACTGGTTGGCCACATTCCGCACTGCATTGAGCAATACGGTAATCCCAAACATAAACAGATTGGGGTGCACTGGTATTCCTCTGACTGCTGCTTCATTACCCAATGCATGTATGATCAACATTGCCCTTGCAAACCTACGCCCAGGGTACAGCACACTAGCCCTCTATCCGTGAAGGAGATGGTCATGTTCAATTGACAGAGCACGTCTCTCCCCAAGAGGTTGACAGGGGATGCTGTTGAGAACAACAATGGGGCTTGTCTCACCCTATTACCTACATTAATAGGCAGCTCTTCTGTGAACAGAACTGATTTTATTGCCTCAGAGAACCCCTGCATGTTTTTTTAATTTTCTTTTTATTTCTATAGCGCCTGCAGCCCACAGGCATAGCAGCGCTTACACAAACACAGGGGGAACAAACATAAAAACACAAAAATGAAGGGCAATGCTAACATACATTTGCTGACAGGAGGTGCGTCCTAGAGCGACCTGATCAGTTAACTAAAGAGGTGAGTCTTCAAAGCTTTCCTGAAGAGACTCAAACTGGAAGTTTCTCTGATGGCCATTGGAAGGGAATTCCAGAAGGACGGCACCAATGCCCGGAGAGATCTGCCTAAGCCTCTTTTTCTGTTAATTCTTATTCCCTGTAGTAATGATAGATTGGAGGATTGAAGTTCTCTGGCTGGCTTACAGGACATGATCATTTTTTTAAGGTAGTCTGATGATTGTTCATAAAGCGAGCGGTGGATTGTTAGACCCATTAAAACTCAATGTGTTGCTTCACTAGTAACCAGTGCAGCTCTCTCATGGCATTGGTAATGTGAGCACTCCTAGGGACGGACATGGCGATACGGACAGCATCATTTTGAATGGTCTGACATTTCCTGAGGTTAGACGTTGCTGCTCCACACATAAGTATATTGCAATAATCTAACCTCGACAAAATCGTAGCTCGGGAGATGGTCACAGAATTATTTTTATTGATAGACGGTCATCTGGCCTGCAGAAGCTTCATATGATAATTGCAAGTCTTGCTGAGATTTTGTAACTGTGCGTCTGAATACCCCTAGGGTCTTTACTTTTGGTTGAATCGGAATCCTGTTGCCTTGCAACATAAAATGAGCATATTCGGGGTCCAATTTAGCGAAGGCCTTGGGAGAGCCAAATATCATGAGCTCAGTATTATTACCATTTAAGTAGAGCCAATTTGATGACATCCAACTTTCGATGGCATTGTAAATATTTTTTAGTGTTAATGAGTCTTGTTGGTAGTCTCCGCTAAGCTTGATGACAAGCTGCATGTCATCGGCAAAGTTGGTAAAGAAGACCCGTAGTTCTTCCAGTAGGCTACAAAGTGATCGCATATAAACATTAAAAAGGAGTGGCGATATAGAAGCTCCTTGTGGGACACCAAATTTGATAGAAGAGACCAGTGATGTGGTGAGATTCGCAATTAGATCCCCCCTCTGATCCCCCTGTGAGTTTCCCGTGTGCCCCCCACCCTTCTTGCATACAGATGTTGCCTGTTTTGGTTGATTTTAACTTAACTCACAAACAGATTTCAAGAAGGTAACCACTCGTATGGTCAGAATTGGTGTGTATCCATACCTCATTTTATACCAAATGTACTCAAGATGAACACATGCACTTATGGGAATACATTCCGAAAAATACTTGGTTCTCTGACTTAGCAACATCAGACAAATTAGCAGAACATGAAATAGAGTCTCTTCCACACCAACCTGATTGCAAAATCTACACCATTTCATGTTCACAGATTTGCTTCTAACATTGAGAATTTGGTTGGTGTGCATAACATTTAGCCTAAATCTCATGAATGCATTTCTTATAGCCCTAGATGGGTATTTCAACAAGTAGTTTTCCATTTTAGGAACGAATTTCCAAAATGAATACGTTTGATTGTAAAGCTTTGAATTTCCAACTTTACTAATGGTCATTGACCAATCATTTACTTGTATAATTTGTTTACATTTGTTAGGCTTATTCAACAGAGTACTCCTTGCAATACCCAAATCCTCCAACGTATTTCCAACCTCTGTGTTTAATTTAATCATAAATGGGCAGGCTGATTCTCTTCCTGCCTGCATGTACAAATTAGTATCACCGGACATCATACACTTTCTACATAAAAGGAGCCTCTTTCCGATTACCAATGAGCAAAGAGACTGCAGACAGAGATCATAGCGTATGATCTCGATTGGTATACATTTAGGCAAAATAAACAGAATACCCCTCCATACAATTCTTTCCAAAACCTTCAGAAATTCCATAAAGTCAGTTGCAAACAGTTCTAATCCATAAATTAGCCTTGGTACCACTTTCTTCATATAAAACTCCTGTAACGGTTTCATTGAGAATTTTCAAAATGTTCTCTCTAACAGTCTCATCTGCCTTAGTGCCACTTCCTCTTCTACCTTAAGTTGATTTTTAATCAATGGTGCAGAGTCAGCACCTGAAAAACAGTACCCAAATACTTTAAAACATTTTGCAACTTTTTTGTCCATCCTCCATGGTTTACATTTTGCGATCCTTTTAGAAGAGGCGAAAGGTTCAAAATGAAAATGAAGTTAATAAGACAATGGAAACAAGCGGAGAAATGGAAACAAATGGAAATATGCTAAGCCCAGCAATAAATTGTCACACGTTGCGTCGATGTTTGTTAGAATCGAATCCATGAAGTTAATGGTTGCACAAGTTAGTTGGGTGTTTATCGCTGAAATTAAGTAGCTCCACCAATCCTGCATATTTCTGTGTTTTTGCGCGATTCATGCCAGATGCAACGATTTCTGGGCACTCCGTTATCAAATGTTTACTCGTTTCCACATCTTTTGAACAAAACCGGCAGATGTTACTCGATGTCATTGGATCTTTCCTTTGCGTCAAAACCTCACGAGTTTTATAGAGGTTTAGACGTAATCTTAGAAATTGATTTCTGTGGTGTCGAGAAGGAAATTTCGCGAGGTATCTTGGCAGATCTCCAAGCCTGTTTGATGACAATCCCAGATCGATTGACCAATTTAAAACACTTTGTTTATTCGTATTTGTTATCCAGTTCCATTGATGGGCCGCTACCTGCGGAGTCGACAATAACAGGTTCATGTTGATGTTAGCGTCAAGTAGGATTGACTTCAGTTTTGCTTCCCATTGATTTAATAGGCCGGCTGACGGATCGTTGGTTTTTTCATTTAGGATCTCGTAGGCTTTTTCTGGAGGTGATAGACGCATTTTTCGAAGAGCTGAGAGCGACTTCCAAACCACTAGATTGTGTAGCGAATCTAGGCCCAGTTCATATCTTATTGCAACCATTGATAGACATCGAGGTAATTTCAAGACCTTTTGCCAGAAAAAACCCTCAATTTGAGTCCAGAAGTCCGCATTTATGTTCCACCCTGCCTCGCTGCCAAATGTAACTACAGGAGATACTTTTTGCATGTAAAAGATTATTATAGGTTGCAGAGTGAATATTTAGCATGCAGTTTCGAACCTTGTTGAGCGAAAAACTTCATACGGGATAGGACATCAAAGGTCCAGCTCCATTCTCTGATTAAGGTGTTGAACAACACTCAGAGGTAACAAATTGCTTCGGTTTTCGTTAGAGCTTCATTATTGACTTTCCAATTGAACACAAACTTCTTTGCCTGCGTCTTTTGGCCAAAGGCAATAACTTTTTATTTCTTGACGTTTATTGCCAGGTGATTCTGAGTTAAGTAAACTTGTAAGGCTGTCAGGAGTCTTTGGAGGCCAATTTCAGTGGAATCAAGTAAGACTATGTCGTCAGCATAGATTAACCCGCTTAGCTGTTTGCCATTCGCCTTCGGTGGAAATGACCTTGTTTGTGACAAAGCTGCTGGAAGGTCTGAGTTGAACAATTTAAATAGTAATGTGGCTAACGGACAGCCCTGTTTCACACCTTTTGTTGTTACAATTTCATCTGTTAAGTCTCCTTCTGCGTTCCTGCGCACACGAATGGTGGTGTTCGAATGGAGTGCCATTAAGGGCGACAGTAATTGTGATGGGCAACCCCAGGCTTTGAGTTTTGCCCATAACAGTTGTCGATTGATGGTGTCAAATGCCTGTTTAAGGTCAACGAACGCAAGAAACAAACTTTTCTTACGATTCAGGGCATCCAGCTTTACCAGTTTAAGAAGCAGTAGGTATAATTCCACTCCCACTCCTTTTGTGAAGCCAGTTTGTCTTTCGTCAATTAGTTTTGCTTCTTCAGCCCATCTTGCAAGCTTTTTTTTGTAAAAACGTGGCAAATATTTTGCCCGTAGTATCGAGCAGCGCAATAGGACGGTAATTTGCTGGGTCTTCACGGTTTCCTTTTTTAAACACTGGTACAATCACTGCTGATGTCCACGAAGCCGGAAGAGTTAATGTTGCTGCTATTTGATCAAATAGGACTTTGATGAAACTTGCCCAATTTTTGCTATTTGCTTTTAGCATTAATAATAATAATAAATAATTAAGTTTGATATGCCATCCGGGCCCGACGCCCTTGCGTTCTTCAACTTTCTGATAGCATTTTCTGCAGTTTCGGTAATGTTCCATTTGCTGCTTTCCAGCAGCGTTGGTCCAATTGCGTCAGCATCCAGGGATGTGAATACAGACGTGTAATGTTTTACCCAACTTGCTGAGGACACACCATTTGATAACGCGAACACTTGTTTTAAATGGCCGTTGTTAATTATTTCCCAGATGTTTTTGCTGTCTTTTTGCGTTATTAAACGCAGCATTTGTTCTGTGTGATCTTGGTCTCGGATGCAGTTAAATGATTTTAGCCAGTTTCGGTAACGTAATCGTCTCTTCACAATTAGTGTGCTTGCATTTGTATCGGCTAGTTTCTTCAACCGCCGAATGTCCTTTTTTAGCGACTTCTTGGCTTCAAATAATTCCTCACTGAAAGAATGTTTGTTTTTTGTCACTTTGATGTTATGCTTGTTTGAACATGAGGAAAATTGCAGCAACAGTGGCGCGTAATTATTCTCATTACCCAACTTGTTTTCATGAATAAAGTCAGCTCCCAGAATACCGTCAAGGCATCGTGATCACTCTTGGTCGATTTTGTTGTAGTCAGCTTCGAAATGTAACCATGTAGACTTTCGGACACCCAAATGTAGTCTAATGTTTTACTTAGTTCACCTCTATGCCAGGTGTCGGCTGATTCAGAGAGGTTTTTAGACAGATTCCCTGAGATGCGTGTATTCTCTTGGTTGAACCAAGAATAATTCAGGCCCCCGCATATCAGGACGAGAGGGTCATCAAACTGCACAAAACTGGCATCTATTTGCGCCATGATTGATGATAGATACTCAGATTCTGAAATCATTGCAGGGTTCCAGTAAGTGTTTATTATCAGAAAATGAGTTTTCTTTTTAAATTGTACTTCACATGTGGATTCTAAGGTTATAGCTTGCACGGAAAATTGGGGTTAGAAATGTTTATCACAGCCCATTCGAATGTATTTTTTTATTAGCGTGAGTATCCCTGAAAAAGGTCGGCCAAATAGAGTTTTCCCCGCAGCATTTAGAGCCGCGGAATATCTGTCACAGACAGGTAAAACACAGAGCGATGTTTCTTGCAGGCAACTTGTTGGGCTTCTTAGATCCTCTGCTGATCCTGGTTGAAACAGATGTGTGAATCCTCTTGTGTTCCATGAGGTTCACAGTTGGGTCACACAATTTGACCCTTCGTTGTCCTAATCTCTCTTATTCCGGTTATTTGTGTCAAATGAAAACGATGGCTGCTCTCTGAGCTGATTCCACAAATCGTCTCTTTTTGATTTATTAGGGCCGGTGGTTTTGGACTCATTTGAGTTGACAATATTGGGTGATAACTGATCTTCACATGTCGTTAGATCGAAGCCAAAAAACAACAGGTCATCTTTGGCGTCGAGCAGTGGTTTTGCTACATGTCTTGCGACTTTATATCTTTCCCTTTGCAAAACCAAGTATAGGACTCCTGCCTCTTGTTCGGTTTCCCCATACAGATAATAATTGTTTTTGTAGCATTTATTTTTAGGTGAAGTTGTCTTATAAATTGCTCTTTTATAGCGTTGCAAACCCACTTTTGAAAATCGCCCGCATACGCGAAGCACGATATAAAAACACCATTCAGTTTGAGAGAAACCAGACCCTTGTTGACAAACGCTGCTTCCGCTCCACTAACATATAAATTGAAGATAGTAGGTGCCAACATGCAACCTTGACGGAGAACACTCTTGGTGTCCATCTGAGAAGACAACCCACCTTCAGAATCCAATCTTATTCATTTGTGTTGGAGGAACGTTTGATTTGAAAACACGTGTAGCGGCAATAACTTCCATTACAGCATTGCGAGCAATTCTGAGCTCTTGCTGTGTGGAGAAAAGAGAATTCGCTCCCTGGAGGAGGCGGACGCAGCGGGCCACACGTGACTGATCACGTGACCACCGGGGAGCATAAACTCCCGGCCCAACTGACCGAGTGGCGGATACATTTGTGTTGGAGGAATGTTTGTTTTGTAAACACGTGTAGCGGCAATAACTTCCATTACAGCATTGCAAGCAATTCTGAGCTCTTGCTGTGTGGAGAAAAGAGAATTCGCTTCCTGGAGGAGGCGGATGCAGCGGGCCATATGTGACTGATCACGTGACTACCAGGGAGCATAAACTCCCGGCCCAACTGCCCGAGCGGCGGATTCATTTGTGTTGGAGGAACGTTTGTTTTGGAAACACGTGTAGCGGCAATAACTTCCATTACAGCATTGCGGGCAATTCTGAGCTCTTGCTGTGTGGAGAAAAGAGAATTCGCTTTCTGGAGGAGGCGGACGCAGTGGGCCACACGTGACTGATCACGTGACCACCGGGGAGCATAAACTCAAGGCCCAACCACCCTCGCGGCGTTAATCCTGCAGCGGAGACAAGGGCTGACAGCACTGTTTGTCTGCTGTTTGGCTCCGGGAGACTCTGGGTCCTTGAGGTGATCCTGTGTGCAAATTAAGTACTTTTGCAAGTTTCTCTCTCTACATGTATGTTGCTAGTATGGTGTACTAATGCATTTAGGAGGACATTGGGTGACTGTGGAGGAGTTCTCTTTGAGCCCAATTATTACACTACTATTACTGCTATATAAGCTTTTGTCTTGCACGGTAGCTATTCGCAATTTCCATTAACATATATCTAATTTTAAAAAAAGGAAATACGTGTTGGCTACCTCCTGCATTTAGTTGGACATTGGGGAGGAGAGACGGACTAAGGCTGCTCCTCAAGCCATTGGGCGTTCCCAAGGCAATGCAACCCTAATATAACCATCTTTTTAAATATATGCTATAGTGATTCTGAACTCTATTGATTGTTATACACATTGTAATGATATTGTTTCCTTCCCAGCCGTATATATTCTTTTAAAAAAAATCTTATTAGAGGCTGCGAGTTGTACTCTCCTCTTTCTTTTTACTTGAGGGGAGCGCTCCCGTATAATAAAAGTATTCAAATATGCCTGTACTTAGAAGCGGGTTTGAAACTGTTGAGAGTCAAGAGAATAAGAAGTTCAATCGGACTCTCCGATACAATGTGAGGCACCTGTTAATATTGATTATATGGAAAATAAGGCTGCTTCTAATGTATCTGCTGCAATGTATTTAACAATGAAAAGTCTAGTGAGTGAGGTGGCACCACCCATTAATGATTCTGCAGCTTTGGAGATCCAACAAACTCCTACGGGGGGGAATTTAGACATATTAGACAGAGGGGTCATTGGGGCCCATGGGGATATGTTAGATTTTAGACAAGAACTAACAGAAGAAGAATGTCTTCAACAAAGTCTATTGGGTACTAAAAGGGTGGTCCGTTTCCATGCATCTACTCCACTTCAGAAGATGTTTTTAAGAAAAAAATACCAACCTTAACATGGATGAGAATAATTTACTGAATATTGGACAAGACCGCCCCCAAACTAAACAAACTAAAATGACAGCCTTTGGTAAAATAACCAGCACCAAACATGCCAGAACATCAATAGGCACGCAACAAATTAAACTTGTCTCCGGGGCCCAAGTTATAACGCTGATAGATTGCTCCAATACTCCCTCCCATGATGGGCCGATTACCATGGCTGAGAGTGGGAGTGATTGTATCATTAATAATATGGGGGAAAGCCCCCTAGATACTCAGTCTGTTAACATCCAGGACTCTCAAGGAAATGCATTGCCTAAACCCACCGTTGATAACACAAAGATGCAACCTATTTTGGGCCAGCCCCGTTCAAAGATCCATACAGGGAAGATCCTGGGTTGGATTGATAATAATAATACAGACTCTCAGGCTAGTTTAAATAGAACACATCTTTTAAATTTGTTTAAAAAAAATCCTCTATTGCGGACTATAACAACAGATGATATAGATGCTATCTCTTTACCCAATCATAATAATCATCGCATGGTAAGTTGCTTCCACTCGATGATGGTGGCAGACATGGTACGTGCCCAGGAATATAATCTTAACTCCTTGGGATATGATTTATCTACATTAGCAGATGATAAAGAGGCCGATAATTTCCTTCAATATAAGGAATTGATTAACATTCAAACGCAACAAATCGCACAAGTGGATAATAAAAAAGCAGAAAATTTAGATTCAGGGATGGCTCTAATTTCAAGCCTTCACAATAGTGGCCAAGATTGGTCATGGTTGCAACCAGTGCTTAAAACTTTAGAGACCCTTACACAAGATAAGGGGTGCTCCTAACAGCTTTAATATCAATGTCATTTCCTGGAATTCATGTGGGGGACTACACTTGAACACATTCTTGACTAAAGGTAAAACTTACACCTGTCCCCGTATCTATGTCTTCCAGGAAACTATGATGTCGTCTGATATGTATATAGAAGGATTCTATACCTTCTCCTCTTTAGCATCTAGGGGGCTAGTTGGTTGACCTAGTGGCGGTTTGATTATTGCTGTTGATCGTAATTTGGGGTTTCATGGCAATGTTATTTTTAGGAGTGATTGGCTTCTGGGTGTTGTTCTATCATCAGAGAATAATGTAGATCCGATACTCCTGTTGAACTTATATTGGAATCCATTAAAAGTTACCATCGATACAGTAGAAGACTCACTGGAGAAATTCTGGGAGGTTGGTTTGATAAGGGGTTTGGAAATCGCATTGTCTTGGGAGGTGATTTTAATTCGGCCTGTGCTGAGAGCTATATGCTAAATGAAAGAGGGGTGATCCCTAAACTGCTCCACCCTAGTCTTAAGAGAGGTATATGGTGGAATAAGTTCCTTGAACATTGGGATTTGGGGCTTTTGGAACATGCCTCAGATTGGAATTTACCCAAATATACCTGGAAAAGAGGAAGCAACAGCTCCAGAATTGATTTCTTCTATGTATCTAATAGTTGTAAGCAAGCATGCGGAAAATTGACTCTCATGGAGGTAGAGTTGGGTGACCACATTCCCCTATGCTTTTCTTTATCTATTCCTAATTTTGGCAACAACATTAATCCTATGTTTTTTGGCCTAAAGGTGGCAAATAATGGAAGAAGGATTATATGGAATAAGAAAACGATTAGGAAATTCAATACCTTGGTTTTGGAGAACCAGACCCTATTGTCACATCGAATTAGTAGTGAAGAGGATATTGTAGTGGGGGTATCTTACTACTACAATATTATATTGTCATGTGTCTATAAAATCAGTAGGACAAGTAATATGGAGGTGCGGAAATTTAGGGGTAAGGTTTGTGATTCTAGAATCCAAAAATCCAAGTGTATTAAATATAGGGATCTAAAAATTCTAAAGAAATTACCCATTTCCTTTTCGGAATTTCAACTTAGGAAGAAAAAAATTATCCTGAAACATAAAAATTTGATTAAGTCCCTGAGAATGGATCAATATCTAGAAGCACATCAATTGATGATGTATAATCTCTGCACAGGCAGAGATGTTACATTTTGGGCTACAGTCAACAATACACTCATGCCGGTAAAAGATAGACTTGATTGCCCTATTCAAGCAAAGGCATGGTGTGCCTATTACAAGGATACATTTACTTTGACTTCAGCATTCACTAGGGAACAGGATTGGGACATAGGTCCTCCAGTGGTGGGTGATTGCTGGTGGGATATTGAAGATATTAAGTGGGCTATTAATAAACTTAAACCATCTAGAGTGCCAGGCCCTGGTGGCATTCCTCCCGTTGTCATAAAGGCGGCCCCTGAACTGTGGGCCGAGTTGCTCAAACCCATATTTGATGACATCTTTAAAAATCATATCATACCTAAAACTTGGGCTCAAAGTATTATTGTACCAATATTTTAAAAAAGGTGATGTACTCAACCCCCAGAATTACAGACCCATAGCACTTTTAGATGCAGCTAGTAAGGTTTTTGGCATTCTACTTTTAAGGGATCTTAATAAAGTGATTAGGAGGAACGCTTGCTTTAGTAAATTCCAGGTGGGCTTTAGAGAGGGGTTGGGAACTGATTTGAATGGTTATATTTTGGCTCATTTAAGAGATACTGTCCATCAATCCAACATGGGTGAAGTCTTTATGGTATCATTAGACCTTTCCAATGCTTTTGACGGGGTAATCAGAGCAAGATTGTGGACTAAAATGTTAGCAATGAACTTTCCACAAAAGATTGTCCAACTCTTGGCTCTGTTGCATACGAACACCTCGGTCTGGGTCCGCTTGACTCAGGAAGGCCTGCTTTCTGATGCCATTGACAATAAGGTTGGGGTCAAGCAGGGCTGTTCATTTTCTCCCACGCTCTTCAACCTATAAGTTAGCGATGTGGAGGACATGTGGCAGGGTCCTTCCATTGCCCTGGTTAGGTTGAGGAGTTTGGCTATTTAATGAATGGCCTTTGCTGATGATTTTATTTTATTTGACCGCACTCCACGTGGCCTTCGTAGAAAGATTGATATCTTCTTTCAATATGCAATGGTGAACAATCTCTCCCCTAATGCTTCCAAATCTCGAACGATTGTGATCACTAAGAAAAGAACTAGTTAATCATATACTTGGAAGATGGGAGATGATTTGATGAAACAGTTCCAGGCTATAATTTATTTAGGCTATAACTTTATTAATAAATCGAGCCTCAAGATGTGGAAACTGAGCCTAGTAGAAAAAGCGTCTAAATTAAAGATTCAAATGAAATTTTGAAGGTTAGGGTATGCAAATTTCCGCTCTTACCGATCAGACGCTTTTATCTTGCGAAATGTGAGCTGGTTCTTTTGTATAGTCTGGACATTTTTACCTATGATATGAGTTCATACCTGAATGTGTATCAGGAACTGTGGACGGTCCTATAGGAATGGCCACTGGGTCAGCGATATCCTCCTCGCCACTTGATAAACAGTGCTCCCCCAAAGAACCTTCCTCCTCCTCACCTGATGAAGACGAATAGTTGAGCTTCTTCCATCTAGGGTGTCGCACTTGAGTCTTCGTTTTGGAGAGCAGATACGGTCTGCCTCGAAAGGAAGCCACCGTGACCCTTTACAGGGAAAACCACGGTGGCCCCTCTCCGCGACAGCCAATAGTATGAGGGAAAAAGCTTCCAGGCACAAAAAACCCTCACCGCCGGTGTAACAAGGCGGAGGATGACGGTCTGTAGGCGAAGTCCAAGCCAGGAGGAATACACGATCCGGAGGACAATCCAATGGAAGTGAGTGGAAAGCTGGCGAACAGCTACAGCAACCGATGCGGAGGAAGTGAAACACAGGGAGAGCCAGGAGGGAACCAGCCGAAGGGAAGGCTCGGAGGAAGGCAGGTAAGAAGAGAAACAGGGGGGAAAAGGGGACTGGAAGAATCAGAGAGGGGCGAACAGGATCGCAAAGGAAACGAGAACAGGGAGCGCTAAGCAACACGGGAAAGCACAGTTGCAACTCGCCGAGCCGGCGAGAAGTGAATTCAGTTGTACTCAGGCGGCGGCCATGATGGGAAAGACTAGACCGCGGAAACACGTTTCAGAGAAAATGTGGCGGAACAGTCTAATGGCGTCGGAGTTTCCATCGCCGCCAAACTCGCCAGGCGCCTGTGATCGTGACAATATGCCCCCCTCGAAGACCCCTTCCTCCTGGTTTGCCCGGATGAAGACTGTGAAACCGGGACAGCAATCGGGGGCCTGTATTTGTGTAATCGGTTCCCAAGTATCCTCGGAAGAGAGGTAGTCCTTCCAGTGTATGAGATACTCAAGGCGCCCTCGATGGTACCGAGAGTCACGAATCTGGGAGACTTCGTATTCTTCTGAGGTAGAAGTGGGTAGGATCCTCAACTTCGGTGTTACCTGTTTCCTAGCGTCAGGTACAAAAGGCCTTAGGAGTGAGGAATGGAATACCGGATGTATTCGTCTAAGGGTCTTAGGAAGTCTCAAACGGTAGGCAACTGGATTGATCTTGGACTCAATCTCATAGGTCTGATGAACCGTGGAGAGAGTTTGGATGGACGGACCCAACGGGGCAAAAACTTGGTGGATAACATAACCCTCATGCCCTTCTCCCAAGCGGGTACTTGTCTCTGATGTCTGTCGGCTTGCTCCTTATTTCGTCGACCGGTTTCCCTTAGGCTTCTTTCCGCCGTGTCATGGGCTTCTTTGAACCGGTTGAGGGAGGTCTCCAAAGACAGAACATTAGTCTCGTTCCAGACTGTAGGTAGTAAGGACTGAGGATGGAATCCGCAAGTACAAAAAAAAGGGCTGATGCCCGTAGCGGAATGCACCGCATTATTGTAGGCAAACACAGCTGTTGGAAGTAGGGCCACCAGTTGTCTTGTTGCTGATTGGTAAAGCATCTCAGATACAGTTCCAGCGTCCCATTGAGCCTTTCGGTCTGACCGTTTGTTTGGGGGTGGTAACCCAATGAAAGGGCTCTTTCCATTCCCAAAAGCTTACACGAGGCCGCCCAAAATCTAGAGGTGTATTGGGTCCCTCGATCGGGGTAATCCATGCAAACAGAAGATATCCTTGAGAAACACTTCTGCCATAAGGGAAGCCGCCGGTAACTTGGACAGGGGAGAAAAATGAGCGAGCTTGGAGTAGGAGTCCACAGTAACCATGATACACGTACAACCCTGAGAGTTTGGTAGCTCAACAATAAAATCGGTGGAGATGGACTTCCAGGGTCCTACAGGAATGGGGTCTTGCTGTAACAGTCCCAAAGGCCTTTGGGTGGAGTACTTGTTCTGTTGACACACCAGACATGACCGTACGTATCTCTGTGTATCGGACTTCATGTTAGGCCAATGAAAGGAACGTTTAAGCAGTTCCAGCGTTCCTCTTATCCCTCGATGTCCAGCAGTCCTGGAATCATGACACCACCAGAGAACCCGTTGGCGATGTTTCTGAGTGGGCAGAGACAACCTCCCGTGGACGAAGTATAGTCCGTCCTTAACACAGACCGGCAGCCTGTTAGTGTCCAAAGAGGACGCATCCATCGAGGCTTCTCTTACCTCCTGCATAAAGGATGTTACCGTTGAGATTATTCGCGTATGCGGAAACATCAATTCCCTTCTGTAGGTAGGGCTCGAGTCATCCCTGCGGGACAAGAAGTCCGCATTCTGGTTCTGGGTACCCGGTATGTAGGTAATGGAGAAATGGAACTGGGCAAAGAAGTGCGCCCATCTAGCTTGTCTGGTGTTGAAGCATTCCTGCTGTTTGAGGACTTGTCGGTTCTTATGGTCGGTACGGATCTGGAAGGGGTGAAGGCTTCCTTGAAGCAGATGTCTCCACTCGAAGCAAGCCAACTTCATGGCCAGGAGTTCCCTCTCGATGACTGAATAATTCCGTTGTCTCGTGGTTAAAGTCTTAGAATAATAAGCCACCGGGTGTTTGTGGCCTTGGTCTGATTGGAGAAGGACAGCTCCTACAGCTGCTGCTGAGGCATCGGTCTCCAGGATGAACGGCTTCAGTTGATCAGGTTGCTTGAGAATGGGTGCTGAACAGAAACGCTGTTTCAGGCTAAGAAAACTGTTCTCAGCGGCACTTGACCAAACAAAGGGTTCGGAAGTTTTCTTCAATAAGGAGGTTATGGGAAGAGTTAGTTGAGAAAACTCTGGAATGAACTTCCTGTAAAAGTTTGCCAGTCCCAAAAACCGCTGGATCTCCTTGACGGAGGTGGGTGATGGCCAGCCTAGGATAGCTTCGACTTTTTTGGGATCCATGGTAATCCCCTGTTCAGAGATGATGAATCTCAGGTAGGACAAAGAAGACTGGGAAAAAATACATTTTTCCGGCTTAACAAGAAGACGGTGTTGTTGTAGTCTGCGTAGGACCTCTTCATCTTGGGAAACATGTTCCTCCTGCTTGCGGGAGTAGACCAGAATGTCATCTAAGTAGACCATGGTATTCTGACCCAACAGATCCGAAAACAAACGATCCATGAATCTTTGGAAGACTGAAGGCGCGTTCACCAGGCCACAAGGCATTACTTGGTATTCATACAGGCCGTGATCTCAGAAATTATGGGCATGGGGTACCGATCCTTGATGGTAACCTTGTTGAGACCCCTATAGTCGATGCACAGTCTCAACTCCTTGCTGTCATGCTTGGGTATGAAAAACAATGAGGCTCCGGCAGGTGATTTGGAAGAGCGGATCAGCCCGTTAGCAAGATTGTCGTCGAGGTAGCGCCTGAGTACAGCCTTTTCTGACAGAGAGAGAGAGGATACATCCTTCCAAAAGGAACCAAGGTCTGGGGAACTAGGTCAATACCACAGTCTTCAGGTCGATGTGGTGGGAGTTCAAGGGGGACCTGTTTCTGGAATACTTCCGAAAAGTTTGAGAAACAACTCGGTATGCAGTGAATAGAACTCTGCTCCGTGGCACATACCGTTTTAACGCTTTCGTGTTGGGGTTCTGATAGGCATTCCTTCTGGCAATACTTGGAATGAAAGCTCAACAGATTGTTAGTCCAATCCACTGTTGGATTGTGCTTCCGAAGCCAACCGATACCCAAGATGACTGGAAAATGCGCAGCATGAATTATATCGAACAGGATCTCCTCCTTGTGTTGTTGTATCGACACTTGTACTGCTTCCGTGGTATGGGTGATAAGCCCGGAACATAGGGGTGTTCCATCCACCCCTTCAACCTTTTGATCCTCTTTTTTAGCGATTCTAAGGAGACCCACCTTATCAGCCCATAAGGTGTCCAGAAAGTTACCTGCCGCGCCACAATCAAGTAAGGCTTGAGTGTCAACCACTTTGTCTCTAAAACAGAGTTTGATTCCTACAACCGCTGTATGTGGGATGTAAATATTTCTTTAATTCTTGCATTGAATTTATTGCTTCAATATAATGGAGGAATTGAAAAAAAAGAACTTTATATGTAATGGGCCTCATTACGAGTCCGGCGGTAACCGCGGCGGTAAAACCGCCTGGTTACCGCCGGACTCGTATTACCATTCCGCCTCCGTGATTCCCGGAATTACCGGGGCATTACAACCCCAGTTTTCCGGGAATCACGGAGGCGGAATGGTGTAAATCCCTATTCCCATTGAGTCCTATGGGACTCAATGGGAATCGGGATCATGGAAACACCGGCAGCATCTCGTAATGCTGCCGGTGTTTCCTCGTCCGCCTGCATGCGGGAGGTGTTAAACCCGCCAGGTCAGACCTGACGGGAACATCACCTCCCGCCTGCAGGGGTCAGGATCAGGTGGTCCGGAAACAACGGTGGCGGCGGGTTTACCGCCACCGTTATTTCCGGACCGCCAGGGTCGTAATGAGGCCCAATGTCTCGACAGAGGAATAACAGGAAGGGAAAGATAATGGAAAAAAATGGAATATTATTACATTATTAATTAAGGGCTGGGAGTTAAGGGCTGGGAGTGATATTTTAGGAACATTTTATGATAATATTTGTGATTGTGATAAAATTTCTACTTAATTTTATATGTACTTTTATAAAAATGAACTGTATATTTGTATTGTGTGTAAAATGTTGTATAAGGTTTTACGTAAACTAATAATGCAACAATAAAAAAAAAATTAAAAAAAGAATCCAATCGTATCACCAACCTAGTGTCTGTATACAAAGCAATCACAATTTCCAAAAGATGTTTCGGCATACCCAAGGCTTTTAGTTTGTTCCATAAGGTATGCCTATCGACTAAGTCGAAGGCCATGCTGAGGTCCATCGATGCAACAAAAGTCAGTCTTGCTCCCTATTTGTTTGTAACCAAGATTTGATTGCTGGCAATCAAATTGTGTATATCTACCAGCACCAAGGAGGCAAACATTTTGGAGTCAGCGATGGCGATGGGTCGATAACTCGCAAGGGACATTCGTGAACCTTTTTTGAAAATTGGAAGAACAATTGAAACCCTCCATGACTGAGGAATGGTTTTAGTTAAAAACACATCTTTAAATAAAATACATAATATTCTTGCCCAGTACAGAGGGTTAGATTTCAAAACTTTGTTGGTGAGATTGTTTAAGCCTGGCGCACCAGAGTTCTTGGATTTGATTATCAATCCTTTTGCTACTTCAACAGAGCATTGCATGGGCCAGGACAAATCAGTCACCACAGACTGCATATAAGTCTGCTTTCCTGCACCATATATACTCGAAAAAAAGTGGCCAGCCCATACCTCTTCGGGAATTGGGGTCACCATTAAATCCACCTGGGAGCAGTCTACGTTATTTTTCAACTGCCAAAAATTTGATGAAGATACACCCCTCGAACCCTCAACATTTTTTCTCCATCTAGTTGTGTGGTAATACAACGGTGGCTAATCAACCAATTCTTGCATGACTGTTTCAGTTTTTTAATTAATCCCATGGAATTGGAATCAAGGCCGCCTAGTTTTCAAATTCTCTGCACCTCCTTTTGTAAACCAGCTTTCACTCATGGACCTCATGGTCCGTACAAAGTTTAACAGCCTGGTTGGTCTGGAAAAACTGGCAATCTCAGATCTTGTTCATAATTTCCTTCTCCTCTTTCCCTTAATTCCCCCCTTCTCAGTATTAAAGGAGTAGGAATTAGGGTTTAGATCATTCGCAATCTCTTGTCACGCTCACCTTGTATCCACGGAGATGCCTCTTGACTGGTCTGGAACACCTCTGGGCACTCTGCACCTTCCCAGACTTCGTTCAGCCAGAAATCAGTTTTAGAAGATAGGAGGGGGTTTTAGCGACTTCTCCTTCTCTCCCACGGCCCACCTCCCAGTTTTCCCTTGCGGTTTGCCCTTGGAACTTTGCTCACTTTGATATTTATAATTCTGCACTCTCCGTCCTGCCGTGCTGGGCAGGGGCACGTCGATGTTGGCTTGATCACTGGGGTTACTTCACTGGCGTTCGTCTGGAGTCCAGACCGGCTGCGACTCCACCTTTTAGGTAAGTCTGTAGTGATTTTTGAGTAAAGTCTATGTTGAAGAATGTCCAAGTAACCTTCTTCTCTTGTCTTGCAGAGGCCGAAGGAGATTGCCGAGGCCGACAAGTGAGTTCGAGAAGGTACGGATGCGCTGGATGCGGTGCTGAAAGCGTCCTTGCAAGCTGGCTGACCTGTACTTTGTTTCTTCGCAGGTGTATTGGAACAGAACGCCAAAGATGATGTTCAGAATGGTGGAGGCCTTCCAGGTGAGATGGTGGTAGCTTCTAGTTCTTGCCTCTTTTGTTTTAAGGATTTAGCTGAGGAACGATGGAAGAGTCCTCGAAGGCTCCAGCAGGATGGAAGAGCTGGAGCTAAGCAGGTAAGGATGACGAAGTTCTTCTAAGGTAGCTCGCCCGAGCAGGCCAGGATTCGGAGCAGGACCCGGTGAACGTCACGCTGCAAAGCAGAATAACACGAAGCGCATGCCTCGGGTCGGGCGTGGTTCAAATACCCATAGTCTGGGTTCAAGGTCCTCAAGCCTCCCTTTCTCTTTCAAAAGTTGGTTTTCAGTCATAATATCTTGAACTGCCTTCAGCAGATCTTATACTCTGGTCTGGGTATCGCCGGGAACCAAATCAGCTTTATCCATACATTCATTTCTGGATGCCATCACAGACCCCTTCACCACCCTGCCATTATTGGATCAATTACACTAGTATTATTGGTAAAAGGCAAGGTGTTACAAGAGCCTGTATCCTTATGAAATAGGCCCTTATTCACAGTCTGTACCATTGGTCTTTTGCCTTGACTTAATAAAGGTCTAACTTCCCAAGGCATATTATTAATTTCCCCCGCATCCTTATCTCTATCAGATTTATTCAGACCTGTGTCCACAAAAGCCTTGTCTGAGTTGTGTGCGGTATTTTTGAAAATATCAAAGATATCATTTTGTCCGCATTCAAGAAGGTTCAATTGGTTATAAGAGGGGTCTTTTTTCTTTTTCATAGTTTCATATATCCCATCCTCCCCTTCTTGATATTCACTCTGGGTAGATTGTTCCATGGAGTGTTTATCTTCGGGAGTATTTGTTAAATCCACTTTTTCAATTAAGGGGTCTTTCTGATTAGCGCCATGTGTTTTCGTATCCACTCATTTCCAATCTGTTTTATTTTTCAACTCTTTTATTTTATTGTTATTTTTCTTTGCCTGTTTTTTTGCTGCTTTATTATTGAGTTTACTATGGGGCTCGCTTGGGGCAGGCAAATCCCCTCCTTTCATTTCAGCACTTGGCATGGATTCCCCACACTCTTTGCTACCACCTCCAAACATTTTGGCACACTCTTCGCTACCACCTCCAAACATTTTGGCACACTCTTCGCTACCACCTCCAAACATTTTGGGACCTGAGTCCATGCATTGGATACAGTTTCTATCGGTTGACCTGGATGCTGGAGTATATCTTTCTCAGGTCCCCTCCCTTCAGCCATTGTCCCATCTTTCATCCCTATACATAGACCCAAGAAGGTCTACTTCATTGTAGGAAAAAATAAATCAGACAATCGAGTGGGTAACTCATCCGCATCCTTAGCAATCCTGGTCAGAACCTCGGTTTGTTTCCTAAGCTTCGCCAGAATAGCTCTATTAAAGATACCCAGCATAGTTGTTAACTCAACTCCCAATGGTGACTCATCCCCCCTCCCCAAATGAATATCATAAGCCGGGTCATCGTATATATTATCAGAAATGAAAATTGCTGGAGTATCAACACTAGGATCTTCAAGACACCTATCTTTCACCAATTGTAAGTCTTCTTTGGGGTCACCGCTGATCAAATCTTCCCCAAACAGGGGTTGAGAAGGATCTGCATCGCTATCCATATTTTTCATATCCACTGAACAGTCCTGGGCACACTGCAGCATCCCCTCCTCCTCTGCACACGGCACGGGCAGAGGTAGCGCCGCCGCCCGCGCAGAGCTAGCTCTACGCATGCTCACTGCATGGAAAAAATCAGCCCCATGTTCCTTCCTGATTTCTGGCATTTTATTTCTCTTTATAACCCAAGATAAATCAACCTGATATTCTAGGGACACAAAAATCACTCAAACCTGTTACCAGAGTGGATTGTATAACAAAACAAAAAAAAAACCCTTGTTAGGCAGAATCCTGTGCAGTTCCCTTAGGGAGCTCTACAGAAGATTAAGACTACAGGTATGAGCAATAAAATCCCCTTTGGTATCAGTCTGTACCACAAAGATTTAGTTGGTAGCTGTGGCTAAGCAGTCAGACTTATCTCAAGAGGGAGATGAGCAGTATTCAGGGTTTACACAATAGGTATTACAGTACTATGGCACAAGGAAACACTGACCAAAGCTTTGTATTAAAAAGGGAATATATATATTTATTTTATACACATCTAGTTCAACACATGAATGACATTTAATAAAGCAAGTTAAATTCAGTCAAGGAAAGTATATACAACTCCCTAGTCAATTGTAGACAAGTTTGCGGTAGAGTGAAAACTGAGCAAAACAGCACAGTGAAAACCAGCTACAAATGTCACTCTAGCAATTTAGCACAAGGGAGGGAAAGCACAAGTTAAACCGAAATATCTTCAGACACACCCTAACAACACTTTCCTGAAGTTTTGTGAACAAGTTAAGCAAGGCAGGACTTTTAGTAAAAGATTACTTAAATGAAAACCGAGCAAAATGGCACTTCACAAGTTAAAACATTAGGAAGGAAGAGGTGTTTAGAAGATTAAGGTGCACCAACACATTTCTAATTGAGAATCAATCTAGTGAGAGCAGATCTAGCAAATCAGCCAGAGTCAATAGGCTGGGCCAGAGTCAGTGGTACAGGACCAAGAGCTTAGGAGCAAAAATGTTCTTGTAGCTGCAGTCAAGTCTTTGGTTAACACATTTTTAAAAGAGTAGGTGCAAGGCGAAAGACAATGTTAGATGAAAGGGCGGCCAACCCAACAGGTAGAAAAAGGATTTAAAACACCTTTAGGGCTACCACAGAGAAAGGGAGGCCTGGCGGAAAAAGTACCTTTAAATGAAGAAGTGGCTCCTGCGGTGGCGGTTGTTCCTGGTAGTTCCTGCAGTTCGGGGGGTCCAGCAGTGGAAGAGAGACTCTCAACATGGAGGAAGGTCCGAGTTACTGCACTACCCAGGGATGAAACCAGCTGCGGTGCGGCCCAACGAAAAAAATGCATGTTCCTTTAAATCGCGGTCCGGGTGGATGGCTGCCTGGCTATCCGGCCTCCAAGTGCTGGGCACTGGCGATTTGACCAAGGCAGGTCCTAGACGGCGATTGACAAACTGGTTGGTCTAACCAGCTCAAGGGAAGAAGGCTCTTGCAGATGAAGATCTCCTCTCGTCGTGTGGAAAAAAAGTGGTGAGACGATCCGGCAGGGCTACACCGGTGGTGCAGGTGCTGAAGATGTCTTTGGCTTCTCTCCCCTTCGGTTCCGTAGTTCCAGTGGCGACGTCTTGCCCTTCCAGTCCTCAGCACCCTGCTTTTATGCAAAAAGACCCCATTCATACAGCCTAGCTGTCACTCACACAGTGAAGTGGTCACTTTCGCGGGAGACCCTCCAGCCTATCAGGTTAGAGTCCGACTTGAGTTGCTGCGGCAACTCTGTCCAGGGGTCCTACTCCCCCTCCCACACAGTGGATCCACCCCAGACTCAGTGGCGCCGAAAGGAGCGCTTCTCGGCAGAAGCCCACCAAAAGGACGAACAAAGGGCCCCCGACCTGGGTTAGGAGTTTAAAGAAAGACACGAGAAAGAATTTATATCAAAGTTCTGGCAAATAAAACACACCGGAGTAAAGTTAATAAAAGAATAACCCGGCAGTATGTAAGAGGCTGTCAGTAAAAGGGGTAGCCTCAAACAATGGGTAAATCCCATAGGAGAATATTCACGGTCAAATATTTATGGTAGTAACCACTGCCACCAGCCAGAAACTTGAGAGAGAGGGACTGTACGGTACCCTCTCGAAAATGAACACAAGGGAAACCCTATTAACCCTTCCCAGTGCTTCCATAAAAAGATGGTTTGTACTGGTTCAGTTCATAAGAGGTGACTAGTAAAGTCCATGGGGACTTTATATGCCGTGGGAGACAGTAGTCAGTCCCAGGGTATGGAATCTATGTTTGGGGGTCGCTACAACACCCCTGTGTCACTGCACGGAGGGTGTTGTGTAACACAAGTGAGTAAAGATGGTTCCTATGAGGGAGAGTAACCCCATAGGCATTAAACACAAAAATAGCCTAGAACACACATAGCAAAACATGTCTAAGAGTGAGAAAAAGAGGTACACTCTTAGCAGGCGAGGAAAATAAACCCTTCAAATCCAGCAAAGCTGCAGGGGGTCTCTATAGGTATGGGAAATTAGCCATAGAATGAGAATTCTCATTAACACCCCTCAACCCAAACGCCCAAACACCCTAACAGCCAAACAGCCAGCTCACTTGTGGTCCTCACTTCGAGTGCGCGTGGTCGCAGTGATAAAGCTGTGCTGGCCACTAGGGGGCGGGACTCTTGTAACGTGATACATGCCTTTTCTGCACTGAAATGGAAAGAAAAAGAAGCTATCACGATGCGTTTCAGGCCACATAGACATAGTCAATGTCACGCTTGCTTGCAAGTGAAAAGAAACTTGCTGCTAATTAGTAAACATATGTGTGTAAAGTTCCAATATAAATGTCTCTTGCATGAGTTTCACCTCCTTACTTTTAACTGCGCTTCCTCTTGCGCATACGAGCTTCCTCAACAACGTGTCCAAAAACAGAAATCACTTCAAATATAGCGAGTCACCAGGAACTCCTTGTTCAAGCAGCATGCCCAGCCAAACAGCCAGCTCACTTGCGGTCCTCACTTTGGGTGCCTGGTTTGACTTCTTTGGACTTCATTGATTCACAATGTGTCACCCTTTCTCATGACGCCCATGAGTCATGCTGTTCCCCTTCTTCATCGTGTATCCTGGCTTGCAACATTATGTGTTACTACTGACTTCTGCAATTGTATTCGCTCTCCTTTCTTGCTTCTCCACTCTTTCTGACTGTTTACTCTCTGTTCTCTCCTCCTCTGCCTTTTCTCCCTTTTCCTATCTCCTCCCCTCCTCCCCTTACTTTCATCTATGCACGTACTCTACCAGAATTGTCCCTGGAACTAGTTTGATAGCAACCTTGTCTATCTTCTCCACCCTCCTCTTAATTGTCCCCACCCCCAGCACTATCTGAAATGTCATCAGGCTAGTATGATAGTCGCTTGCTTTGTTCCTCCCCTCCCTGTCTGCACTTCTCTCCCTCACCTTTTGTTTTTCTCCGGCCCTACCCTAGTACGGTAGTCGCCTGCCTGTTTCCATTTCCTTCCCACTCCCCCCCTCCCTTCCTTATCTATGTCTTAGCACTTGCACTCTCTGAAATGTCATCAGGCCGAGTACAATAGTTAATTTGACATGCTTACTGTTTATGGCCTGTAAGAATGTTATTGTATTTTCCCTTGTTCCCTCCCTCGCCTTGAAGCGCTTTGAAACACATTATGTATAGGTGCTCATGTTAGGCAGAATTATATGCAGTACCCTTTGGGAACACCACACACAATTAAGACTACAAGTGACAGTACAAATTCACACAGTAAAGTGGTAGCGATGGCTGAGCAGCCAGACTTATCTCAAAAGCAAGTGAGCAGTATCAAATAGTTACACAAAGGACAGCAATTACTATGATTCAAACAAACACTGACTCAAGGTTTCTGAGTAAAAGAATATACATTTATTTACACATCAGTTATAAAACATTTCACTAAAGTAAAGCAGTTGAAAAAAATCACGTTACCAATATACCACACCACTCCCAATAGATTCTGGACAAGTTAAACTGTGAGCAAAATGGCACTCCAGCAATTTAAAAAGGAAGAGAAAGACAAAGTTAGGCTAAAATTGAGCAGCACCAACAGGTAAGTAAGCAGGGCAATCTAGAAAGAGGAACTACAGTGATGGAATCAAATCAAAAAGGCTTAGGGCCAAAGTCAATAGTACAAAAGTCTTTTGCTCAAGATCACACAGTTCAGGGTAGTTTGCGGTTAAGTCTTTGCCAAGAGTTCCGGACGAAGTTGGTCAGTAGAAAGGTCAGTAGAAAGGTTTGTTCAAAGAGAAACTTTCGGATTGTCGAAAGGTTTCACACACCTTCACCGCAGCTGAACGAAACAAACAACCGGATTTGCACAGTACCTTTAAGTGGAGAAGAAGCTGCAGCTGAGACGGACATTCCTGGTAGTTCCTACAAGCTCACGGTTCCTGAAGCGACTGTCGGACTTACACAAAGTAGGAAGACTGGAGGGTCCTGCACTACCCAGGGACGAAACCAGCAGCAGAGCAAAGCAACAAATAAAAGGTGCGCTCCTTAAAACCCAAGCATCGTCCGACCTTCCTGGCTATCTGGCCCACTGTAGCTCTGTACAGCGAATTTGACTAGAGGAGGGAGTCCTGGCTTGCAGTTTGGGTGAACTGGTTGATCCCACCAGCTCAGGGGAAGAAGATTCCTGGAGGATCCTGTCTGTCGTTGGAGTCTGAAGATTCAGACCTGCAGCAGGGCTTCACCGGGCGGTTCAGTCATTGTAGGGGTCCTCTTCTATCAGCCCCTCATCGGTTCTTTCACTCCAGTGGCGACTCTGCCTTTCCAATCCAAGAGATCTGCTGTTTACGCAGTTTTACCCCCATTCACACAGCCTGGCTGTCAATCACACAGCAGGGTGGCTGTCCTGGTGGGACAGTCACCTATACAATCAAACAGGAGGGCGACTTGGGTTACCAAGGGAACCCATGGCAGGGGTCCTAAAACCCCTCCCTCACATCCTGCCTACCCAGACTTTCAGGCGCTTAAGGAGGGCTTCTGCGGAGAAGCCCATGAAAAGACAGTGAACCTGGTTTGGTGCGCGCAGTAAAACACGAGAAAGACATTTGCAAAAAGAAATGGCGAATAAACCCAGCCGGAACTGTATAAAAACATATATGGTGAAGGGGGTTTAAGTTCGAGGCTACCAAGATAGCCTAAAACAATACCAAGGTTATTTAAGATAACCGTGTTAGGAAAAATAGGGTAGTTACCACTGCCAGCAGCCAAGTCTTGATGAAAAGGGAGCGAAACAATGCTCCAAGAGAAACAGACAAAAAGGGATAAGTATTAACACTTTCCAGTACTCCATGTAAGATGGTTTGTACTGGGTCTGTGGATTTAAAGAGACTAATAAAGTCAATGGCAACTTTACATGTCCTGGGAGACGGTAGTCAGTCCCAGAAAATGGAGTCTGAGTGGGGAAGTCTAAAAGACAACCCTGTGTCTCTGCACTGAAGGTAAAAAGATGATGTCTGTGGAGTAGGTGAGTTTCCACAGTCTATGAACACGAACATGTTAAACACACACAGCAAAATACATATAAGAGTGGGAAAAAAGGCTCACACTCTTACCAGGTGAAAAAAATAAATCCTAGAAATCCAGCAAAGCTGCTGAGGGACTCAGTAGGTAAGGGGATTATCCATGCTGGAGAATTCTCCCTAACAGCTTTATAAATAACCTATCATATCATATCATATCATATCATATCATAGGAAGGACTTATACCAATTGACCACCTTCTCCGAGCAGTTTCCCTGCTTTTGTAACTGTTCAAGGAGGCGTTTGTGATCGACGAGACCAAATGCTGCCGATAGATCCAAGAGGACCAGCGTCCCTGCTTTTCCACTGTCGACAATAACGAGCATATGGGTTTGAAGGTCAACTAATGCAGTCTCCATGCTATAAGTAGAACAGAAACCTGATTGCCTGCTGTGTAGATTGTTATTGTTCTCTATAAAGGCGTGTAGTTGTAAGGTGGCAGCCTTATCTAGTGTTTTTAATAAGAATTGGCTTTTTGTAATCGGCTTAAGGTTGCTAAGGTCAGTGTGATCCAAGTTCAATTTCTTAGGGATGGGCGTGATAGAGACTTTCTTGATATCTGCCGGAACCTATTGGTCTCTGAATGAGGCATTTGCAAACTTTGTTAGGAAAGGTGTGAATAGTTTAGTATTTTCCAGTATAAGTTTGGGGGGTAGAAGATTTAGCTTACAAGATGTGGGGTTCATGGAAGACAGTAGAGAGGTGGTCTCTTCTGAAGATATGGGGGAGGAAACTAAACCTGAGTGGGTTGTTGTAGTTTCTATCTGCTTTTTAATGTCTCCTTGTGCCATATCTTAACTCAAGGTTGCTAGTATTTTGTCCCTAGCCTTAGAGATTTTCCCTTGAAAGGCTTGCGCTATGCTGGTGCAGTCTTGGTCAGTGATTAAGACATGGAGTTCAGAGGTTTTAGGTTTTCCAGCAACTTTAGTATACTGAAGAGTTGTCTCATGGAGTTGGAAGATTGTTCAATCTGTGTGTTATAGACTTTTTTCTTGGTTTCTATGACTAAGGCTCTGTATGCTTTGTCCGCGTCTTCCATTCCTGTCTAGTGGAATCAGAGGGGTGTGTGTTCCATGTGAGTTCTAGCGCCCTTTTTTCTTTTTTCATCTTGTCTAATTCTGGTGAGAACCAGCTTTGATGTCTAGGGTTCTCTCCAATTGTTTTTATTGTGAACCAGTCTCTTTATGAATATGCAAGGTACTCACTTTTTTGAAATTCTGAACCTTAACTATAAGTTGCAGAGAAAAAATGACCATAGAGTGGTCTGACCAAATACATGGTGTGGTGTCAGGATCTTTAGTTTTAAGGTTTCTGGTAACTATCCAGTCAAGGATGTGAGAGTCCCCTATTGTAGGGTCATTATTTTTAATTTTGTGGCCACAGTCTACCGGAGCTGATTCTAGTAGTATTGCCTCCTTATCACCAATGTCTCCCCTCCATCGATTGAAATCGCCCAGGAGAAGAGTAGATGAATTTGGACCACTAAAGTTTTTTTTTATTCCTAGTATTTCATTGCGGGGAGGGTGGTAAACCAATACTATGTTCACACAATGGTGATTGGTGAGGGTCAATTTGAGATGCAGAATCTTGCAATCGGTGCAGGAGATGGTTGCGGGGAAAAGGCCTTGTTTGGATCTGGCTTTAATGGCCACTCCTCCACCTCGTCCCTCTTTGCAATCTGCACTATAAAATGTATAGCCTTGGAGTGAGGCCTCAGTCACACATAGAATGTCAGTTTCGCTGTGCTCAATGTAATCGTGAATGTCTTGCACGTGTTTTACCAATGATCGTGTATTGATAAGGGCAATTTTAAGTGTGTTTGAAATTGCCTCTCCCTGGGTATGAGGAGAACTGATGTCATGCTCGGCTGTCATGTCATGCTTTTAACTAGCAATGAAGATGCTCTGTTGTCTGGGGAATCTTTGCTAGATGCTGGTGTAGTTCTCCCAGCTGTTTCAGTCCTGTTGTGTATGTGCGTTAGCTCCACGTGAGACCTGATGGGAGATAATGGTCCACTCAAGTCTCCCTTCCCAGGTGAGTTATCGTTATGCCTGTCTAATATTGTCCTTTTCAGGCGGTCAATGAGCGCCAAGCGATGTATTCGAAGCGTCATCAAAGACAATGATTCCTGTTTAATGTATCCCATTTTGTTGTGCTTAGTGCTATAATACCCAGTAGGGGTCTTAGATGCTGAAATGGCCTTGCAGCCGAGTCACGGCGAAGACCGGCTTGGTTCCTGAAGCGGCGGCGCTGAAGCACCTGACGTTTCTGTAAGAAGCGTGCCGGGGCACTTGGAAACTGTAGTTCCCTTGAAAATACAAAGTATCACAGTTTTTAAATAAACCTAAATGCAGGTGATTTTCTCGCTGCAGAGGACTCAATACAGTAAAGCACTGATGTTGTAACAAGATGTAAATTACAGAAATATTTCGTCACACATGAAAAACTGCCAACTTTTGCAAAATGCTAGCAAACTGCCTGCTGTTCCTGTAATGACAAATTACTGAAGTTTATTCAGCTGCGCTCTTATGTTTCCTATGTTTTCAAACAAGTCTTATTACCTCAGTCCATTACCTCTCCTGACAAAGGGAAATGCTCCTCACTAATACATGATTTTGGTGCACCTGTGTCTACCATGAACCCTCTTCTGGGTTGGCAGTGACTTACAGGACTGGTTCTCTGGGGGCTATCCTAATCTGGATAAGACAAAACCAAATCATCTGCGTATAAAAGCCAAGAGATGGCCGCTTGTTCAATCTTAGGGCAAAACGAGTTAGTCTTATTCATTTATATCCCCAAGTCTAATATAAAAAAGTATTGAGGCTAAGATACCACCTTGCTTGAGGCCTCGGAATGTTGGAATTGGTTTTGTTAATACATCTTTTTGATTTAGATTCACTTGTATAAATGTCTCTGAGTAGTAATTTGGACAATCTGCATTTTGCACTTTTTCCCATGAAAGACACTTCGGGACTGTGTCAAAAACCTGTTTAAAATCTATAAATGATAGATATACAGGTGAGACTGACTGGCATACTTGTTTTTTTATAGAGCATAATATCAGAAAATGTATTGTCGTTCTCAAGCCTAATACAAACCCTGATTGACATATCAAATTGCCAGTCCATCCTTACCCATTTTAACAAATCTTTTAGTATTAGCCGTGAAAACAATTTCCCTGGGGCATCTAAAAGAGCTATTGGTCAATAGTTTGTAGGCATTTATTATTATTAGAATTGGTTATTTATAACGTGCTTAATACCCAGACATTTCTAAGCATGGACCTCTATCTCCCTTTTTAAAAATGGGAATAATTACTGAGTGTTTCCTAGGCCGTGGGATTTTTCATTTCTTTATTACCTGGAGGAAGATCAAGAGTAATATTGATGCCCATAGGTCCAGATGGGAATTCAACATCAAGTCAAAAAAAACATCTGGGCCTGGCGCTCTTGAGGAACCCTCAAGATACCCTCATGGTCAAACACTTGTCCCATTAGTTCTTCCCCAACTAGCTCTGTCCTCAGTTTTGCTTTACCTTTCTCAGCAAAAAGTTTGGTCAAATAATCCTTCCAAACCACTTCCTGAAACGGGATACTCATCATGGGAACAGCCAAATCGTTGCACCCAATTTTCAATAAGGTCCAGATTTGAAATCACTGCTTGTATCTTCGCTTCGCCATCATTTTGAACAATTTCCGCCTTATACATTTTAAGCCAGTTCTTGTGTTTTTGTTTTACTTTGTTCAACATGAGCAATTTAAATGTACACTCCCCTTGTAGGAGGATTCCTTTCTCCTTCCTACTCAGAGATTTCATCTGTTGAACCCCCAGATCAAAAGTATGTTTATGTTGAGGGCGCTAGAGGGCCAACCGAGATGGCCACTCCTCTGGAGTTCCGGCAAGAGCTCCTGATGAATCCTGAAATTTAATAGCTTCCCGGAGTGCTCATAATCCACAAGCAGTGGGATTAAAGTACCTAACATGTCCCTGTGCCAGAGACACCAGCAACAAAACCATAAGGCACCTGTGTCAGAGTGACTACAACGGTCCCCAACTGGCGTATGGCCCAGCCAGGCAACCCTCCCCGCCAGACCAAACCAAGCGCTCTCGGGTGGAACGTTGGAATGGAGGCGCACCCCCACACCCCCAGACTGGGAGGAACTGAACACATCCTGAAGGCAGCTTCCCGACGACATCGACAGCGAGCCTGAAGACCCTGCCCTGTGAGTACCCACCAATAGGCATTGAACTCCACACACGGCTCACGCCGGAGCCCGGTGAAGACTCGCCCAAACTCACTGGCCCAGAGCGAGGCACCGCCCGTGTGGCGCTCTCCTTGCCTCACGGCCCGGAGGGCTACCCCGATCCAGATGCCGCCTGTCCAGTAAGACTGCTGAACTCTGCCGTGAGCGCAAGGCAGGGACACAGGAGCCGGGCTGGTCGGTTCCACGGCCCCCGCGCTACGGGTGCCCACCAACAGACTCTAGGAGGCATGCGTACGGCTCAGGATTAGGCCCCGACTCTATCTACCAAAACACTCTGTGCTGAGCCAACCCCCGCAGCGTGGCAAAAGTCCTCCCAAGACGTTGAGGGGTACGGGAGGACTTTCCCCATTCAGAGATATATGCACAAGATACCAGTAGATTGCAAAAGGGAGGAGGCCCACATTCCTGACCGGCCGCACCGGAGGGCAGCGCGGAACGACGGGCCAGCTGCTGCAAAGACACCACACCGTGAAACGGGGGTTTCAGATCACAGGCACAGACGAGGGTCCCATACAGCCAGATGAGCAAACTGATTGCTCCCGGCCTCCCCCCTGCCTCCCCCACCTGCAGGAAGCACCCTGGACCTTCCATAAGTGTGCATCCCCACGGCCCAGCAAGGAGGCCGAGCCCCCCGAGCCATCTCCCGATCCAGGCATCATTCCCTGTGGCCACGTGTTAGTCAGAATCACCTGCAGTACCCTTTGGGAACACTACAGGCAATTAGGACTACAAGTGTAAGCACACTTTCACCTTTGCTACAAAACTGCACTACACAGTAAAGTGGTAGCGATGGTTGAGCAGCCAGACTTATCTCAAGAGTTTAAGTGATCAGTAGAACAAGTTACACAAAAGACCAATAATACAGTGATTCAAATATACACTTACTCAAGGTTTCTTGGTAAAAGAATATACATTTATTTACACATTGACTTAGAAAACATTACACTAGCACAAGCAGCTCAATATCACACACTAATAAACCACAAAACTCTAACGGGGAAGTAAATGAACAAGCTTAGCTCCAAAATGAAGTGGGAGCAAAATGGCACTTCAGATACTTAGAAAAGGGAGGAAAAGACAAGGTTTTAAGAATAGACAGCCCAAATACATTCATAGGCAGGGCAAAGGGTTTCAGTTAAATACAACCAGCAATTCTTCTCAAAAGGCCTGGGCCAAAGTCAATGGTTCTGAGTCTTTTGTATAGGATAGCACAGTTCTAGAAAATAACGGTTAAGTCTTTGCCACCGATTTTTAAAGGATTTGGCTAGGCGAAAAGTTTGACGAATGTTTAGAGAAGTACGAACCTTCAAAGTTGAGGAAAGTTTCATGCACTTTCTCGATGGCTGAAAATATTTATGAGGCAGTTGTTCCGGCAGGTCGAGCGGGTCTCGCTTTTCCTGAGCTTTAGTCGTAGAGACAAGGAGGACGACGGGAGGTTCCTGCACTGCCCAGGGATGAGGCCAAAAGCTGTAGCAAGACGTTGGTTTAATGTGCGAGTGCCTTAAAGTCCACAAGCTAGTTTTCTTCCCAAAGGCTATCTGGTTTTCAAGCAGCACTCTGCTGAAAATTCGACCAGTCAGGGACGGTTTCCAGGTGGCTTATGAGTTGGTTGTTCCCACCAAACTCAAGGGAAGAAGTTAAACTTGAAGGGCTTCTCTGTCGATTGGAGTTCAGCCAGCCAATCACACCAGAGTGCATTCAGGTCTCCTAAGAGACTAAGCACAGGGAGTTTCTGGCACTTCCCTCACATCCTGTCCACCCGAGACACTCTGGCACCAGAGGAGGGCTTCAACACTGAAGCCTGCCAAAGGGCACGAACAAAGGGACCAAACCTGCTTTGGCGCGCAGAGTTAAACACAAGAAGGACTTTTCCTAAAAGACCAGTAAAGCCAATTTAACTTTACATGCTCTGGGAGACGGTAGTCAGTCCCAGACAAGGTATCTGCACAGAAGCCCTCCTTAGGCACCTGAAGGTCTGAGGGGAACAGGGTGTGAGGGAGGGGTTTGAGACTCACTGTAAAGGGTCTCCTTGGAGACCCATGTCACACTCTGTATGATTGGCTGTGGTGACTGTCCCGCCAGGACAGCCACTCTGCTGTGTGATTGACAGTCTCTGAAGTGTGTAATCCTCTGCAAAGACTCTGGTCCATTGACTTTGGCTCAGGCCTCTTGATTTGATTTCATCACCGTAGTAGCCTTTTCTAGTTTGCCCTGCTTACTTACTTGTTGGTGCTGCTCACTTTTTGTCTGACCTTGTCTTTCTCTCCTTTTTAAATTGCTAGAGTGCCATTTTGCTCCCACTTCATTTTGAGCTTAACTTGTCTAGAATCTATTGGGTAGTGTGTAGTATATTAAGAGTGTGATATTTCTACTGCTTTACGTTAGTGAATTGTTTTACAAATGATGTGTAGATAAATGTATATTAATTTACTCAGAAACCTTGAGTCAGTGTTTGTTTGAACCATAGTAATTACTGTCCTTTGTGTAACTTCTTGTACTGCTCCCTTTACTCTTGAGATAAGTCTGGCTGCTCAGCCATCGCTACCACTATACTGTGTAGTACAGGCTTGTACCAAAGGTGAATTTGTACTGTCACGTGTAGTCTTAATTGTGTGTGGTGTTCCCAAAGGGTACTGCATATGATTCTGCCTAACAGACAGGTAAACAGTCACCAGTTTGAATATCATGCTGGCCCCAAGGGGTCAAGCCTGGTGATTGTGAAAACAGGGAGGCAAACTGATTTAACAGAAACCTGCACTCCTCCTGTTCAGGTGTCAAGTTAGAAGAGAGATTAACTCCTTCTATTTTCTCATCTAAATGCTGGCCTTTGAGTAGGTCAGGTAGAGGTTCACTCTCCTCCTCCTCTTAGGCTGAAGCTAGAAGCAATGCTCCCACTTCTGGTCTTCAGACATAAGCCTTTAAACGGTTGGTGTGAAAGACTCTGGGAACCTCCTTAGGATTTCCTAAATCCACCAGATAGTTGCCTATCCAAGTTTACCCACAACCTTGAAGGGTCCTATCCACTTGTCCTGTAAGGCCCTCTGTCTTGTAGGTACCATAACCAAAACATGCTGGTCTTGAGTAAACTTGGCCTTTTGATCACGCCAATGTTTGACCAGAGCCTGACCTGCTTTTCGGTTATCTGATGCTTCTGCCATCAGGTGTAACATTCTCCTCCGGAGACCTATCACATAGTCAGTGACTCTCAATGGCTTGGGGGAAAGAGCACTCTCCAACCCCTCCTTAATTAGGGCGAAATGGCCTCTAACTGGATGGCCATGAAGCAAGTTCAAAGGGACTAAATCCAACTCCCTCCTGAGGGACTTCTCTATATGCAAAAAGAAGGCATGGCAGTTGAAAGTCCCCGTTTCTTCTAAGGGGTTCCTCTAAAGCAGCTATCATGCTCTTCATTGTACGATTAAACCTCTCTACCAATCCATTTGTTGGTGGATGGTAGGCAGTTGAGAACTTGTAAATTACTCCACAGTTCTTCCACATGGCCTGCATGTAGAGGGACATAAAATTAGATCCCCTGTCGGAGATAACTTCCTTAGGAAAACATACCCTGGTAAACATACCACGTAGGGCCTTAGCAACAGCCTGAGTTGTAACAGTCCTCATAGGTATAGCTTCAGGATACCTAGTAGCATGGTCTACTACAACCAGGATAAACCTGTTTCCTGAAGATGTGGGAGGGTCTAAGGGACCAACAATGTTGATTCCCACCCTCCCAAAAGGAACTCCCACCACTGGGAGAGGCACCAAGGGTGCCATATTGTTGGCTCCACTCTTGCCAGAGGTTTGGCAAGTGTGACAGCTCCTACAGAATTTATCTACATCAGACCCCAATTTAGTCCAGTAGAAATATAAAGATAGCCTTTCATTGGTCTTCTTAAAGCTTAAGTGACTAGCCAAAGGTATCTCATGGGATAATTGTAGGAACTGGAGTCTGCTTTCAAGCACTACAAGTCTTCTGTAGTCCCCTGGGATAGACTCAGTTGTTTCACTGTAGAAGAGGCCATCGTCCCAGTATAACCTATGCTTCCCTAACTCTTGCCCATCCCGCTGGGAAGCTGCCTGTTGGAGAGGACCTTCAAAAGTAGTACACTCTCTTAGACCTCTGATGAAGCCTGCCCTACAGGGTCCACCTTCTGCCAGTAAAGACTGCAGCTCATGATGGTCTGCAGGATCCAGTTCTCCAACAGGAGCAAGATCCTCTTCCAGCTCTAATTCCTCAGCAGCTGATTCAACCACACACGGTTGTTCCACACACTCGGCCTCAGCTGGTGGGAGGATCACAGGTGTGATCTTGGACAGTCCTCTTGGGGATGTCCTTGTTGGTAGCATAGGAGTGCTGGCTGGTTTCTTCCTGGAGGTTTTGGGTTGCCCCTTTTTCTCGCTCTTCTTGGAAATGGCAGTCAGTAAGTCCTGTGGACTAGGAGTTATAGTTTCCTCTATAATCTCCTCTGGGGAGCCCCTTAAACTACTCTATCTGGCCTTCATAGTCTGCTCATGTTTCCTTTTGCTGGGAGGCCTGGGGGCGCTTGATACAACTCCAAGCGTTTTTAAGTCATTCCCCAACATGTCTCTCCCAGGTACTTCACTCTGCACACTTACAGGTATCTTGACAGTCATGTCATTGCACTGGATTAGAGCTGGTAACGATGGAAGCATTTGGACAGGGCCTCCAGCAAGCTTAGTTATGATCTTGGGTGCCCTAGCAACATCCTCAATCTTGAAAGAAGATTCATCAACTACAGCTATGCTGGCCTCAGTGTCTCTGATGGCAAGGGTCTCCTGACCATTCACAAAAACACTGTCTTTATTTTTTTTATTTTTTTATTTATTTATTTTTTTTTTTTATCGGTTTATTAGAAACCTTTAAAAAATGTTTTACAAACAAACACACAATACTACACTTCATCAGGAAAAGAACTGTCCGTTAACGCTCCCTTAGCCATCCCTTAGAATCACTTAGCAATACCCCTACCAAGATCACAGACAACTATGCAAGACATTGGTCTCCTTGAGCTTCAACTGATAATGAGTTCAGTCGATTTTCAATTACCATCAGAAATTGCGTTAATGGTAATATCAGCTTCCTGTCGCATCCTTGAAACATATGGGCCCACCAATCGTCCGCACAACGGGAGGGGTAGTTTGCTCCCCAAGGGCCCAGATGGATTGTCCTTTCAGAACGGAGATTAGTACAAAATAAGACCAAATGCTTTAGGGTTTCGTTGTCTTTGGAGCATAATCTGCACATCAAGGATTCAACTTTATTTGAACGCCAAGACACCAGCCGTTCACTGGTTTTAAATGCATTCAGCCGCATCAGCATGAACACTCTTCGAGCCTGTGGGTCTGGAAATAATTCAATGTAACGTTGTAAGACGTTAAAAGGCCTTGTCTCGAGCGGGATGTCCTTCATCATGGAAGCTGAGCTGCGTTGCGTACAAGTTTGTTCCCAGTCTGCGCGCCAGATTTTTAATTTGGCAGCGTTCGGGTCGTTATGTAGCTGGTCCATGCTAATCCCATGATTTCTTAAGATATCTTCACATCTTTTCGACCATAATGATAACATGCTGTTGTTTGCCGGAGATGGGTCGTGAAAGATATCAAATTGTGGAATGTGTTTGCGCTGGCGTGATTTCTGAAATAAGCTTATTAGGGCCCAGCAAACCCTTGCGTGTAACGAGATAAGTGAAAGTTCGTACCTCACACAAGCTGTTGCCATACCCCTAGGCAGCGCCAGTACCTTCGACCAAAAGCAGTGCTCCAGCGAAGACCATGTGTCAGAACTGCAGCCCAAGGCGTTTTCTGCGCCATATAATAATACTGGGATTACCTTCTGATGATAAAAGGCCAGAACCGGTTTTAGTGAAAATTTCCCATATTTGTTCCGTATGACGACGGCTTGACTGGCCAATTGTTTACATTTCCTTTTATTTTCGGTAATCCATGGCCCGTCGTTGACTGATGAATTTAGTAACATTCCAAGCTATTTTACGTTCAGAGTTGTCTGAATAACCTCCCTACCCAAGTAACATCTTGGATGACTTTTCGTGTTTTGTCTTCCACTGTTAAGATTTTTTAACACCATAATTTCGCATTTTCTTGTATTTATTACCAAGTGGTTTGATGCGACATATTGTGCTACTGCATTCAGTTTCCTCTGTAAACCTATGGGAGTTTGATCCATAATAACAAGATCGTCGGCATATAGCAGCCAGCTTACGCAGGTCTTTCCAATCTTCGGCGGAAAAGATCTTACTTCGTCGAATGCCAGTCCAATATCGGATATAAATAAACTGAATATTGCAGCTGCTAAGGGACAACCTTGCTTCACCCCTTTATAGGTATTGATTGGGGTTGTTACGTTTCCAGATTGATCCAGCCGGATTTTTATGGAGGTTTCAGAGTGCAATTCGCGTATTGCTGCCATTAAGTCGACTGGACAACCCCAACTTTGCAGTTTTGCCCACAAGCCGACTCTGTCGATGGTGTCGAAGGCGCAAGAGAAGTCGATAAAGGCCAAGTAGACCTTAGATTTAGATTTTAATGCTTCCATTTTCAACAGATTTAAAGCTAACAAGTTTAGAGAACAGCCCACTTGCTTTACGAAGCCTGATTGCCTTTTGTCTATGTGGTTAGACTTGATTGCCCATTTCACCAGTTTGTGTTGTAACATTGTGGCATAGATTTTCCCCAAACTATCGAGTAAAGCCACAGGACGATAGTTCTTTGGGCAAGTTCTATCTCCTTTCTTGAATATTGGGACAATCACAGCAGATTTCCAGGATTTCGGAGTTTTTTGAGATTTGCAAATCCTATCAAATAGGGATACGCATATGGACGCCCATAGCTCCGGCTGTTGTTTGATCGTGTAATTGGAAAGCCCGTCTGGTCCAGGAGCTCTTGATTTTTTTGCTTTATTAATGATAGACACAATCTCTTCTCTTGGAAATGTCAGATTCCATGGTGTCACGGTCGGTCCCAAGGTGGTAATCTCAGGGATTTTAGCTTTATATAACGCTTCGAAATGATTAATCCAGGTTTCTTCAGAAACCATGCTGGACTGTAGTGCCAATTGAGGAGCCTGAAAGTTGTTAATGATTCTCCAAAAATCACTCGTGTTTTTGTTTTTCAGGGTGTTTAACATCTGTTCTGCATCATTTTGCACTTGTATATATTTGTGCGATTTCAGCCAATTTTTGTATTTTTGCTTTGCCGCCTTTGTTTCTTGTTTACCAGTGACCCTGTCAAGAGCCTTAGCTCTCCTTATGGTAGTGCGCATCATTCGTTTTTGCGTCAATATCTCGAAATCAAAGCGGTGGACACGGGCCATGTTGGAGTTTTTGGAGCCCACTTTTACCGTTTTGAATTGTGACAGGAGATGTTCATATTCCAGATCTGCGCTCAGATGACAATACTGGAGCATCACCCCCTTAACTTCGCTCTCCTCTAGTCTTAGGCGAACCCTATTAGATTCAACCACGAGGTTGTGAGTCCATTTTGGCCTTTGAATGGTGCTGGTTGATACAAATTCCATGAGCAACATGTTGTGGTCGCTCTGGTCTTTTTCACAAATTCTCAATGATTGGATCATCGGATGCAAGGCTTCGGATGCGAACATATAGTCGATTGTAGAGGATGAGTCCTTGCGATGCCATGTTTGCCTAGATGGTAAGTCGCCGCACGTGTTGCCATTCAGCATCTGAAAGTTACGTAACTTCATTTCAGTTGCCCAAGCATGTGCCAGTGAGTTATGAACTAACTGTGGATCCTTACATAGATCGATGTTTAGATCACCGCACAAAAGAATCTTTGGAGAGTCTGAATGTTCCTTCAGATGATCAATCACACCGGTTATCTGGTCGATGAACTCCATTTTACCGGCGCATAAGTGGTTCCAATATACGTTCAGGATTATAATCATGTCTTTCTGCAAATTCCGTCTCCCTGACTTCTCAATGATGGTTTCCTGAATATATGGAGAATGATTAACGGACTTTGTGACTCGCCAGCCAGAAGTTCTTCTGACCATCGTTAGGAGCCCTGACATAGGGCGACCCAACCTAGCTTTTATGGCCGGATTTAATACCGACTCAAAGTCCGCTATGAGTGGGAGATCACTTAGCCAAGTTTCCTGTAGACACACAAGTTGGAGGTTTTCTAACCAAGGTGTGTTAAACAGGTGCAAGAACCCTCGAGTATTCCAGGAGGCAACAGAGCAGATCGTAGGGGCTTTAGAGTCCTGGGATTATAGGCTCTTCTTCACATTTACACTGTCTTTATAATACTCTTTAGTATTATCTGGGATAGAGTTGTACATATATAAATTGTATTGTTCCCACAGACCCAGGGACACTAAAGAAACACTGGCCGAGACTTTCATGGGTTCCTCAGCCAGTAAGTGAAAGTTTCTACTTGCCATTGGTACTTCATCCACAGGGGAGAAGGCTAAGGAGACAGTGTGGACCCCTGAAGGTTTACCCTTACATCTGGGATCCCCTTTCACATAGTCAGTTGACCCACAAGCATAACATTTACCAAATGTTTTTATGAATGGGGGTTTGTTCTGACCTCCTTCTGGTTTGTCCCCAGAAGGTACACTACCTGAGTCAGTTTTTGCGGTCGCTTACCCTTGTTATGTGTGTGGCCCTCTTTTGGATTGGAGGTATTTGAATTCTCTTTGGTATCTTTCTTGTGCTGCTTCCCCTCTTCCTTCTTCTGAGTTGCCCCAGAATCCTTGTGAGTAGCCCTGTTGGCAGCCCACAAGTCAGCAGCCCTTGCTAACTTATTAGGATCCATTTACTTAGAGTCAGCCAAGTACTGTCTCAACTCAGGAGTGCAGGCATCATAAATAGATACCAACATAAACAAATTCCTCATACCTTCATAAGTGTTTACTCTGTAACCCTTAACCCATCCATCAAAGTTTTTCAAACATTCAGTCACCCAGGTAGCCCAAGGGGTACATCATGCTTTTTGAGGGTTCTAGACCTCTTAAGATACTGTCAATCAGAGCTAGCTTCACAGTTTCATAATCCTTTCTGTCTATATCCCCCAACTCCATTACCACATCAGTTGCAACAGGGGGTAGCCTAGAAAAAAGCCAAGGAATCAGCTGATTCCCTGTAATGTCTTGAATCCCATGGTTATATTCAAAAGCAGCCAACCAATCCAAAATATCAAGCTTAACCTCATACATACTCACTGCATCGTTGGGCATGCAAGGCCTCTTAGGACTGGAAGACCTAGAGGACTCTGGGAGTGAACCAGTTTCAAGAGACAACTTTTTCATTTCTAATGCATGGTTCAATTCATTTCTCTGGGCCTAAGCTCTTCATGTTTGCTATCAGTTTGAGCTTGGATCCTTTTAAATTCAACTCCAATCTCATCTTTTCAAGTGAGACAAATTCAGGACTTAATGTTGGACCTGGTGGGGTCCCTGTAGTCAGAGGTTGAGGCCTATGAGCAGGTAGAGGTAAGACAGGGCCTACATTGTGAGACTCTTCTGCCTCATCTAACTCATCCATAACATTAGAGCTGGGCTCTGACATATTATCATCCTCATCAATATTTTCCACATCTGCTGCAGGTGTGGGGGTTTCAGACCCACTCCTCAGACTTTGGTATTCTAACAACTTTTCTATCAATTCAACCTTTTTGCCTTTTACAGCGAGATTCCTAGCTTTACACATTTCTCTCAATTGATCAACAGTTAAAGTGACTAGGATCTCCTGTCTGTAGCTTTCCATATCAGTCATGATAAAACAATTGCTTCCCTAGTGTTGCTTAGCCTTGGGAGGATTATTTGAACAAAGGTAAAAGTAGCACTCTAAATGTAACAAGTATACTTTATCCTCACCACTGTACTCCAGTGTTAGGCAGAATCACCTGCAGTACCCTTTGGGAACACTACAGGCTATTAGGACTACAAGTGTGAGCAAAATTTCACCCTTGGTACAATCCTGCACTACACAGTAAAGTGTTATCGAAGGCTGAGCAGCCAGAATTATCTCAAGAGTTTAAGTGAGCAGTAGAACAAGTTACACAAAGGACCAAAAATACAGTGATTCAAATAGACACTTACTCAAGGTTTCTTCGTAAAAGAATATACATTTATTTACACATTGACTTAGAAAACATTACACTAGGTCAAGCAGCTCAATATCACACACTAATAAACCACAAAAATCCAACCGGAAAGTAAATGAACAAGTTTAGCTCCAAAATGAAGTTGGAGCAAAATGACACTTCAGATACTTAGAAAAGGGAGAAAAAGACAAGGTTATAAGAATAGACAGCCCGAATACATTCATAAGCAGGGCAAAGGGTTTCAGTTCAATACAACCAGCAATTCTTCTCAACAGGCCTGGGCCAAAGTCAATGGTTCAGAGTCTTTTGTAAAGTATAGCACAGTTCTGGTAAATAACGGTTAAGTCTTTGCCACAGATTTTTAAAGGATTTGGCTAGGTGAAAAAGTTTGATGAATGTTTAGAGAAGGACGAACCTTCGAAGTGGAGGAAAGTTTTACGCACTTTCCTGATGGACGAAAATAATTCCGGACTGCGTTTGCACAGTACCTTTTTTAAGGAAGAAAGCTGTAGCTGAGGCAGTTGTTCCTGGCAGGTCGAGCAGGTCTCGCAGTTCCTGAGCTTTAGTCGTGGGGACAAGAAGGAGGACGTTGGGAGGTTCCTGCACTGCCCAGGGATGAGGCCAAAAGCTGTAGCAAGACATCGGTTTAAGGTGTGAGTGCCTTAAAGTCCACAAGCTCTTTTCCTTCCCACTGGCTATCTGGTTTTCAAGCAGCACTGTGCTGAAAATTCGACCAGTCAGGGACGGTGACCAGGTGAGTTGGTTGTTCCCACCAAACTCAAGGGAAGATGTTAACCTTGAAGGGCTTCTCTGTCGATCAGAGTTTCAGGCAATTCGGACCTGCAGCAGGGCTTCACCGGTCATCCAGGAGTTGCAGCAGTCCTCTTCCTTCAGCTCGTCTTCGGTTCTTTCGTTCCAGTGGTCGACTCTGCTTTTCAGGTCCCAGAGACCTGCTTTTAACCAGCCTTCCCCCATTCATTTAGCCTGGCTGTCACTCACCCAGCAGGCTGGCTGTCCTTGCCGGACAGTCAGCCAGCCAATCACACCAGAGTGCATTCAGGTCTCCTAGGAGACGAAGGACAGGGAGTTACGGGCACCTCCCTCACATCCTGTCCACTCCAGACACTCTAGCACCAGGGAGGGCTTCAGCACTGAAGCCTGCCAAAGGGCACGAACAAAGGGACCAAACCTGGTTTGGCGCGCAGTGTTAAACACAAGAAGGGCTTTTCCTAAAAGAAATGGTGAAAAAAGTTGACCGGAGTTGAAAAACATGGCTGCCCTTGATTTTAAGCTACCGTTGTTAGCAGTCGTGAAAAATCACAGTAGACGATCTAAACCACTGCCACCAGCTATTAAAAATAGGAAAAGGTAACATTTTACTGTTACATGAGTGTTTTGACTCAGGGGAAGCTAAGCAACCCGTCCAGCACTCTATTGGAAGATAGTTTGTGCTGGGTCAGTAAATTCAAAAAGACTTGTAAAGCCAATTTAACTTTACATGCTCTGGGAGATGGTAGTTAGTCCCAGAGAAGGTTTTTTAAACCTTGGGGAGTCTGAAAGACACCCCTGTGCCACTGCACTGAAGGTGCTGTGTGACACTCAGAAAAAGATGATGCCTATGGAGTTGTTTTAAAAACCCATAACCAAAGAACACAAAAGTAAAACACACACAAAATACATGGAAGAGTGGGAAAAAAAGGCTCACACTCTTCCCAGGTAAAAAATTAAATCCCAGAAATCCGGCAAAGTTGCTCGGGGTCTCAAAAGGTAAGGGAAATTAGGCCATTCTTGAGAATTCTCCCTCACACTACGCCACACAGCGCACCAGACTCCTCCATGCTGTCCATTCAGAGCACCGACAAGAGAAGCAGGCCTGAGCTCTAAGACCCACAGCCCTGTTAAAACGTATAACTGCTTCTCCCACGAAGCAGTCGCATGGATCCAGTCCTTCCTACACAACAGGACAATGTGAGTTTTCTCCCCTCTACAGCCGCAGACCCAGCAGCTATTTCATGCGGCGTACCCCAAGGATCATGTGTATCTCCTACCCTCTACAATATTTTCACTAAGCCCCTTTTCGATGATCTGGATCATCTCGGTATCACCTACACTAACTATGCAGATGATATACAGATCCTCATACTGCTGACGGGGGATTATGACAAGGATTTGGCCTTTGTGAATAGAGTCTACCTCATCATCCAGGCATGGATGGCCGCACACGGTCTATGCCTGAATGATGACAAAACTGAACTCCTCCTTCTAGGCACTTCTTCCAATATTAAAAAACTAGGTCCCAACTACGACGCCTTCACAATCGACAATAACATCATCACTGTGGCCAAAGTAGTTAAAACCCTCGGCTTCTATATAGACTCTACCCTCACCTTTGGTAAACAAGTGAATGCAATGGCCTCAGCTACTTCCTACACCTGCAAGTTAATCGGAGCAGCCAAACCTTTCCTCTCAGCTAATAAATGCGTCATTCTAGCAAGAGCACTAATCCTATCGAAACTAGATTATTGCAATGCCCTCTACATAGGCAGTAACAAATACATCACCGCCAAAATACAGCCACTCCAAAACAATGCCCTGAGAGCCGCCCTAAACTTCCCTAAGAGCGCCCATATATCAGATCTCAGGAGATCTACTAACTGGCTCACAACTAAAGACAAAATCCTCCTCAAAACAGCATCACTGACACACAAATGTCTCAACCACGCAGCACCGCAATACCTCATAGATAGATTCACCACACAAACAGCCTCTCGCCCCCTAAGAAAAGTTAATTCCAACCTTCTGCTAGTATCCAGATTCAACCTTACAAAATCTGGCGGGAGCAGCTTTGCTGTCAAAGCAGCACAATTTTGGAACTCCCTTCCCCTGCTCTAAGGGAAGATCTCCCCTACCGGCAATTCAGATACAATTTGATTCAATGGCTAAAAGATCATGATGTCTAATTCTCATCCTATTGATTTCCAGGATCTTATGTATATTTTGTATACTTGTTCTGCCGTATTTATGCCATACCTGCACTATTGTAAACTTACTGTATATACCTTTGTGATTCTGTAATAATATCTGTATTCTTAAACTCACTGTATATAGACCTGTGATTCTCCGACAATACATATTCACAGCAATGTAACCGCTGCTGTACCCCCTTATCTAATCTGCAACCTGTAACCTAAGTTGAACAACCCTCTTTTGCCTTTGCGCCCGAATACCCCGGGGTCTGGTGCGCAATATAAATAAACAAACAAACTGCTGCAAATAAGACTACATCTTGTTAGGCAGAACTACATGCAGTACCCTTTGGGAACACTACACACAATTAAGACTACAAGTGACAGTACAATTTCACCTTTGGTCCAAGCCTGTACTGCACAGTAAAGTGGTAGCAATGGCTGAGCAGCCAGACTTATCTCAAGAGTAAAGTGAGCAGTATCAGAAGTTACACAAAAGACAGCATTTTCTATGATTCAGGCAAACACTGATTCAAGGTTTCTAAGTAAAAGAATATATAATTATTTACTCAACAGTTGTATAACATTTCACTATTCTAAGCAAGTTAAAAATCACAATCATAAATACACCACACCACTTCCCTTAAATTCCAGACAAGTTAAGCTCACAAAATGAAGTGGGAGCAAAATGGCACTGCAGCAATTTAAAAGGGAGTGAAAGACAAAGTTATTAGACATTAGGCAACACCAACAAGTAAGTAATCGGAGCAATTGAACAAGAGAGGCTACAAGGTTAAAATCAGATAGAAAAGGCTTAGGGCCAAAGTCAATGGTTCAAAAGTCTTTTGCTCAAGATAATAGGTTCAATGTAGTTCGCGGTAAAGTTTGTGGCACATATTCCGGACGAGGTTGGTTGGTAGAAAAGTTAGTACAAAGAGAAGAGAAGGACAAGCCCTCGGATTGGAGAAAGATTTCAAACACTTTCACCGCGGCTGACCGAAACGGACAACTGGATTTTCACAGTAGCTTAAAACGGAGAGGGAGCTGTAACTGAGGCGGACGTTCCTGGTGGTTCTTGCAGGCTCACGGTTCCTGAAGTGACTGTTGGACTGATCAGAAATAGGAAGACTGGAGGGTCCTGCGCCACTCAGGGAAGAGGCCAGCAGCAGAGCAAAACCCGGATAAAAGGTGCGCTCCTTAAAACCCAAGAAGGGTCCGACCTTCCTTGCTATGTGGCCCACTGTAGCTCTGTACAGGTAATTTGACCAGAGGAGGGGTCCTGGCTTGTAGTTTGGGCAAACTGGCTGGTCCCACCAGCTCAAGGGAAGAAGTTTCCTGGAGGATCTTCTCTGTCGTCGGATTCAGAGATTCAGACCTGCAGCAGGGCTTCACCGGGCGTTTCAGTCGTGGTAGGGGTGCTCTTCTTCCAGTTCCTCGTTGGTTCTTTCGTTCCAGTGATGACTCTGCTCTTCCAGTCCCAGAGACCTGCTTTTTATGCAGTTTTCCCCCATTCGTACAGCCTGGCTGTCTATCACACAGCAGGGTGGCTGGCCTGGCCAGCCCCTTAGCCAATCAGACAAGAGTTAGACTTGGGTTACTAAGGTGACCCATGGCAGGAGTCCGAAGATCCCTCCCTCACATCCTGGCCACCTAGACTATCAGGAGCCTTAAGGAGGGATTCTGTGCAGAAGCCCGCGAAAAGACAACAAACAAAGGAATCATCCCCGGTTTGGCGCGCAGAGTAAAACACGGGAAAAACTTTAACAAAAATAAATGGCGAATAAACCCAGCCGGAACCAAAATAAAATGTATTTGGTCAAGCAGGTTTATGTTCGAGGCTGCCTCGAGGATGTTCGAGGCCGTCTGGAACAATACCACGTTTATATAATATAATCGGGGTAGGAAAGTTAGGGAAGATACCACTGCCACCAGCCAAGTCTTAGTGTTAAGGGAGCGAAACAAGGCTCAAAGAGGCACAGACAAAAAGGGATAAGAAATAACCCTTTCAGTGTACTCCATGTAAGATGGGGTGTACCGGGTCTGCAGTTTAAAGTGACTATATAAAGTTAATGGCAACTTTACCTGTTTCTGGGGGACAGTAGTCAGCCCCAGAAAAATGGAGTCAGTGGGAAGTCTCAAAGACAACCCTGTGTCACTGCACTGAAGGTGCTGTGTAACACACACAAAAAGTGGTGCACATGGAGTAGGTGAGGCTCCAGTGCCCAAGATCACACAAACAGTGAAAATACACACAGCAAAACACATGTAAGAGTGGGAAAAAGGCTCACACTCTTACCAGGGGAAAAAAATAAACCCTATAAATCCAGCAAAGCTGCTGGGGACTCTTTAGGTAAGGGAAATCAGCCATTTATGAGAATTCTAACACACCTGCCCCCTCTCAGCCGGACAATAAAGAAGATGAATCCCCACAACCCCCGGTACTCATTTGGACCGCGCTCCTGCACACCCATTTGATTTTCTAACAAGAGAGGTCCCCCGAATACTAGCGAGGCCCAAGGACGCTGCGTCCCCGAGGCGGAAACGCCGAGGCCCCCACAGGGAGCGAACACTGTCCCCGAGGGGCCCTTCCTCCATTACTCAGACAGCCCACTCCATCCGCCACGTCAACGGAACGGACGCTGAGGACCAACCGGCAACCTCACCTCCCGATCATGGTAGCCTTGCACTAGCCTATATAGGAGGACTCTGCAGAACAAGCGGCCATCTAAAACACCACCTCCTAAACTCATAAAAACCCCAGAGAATCCACGTCTAGTTTCCAGAGCGATAAATCTTAAATCTTGCCTGCACCTAACGCAAGCCACAACAACGACTAGTCCTCGTGTAACCTCATCTCAATTGCCCTAGCACCAACAAGGCCGAACCTCTACAACCTTTGTGAGCCGGCAGCTCTTTCTAACTGTCCTGAAGTAGTACCCGAACATACAAACTCTATCTCCAATCAGCCACCAGTTCGTAGAGGTATCCCACTCTATCAGCCCAGAAATCCTAACCTCCAGCGGACAAACCACAATGGAGCCTTCTCCCAAACCGAGGGCGCTTCCCTGATGCCGGAAAGGCAACCACAATAACTGATTCATACTCCAGATGCTGTAAACCAATTGACTATACCACAAGTTACCCGCACTAGCCGGGGGGCGTGGCTAGGAAGCCATGTGAAAGGACGTGTCCGAACGGGAGCTCCCGCTGATCCGTATACTATCCGGATGAAAAACCGTGCAAGGACTGAAGCAACCCCGCTGCAACAGGGGTGAACGTGTGCATGAACCTTGGGTGCACGACCTGACGCGCTTTTGGACCGGATCCGATCTGTAACATCGCTGCCCGGAGCTAAAGATTGGTGCGAGTGCCGAGGACGGAACGGCCGCCATTGGGCCACCAAGAACATAGCTGGAACAGGCCTACGAGATTGCGACGGAGGCGCGCAGCACTGGACCAGCGTCGGATCGGGCGTGCCATAACTTTGATTTTCGTTGCCCGGCCCGAGGCCCGTGAGGTGAGCAGATCCACGGCTGTTGTGTAACAAAGACTTCGGATCGCGTGTTGGTCGGCGTGGAAAACAAAATGGCCGGCGGAGATGCGGAACAAGGGCGCCCTGCGATTGTCGGCCATGATCGCATCAAGCCGCACAGGAGCGTGGTAGAAACCGGTCCCGCGCGCATCTTGGAAGCCGGCCTGGTTAAAGACCATGACAAACAAGCCCCTGAGGGTGAAAGGCAAGCAACCCACGCTAGAGGACTTCGCTAAAACATCGACCGGCCCGGATGGGGCCAGGAGCAGGGACAGTCCCCTAGCAAAGGAAGCGCCCACCGGAGGAGCGAATCATGAGGTCCTTGCCGCGATTGCAGACCTCAAGTCTTCTTGGGAGACTAAGCTCCAGTTGGCGGTGGCGGAATTGAAGACGGCCATGGAACTTCAGGTCGGGGCGGTGCAGGAAGATGTTAACCTCCTTAGGCAAGACGTTCGTGCCCTAGCGGAGCGCACCGAGACTTTGGAGAAAGAACTGGGCCCCACGGCAGCGGACTGCGCAACGCACAAGCGCGAGCTACACGCCCTGGTGCAACGAGTGGGCAACCTCGAGAGCAGAGCGGAAGAAGCAGAAGGACGTGCTCGAAGGAATAACATTCGTATCGTGGGACTGCCAGAGGGGGCTGAAGGTGGCAACCCCACGGAGTTTGTGGAAACCATGCTCTTACAAGAGATCACCGGAGGTACCCTTTCTCAAGGATTCGCTGTGGAGAGAGCGCATAGGGCCCTAACTAGACGACCGCCACCGGGTGGTCCGCCAAGACCGGTGATTGCTAAGATCCGCAATTACCGTGACCGGGAGAGAATCCTCGAACATTTCCGCAAGGGAGGAACAATACAACGAGGAGCGGCGTGTATTACGGCCTACCCCGACTACACCCTGCAAGTACAGCGAAGCCGCATGAACTTCGGTTCGGTTAAGCGGAGGTTACGGGAAGCGGGGCACAAATACATGCTGCTTTACCCAGCCAAGCTTAAGGTCTTTTCTAATGGCAAGACGTTGTTCTTCAACACCCCGGAGGAGGCCATGGACTGGCTGGATGCGCACAATTGCCCTCAGGAGCCGGATGCCCAGCCTACAGACGGTACAGCTAGGTCCAAGTAAAGCTTCGGGCCCGGTCTAGCTGCTGGTCATGGGACTCGATTATAGTTGTTGACTCTGGTTGGATATGTGTATGTACATGTTTACTGATGACGCGAATCGAATGCACGGACACTGTGGCGACAGAAGGGAGTCTCAGAAGACCGATCTTTTTCTTTTTCTCTCCTTTTTTTCTTTCTCCCCCAATAGTATTTTAGTTTAGTCACTGATAGTCAGGTGACGCCCTGTTGGGCTCCCACACCGGTTCCCCGGTTGGGTAGCAGACACAGGGATGCCTGAGATCCAGGTATGGAGCTGGGCAGTTAGTTGGGTTGGGGTTTGGGGGTTGGGGTGTGTTAGTTTAGACATGAGCCGAGTGAGTAGAAGCGGAACTTATACTATGTCCGGTGTGGGGGGGTGGGCCGACTGTTGTGGGGGAGGGATGCTGTTATACCGCCATGGGGGACCTTAAGGTACTGACGTGGAACGTCGGGGGACTCAACAGTTACTTGAAACGAAATAAAGTTATGCTATACTTGAAACGACAGAAAATAGACGTCGCCTTGCTGCAGGAGACGCACCTGACTAGTGCTAAGTTGGAACTGGTGGGAAGGAAATGGAAAGGAATAGTTGTCGGCTCTCCGTACTCTGCCTATGCCAGGGGGGTACTTATTTGGGTGACACCACATGTCCCGTTTAAAGTAACTGAAGAAGTAGTTGATCCAGATGGGAGGTTGGTGGTGGTGAGGGGGATGATGGAGCACAGGGAAGTGTGTGTTGTAAACACGTACGCCCCCAATCACAACACAGCGTCCTTTTTCAAGTCGCTGTGTCCGAAGTTGGGCGAGTGTGTAGGCTGTGCGGTGATTTGGGGTGGGGATTTCAACTGTGTGCTGGATCCTAGTGTGGACAGGTCGGATAACAAGGTGGCTGGGCGCGGCCCAGCCGCCAAAGCGTTGCAGATGTTGGTGGCGAATTTTGGCCTTGTTGACGTGTGGAGATTGAAATACCCTGACGAACGACAATATTCACACTATTCTGCCCCTCACAGCCTGCATACAAGATTAGATTACTTTTTTGTCACGCAGGAGATTGTTACTGAATGCGTCCAAGTGGAATACAGGGCGAGGGTCCTTTCGGATCACTCGCCAATGCTCCTGCGTTGGCAGTACTGCCCCCCGAGGGCGCGCATAGCAACATGGCGCCTTAGGGCAGAGGCACTCAAAGACCCTGTCTTTCGGGAAGACATGCGAGATGAGATTGTGGCATACTTTGAGGTAAACAGGGGCAGCGTGCAGTCAGCGGGCACTCTGTGGGAGGCGTTTAAGGTTGTAATGCGAGGGGTGGCCATAGCGAAATCTAAGGGACTGATGGGGGGGGTCCTAGCTGACCTACAGAGGGCTGAGACCGAACTCGAAAGAGAACTGGCGGGAGGTGGGGCTGACACGAAGGTGGTCTATGAACTACAACAAAAGTGCACAGACTGCTGGGAGCGACTCTGTAACTTGAACTACAGAAAGTACACAGAGAGACAACATGCGGGTGGAGACAAAACGGGCCGGCTCCTTGCATGGCTCTATAAGAACGAAACCCCTAGATCCCCGATCCGAGTTGTAGCTACCGAAGAGGGGGTGGAGGTAGACACTCAGGAGGGTGTCAATAGCGCGTTCATGGAATATTACAAGGGACTGTATGAGGATGCTGAAGATAGTAACCGAGCGGAGATAGAGGAAGTTTTGGAGGACATTGGCCTGCCCAAAGTCAGCGACGAAGAGAGAGAGGAGCTGGATGCTCCGATCACTCTTGATGAGCTTCGCGATACGGTAAGGCAACTGCCCACTTGCAAGGCTCCGGGAGCGGACGGGCTTCCCAGCGAATTTTATAAAGCATATGGAGAGGAGGTGCTCCCGCCTATGCTGGAAATGCTGAACGAAGCGTTCGAATTGGGGCGGTTGCCTGAATCGCTCAGGGAGGCGATTATAGTGCCACTCTCAAAACCTAACAAACCTGCGCGTAGTTGTGGCTCTTACAGGCCACTGTCGATGTTAAACCAGGACGGCAAGATACTAACGGCCGTCCTGGCATGCAGGATGCGGAGGGTAATTGGCAAGTTGGTGCACCCTGACCAGACGGGCTACGTCCCGAATAGGAACATCACCCACAATCACAGGAGACTCCATCGAGTGGTTGAATGGGGATGCGGTGATGGCGGGGAAATGGCGGTCGCATCGTTAGATGCTATTAAGGCGTTTGACTCTGTCAAATGGCCATGGTTGCTAGCGGCTCTCAGGGGGTTCGGACTGGGGCCTAGCTATGTCAGATGGGCGGAGATATTGTACAACGCCCCGCTGGCCAGGGTCCGCACCGGAGCAGTGGTGTCTGACCGGTGGCAGCTGGGCAGGGGCACCAGACAAGGGTGCCCCTGGTCCCCGATGCTGTACATACTGGCCCTGGAGCCTCTGGCGATTTACCTCAGGCAACAATATGATTTGGTCGGGATTGAGGCTGGTGGGGTGAGCCATCTCGTATCCTTATACGCTGATGACATACTGCTGTATCTTAGACACCCTGAAGAAAATCTGGGGTATGTTCTGGAGGTAATGGACAGATATGCCAGACTGTCTGGTATTGCGGTTAACCCCCAGAAATCAATTCTATTCCCGCTAGGTAGCTACAGGGGTACCCAGATAGATAGGTTGCCGGTGCTGCAGAACCCGTGGGCGACAAGCTGCTTCCGATACCTCGGAATAGAGGTGCACCACTCGACGACAGCAGAACACAGGTACAACACCGAAGCGGCTGTGGGGAAAATTGGGAATTCCATGAAGTTCTGGGAGAGGCTACCCTTAGCGATGATGGGCCGAGGTGCTCTGCTTAAAATGGTAGTATTGCCCAGGCTCCTACACTATTTCAACAACATCCCACATATGATTCCTAGGAAGTTTTTTGTGCATTTACACAGCATGTGCAGGGAGTTTTTATGGCACGGTACCCGTAATAGAGTCGCCCTATGGAAGCTGCAAAACCCTTACGAAAAGGGCGGAATCAAGCTGCCCAATTTTGAAGCATATTACGTAGCAGCGCAGCTGCAATATGTAGCCAAGTGGCTCGCAGACGAAGAGACCCCAGAACACAGGTTGTTCGGGACGGATTGCACCCCCTTTTTTTGCGCGAGATACCTTGGTTGGATAGCATAGACATGGGGATGCGCCCCAGAATGTTAACCCTGGGGCGGAATATGTGGCGACGGGCCTGTCAGTTGATGGGCGACCCCCTCCCATGTACCCCGCAGATCCCACTAGTTGTGCTTGCGAATGGGGATGGGCAGCTGCGCATGAGTATCAGAGCATACTGGGAGACAGTGGGCCTGGTCACCTTAGGAGACATCTTGCAAGAAGGGGCCATTTTGGAATTTGGGCATCTAGTGGAACAAGCTGGTCTGCATGGGGGCCAGTTTGTCACTTGGCACAGGTTGGTACAGGGGATACGTCGTAAGTGGCCCGAAACCACTCTGGCTGAGGAACTGGATACCACGACAGAGGTGATTTATGACGCGTCTGAGGGTGGGCACGAAGTCTCGAGACTTTATGAAATGCTTATGACCAGGGTTGGGAGAGATCTCTTACACTTGAGACTGGAATGGGAGGCCGAGGTGGGGGCCTTGATGGGAGACGGGATGTGGGAGCGTGCCCTGGGGTACCATAAGAAGGTGTCGAGGAATGCCAGGTTCCAGCAGATTCAATTGTATGTGACGCACAGGGCATACATGACCCCTATGAGAATATCGAAATTCAAGAATGTTGGGCGCCAGGCGTGCCCCAAGTGTGACGTAGAAAATGCGGACTTGGTGCATATGTTCTGGGCGTGCCCGGTTATTGAAAATTATTGGGGGGACGTAGCGCAGAAGCTGGCGGTGGCAGGGGTCAATCTCAAAATAGACACGGCCTGGGCCTGTTTGTTGGGAGGGTATCCCAGGGCGCGTAAGCTCAAACATGTAGACAAACTTAAGGACCTTGCATATGTGCTTGCGAAACGCAGAATTGCGATGGGTTGGAAGGGGTGTCACAAACCACAGGTGGAGGTCTGGTGGAAGGACTTGCAAAGATGGGCTGAGGCGGAAACGGTGGTTTGGCATGAGGCCAGCAGGGCAGATTGTGATGAAGGATTGGGCTCCTTTCAAGCATGGAAATCTCTGGTAGATGAACTATTTGGCACAATGTTTACCCCCACCGTGTCTGGGGGAGGCGACACCCAACCACTCGGAACGAACTTTTGACCAAAAAGGATACACAGGCTCATAGGGGGGGAGGGGGGGTTTGCAGTGTTTACACCGTTTGTAATGTTTTATACGTGTTTGGTTATGTTCATTTCTGTATGTTTAAAACAAATAAAAACTATTTAAAAAAAAAAAAGTTACCCGCACTAGCCGGCCCAACAGACTGACCATTGGCCTGGCTTAGACTTGCATGGTTAACCCTGTCCTCTCTGGCTATACTGACCTAGAGCCTCGGTTTGAGTACAAATAAAACAAGATGGAGTCCTTGTCCACAGAGACGGAAGAAGAAGATGAGTCATCCTATTCTGTAGACATTCAGGAGATCCTTCTCGAACTGAAGGCCGGAATAGGCAACTTAGACAGCAAGTTTGACACACTGTCATCAAAGGTAGACCTGCTGCAGCACCGTCTTGATAAACACAGAGACAGGCTAGACGCCGTGGAACAGAGGGTCTCAGACCTTGATGACGGCTCAACCTCGCTTGCTGCCAGAGTTTCAATGCTAGAAAGCCAAATGAAGGCCGTAACAGCCAAAAACGAAGATCTCGAGAGCCGCTCACGTCATAACAACATCAGGCTGTTCGCGGTGAGGGAGAGGCAGATCCTGGGGAAAATGGAGGAATTTGTTGAGAGGATATGCACAGAACTCTTCAGAACCACTGCCTTATCACAACTATTCATAGTCGAAAGAGCGCACAGGGTACCCTCCAGCCGACCACACCAGGAACTGCCCCACGCCCGATCATTGCTAGAATACTGAACTTTAAAGATCGGGACACAATCCTTCGGCTGGCAAGGGAAAAAGGAGATCTTCAATTTGATTTCGACAACTTTACACTGACTTCTCCCCAGCAGTCCAAGCCTTAAGGAGATCCTTAGCGGGAGTTAAATGACGTCTACAAGACAATCAAATGTTGTACTCCAGGATATTTCCAGCATAATTGCGGGTCCAGCACAATGGGAAAGCCCAATTCTTCAATTCACTGGAAGAGGCAAACTCCTTTCTAGACAGGATTGGCTGCAGATGAACCCCGAAAAAATCCCACATCCACCAAGATGGGACCGTTCCAGAAGAAATCCACCATGACATGGGAAACTACACATCCACCGCGAACGTCTTACAACCTATATTGCACTCAGGAGCTTAGCAATTTAATGAACAAGACGGGAGTTACTGTCATTGGATGGGCACTAGCGCCCCAAGCACAGCACCTAGAATGACTTTGTTTAAAGGGGTGGGAACAACTACAGGCGAGTTGGGTGTTGCCCGTGCGAGGGAAGGATGAAGCACACAGTTTTGGGAATGCACCGGTTGTAGATCTGCCGTCTGACTCCACCATAACCCAGTTATTGCGACCCACAGCTGTTTAACCAATCGTCACCAACCTGCAGACAACAGAATGATACCACAAGAAGAACCACAATCACAGAGAACACCAAACAACTCTGACATAGGAATAATTGCCAAACGCAGCGTTCAATCTAGCCACGTGGAACATTAGGGGAGCCAACTCGTAAAATATCCCAATATCTCCAGAGGCACAAGAGAGACATATCCCTAATCCAGGAGACACATCTTCTCCCCAGCTCCGAAAATGGCTCGGCCCGAGACTGGGGCTGCCATAGATATTTCTCCTCTTACTCCTCCTTTGCCAGAGGGGTTGCCATCTTGATAGACAAGAGAACAAAGTTTAGATTAATATCGACAGAGAAAGACTCAGAAGGCAGAACACTCCTTGTTAGAGGGATCCTGAAAGGAAAAGAAATTAACCTGGTGAACTCCTACGGCCCAAACACTGATGGCCCAAACAATTTCGAAGGGCAGGCCACACTGGAGATTTAAACCCGGGATCCCTACAAGACCAGGTTTTTTCACAGACGAACTTTAAGCTGAGATAATATCCTTTCTTGAATTAAACCATAGCTCTGTTTCGTCGGCTGGCACCTTTTAGGAGATGCTGAAATGCTATGTTAGAGGGGTGTGCCTGGCAAAAGAGAATGATATATTGAAGCTGATCAGGAGAGAACTGGTTGACTGAGCTTGAGCATAAATGTACAATATCGAATGACTCTCAATCTCTGGCAGCCCTCGAGGTAGAGCTAGAAAACTTCAGGCACGCAGCTGAAAGAGAAGTAAAATGTCTGTCCCGAGCCCACAAAGTCCGGCAATACGGCGAAGGGCAGAGACCTGGAGCCCTCCTGACACGTCTAGTGGCAGCAGAAAGGAAACCAACCCTAGTAGAAAGTATACGAGACCAGCAAGGCAATCTGGTGCACACCGAAGAGGAAATTTCCGAAGCCTTCTGGGTCAATTATCAAGGGCTTTATAATACTAACTACACCGCCGACCAAATGGACATGTCCCAATATCTCGAAAATATTGAACTGTACTGGGTGAGTGCTGAGCTGAGAGAACTGCTCAATAGTCCCATCACCCTGGAAGAAATTCTCAGAGCAATTAAAGAACTCCCCAACACCAAAGCCCCTGGTCCTGATGACCTGATAGGCGAATTCTATAAAAGCTTAACCCACCTATTAGCCCCACTCCTGCTGCAGGTATACAAGGAAGCGCTGGAAACCGAAGTATTGCCGCCAACTCTTCGCAAGGCCAATGTCATCCTTCTACATGAACCCGGAAAATCCCAAGAAGACTGTGCCTCATACAGACCAATCTCATAAATAAACCAAATGGCTCTCCATTCAACAAAAAATTGATTTAAAGACTCTCTGCCTCACTTACAAAGCCCTCAACCAGCTAGCCCCTCCCTACCTTACCAACAAATTCACCATGAAACCGTCCATCAGAACCACCAGATCCTCCAACACCCTATGTCTCACAGTGCCCAGATTTATCTCTAAAAGAGCCGGAGGCTCGAGCTTCACTGTCCTCGCCTCCCAACTCTGGAACATCCTGCCCCTGAACATCAAATAGTCCAAATCCTTCCAGTCTTTCAGGAAACTTGCCATTGGGTGGCTACTGACAAAAAGTCAACCTTAAGCTAGACCTAGTTACAATCTGTATATATTGTACATGCCTCACCTATGTCCTTACTGTATGCATTTACTACCATTGTCTGTATATACTGTATATAACCTTTGCTAATGTACGTGCTAATTACCATGTGCTTTGCCTCGTAACCTGTCCTAAGCGCCCTTTTACTCCTGGGTCCGGAGTGCTATACAAATAAAATAAACAAACAAACAAACCTAGACAACAACATACTGGCAAAAACCCTCACCTCAAAGCTACTCCCCCTAATTCCCAGTCTGATGATGGCTGACCAAGCGGGCTTCATACCTGCCCGCAACACAGCATTTGGCATAAGAAGGATGTTTGGAGTCATGGAGGTTCTTGATCCCGAGTGCCAAGCGATGGCAGTCCTGCTCGATGCCGAAAAGGCCTTTGACTCCATCAAATGGCCTTTTCTCTTTGCCATCCTGAGGCGCATGGGCTTAGGTAATCACTTCCTTAAACTGATCGCCCTCCTATACAAACACCCTGTATCCAATATCATCTTGGGGAATACCAGGTCGTCTGAAATAGAGTTACAGAGGGGGACAAGACAAGGATGCCCTCAGTCAGCCGTACTGTTTGCTCTGGTGATGGAACCTCTAGCCTCCGACCTCTGATCTCGTCATCTAGATAAAGGCCTCCCTCTTGGACCCCACAAACTGATAATATCCCTGTATGCAGTCAACGTGGCCCTTTTCATCCGCAACCCAGCAGAGAATCTGAACCCAATCATGTGGGAGGTGATCAAATTCGGCAACTTCTCAGGTTTGAAAATGAATCACTCGAAATCTGTCATATTCCCCCTAACTACAAGCACCAAAGAATTCACCGACGACTTTGGGTTCCACTGGCAACACTCGAAAATCAGATCCCTGGGTATTCTCTTGTCCAGATCCCATTAGGACATCATGCAAGACAACTACGAAAAAACAGTAGAAACACTACGGAGTAAAATAAATAGATGGAAACTTCTCACGCTTTGGGGGTGAGTCTACCTGGTCAAGATGGTAATTCTTCCAAAATTCCTCTATCTCTTTGCAAATATCCCTCTGTTACTGACACAACAATTCCTCCACCGTATCCGGAGCCTGATACTCGACCTGGTGTGGGCGGGCAAGGTGGCAAGAGTAGTTTACTCCATGCTCATTCAACCCATGGTGCAAGACAGCCTTGCACTCCCAGACTTGGAACGCTACTAGTGGGCCGCACAAGCACAATTCCTCAGCCATTGGTATGCTACACACTTTATCAGGCCCCATGTCCAAATCAAAAGGGCTCTGGCGACCCCATATCTCCTCAAAGCAGCCATCTTGGGCCAGCTACAAGTACCCCACACTACACTAAACGTAGTTCTTACTACTTACTGCATTTGGAAGAAAATTGCGCAGAAAAGTGATGTGCAGACCAGGTTCTCCCCTCTCATCCCAGAAAAGTTCATACCCGGAATGCTCTTAACCACCGAGAAGATACACCTACAGTGGACAGACAAACTGCAAATTAAATCGCTAAGCGACCTCTTCATCGAGGGCACATTTCTAACCCCACAACAAGCCCAAGACAAAGGAAGCAGCAATGCCTTGGACATGTTCATCTATTTTCGGCTGCCCCATGCACTTCAAAGTGTACTCGCCATTTTTATGCGACAACCACCCACTTGGCAACTTTTACACAGGGTGATACAATCACAGGGCACAGGCAGACTAGTCTCCAAGATATACAGGACGCTCCTGATTGACACAACTCCCTCACCTACAAATCCTAAAATGAGATGGGAGAAGGCCCTGAAGATCATGATTGCAGACAAAGACTGGGCCTACATCTTACGACAAACCCAGAAGGTATCACTCAACATGCGCCACAAACAAATAAATTTCGATTACCTGCACCAGGTGTACCATAAACCAGGAAGACTTCACTCACATCGCCCGACATTCTCGGCAGCTTGCGAACTCTGCGGTGCCCCAGATGCAGATTTTATGCACCTAGCCTGGTCTTGCCCATACATCTTTCAATTCTGCAACCTAGTACTTGAAAAAATGTCAGCAATCATCAGAGTACAATTGGAACCTGACCCCACTCTGACACTCTAGGCTTAACCAGGCACTTGCCATCCTCTGGACGCAGACAGGCGGGTCTACTGCTGGTCCTGGCAGGAAGAAGGATTGCAATTGCGTGCGGGAGCGTACCCCCTCCAATTTTGCAAAGATGGATAAACGATGTGACTTACTGTGTTATTGTATGTTCCTCTTATGACTCAGTATCTGTCGAATCTGGTAGGGGGGGTAGGGAGGGGAGGGTGGTTGTCATCTTTCCTTACAGCCTGTGCATGGTTGGTTTCTTTGTTTTAAAGACCAAAAATAAAGTTTACAAAAAAAAGTACATTTATGTTTAAGTTTAAAGATGGGACAAAGACATTCCTGATTTTTTCAACAAATAAATGTAATACTGATACATAACTGTCCTCCTCTGTAAGATTGCCTCTTTGATACACTTCTCCTAAACATCTCTTTGGTTTTCCCAACTTCAGCCTATCTCTACCCCCAACAAGTTATAGTAGTAATCTCCAGAAGGGGGCATTGATTGTAACCAAGTTAAAGCCAGGGTGTCATGATCACCACTCTGGGTTGGCAAAACTTGGAATTCCATTATCTCATTTAGAGAACTTCTAGAAAACATAGTCAATTATAGCTACCAGATCCCTGCTCCATGTCGCGTGCATTGGAATATCCCCTTTAAGCACCCCATTGAGCATTACAAAACCCCTGTTCTCTGTTAATTGCAACCAGCGCCGAGCCCTAACAGTTAGACGAGAATCTTTACCATTTAAACATTTGATATTTATATACCTGGCTATCAGATTAGTACCAATATTACCATCCTGCACGCTTTAGTCCACCTTGCTTCCATGGTATGATATGATATGTTTCAGGGCATGATGAGGCAAGGGAGGGGAAACAGTGGGAAGACAGACAACGATCCTACTAGGCCAGGTGTCATTCAGATTGTGCAAGTGTATGAGTAGGGAGAAAGCCAAGTGCCTGGGGGAAGGGAGAGGGGAAAAGTGCAGTGCAAGGGATAGAAGAATAAATAAGATCAATAAAAGCGGCCAGATGGTGGGAAGTGCAGGGTAAGAGCAGAAATAAGTGCTGGTAGGGGACTGTAGGGATACAGAAAAACAGTCCCCAGGTGTGGGGGGTTGCAGGGGGTTCCCAGGGGGGCAGGCAGGTGCAGGGCCCGGACCCAAGATCAGAAAGGGTAGGCAGGTAACCAGTGCAGTTTCAGCCAGGAATTCAGCAGGGGAGCGCGGCAGAGAAAGCAGAAGCAAAGGGGAAGGTTTTGAGGTGTTTCCGGAACCGGAGATGGTTCTCCTCAAGTTTCAGGGAGGCAGGAAGGCTGTTCCAGAGGGAGGACCCTGCTGAAGAGAGAGCTTGTCCACCCACTCGTTGCTTGGCGAAGCGACTGACCCTGAGGGAGTTGGAGGCAGATGAGCGAAGAGCCCGAGAAGGAAGGTATTTGGGAAGAGAGAGTTGAAGGTATTTCAGCCCCAGAAGGCCTTGTGGACAATGCAGAGGGTTTTGAACTTAATCCTCGCAGCCACTGGGAGCCAGTGCAGAGATTTCAGTCCTGGAGAGATACGATCCCTGGGCTTGAGGCCAAGGACAAATCTCGCAGTCCTGTTCTGGATAAGTTGCAGAGGGCGGAGAGTAGAAGCAGGCAGATTTAGAAAGAGGCTGTTACAATAGCCCAGCCTAGAGAGGACCAGAGCTCAGGAGACAGTGAGCTTCTGGGGGAAGGTGAGAAAAGGAAGAATACCTCTGAGGAGGTGCAGCTGGTAGTGTGACTTCTAAGAGATGTCCGAGATGTGAGGAGAGAAGGAGAGTGTGGAGTCGAAGATGACCCCAAGGTTTTTTGCCTTGCAGGTGGGATCCGGAAGAGGGCCAAGAGAGGCCGGCCAGAGAGCTACAGGGAAGGAGGGCGCAGTTGTGCCGATGAGGAGAATCTCAGTATAACTGGCATTAAGGCAGCGGTCATTGGCGGCACACCACTGATGGATAGCAGAGAGACAGTCAGAGATGAGGGAAGGAGAGGAGGAGGACAGGGGTTGCCTGAAAGTTAGCTGAGTGTCATCCACATAGCACTGAAAGTTGGGGCAGAGAGTGGTGATGCGGTGGGCAATGAGTGCCAGGTATTGGTTGAACAGCCAGGGAGAGAGGTTAGACACCTGGGGGACACCACAGGTAGAGAAAAAGATAGCAGAGAGGAATTTGATCCACACTCCCTCTTTCCTTTGAGAGATTTCTTCCCATTCCCTTATCCGAGTTTCTCCACCCTTGGCTGAGGCACCCTCTATTATTATCAGCCCTTATGTACTGAGTCTCCCCTTGGCTGAGCCGCCCTCTATTATTATCGGCCCTTATGTACTGAGTCTCTTCTCTCTGGTTGAGGCACCCTCTGTTATTATCAGCCCTTATATACTGAGTCTCTTCTATCCGGGTGAGATGCCCTCTATTATTATCAGCCCTTATATACTGAGTCTCTTCTCTCCGGGTGAGGCACCCTCTATTATTATCAGCCCTTATATACTGAGTCTCTTCTCTCCGGGTGAGGCGCCCTCTATTATTATCAGCCCTTATGTACTGAGTCTCCCCTTGGCTGAGGTGCCCTCTATTATTATCGGCCCTTATATACTGAGTCTCTTCTCTCCGGGTGAGGCACCCTCTATTATTATCAGCCCTTATATACTGAGTCTCTTCTCTCCGGGTGAGGCGCCCTCTATTATTATCAGCCCTTATATACTGAGTCTCTTCTCTCCGGGTGAGGCGCCCTCTATTATTATCAGCCCTTATATACTGAGTCTCTTCTCTCCGGGTGAGGCACCCTCTGTTATTATCAGCCCTTATGTACTGAGTCTCCCCTTGGCTGAGGTGCCCTCTATTATTATCGGCCCTTATGTACTGAGTCTCTTCTCTCCGGGTGAGGCACCCTCTATTATTATCAGCCCTTATATTCTGAGTCTCTTCTCTCCGGGTGAGGCGCCCTCTATTATTATCAGCCCTTATATACTGAGTCTCTACTCTCCGGGTGATGCGCCCTCTATTATTATTAGCCCTTATTTACTGAGTCTCCCCTTGGCTGAGGTGCCCTCTATTATTATCGGCCCTTATGTACTTAGTCTCTTCTCTCCGGGTGAGACGCCCTCTATTATTATCAGCCCTTATATACTGAGTCTCTTCTCTCCGGGTGAGGCGCCCTCTATTATTATCAGCCCTTATATACTGAGTATCTTCTCTCCGGGTGAGGCGCCCTCTATTATTATCAGCCCTTATGTACTGAGTCTCCCCTTGGCTGAGGTGCCCTCTATTATTATCAGCCCTTATATACTGAGTCTCTTCTCTCCGGGTGAGGCGCCCTCTATTATTATCAGCCCTTATGTACTGAGTCTCCCCTTGGCTGAGGTGCCCTCTATTATTATCGGCCCTTATGTACTGAGTCTCTTCTCTCCGGGTGAGGCGCCCTCTATTATTATCAGCCCTTATGTACTGAGTCTCTTCTCTCCGGGTGAGGCGCCCTCTATTATTATCAGCCCTTATATACCGAGTCTCTTCTCTCCGGGTGAGGCGCCCTCTATTATTATCAGCCCTTATATACTGAGTCTCTTCTCTCCGGGTGAGGCGCCCTCTATTATTATCAGCCCTTCTGTACTGAGTCTCCTCTTGGCTGAGGTGCCCTCTATTATTATCGGCCCTTATGTACTGAGTCTCTTCTCTCCGGGTGAGGCGCCCTCTATTATTATCGGCCCTTATGTACTGAGTCTCTTCTCTCCGGGTGAGGCGCCCTCTATTATTATCAGCCCTTATATACCGAGTCTCTTCTCTCTGGGTGAGGCGCCCCCTATTATTATCAGCCCTTATATACTGAGTCTCTTCTCTCCGGGTGAGGCGCACTCTATTATTATCAGCGCTTATGTACTGAGTCTCCCCTTGGCTGAGGCGCCCTCTATTATTATCGGCCCTTATGTACTGAGTCTCTTCTCTCTGGTTGAGGCGCCCTCTGTTATTATCAGCCCTTATATACTGAGTCTCTTCTCTCCGGGTGAGGCGCCCTCTATTATTATCAGCCCTTATATACTGAGTCTCTTCTCTCCGGGTGAGGCGCCCGCTATTATTATCGGCCCTTATGTACTGAGTCTCTTCTCTCCGGGTGAGGCGCCCTCTATTATTATCAGCCCTTATATACTGAGTCTCTTCTCTCCGGGTGAGGCGCCCTCTATTATTATCAGCCCTTATATACTGAGTCTCTTCTCTCCGGGTGAGGCGCCCGCTATTATTATCAGCCCTTATGTACTGAGTCTCCCCTTGGCTGAGATGCCCTCTATTATTATCGGCCCTTATGTACTGAGTCTCTTCTCTCCGGGTGAGGCGCCCGCTATTATTATCAGCCCTTATATACTGAGTCTCTTCTCTCCGGGTGAGGCGCCCGCTATTATTATCAGCCCTTATATACTGAGTCTCTTCTCTCCGGGTGAGGCGCCCGCTATTATTATCAGCACTTATGTACTGAGTCTCTTCTGTCCGGGTGAGGCGCCCGCTATTATTATCAGCACTTATGTACTGAGTCTCTTCTCTCCGGGTGAGGCGCCCTCTATTATTATCAGCCCTTATGTACTGAGTCTCCCCTTGGCTGAGGTGCCCTCTATTATTATCGGCCCTTATGTACTGAGTCTCTTCTCTCCGGGTGAGGCGCCCTCTATTATTATCAGCCCTTATGCACTGAGTCTCCCCTTGGCTGAGGTGCCCTCTATTATTATCGGCCCTTATGTACTGAGTCTCTTCTCTCCGGGTGAGGCGCCCTCTATTATTATCGGCACTTATATACTGAGTCTCTTCTCTCCGGGTGAGGCGCCCGCTATTATTATCAGCCCTTATATACTGAGTCTCTTTTCTCCTAATTTGCAATATACGCTTCCTTCTTTGCTCCGAAGTGGAGAATGTCTCTCCATAAGCGGGTATGCCCAGACCCTCCCCCTCCCTACTCCTCCCGCCCCACCCCTGGATTCCCAGAATCATCCTGGATAACAACTGGCTGGTAAGGTGGGGGGTTAGGGAGACTTGACTAGATATTGGGTAGGTAGTAAGATTCACCAAATCCACCTCTTGGGGTGAAGTGTCCACTGCTGGACTCTAATCTAATAGGGGAGTCGGGATGGTAACAGATCTCTCGAGCGTAATTGCCCACTGTGTTTTCTTAGCCTGATGTATCACCCTTGTAGGGGAACCCTGATCATGAGGAGGGGTAGTCAGTGTACCTATAAAGTTTTGTGAACTGTAAATGGCTGATTTTGGTAGGGATGGTTGATTTTTTTATTTTTTCCTGCTAGAAGGTTGTCTTAATAAAGTTATTTCCACACTTTCTGCCTTTTGAATACACCAAATAAGGGCTCCTGCAACTCCTCATTTCCCTTAGCAGAGATGTGGGGATCCTCCTGTTGTATTGAATTCTGAATTATCTCTGGGTTATTAGAGTCAATAGTTACAGGAGGTATTCCATTCAGTCCTTGGACATCCACCTCGATAACCGATCTAGACTGAAACCTATTGGCTAGAGATTTGTTTACTGGAGGTAAATCTTTGTCTTTCTCTTCCAAACGGTTTATCCCATTAGATTGAGGCCCCACCCTGGTCAGAGAGCTCTGATCCATTAAATCAACTTTTTCCAATATCATATTGATAAGAGAGGTTTGTAAATCTGTTTTTTTTCCTAAGGCTTGTTTGTTTGTTTGTTTATTTGATATAGCGCGAAACCAAACCCGCAGGTAGCCGGGCGCAAACATTACAAGGATACTTGAGAACTTAGTTACAGTGAACACACAAAAGTAGGAAAATAGGAAAACAGTTCTACAACATTATAGTCTGCAAGTGCTTGTACAGGAAATAGGTTGTAGGACAGTTCAATAACGCCACAGTCTGAGTCTGGTTGAGCAGTTGAATGCCAGGTGTCGGGAAGCATGAGAGAGCTAAGTAGTGGGAGTGGTGGTCAGCCAGAGTTAGTGGTCCTAGTGAGGTCAGTGAGGTGGCCGAGTACTGGCAGTGGAGGTTGAGGTCCCTAGGGGATAGGTTGGCACGGTTAGCATAAGGGCATGGTCAGGGGGGTGTCACTCAGGATGAGTGGTTCTGTTAGGGAGGGGGAGCACATTAGATGTCGTTGGAGCGTATCCATGAGAGCACCTTGCGCCTGAAACTTGGGTAAGGTTGGTCCTTTCTGAGTTCTATGGGGGGTTTCTTCCAAGTTTGAGCAGCTGTGACTGGGAAGCTGGCGCCGCCAGCTGTGCTCCTTTTGTATCTAGGCACCAGAAAGGTGAAGGCGTTAGTGGTTCTTGTGGGACGGATTGAGGTCCTCTTGTTAATTCTATTCACTAGGTAGGGAGGAGCTATAATGTTGAGGCACTTGGATGTGAGCGATAGAGTTTTGAGGGTGATTCTGTCTTTGATTTTTAGCCAGTGGATGTTCCTTCTGGCGGTGGAGACGTGGTCTCTGTTAGGTATGTTTAGGGCTGCTCTGAGCGCGTTATTTTGGAGAGTTTGGAGTTTGTTGAGGATATACTTGTTAGATCCCGCATATAGGGCATTACAGTAGTCCAGTCTGGATATGATAAGTGCATTGGCTAGGGTAATGCAGCTGGCCTCCGTTAGGAATGGCCTGCATGCTCGGATCAATTTGCAAGTATAGGTTGTTGAAGAGGCTAGGGAGTTAATTTGTTTTTTGAAAGTGAGTGCTGAGTCCAAATAGACCCTGAGGGTTTTGACTGCAGGCATCACTTTAATGATATTGTTATCTATGTTAAATGAGGCATAGCTAGGGTCAAGTTTTTTAATCGCTGTCTCTGTGCTGAGGATCAGAATCTCTGTTTTGTCGTCATTCAGACAGAGGCCATAGGATGCCATCCATGCCTGAATAAGGAGATATATCTTGTTTACCAAGGCTGAGTCTTCCAAGAAGTTACCCGAAAGGGGGATGAGGATCTGAGTGTCATCTGCATAGTTAGTGTAGATGACACCCAGTCTGTCCAACTTGTCAAACAAATGTTTGGTAAAGATGTTGTACATGGTAGGAGACACACATGATCCCTGGGGGACACTGCAGGAGACTTGTATGGGATCAGCAGCTGCTAGGGGGTAGAAGACTCTCATTGTCCGGTTAGCAAAGAAGGATTGTACCCAGGTTATGGCATTGCTTGAAAAATGGGCAGCGGAGCTGAGGTGATTGCATAAAACTGCGTGATCTACCAGGTCGAAGGCTGCCGATAGGTCAAGGAGGAGTAGCATAGCTGATTTTCCACTATCCTTCAACTCGTCAATTTGAGTCTTAAGATCAATCACGGCTGTTTCAGTGCCGTGAAGGCGGCGGAAGCCAGATTGTCGTGAGCCTAGAAGGTGTTTTGTTTCGAGGTAATCCTGAATTTGCAGGTAGGCTACCCTGTCGATAATTTTAAGTAGGAATGGGACGGTGGTGATGGGTCTGTAGTTTGTCGGGATGGCGGGGTCGAGAGCTTGTTTTTTTAACAGGGGTAGGACCCAAGAGGGTTTAAGGTTATTGGGCACAAGGTTAGTCTTAAAGGAGGCGTTGATCAGTTTTGAGATGAAGGGAGCTAGGTCTCTCGCTGCATCTTTTATAATTTGAGGGGGGCAGTTATCTCCTTTGCAATTAGATGGCTTTAGGGAGAGTATGATTTTTTCTGTCTCAAGTATAGTTATTTGTTTGAAACTAAAGGGGTGCGGGGTGTTAATGGCCTGGTGTAGGGAGTGCTGTGCCATGGGGATGGGCTCGGGTGGCAATAGCAAGGCGGCTTTTTTATTTGCAATTTTGTTTTGAAGAGAGCACATTTTTCCTGCAAGGGCATTTTGAATGTTAGTACACCAGAGTTGATTTTTGGGGGTATTATCCGTTTGCGGTATGGGCGATTCCATTTCACGCAGGATGGACAATAATTCCTTGGTGTCAGATTTGGCTTTGGTTATTCTTTCGTTGTAGGTGTTCTTCTTTGTGCTGATAATTTCCTTTTTGTATTGTTTAGCATGGGTGGCTAACTTGATTTTGTTCTCCTCAGTAGGCGAGTGCCGCCATATAGATTGCAGTTTTCTTTTTTGAGTCCTAAGGTCTTTTATTTGAGGTGTGAACCAGTTGTTTAGGTGGGAGAGTCGTTTGTCTTTCCGGATTTTAGTGGGGGCGATCAAATCTAATGCCATGGTCATGGTGTTATTGTAGGTTTCCACAAGTAGGGATGGGTCTGTAATGTTGTCTACGTTGTTTAAGGTGGGGAGGAGGTGTGGAAGGAGTTGTTCTGCTGTGATGTCTTTTTTGCTTCTGGTGGGGAGTGGCAGGGTCATTATTATCTGTTTAGGGTGGGTGAGGTCAAGTGAGGCGGAAAATGAACTAAGATGGTGGTCTGTCCAAATTTGAGGGGTTATATTGGTGATGCTGATGTTGCAGTTCAGGTCAGCAACCCAGTCGAGGGTCCGACCTTTGGAATGGGTGGGGGTAGTGACTTTTTGCATTAATCCATAGTCGTGCAGTAATGCTGCAACAGATGTGGAGTGTTTGTCGTTGCAGTCATTGAAGCCAAGGTTGAAGTCTCCTAATAGTAGGATTTGCGCGTGATCTTTTGTATTGTTATTCAGGATACTAGTTAGGTCATCCTCGAAGGTGCCTAGTGGTCCAGGTGGTCTGTAGATCACATAGATGGTGAGAGTGCGGTTGCAGGAGAGATGAAGTTTGACAGTGAGGAGTTCACAGGACTGGAGTGGCATGGTAGTAGCTAGTCTGATAGGCAGGTTGGCTTTGTGGATAATAGCTAAGCGGCCTCCTTTGGTATTGAGTCTATCGGCTCTTAGCAGTTGGTAGCCGTCTGGTATTGCTAGCATCATGGCGGGGCCAGCAGGCTCATGGAGCCAGGTTTCAGTTATGCATAGCAGGTCTAGGTTCTCGTTGGTTAGGGTGTCAGAGATCTCAGTAGCGTGTGCAATCATGGATCTATCATTAATGAGGGAGCAAGTGAGCGGGAGGGTGCTAGTTGGTAAGGTAGTGGAGGGTTGCCTTTTATTAGTAGAGGTTGCACCTTGAGATGGTAGCTGCTTGGTGGGAGGAGCGCCTGGGGGCAGAGGAGCGGGTTTGGGATGTTGAGATCATTTGTTCGTTGGGTTAGTTAGGCTGGTATAGTCAGCGCTATGATCCCATTGTTCATAGCTGTCAGTATTATTTCAATTAGTGAAGGACCCAATGGATTTGGTCCAAATGATCTTCTCAGGGTTGGTTTTGCAAAGGAAATAGCTGATCTTAAAAAGAAATCAAAGTGGAGTTTAAAGACTCTGGATACAGGATAGGCGATCCTGACAGGTTTAAAGGATGGATTGGTGGGTCTATCCTAATTGAGTATCCTGTGTCAAAACCTGCTCATCTTGGCAAAGGAACGCAGGTACTGACTCTGAAATCGTCAGAATTACAAGCATAGACAGTGGGGTCAGTATTTGCTCACCCGGCTGCTGGTCTCTCATCACTTTTAAGGGGGCTTGAAGAGGTTGGGAGTAGAGGATCGGCCTCTCTGTAGTGTCCACATAATGTACCTGCGCTTCGGTGGATAAGGGCAACTGTTCATTCCATTCCCTGACTACTCTCCCCAGCAGTTAATCTTCTTTTTCAAATGTTGGTTCCCTTCTACTTGTAGAGATCATCTCATTTTGTTCAATCGGTCTCGCTTTCTCAACCAAGGCAGAGTCGGGTATCTCATCAAGATCAATTAAGCAAATTTCCTGAGCCCTCGTTCTTTCTTGGGAAAGTATAGATATAGGAGTCAGGGGATGAAAGTGTGTCCCGGCTGGGAGTATAACAAATTAATCCTGATCCCCTTTCTGCTAATTCCTTCTAATATCTGAAGGGAGAGATTTGGCCAGTGTGCCCTTAAAGCCTAACTTTAAAGACGGGCCAGGTTGTTAACTTTGTCGGCCGAAGGGGCGTGGGGGTAAGAAAGTGGCTGCAAAACTCAACTGACACGCTCTTCATGGTTCGAATGACCGAGAAAGTATGTGGTTAAGCTGGAGCTGGCTTGGCCCGAGGGGTCGAGAAAGTGAGCTGGGAGGAAAGGAGAAAGTGATCACTCCAGGAGAGAGGAGTGGTGAGAGGAATAGAAAGGGGAAGATCTGTAGAGATCAGAACATCCAGAGTGTGCCCTGCAGAGTGAGTCTGGCCAGAGGGGAGGATAGAGAGAGAGAGAGAGAGAGAGAGAGAGAGTTGCAGAGGTCGCGAAAGAGTCCAGAGGAAGGACAATACAATTGTATTTTATCTATCAGGCCTGAAGGCCTCTATGTGCGATTTCCCTGCCGGGGCTTGGGATGGGAATGTGATTCAGAACTCCTTGCCATGCTGTGCTCCTACTTTCACCATGGCAGACTGGGCCTCACTCTAAATATCGCAGTGTTTCAGTATTTCTCAGAGCAAGGACAAGGGCTAATGTTTACATTGTGATTCATTACATTTCAACTATTGAGCTCTAATATCACAAACGCCTTATGCTTGGGCCTACCTACATTCCACAACCGCTACAAAATGCTATATGTGTTACACCTATTTCACGTTTCACCCCCCTCCAGCCATGCACATTCATTTTCCCATGCACTAGTATATTTTCCTCAACCTAAATCGTTTGGGAGGACATAGGAGCTAGACGTGCATCCCAACACTAGTTCATAGAAGTTGATACAGATATGCTACTGCAATACCCAGGGAATCGAAAGGCGAACATGCATTGATGCACAGAGATCGCAAGGCAGAAAACAGTGAAAGTCCCCACTGCATGACTTTAAACTGCACCATCTGTTTGTCCTTATTTATCTCTGTTTACTTCACTCAATACTTTACGAAAATGCAGCACACAGAACATGGCTAAGTCTTAATTCCTCGCTGTTTGTTTGTTTGTTTATTTATTTGTTAATGCGCACCAAACCCGGGGGTAGCCGGGCGCAACAGTTTACATGAAGACTTAAGCTTGTTACAATATTTGGCATGAGTATGTACAACACAGTGGCAAAAGGAGCAAGCATGTGTGAGACTATATACAGGCATACACATATAAAAACACAGCGGCAAAAAAAAAAAAAAAACTATATACAAGAATATATACAAACATATACCTGGAAGCAGGGCATGCCTAGGGTGTCCGGGCAATGGGTACAGTTGGGGCTAGGTAGGAAGCTAGGTGTAAGTTATGTGTCATTGGCACGTAGCCAATTAATTATCTTGTGCCTGAATTTTGGGTACGGTTGTTCCGTTCTGAGGTCGAGTGGTAGTTTGTTCCAGCATTGAGCAGCTTTGACGGGAAGCTAGTCCCTCCCGCGGTGGAGCATTTAAACCTTGGCATTTCTAGTTTGGAGGTGTTAGCAGATCTTGTGGGTCGCATGGTGATTTTCCTGTTGATTTTTTACATAAGATACGGGGGGCTAGGTTGTTTAGACATTTAGATATGAGGGATGCTGTTTTAAGTAGGATTCTGTCCGTTATTGTTAACCAGTTAACCTCTTTCCTGAAGTTAGTGATGTGCTCTCTGTAAAGGATATTTAGTGCTGCTCTTAAGGCGCTGTTCTGTAGTCTTTGAAGTTTATCGGTGATACATTTATTGGTTCCAGAGTACAGGGCATTACAGTAATCTAACCTACACATGATAAGGGCGTTAGCTAGTGTGATGCAGCTGGTGCTGGAGAGGTATGGTCTAGCTGCACGGATGAGTTTGCGAGTGTAGGTAGTGGAAGAGGCGAGGGAGTTGACCTGCTTCTTGAGAGTAAGGGAGGAGTCCAGATAGAATCCAAGGGTTTTAACCACAGACATCACTTTGATAGGGTTGTTATCAATGCTGAAGGATGTGTAGTTTGGGCATAGTTTTTGGATGTTGGTTTCAGAGCCTAAGATTAGTAGTTCTGTTTTATCGTCATTCAGGCAGAGGTCGTGTGCGGCCATCCATGCCTGAAGGAGCGTGTATATCTTGTTCACCAAGGCTGAGTCTGTCTCGTAGTTGCCCGAAATGGGTATGAGGATCTGGGTGTCATCTGCATAGTTCATGTAGATGACTCCCAGTCTGTCCAACTTGTCAAACACAGGCTTGGTGAAGATATTGTACATGGTGGGGGAGACACAGGATCCTTGTGGGACACTGCATGTTATTTTGATTGGGTCAGCTGAGTTGGTGGTGGAGAAGACTTGCATGGTGTGATTTGCTAAGAAGGATTGGACCCAGGCTATAGCATCTCTGGTGAAGTTGGCGGCAGATTCGAGGTGGTTGCATAAGACTGCATGGTCCACCAAGTCAGACGCAGCCGACAAGTCTAGTAGGAGGAGCAGGGCTGTTTTCCCGTTGTCCTTAAGTTCCTCAATTTGTGTCTTGAGGTCTATTAGAGCTGTTTCCGTGCCATGGAGTGGGCAGAAGCCAGATTGCCGTGAGCCAAGCAGGTGGTTAGCCTCCAGGTAATCCTGGATTTGTATGTAGGCAGCTCGGTCTAGAATTTTTAGTAGGAAAGGCACTGTGGTGATTGGTCTGTAGTTGGATGGGATAGTGGGGTCCAGAGTTTGTTTTTTCAATAATGGGAGGACCCATGATTCTTTGAGGTTGGTGGGTACCATGTTGGATTTAAAGGAGGAGTTTATGAGCTTGGAGATGAAGGGAGCTAGATCGCTTGCTGCATCCTTTATTAGTTGTGCTGGGCAGGAGTCGCCCTTACAGTTTGACGGTTTGAGGGAGAGTATTATTTTTTCTGTGTCAATTATGGAGATAGATTTGAAACTAAATGGAGCAGTGGTTTTGTTCTCCTGGGATTGGGGTATTTGTTGGTCAGGAGGTGGAAGTGTGGCCTTTTTTTTTAGCAATTTTGCATTGAAGCAGGGAGAGTTTGTTAGCAAGGGCGTTTTGTATGTTTGTGCACCAATCTTTGTTTTTGGAGGCGTTGTCTATTGGTTGAATAGGAGATTCCAGCTCACGGAGGATAGCGAAGAGCTCTTTAGTATTGGAGTTGGCTTTTGCGATCCTGTCATTAAAGGTGTTCTTCTTGGTTATGATAATTTCTTTTTTGTATGATTTGGCAAAATTGGGTTAGGATGTTTTTGTTGTATTCGGTGGGAGAGGGACACCAGATGGATTGGAGCTTTCTTTTTTGTAGTCTTAGCGATTTGAGGTGGGGCGTAAACCCGGAATTTAGGTGGGCTTCCTGTTTAGCTTTACGTAGTATGGCTGGAGCAACTGCATCTAATACTTTGGTCATAGCATCATTGAAAGTATTTACCAGGGTGTCCGGGTTGTTACTTTCTAATCCATTTATGGCTGGGAGAAGGAGAGGGATAATATTTTCAGCAGACATGTCCTTCTTTCTTCTGGTCAGGAGAGGGGGAACCAAGTTGTTGATTTTGGGGCTAAGGAGATCCAAGGTGGCGGAGAAGGTTATTAGATAGTGATCCATCCATGTTTGTGGAGCAATATCGGTGATACTGATGTTGCAGTTCAGTTCCGATACCCAGTTGAGGGTCCTTCCTTTGATGTGGGTGGGGGAGAGGACTTTTTTTTATCAAGGCCATGGTCCTTGAACAGGGCTGCAACTGATTCTGCGTGTTTATTGTCAGTTTCATTAAAGCCGAGGTTAAAGTCTCCCAGTAGTAGGGTTTGGGAATGGTCTTTAGTATTATTAGCTATGAGGCTAGTTAAATGATCTTCAAAGGTGCCTAGAGGCCCTGGGGGTCTGTATATTAAATGTATTGAGAGCGTGCGGTTGTTAGAAAGGGACATTTTGGCTGTGAATACTTCACAGGATGAGTAGGAGATTGGTGTGGTAAGTCTGATAGGATAGGTGGATTTGGAGATGATGGCTAGTCCACCACCTCTGGCATTGGGCCTGTCGGCACTGAGAATTTGGTATTTATCGGGCACTGCAAGCATTATTGTTGGTCCTGCAGCCTCGTGAAGCCAAGTCTCTGTTATGGCCAATAGGTCCAGGTTGTCACTGTTTAAGATGTCTGCAATTTCTGTGGCATGAGACACCACTGATCTCGCATTGATGAGAGATCCTAGTAGTGTTAGAGAGCTATTAGGTTTGCTGGTTTGGCAGGTTTTAAGTGATAAGGTGTCCAGGGTTGTGCAAGTTATAGTAAGAGTTTGATCACCGGTGTGATTGGATTGTTTAGGTAAGCGGTGCAAGTTTTTAGGTTGGGCAGTAGTACGTCTATTGGCATTATTCTGGTGGTTTCCTACTGGTTCATAGATGCTAGGTAGTCTGGATCTGAGTCTCAGGTTTCTGTCCTTAGGAGGGCTAGTTTTGAGAGTAAAGGCCATTGTGCTGGATATACCGATGAATAGTATTAGGGTCAAGGTGGCTTTCGTAAGGCAAGTGAGGGCCATTTTCTTAATTATGCCAGGGCATATCGTGAGCTGGTGTCTAGATATTGAGTTTAGCCGTAGATACTTCAGTGATATGCCTGAATTGTTAATGTCTGGGGGTATAGTGAACTAACATTTAGTGCCTTTACACTGTAGAGATGCAGTGAGAGTATTCAAGCAAACTGACATCTAAGTTGGACTTAAGCACAAAGGCCTGAAGCACTAGTGACTGGAAAACAGCAATTGGTGCATTTAAGTTATGTAAATGCAATGAGGATATTCAATCAGATTGACATCTAGATACGACTTTAGTACAGAGACCTAAGACTCTAGTGATTGAAGGGTACAGGAGGCTTACGACACTGGTGGTAGTGAGAGGTGCAATGCGCAGAGTGAGGTACAGTGCGCAGAGACACTCAGTAGTAGGAAAGCCGTGACATGCAAGGTCTGCGGGTGAGGTCAAATACTATATGCGAAGGCAATGGGTCTTCCAGATTCAATTGTGCGCAACCAAGGTATCTATGTATGTACAGTAAATGGGTGGTCCACCGGTGAGGATGGGAACTACAGCTTCGTGTGCAGGAGGCACGAACAAGGTACTAGGGTTTACAAAATGCAACAGGTTAGTTAGCCATGTAGTACTGTGTTCTCATCGATGTACTGCTATCATGATTTCACCTGCCACTGCTGACTTGGCTGTCCACAGAAGAGCAGGGAAACGGGAGCGGGCATTCGGACAGCATCAGGCAGCAGAAGGCTGACAAACCTCAGAATCGATGCTTGGGATGGTCTCTTTAAGCGTGTAGAAAGAAGCGACTGATCTCCCACTGAAGGCATTCTCTCGAAGAGACAGGCGCTGCAGCGACTGCTTAGTACTCAGGGCCCAGCACAGGACACCGGTGCTATCATCTGTGAGGCCGGTCTTGAACAAACTGCAGAGTGAAGAGAAGTAAGGAAATCAACCACATTTGCTAACATTAAAGACGGAAAACATAACTTTACATAAACAAATCTCTGTTCCTACGATGTGCACTAACCCTGTCTGATGCACAGTGTGTACATTTTCAGGTCCATAGTAGTGTCAGGAGAGAGTCCAACCACTGCACTCAGACGCTGGGCGATGCACATTAGGTGTTCATTATCATTTAGAGAGTGGTGCCTCAACTCTACATTTATCATTGTCTCAATGTGCCCAAATGCTCTATGGAACTGTGATGAAGTCCCTTGCCTGGCTCTGCAAATTCTCACGCAAGTTACTCTGGAGGACAGAGACCTCACCAAGTCAGAGGATATTGGGCCCAGTAGCCAAATAGGGAGGATTCTGGATCACTCTATTATTTATTTATTTATGTATTTGCTGACATTTTGTTCGAAAATTTAGAGTAGGAGGTAAATGGCAACCCAAAAGTCTCTTAGTTACAGGTACAATCTACAAGGCAATCATGTCTGATAGGAGTTACAAGAGGTGATCAGAGTTACACATAGAAAAATAATACAGTGTGGCAAAATACATAGTGATCATAATCAGAAAGGAATCAGACAAAAAGCTTGGTTTTGATTGCTTTGCGGAATGCTTGGTGGGACTTCATCATTTTCAAGTCGGTGGGGAGTGCATTCCAATGGGTGGCTGCCAGGGTAGGGAAACTAGAGCCCCCGGCGCGGCCTTTTCGCGCCTTGGGTATGAGAATCGTGTTGGAGTATCCCTTCCTCAAAGGTCTGGTAGTGATGTGGTTGGTGATTCTTTGAGCCAGGTACGGGGTAGGAAGTTTGTGGAGGCATTTATGTATAAGGGCCAGGGTTTTAAAGACAATTCTTTCTTTAACAGGGAGCCAGTGGGCCTGCCTTCTAACTTCAGAGATGTGGTGTTTTCTAGATGTTCCAGTGGCCGCCCTGAGGGCATTGTTTTGAACCAGTTGGAGTTTGGTAATATTTTTGCACGAGGTTCCCCCGAGGAGGGCATTGCAGTAATCCAGCCTTGATCCAATTATTTCCCTAGCAATGGTGAGGCAGTTCTGGTGCGATACGAAACTCTCACTTGGTCCCCATTGCTGGTCAGAGGCCATTCACCATAAAGCCGTCTGGCACCCTCTATCAGTCAGGGACCTCAAAACTCCACTACCTTTAACTAAAATTGAACCAGAGATGAAAGTCCGACTCTTGATATGCCTCCTGCAAATTCTGCCAAGCTCCCATTGATGGCACATCCCATACTGAATTCTGTACGGCTGGTCCTCTTCAGCAATGGTGCAGATGGGCTAAAAAACAGTGGTACGGAAGGTTGCCAAGAGTAATGCAAGTGGTTAAGCTTAATTCAAAAGCCATTATATTTTTGGATTAGTGATATAGGTTTAGGCCAGCCCTCTGAGTCTTAACTAGACCCAGTTCGGTTGTTGGAACAGGCTGTGGCTGTAAACTGGAGGAGTCTGAAGAGTTTGATACGAGAAAGCCAGGATGTCTCATGGTAGTTGAGATAGGCTGAGGAGGTACAAGACACAGACATGGAGTTCAAAGAAGCAGGGAACGGAGGTGCAAGCCTGAAGGAGTAGAGGGGGCCTGGGACTAGAGAGTGCTTGCCCAGACTATACCTCTTGAGTATCTTGAGCTGTACAGATACCTGGTCGGTGCCCAAAAATACAACCCAAACATGGTGCCCCAAATTATAGTCTCTTCCCTGGATGTAATGTCATCCAAGGATTCTAAGGAGCAATTCAAATTTGAGCTTGTTGGGAACTCTTGCTTTTAGATAGTCATGGGTACTAGATCCAGGAAAGCCTGCATCTCAATCGGTGGAGAGCGCCATACATACTCAGCAGCAAGCAGCTTACATAATGGGATAGAGGCAACGAGTGCCATACATCCTGGGATATAGGGAGCAAGAGACATACATCCTGGGTTACACGCACAGAGCGACATACACCGTGAAATATGGGCGGCAAGAAGCACACGCCCTAAGATATACGCAGTGAGTGCCATACACCCAGGGATAAAGGCACCGGGAGGCATACACACTGGAATATAGGTGCTGAGCAGCAACACCCTGGGATATAGGCAGCGAGGAGCATAAACCCTGGGATATAGGCAGCAAGCGCCATACACCCTGGTCAGTGAGCGGAATACACAATGGAATATAGTCAGCGAGCGGCATACAACCTGGGATATAGGCAGTGAGATGCATACACCCTGGCATAAAGGCAGCGAGAGGCATACACCCTGGGATATAGGCGGCAAGCGCAATAATCCCTGGGATAAAGGAAGCGAGAGGCATACACCCTGGGATATAGGCGGCAAGCGCAATAATCCCTGGGATAAAGGAAGCGAGAGGCATACACCCTGGGATATAGGCGGCAAGCGCAATAATCCCAGGGATAAAGGCAGCGAGAGGCATACACCCTGGGATATAGGCGGCAAGCGCAATAATCCCAGGGATAAAGGCAGCGAGAGGCATACACCCTGGGATATAGGCGGCAAGCGCAATAATCCCAGGGATAAAGGCAGCGAGAGGCATACACCCTGGGATATAGGCGGCAAGCGCAATAATCCCTGGGATAAAGGCAGCGAGAGGCATACACCCTGGGATATAGGCGGCAAGCGCAATAATCCCAGGGATAAAGGCAGCGAGAGGCATACACCCTGGGATATAGGCGGCAAGCGCAATAATCCCTGGGATAAAGGCAGCGAGAGGCATACACCCTGGGATATAGGGCATGAGAGGCATACACCCTGGGATAGAGGCAGTGAGCGGCATAGACCCTGGGATATAGGCGACGAGCGGCATACACCCAGGGCTGTAAGCGGCGAGAGGCATAAACCCTGGGATATAGGCGGCAAGCGGCATATGCCCTGAGTTATAGGCGGCGAGTGCAATACACCCTGGGATATAGGCAGCGAGCAGCATAAACCCTGGCATATAGGCAGTGAGCGGCATACACCCTGGGGTATAGGTGGTAAGCAGCATTCACCCTGGGATAGAGGCAGCAAGGCATGCACCCAGTGTGCGACATACACCCTAGGATATAGTCAGTGAGGCATACACCCTGGTATATTGGTGGTGAGCAGTATACACCCTGGGATATAGGCAGCGAGTGTTAGGCAGAATCTCGTGCAGTGCCCTTAGGGACCACTATACACGATTAAGACTACAGGTGGCAATACAAGTTTTACCTTTGGTACAAGCCTGTACTACTATGTTATAGTGATAGCAGTAGCAGAACAGCCAGGCTTATCTCAAGAGTATATGAGCAGTAGCAGAGATTACACAAAGGGACCGGTGTTATGAAACAAAAGAAGTTACCGGGAATACACTTGCGATCACTTTTTGACAGTAATGACAGTTCTGTCTTACTAAAGATACGCGTAACCGTGGCAAAAAATGTTACCGGGGTAAAAACACACTTAGCACCTGAGATACCCAGAGAGAGTTGGGGGCAAAAATCATCGGCAATACTTTTGTCAAGGCAGGCAGGATCAGAGAACACTCTTAGAAAGAAATTCAAAAGTCAATAGGCCAGAGCCAGTGTCAAGTGGAACCGGGTTTCTGTTGTCGAGGATCACACAGTCAGATAGTCCACGATTCAGCATAGCCAGGAGTACTTAGATATTGTCAACAGAGGAAGCAAAAGTTATAAGAAGGAGGGAAGACAAGGGCAAGCCTTGGAGGCGAAGAATAGGGATTCACCCAAATTCCTCGAGCAGAACACAGTACCTTATTCAAGGAAGAAGCTGGTGCCACGGCAGTTGTTCCTGGTAGTTTCCTGCAGACCCTCGGTTCCTGGAGCTTCAATCCGAAGGAGGACATCTGGAGGGGTCTGCACCACACAGGGATGAAGCCGGCAGCAGCGACAGTGAATAAAAGGTGTGCTCCTTAAAAACAGGAGAGGCTCTTCAGGTGGCTATCCGGTCCTCTGGCTGTAGAAGATGAACTGGTTATCCCCACCAAGCTCAAGGGAAGAAGACTCCGTACTGGATCTTCTCTTAGTCGTTGAAGGATAGCTCAGGACTGCAGCAGGGCTTCACCGGGACAGGATAGTTGCAGCAGTCGACTTTTTCTCTGCTTCTCTTCAGTTCCTTGTAGTTCCAGTGGCGACTCTGACTTGATACCCTGTGCAGGGGGCGACTACACCCCTCCCTCACTTTCAGCCCATCTAGACACCCAGGCGCCTAGAGGAGGGCTTCTTGGCAGAAGCCCGCCAAAAGACAGCGAACAAAGAAGGCAAACCTGGTTTGCCGCGCAAAGTAAAACACAAGAAGTACTTTAACAAAAAGAAATGGTGAATAAACCCAACCAGGGCCAAAAGAAAAAGCATTTGGTCAAGCGGGATTAAGTTTGAGGCTAATATAATAGCCTTCAATACTACCACGTTTATATAAGATAACCGCAGTAGAAAAGTTAGGGTAGATACCAATGCCACCAGCCAAGTCAAAATGTTAAAAGAGCAAAACAATGCTCTAGGAGGTACAGATAACAAAAGGCTAAGGATTAACCCTTTTCAGTACTCCATGTAAGATGGGGTGTACTGGATCTGTGGTTACATGACTAAGTAAAGTTAATGGCAACTTTACCCTTTTCTGGGGGACAGTAGTCAGCCTCAGAAATGGAGTCGGTGGGAAGTCTAAAAGACAACCCTGTGTCACTGCACTGAAGGTGCTGTGTAACACACAAAAGAAGGGGGCTACGGGAGTGGTGAACTCCAGAGTCCACAATCATTAAACAGCTGAAATACACATGGCAAAATACAGGTAACAGTGGGGAAAAAAATGGTACATTCTTACCAAGTGGAAAAATAAACTCCAGAGATCCAGCAAAGCTGCTGGGGGACTCACTAGGTAAGGGAAATTAGCCTTAGAATGAGAATTCTCCCTAACAGCGAGCTTCATACACCATGGGATACAGGCAGCGAACGTCATACACCCTGGCATGTAGGCAGCGAGAGGCATACACCCTGATATATAGGCAGCAAGAGGCATATAACCTTGGGTACAGGCAGCGAATGGCATATGCCCTGGGATATATACAGTGAGCGGCATACACCCAGGGATATAGGCAGCGAGAGACATACACTCTGGGATATAGGCAGTGAAGGGCATACACCCTGGGATATAGGCAGCGAGCGGCATACACCGTAGGATATAGGCAGCAAGCGGCAATCACCGTAGGATTTAGGCAGTGAGAAGCATGCACCCTGGGGTATAGGCAGCAAGCACCATACACCATGGGCAGTGAGTGGAATACACCCTGGGAAATAGTCAACGAGCGGCGTACACCCTGTGATACAGGCAGTGAGCCACATACACCCTGGGATATAGGCGGCAAGTGCAATAAACCCTGGGATAAAGGCAGCAAGAGGCATACACCCTGGAATATAGGCAGCAAGCTCCACACACGCTGGGATATAGGCAGCAAGTGGCATACACCCTGGGATACAGGCAGTGAGTGGCATACACCCTAATATATGGGCAGCAAGAGGCATGCACCCTGGGATACAGGCAGCGAGTGGCATACGCCCTGCGCTATATGCAGCGAGAGACATACACCTTGGGAAATAGGCAGTGAGCGGCATACAGTCTGAGATATAGGCAGTGATCAGCATACACCATAGGATATAGGCAGCGAGTGGTAGACACCGTGGTATAAAGGCGGTAAGCGGCATACACTGGGATAGAGGCAGCAGCGGCATACACCCTAGGATATAGGCAGCGAGCAGCATGTTCCATGGGCAGCGAGCGGCATACACCCTGGGATATAGGCAGTGAGCGGCATACACCCTGGGATATAGGTAGCGAGTGCCATACACCCTGGGATATAGGCAGCAAGAGGCATACACCCTGGTATACAGGCAGCGAGCGGCATACACCCTGGGATATAGGCAGCAAGAGGCATACACCCTGGTATACAGGCAGCGAGCGGCATACACCCTGGGATATAGGCAGTGAGCGGCATACACCCTGGGATATAGGTAGCGAGTGCCATACACCCTGGGATATAGGCAGCAAGAGGCATACACCCTGGTATACAGGCAGCGAGCGGCATACACCCTGGGATATAGGCAGCAAGAGGCATACACCCTGGTATACAGGCAGCGAGCGGCATACACCCTGGGATATAGGCAGTGAGCGGCATACACCCTAGGATATAGTCAGCGAGCAGCATGTTCCATGGGCAGTGAGCGGCATACACCCTAGGAAATAGGCAGGGAGTGGCATAAACCCTGGGATATAGATGGTGAGGCATAAACCCTGGGATATAGGCGATGAGCAGTATACACCCTGCCATATAGGCAGGGAGCAGCAAAAACCCTGGGATACAGGCAGTGAGTGGCATACGCCCTGGGATATATTTAGTGTGTGGCATACACCCAGGGATATAGGCAGCGAGAGACATACACTCTGGGATATATTTAGTGTGCGTCATACACCATGGGATATAAGCGGTGAGGCATGCACCCTGGGATATGGGCAGCGAGAAGCATACACCCTGCGATATATAGGCAGCGAGCAGTGAACATCCTGGGTTAAAGGCAGCAAGAGACATACACCCTGGGATACAGGCAGTGAGTGGCATTCACTCTGGGATACAGGCAGCGAGTGGCATACACCTTGGGACATAGACAGTGAGCGGCATACACCCTGGGATATAGGTGGAGAGGCATGCACCCTGGGATATAGGCAGTGAGCGGCATACACCCCGGGATATAGGCAGCGAGAGGCATACACCCTGGGACATAGGCGGTGAGGCATACACCCTGGGATATAGTCAGTGCGGCATATGCCCTGGGATATATACAGTGAGCAGCATACACCCTGGGATATAGTCAGTGCGGCATATGCCCTGGGATATATACAGTGAGCAGCATACACCCTGGGATATAGTCGGTAAGGCATACACCCTGGGATATAAGCAGTGAGCAGCAATGACCCTGAGATACAGGCAGCGAGCAGCATACACCCTGGGATACAGGAGCAAGCAGCATATACCCTGGGATATAGGTGGCGAGGCATGCACCCTGGGATATAGGTAGCGAGGCATGCACCCTGGGATATAGGCGGTGAGCGGCATACAGCCCGGGTTATAGGCAGCGAGGGGCATACACCCTGGGATACAGGCGTTGAGTGGCATACACCCTGGGATACAGGCAGTGAGTGGCATTCACTCTGGGATACAGGCAGCGAGTGGCATACACCTTGGGACATAGACAGTGAGCGGCATACACCCTGGGATATAGGTGGAGAGGCATGCACCCTGGGATATAGGCAGTGAGCGGCATACACCCCGGGATATAGGCAGCGAGAGGCATACACCCTGGGACATAGGCGGTGAGGCATACACCCTGGGATATAGTCAGTGCGGCATATGCCCTGGGATATATACAGTGAGCAGCATACACCCTGGGATATAGTCAGTGCGGCATATGCCCTGGGATATATACAGTGAGCAGCATACACCCTGGGATATAGTCGGTAAGGCATACACCCTGGGATATAAGCAGTGAGCAGCAATGACCCTGAGATACAGGCAGCGAGCAGCATACACCCTGGGATACAGGAGCAAGCAGCATATACCCTGGGATATAGGTGGCGAGGCATGCATACTGGGATATAGGTAGCGAGGCATGCACCCTGGGATATAGGCGGTGAGCGGCATACAGCCCGGGTTATAGGCAGCGAGGGGCATACACCCTGGGATACAGGCGTTGAGTGGCATACACCCTGGGATTTATACAGTGAGCGGCATACACCCTGGGATATAGTCAGTGAGGCATATATCCTGTGATATAGGCATTGAGCGCCATACACCCTAGGATACAGGCAGTGAGTGGAATACATCCTGGGATATAGACACGAGCGCATACACCCTTGGATACAGCCGGTGTGTGGCATACATCCTGGAACAGAGGCAGCGAGCAGCATAGACCCTGGGATACAGGCAGCGAGCGGCATACACCCTGGGATATATAAAGCGAGCGGCATACACCCTGGGATATAGGCAGTGCACGGCATACACCCTGAGACACAGGCAGCGAGTGGCATACACCCTGGGATATATGCAGTGAGCACCATACTCCCTTGGAAACAGGCGGTGAGGGACATACATCCTGGAACATAGGCAGCTTATTACACTTTGCAGCCCAGTGGGGTTATTCCACATATTTAAACCTTCTTCTTTCTGGCTGTTCCCATCCTTTAGCTCGCTCCTCAGCTCTTATTACACTTTGCAGCCCAGTGGGGTTATTCCACATATTTAAACCTTCTTCTTTCTGGCTGTTCCCATCCTTTAGCTCGCACCTCAGCTCTTATTACACTTTGCAGCCGATTGGTGTTAGTTCAGTTCGTCTTGGAAGGATAGCTCAGCAGCAATGTGCTCGCCTTTGAAGCAAGACGACATGGAGCAACACAGGTTCGATCCCCGGGTCCGCGCTTAGAAACCTCTGGGTATTAAGCGTGTTATAAATAACCTATCATATCATATCACATATTTAACCCTTCTTCTTTCTGGCTGTTCCCGTCCTTTAGCTCGCTCCTCAGCACTTATTACACTTTGCAGCCTGGTGGTCTTAGTCTAAATATTTAAAGATTATTCTTTCTGGCTGTTCCCACCCTTTAGCTTGTTCCTCCACTTTTTACACTTTTCAGCCTGTTGGTGTTAGTCCACATATTTAAGCATTCTTCTTTCTGGCTGTTCCCGTCCTTTAGCTCGCTCCTTGGCTCTTATTACACTTTGCAGCCCGGTGGTGTTAGTCCACATATAGAAACCCTTGTCTTTCTGGCTGTTCCCAACCTTTAGCTCGCTTGTCAGCTCTTATTACACTTTGCAGCATGGGTGGTGTTAGTCTACATATTTAAACCTTCTTCTTTCTGGCTGTTCCTGTCCTTTAGCTCGCTCCTCAGCTCTTATTACACTTAGTAGCCCGGTGGTATTAGTACAAATGTTAAAACCTTCTTTTTTTTGGCTGTTCCTGTCCTTTAGCTCGCTCCTAAGCTCTCATTACACTTTGCAGCCCGGCGTTGTTAGTCCACATATTAAAACCTTCTTCTTTTTGGCTGTTCCTGTCCTTTAGCTCGCTCCTCAGCTTTTATTACACTTTGCAGCAAGGTGGTGTTAGCCCACATATTTAAACCTTCTTCTTTCTGCTTCCTTTAGCTCGTTCCTCAGCTCTTATTACATTTTTCAGCCCAGTGGCTTTAGCCCAACTATTGAACCCTTCTTCTTTCTGGCTGTTCCCGTCCTTTAGCTCGCTCTTCAGCTCTTATTACAATTTGCAGCACGGTGGTGTTAGTCCAAATATTTAAGCTGTCTTCTTTCTCGCTGTTCCTCTCCATTTAGCTCATTCCTCAGCTCTTATTACACATTATAGCCCGGTGGGTTAAGTCCACCTATTTAAACCTTCTTCTTTCTGGCTGTTCCCGTCCTTTAGCTCGCTCCTCAGCTCTTATTTCACATTTCAGCCTGGTGGCGGTACGTCCACATATTTAAATCTTCTTTCTGGATGTTCCCATCCTTTAGCTCGCTCCTCAGCTCTTATTACACTTTGCAGCCTGGTGGTATTAGTACAAATATTTAACCCTTCTTCTTTCTAGCTGTTCCCAGCCTTTAGCTTGTTCCTCTGCTCTTATTACACTTTGCAACCGGGTGGGTTTAGTCCACATATTGAAAGCTTATTCTTTCTGCTGTTCCCGTCCTTTAGCTCGCTCCTCAGCTCTTATTACACTTTGCAGCCTGCTGCTTTTAGGATGCATGGGGGATTTTAGCAGATTTTCTGCCAGCGGCATTGCTGCATTTATTTCATTTTATTTCTTTTTTACATTTGTATAGCACACTAAGCCCTGAGTTATCAAGGCGCTTTCACACGACCACTTGCTTGCATAAGTACAAAGGTGAATTACAGGGTCTTGAAACTACAAGTAAGTCAGTTAGTTTCATAATCAGTGTTCAGGCAAATAACAGTCCAGCAGGATTGTTCAGCTCGCAGGGTTGGAGGTAATAAATTCCACTGTTTGGCTGCAATGTTTGTGAAGCTTCAACTGCCTTGGCTGGCCCGTTTCATTTTGGTCTGGGTTAGTCATTGGGCATAGGCTGATCTCGTCGGTCTGGAAAAGTTTTCTATAGATATGTTCTCTGAAAGAGTGGAGGTGGCTCCTTGTAGAGACACGGGTGTGTGATTGAGAGTACTTTGAATAAGATCCGTTTGTGAAAGGGGAGCCAGTGGGCATGTCCCCTGGCTGAGGTGATGTGTTCGAGTTTAGGGATATTCATGGCTACTCTTAGCGCGATGTTGTGTTCCGAGGTGCCCGCGAACACAGCGTTACAGTAATCATGCCTTGATCCAATGGCGTCTCGGGCAATTGTAAGGCAACTGTCTGGGGACAGGAATGGTCTAAATGCATTTATTAGTTTAGTAGTGTAAGCAGCCGAGGAGGTGATGGCATGACTCCTAGTGTCTTCACTGACATTAAAAAGGGAATCAGGTTGCCCTCAATGTTGAAGGAGGAGTATTGGGCTTCAAGCTTCTTGATCATCGCGGAGTATCTCTGTCTTCTGGTTGTTTAGACAGAGGCGGTGAATGTCCATCCAGTCATGTATGGTCATGTACACAGAGTTCAAGTCGGACAAGTCCTCCCGGTAGCTGCCAGTGACAGGGAGTAAGATTTGCGTGTCATCGGCATAGTTTGTGTATGATATGCTGAATGAGTCTAGAAGGGTGAATAGAGGTTCTGTGGGGTGATTGGCATTTTCGGTGAATACTTTGAAGGATCTATCGCCCAGGAAAGAGCGGTGAGAAGTTGGCTGTGGAGGTTAAGTGGTGGCAAAGAATCTTGTGGTCTACCAAGTCAAAAGCAGCCAATAGGTCAAGGAGTAGCAGGAGGGCTGGCTTGCCATTGTCCCTGATCTCATCAATCTGTTCTTTAAATCCAGTAGTGCTGATTCCATCCCATGACTTGGGCGGATCCCCGACTGGCACATCCCTAAAAGGAGCTTTGATTCTAGGTGTTGCTGGATTTGCAAGTAGGCTGCTCAATCGATATTCAATAAGAACACGACTGTGGTGACGGGGCGGTAGTTTGTGAGAATTTCAGGGTCTAGGGATGTTTTTTTTACCAGGGGGAATACCCATGCTTCCTTGAGGTTGGTGGGGACAATGCCAGTGGAGAAGGAGGCATTGATAAAGGAGGTGATGAAAGGCACCAGGGCCTCAGAGCAGTCCTTGATGAGGGTAGCAGGGCAAATGTCTCCTTTGCATTTAGAGGGTTTGAGGCCTTTTAGGATGGCTGTCACTTCCGCTTCTGAGACCTTAGCAAAGCAGAACAAGGGGATGTCTTTGTGATAGTCAGACAGGGGAAGGTGAGTCGTGGGGGACACGCGAGAGGAGAGCAGGGATTGTTTAAGGTCAATTTTTCTTTGGAGGGACTCCATTTTGGCAAGTAGTGCGTTTTGTATGTTTATGCACCATAGTTCGTCCTTGGTGATGATAGTCGGTGGCTTAGATGGGGCTTCAAGTGCCCTGGAGCTGATGACTATATCCGGGTACTAGTTTTAACATTGGTGATGTGGGTATTGTATGTGGCAGACTAGGCGAGGAGGATAGCTTGTTTATATTGTTTGGCTATGGTGGTGAATGTCCGCTTCTGAACTTGTGTGGGTGGCTTTTTCCACTTGGCTGCTCGGAGGCTTGGTGCGGCCCTTATTGGCAGGGTTTCATTTAGTCTTAGGGTGGTAGGTGGTGGTTGTGTGCATACTGAGGCAGGGAGTTCGTCCTTGGCGGTAGCATAGATGGGGTTTCAATTTCCCTGTGGGTGGTGAAGATTTCTCGGGTATTAGATTTAGCATTGGTGATGCGGGTATTGCATGTGGCAGACTAGGCGAGGAGGATGGCTTGTTTATATTGTTTGGCTATGGTGGTGAATGTCCACTTCTGAGCTTGTGTGGGTGCCTTTTTCCACTTGGCTGCTCGGGGGCTTGGGGAGGCCCTTGTTCGCAGGGTTTCATTTAGTCTTAGGTTGGTTGGTGGTGGTCGTGTGCATACTGAGGCAGGGAGTTTGTCCTTGGTGGTGGTGTATGTTAGGCAGAATTATATGTAGTACCCTTTGGGAACACCACACTCAATTAAGACTACAAATCTCAGTACAATTTCACCTTTGGTACAAGCCTGTACTACACAGTAAAGTGGTAGCGATGGCTGAGCAGCCATACCTATCTCAAGGGTAAAGTGAGCAGTATAAGAAGTTACACAAAGGACAGCAATTACTATGATTCAAACAAACACTGACTCAAGATTTCTGAGTAAAAGAATATACATTTATTTACACATCAGTTATAAAACAGTTCACTATTATAAAGCAGCAGAAAATCACAATCTTAATACACTACAACCATACCCAATCAATTCTGGACAAGTTAAGCTCAAAATGAAGTGTGAGCCAAATGGAATTCCAGCAATTTAAAGGGGAGGAAAGACAAGGTTACTCAAATGCAACAACCCCAACGAGTTATAGGAAAGGGCAATCTAGAAAAGGCTTGCTACAACTAGGATTCAAATTAATAGGCCCGTGCCAATGTTAATGGTTCATAGTGTTTGCAGGGGATCACACAGTTCAATGTAGTTTGTGGATAAGTCTTTGCCAAGAGTTCAAAACGAAGTTGGTTGAAGGAAAAATTATTCAAAAGAGAAAAGAAGGACAAGCCGTCTGCGAGGCAAAAGATTTGAAGCACTTTTACCGCGTTCAGACGGAACGAACGACCGGATTTGCACAGCACCTTAAAGACAGAAGAATACTGTAGCTGAGGCAGTTGGTCCTGGCAGGTCCTGCAGGCTCACGGTTCCTGAAGCTTCAGTCGAGGTGACGAGAAGGAGGACGTATGGAGGGTCCTGCACTGCCCAGGGAAGAAGCCAGCAGCAGAGCAAAGCGTCGAATAAAAGGGGTGCTCCTTAAAACCCAAACAGGTCCCTTTCTCCCTGGCTAATCGGTTCACTGCAGCGATACACAGAAATTCGACCAGGAGAGGGAGGACGACGTTTGGTGTTTGGCAAGCTGGTTGGTCCCACCAAGCTCAAGGGGAGAAGACTCTTTGCAGATCTCCTCTGTCGTTGAAGTTTCAGGAGATTCAGACCTGCATCAGGGCTTCACCGGGATGTCCAGTAGTTGCAGCAGTCATCTTCCTTCAGCTTCTCGTTGGCTCTCTCGATCCAGTGGCGACTCTGCCTTCCAGTCCCAGAGACTGGCTTTTTATGAACCAAATCCCGCATTCACACAGCCTGGCTGTCAATCACACAGGAAATTAGCCATTCTTGAGAATTCTCCCCAATAGTGTAGATGGGGAGAAGTTCCCTGTGGGTGGTGAAGATTTCTCGGGTACTCGATTTAGCATTGGTGATGCGGGTATTGTATGTGGCAGACTAGGCGAGGAGGATAGCTTGTTTATATTGTTTTGCTATGGTGGTGAATGTACGCTTCTGAACTTGTGTGGGTGGCTTTTTCCACTTGACTGCTCAGGGGATTGGGGAGGGCCTTGTTGGTGGGGTTTTGTTTAGTTTTAGGGTGGTAGGTGCTGTTCATGTGCATACTGAGGTGGTGAGTTCGTCCTGGGCAGTAGCGTAGATGGGTTTCAGGTTCCCTGTGGTTGTTGAAGATTTCTCGGGTACTAGATTTAGCATTGGCGATGAGGGTATTGCATGTGGCAGAGTAAGCGAGGAGGATAGCTTGTTTATATTGTTTGACTATGGTGGTGATTGTCTGCTTCTGAGCTTGTGTGGGTGGCTTTTTCCACTTGGCCGCTCAGTGGTTTTGGGGAGGCTCTTGTTGGTGGGGTTTTGTGTAGTCTTAGGGTGGTAGGTGATGGTCAGGTGCATACTGAGGCAGGGATTTTTTGTCCCTGTGTGTTGCGGGTGGGAGGCATGGTGAAGGCAGGGGGTGAGGCAACTGGGTTTAGTGAGCCTGGTGGCTCTATGAGGGCAGATGCAAGAGGGCGTATTTTACTGTTCAGTGTGTTCCTTGAGCGTGTCCTTAGTCAGTTGTTCGTTGTCCTGGTTGCAGCCAGCTGCACTGCACATGATGATGTAAGTCAGAGTGGCCCTGGGGGGAGGTGATTTTCCCATGGTGGATATTGATGTGGGTTTTGGGTTGGTGTGGGCAGATCAGGCTTTGAGGCGTTGGAGGATATGAGGTCTTGTGGTTATACTGGGGTATGACCAATATTGTAGTGGTTGCATTGCTTGTGCGCTGTGCATGCACGTGTTTTGCAAAGGCAACATGCTCGGGGGCTTTAGATGCTTGTGTGATGTGCTGGCGTGATTTGCAGCTTGAGAGGCTCGCTGGTGGGCTGGGTTGCAGGTGGGTAGGCCAGATGTTGGCTGTGTGGGGCTCTGGATCACGTGGAGGATCTGCGTGTTGTTGTTTATGCCAGCTCAGGGGCAGGTAGGCTGGCGGGAGGAAGGAGCTGGTTGGCTGGGTTGCCGGCGGGTAGGACAGATATTCGCTTTGTGGGGCGCTGGATCACAGAGAGGCTCCGCATGTTGTAGTTTATTCCAGCGCAGGGGTGGGCAAGCTGGCTGGAGGAAGGAGCTGGTGGGCTGGGTTGCCGCTGGGTAGAACAGATGTTGGGTGTGTGTGGCTCTGGATCACGTGGAGGCTCTGTGTGTTGTAGTTTATTCCAACTCAGGGGCAGGAAGGCTGGCTGGAGGAAGAAGCTGGGTGTGGAAGTGGAGATTGAGGAGGCGCATGTGAGGTACAACACTTTCACAGAGAGAGTGGTGGTGGGCTTACCTGGCAGTTGTAGTTGTTGTGGCCAGTTTACGGGTGGCAAATTGTGCCGGAGGGGCATAGCGGAAGCCCGATAGGGTGCATCTATTGCCTGTAGGCGTCCGTGCAGCTGATGCGGCATCCACGGTTAGACAGGGCCAGACAGGGGATGTCGCTAAGGGCCTTGATCAAGGGCCTTCACAGGGGTGTGGTATATCTGTCGAGATTTGGCAGTAATGAAGAAGATTTACCTCCAGCATATTGTGGCAGTAAATCTACTGCCAAACTAGGAGAATAGCAATGTAGGAATGCAGCGGTTAAGTGTAAGTGATGCAGTGCCATCACATTGCAGCAGTTTATCTGTGCACTACTGCAGTCGTAATGAGGTCATGTCTTTTCTATCAGTACACATTTGGGTAACATGTTGCCGCATCATAGACCGGCATTACTGCACAGCTGTGCTGTTTGGGGTACAAGCTTGCATAGTCTTTGGGATGGATCTGCACTAGGCCAGGGATACCCCAAGCTCTTCTTCCCCCAACTAACCTTCTAGTAGGACAAGTGTCTCCTACCACAGAACACCCCCAACGTTCCCACCAGGACGCATTGGAATGTTCCTCTGCTGACGTGACGACAATGGATGACTATATACCTGGCTAATCTTCAGAGCCGCCATACAGTCTACTCCAGAGGCCTATTGTACACATTTACAAGTAAGAGCTTATACTTTATGCAGAACTCTAGATACTCTAGATAACCTCTCTGCTGATCAGGGGACTGGTATTGAACACCTCAATTCTGGTATTTAAATCATTATTCTTCCCTGAGATCAAGCGTCCTCCTGGACGTCCATCCCCCACAGAACTCTAGATAACCTCCCTGCAGATCAGGGGAGGGGTAATGAACACCTCTAGGCTGGCATTTAAATCATTATTCACCCCTGAAATCAAGCATCCTCCTGGACGTCCTTCCCCCACAGAACTCTAGATAACCTCTCAGCAGATCAGGGGACTGGTATTGAACACCTCTATGCTGGCATTTAAATCATTATTCATCCCTGAGATCAAGCATCCTCCTGGACGTCCTTCCCCCACAGAACTCTAGATAACCTCTTTGCCGATCAGGGGATTGGTATTGCACACCTCTATGCTGGCATTTAAATCATTATTCATCCCTGAGATCAAGCATCCTTCTGGACGTCCTTCCCCCATAGAACTCTAGATAACCTCTCTGCTGATCAGGGGACTGGTATTGAACACCTCTATGCTGGCATTTAAATCATTATTCACCCCTGAGATCAAGCATCCTCCTGGACGGCCTTCCCCCACAGAACTCTAGATAACCTCTCTGGCGATCAGGGGACTGGTATTGCACACCTCTATGCTGGCATTTAAATCATTATTCACCTCTGAGATCAAGCATCCTCCTGGATGTCCTTCCCCCACAGAACTCTAGATAACCTCTCTGCAGATCAGGGACTGGTATTGCACACCTCAGTGCTGGCATTTAAATCATTATTCACCCCTGATATCAAGCATCCTCCTGGACGTCCTTCCCCACAGAACTCTAGATAACCTCTCTGCAGATCAGGGGACTGGTATTGCACACCTCTATGCTGGCATTTAAATCATTATTCACCCCTGAGATCAAGCATTCTCCTGGATGTCCTTCCCCCACAGAACTCTAGATAACCTCTCTGCTGATCAGGGGACAGGTATTGAACACCTCTATGCTGGCATTTAAATCATTATTCACCTCTGAGATCAAGCATCCTCCTGGTCGTCCTTCCCCCACAGAACTCTAGATAACGTCTCTGCAGATCAGGGGACTGGTATTGAACACCTCTAGGCTGGCATTTAAATCATTATTCACCATTGAGATCAAGCGTCCTCCTGGACGTCCTTCCCCCCACAGAACTCTAGATAACCTCTCTGGCGATCAGGGGACGGGTATTGAACACCTCTATGCTGCCATATAAATCATTATTCACCCCTGAGATCAAGGGTCCTCCTGGACGTCCTTCCCCCACAGAACTCTAGATAACTTCTCTTCAGATCAGCGGACTGGTATTGAACACCTCTATGCCAGCATTTCAATCATTATTCACCCCTGAGATCAAGCGTCCTCCTGGACGCCCTTCCCCCACAGAACTCTAGATAACCTCTCTGCAGATCAGGGGGGTGATACTGAACACCTCTATGCTGGCATTTAAATCATTATTCACCCCTGAGATCAAGCATCCTCCTGGACGTCCTTCCCCCCACAGAACTCTAGATAACCTCTCTGCCGATCAGGGGACAGGTATTGCACATCTCTATGCTGGCATTTAAATCATTCACCCCTGAGATCAAGCATCCTCCTGGACGTCCTTCCCCCACAGAACTCTAGATAAACTCTCTGCAGATCAGGGGACTTGTATTGAACACCTCTATGCTGGCATTTAAATCATTATTCACCCCTGAGATCAAGCATCCTCCTGGATGTCCTTCCCCCACAGAAATCTAGATAACCTCTCTGCAGATCAGGGACGGGTATTGAACACCTCTATGCTGGCATTTAAATCATTATTCACCCCTGAGATGGAGCATCCTCCTGGACGTCCTTCCCCCACAGAACTCTAGATAACCTCTCTGCAGATCAGGGGACAGGTATTGCACATCTCTATGCTGGCATTTAAATCATTCACCCCTGAGATCAAGCATCCTCCTGGACGTCCTTCCCCCACAGAACTCTAGATAACCTCTCTGCAGATCAGGGGACAGGTATTGCACATCTCTATGCTGGCATTTAAATCATTCACCCCTGAGATCAAGCATCCTCCTGGACGTCCTTCCCCCACAGAACTCTAGATAACCTCTCTGCAGATCAGGGGACAGGTATTGCACATCTCTATGCTGGCATTTAAATCATTCACCCCTGAGATCAAGCATCCTCCTGGACGTCCTTCCCGCACAGAACTCTAGATAAACTCTCTGCAGATCAGGGGACTGGTATTGCACACCTCTATGCTGGCATTTAAATCATTATTCACCCCTGAGATCAAGCATCCTCCTGGACGTCCTTCCCCCACAGAACTCTAGATAAACTCTCTGCTGATCAGGGGACTGGTGTTAGGCAGAAACCTGTGCAGTTCCCTTTGGGAACACTGCAAAAGATTTAGGACTTCAGGTGTTGGCAGTAAACCCACTTGGTAGCAGTCTGTACCACACAGATTCACTGTGGTAGCTGTGGCTGAGCAGTCAGACTTCCCTCAAGAAGAGTTAGGCAGTATGTAAAGTATACACAATAGGCACTCAGATACAATAGCACAAGCAAACATTGACCAGAGCTTTGGTATCAAGGTATATAATTATTTATTTAAAAACACACTTATTGAAACACTCCAGCACTATTATTGTAAAACACTTCAAAAACACTGTTACCATTAATATATATACTTCCCAGGTTCCCTATCAGTCAAGTCTTAGTTAACACCACTTATTTCCAGACAGAGGTGAGCGCTTAACTAAAGATGGCACTCTGATAAGTTAACGAAGATGGGAAGGAAAAGGTAGGAATTAGGAAAGCATATGACACAAATACTTTAGGACACTTAGCAAGGCAGAAAAGATTAAAGTCTACTGGTGAATCAAAGTCATAGATCGGGCCCACTCTTGGAGAGAGCAAAGCACAAATGTGTCCAGGATCACACGGTTTAGACAGGTTTAAAAAGTCTTGCAAGTAGTTCGAAAAGGAGTTGTTTAAGCTTTAGAAAAGTTTAGTTAGGGTGTCTCAGACTAACCCAGGTTCGAAAGCCGAGGGCTAAATCTACCTCGTACAATCGGTTGCAAGGGAAGCCGGGCGGAACACAGTACCTTATGTGGAAAGGATCCTCCAGCGGGGGCAGTTGTTCCTAGCAGTGGGTGCAAGTTGCTGCGTCGTCCAGAGGAAGAGAAGATAGCGTAGTGGAGGAAAGATGAAGGCCATTGCACTGCCAGGGAAGAAATCAGCCGTGGAGTTTTACGGCAAAAGGGTACTACCCTTTGTTCGCGCTGAGGGTAAAACGTGGTATTCCGGTTGCCAGAGTGCTTGGCACAGGCAAGGCGGCCACGAGATGTTCCAGGAAGGCAAAAAAGGAAGGCAGACTGGTTATCCCCTCCAGACGAAGGAAGAAGACTCTCCGGATTGGAGATCTCCTCTGTCGGTGGGAGCGGTGAGACGGTTCAGCAGGGCTCCTCCGGTGGTGTCGTCGTTGCAGGTCGGCTCAGCTTCTCCCTCGTCGGATTCTTAGGTCCTGTGGCGACTTCTGAAGATCCAGTCCCCAAGACTCTGCTTTTATGCAGCAAACCCCCATTCATCAGTCCTAACTGTCACTCAGACATGCTAAGGGGTGAGCCGGGCGGCTCACCCCTGGGCCAATCATACAAGAGTGCGACTTGAGTTGCCGAAGCAACTCAGTCCAGGGTGCCTAAACCCCCTCCCACACCCCCAGTGGTACCCAGACAGAGTCTTCCACACCAACCGACTCAAAGCCTATGTCTCTAGACCTGAAGTAGGAGCGTTGCTTCTAGCTTCATCAGAAGAGTGAGTCTCTCCCTGATCTCCTCAGAGGTGTACCTTTGGACGAAAAGGTTGAAGGAGTTAATCTCTCTTCAGATCTGACCCCTGAGCAACAGGAGGAGTGCAAATCCATGTTAAATCAGTTTGCCCCCCTGTTCTCACTTTCACCAGGCTTGGCCCCTTGGGGACAGCATGATATTCTCACTGGTGACTGTCTGCCAGTCAGAAGCAGAGGATACAGAATGTCAGAACATGTCAGAACCCACATCAAAGGAGAGGTCAAGAAGATGCTTGATCTCGGGGTAATAGAGCCCTCTACTAGTCCATGGTCTAGCCCAGTGGTGTTAGTACCAAAGGCAGGATCCAAAGACTTGAGATTCTGTGTGGACTATAGAGCTCTTAATGCAATCACCAAGACTGATGCCCACCCTTTGCCAAGGACAGATGAGTTGGTGGATAGGCTTGGCTCAGCCAAGTACCTCAGCACATTTGACCTTACCTCAGGCTATTGGCAAATAGCCCTGACAGACCATGCCAAGGAGAAAAATGCTTTTTCTACCCCAGTTGGCTTATACCAATTCAAGGGTATATCTTTTGGAGTGAAAAATGTACCTGCTACATTTCAGAGGATGGTGAACCAAGTTCTAGCTGGGATGGAGGACTTCTGCATGGCATACTTGGATGACATTGCAGTCTTCAGCCACTCCTGGGAGGAACATGTGAACCACCTTGGACATGTTTTGCAGGCTCTTGAGCAGGCCAATCTGACCATAAAGGCTAGTAAATGCCAAATTGGACAGAGTAAAGTGGTGTACCTTGGGCATAAGGTAGGAGGTGGAGAAATAAGGCCTCTGCTCAGCAAGATTGAAGCTGTGCAGAATTGGACAACACCTACTACTCAAACCCAAGTGAGAGCCTTCCTAGGCCTCACTGGGTACTATAGGAATTTCATAGAGAACTATGGGACCATAGCTTCTCCACTGAATGTAATCTCCTCTCCAAAATTCCCTTAGAAGGTCAAATGGAATGAGGAGTGCAATCAGGCATTTGAAAACCTAAGGAAAGCTCTGTGCCAAGCACCAGTACTGAGAGCTCCTGACTATCAACAAACTTTCATTGTACAGACTGATGCTTCCAATGTAGGTATAGGTGCAGTATTTAGCCAACAGGATGATAAAGGTAGGGAGCACCCCATTTGCTTCATCAGCAGGAAGTTAAAGGATCCTGAAACAAGGTGGGCAACAATTGAACGGGAATGCTTTGCCATTGTGTGGTCACCCCTGAGATCAAGCGTCCTCCTGGACGTCCTTCCCCCACAGAACTCTAGATAACCTCTCAGCAGATCAGGCCACTGGTATTGAACACCTCTAGGCTGCCATTTAAATCATTATTCACCCCTGAGATCAAGCGTTCTCCTGGACGTCCTTCCCCCACAGAAATCTAGATAACCTCTCTGCAGATCAGGGGACTGGTATTGAACACCTCTAGGCTGCCATTTAAATCATTATTCACCCCTGAGATCAAGCGTCCTCCTGGACGTCCTTCACCCACAGAACTCTAGATAACCTCTCTGCTGATCAGGAGACTGGTATTGAACACCTCTATGCTGGCATTTAAATCATTATTCACCTCTGAGATCAAGCGTCCTCATGAACGTCCTTCCCCCACAGAACTCTAGATAACCTCTCTGCAGATCAGGGGATGGGTATTAAACACCTCTATGCTGGCATTTAAATCATTATTCCCCCCTGAGATCAAGCGTCCTCCTGGATGTCCTTCCCCCCACAGAACTCTAAATAACCTCTCTGCAGATCAGGGGACGGGTATTGAACACCTCTATGCTGGCATTTAAATCATTATTCACCCCTGAGATGGAACATCCTCCTGGACGTCCTTCCCCCCACAGAACTCTAGATAACCTCTCTGGCGATCAGGGGACAGGTATTGAACACCTCTATGCTGCCATATAAATCATTATTCCCCCTGAGATCAAGCATCCTCCTGGACGTCCTTCCCCCTCAGAACTCTAAATAACCTCTCTGCAATACCCGTGGTATTGAACACCTCTAGGCTGGCATTTAAATCATTATTCACCCCTGAGATCCAGCGTCCCCCTGGACGTCCTTCCCCGACAGACCTCTAGATAACCTCTCTGCAGATCAAGGGACGGGTATTGAACACCTCTAGGCTGGCATTTAAATCATTATTCACCCCTGAGATCCAGCATCCTCCATGACGTCCTTCCCTGATAGAACTCTAGATAACCTCTCTGCAGATCAGGGCACTGGTATTGCACACCTCTATGCTGGCATTTAAATCATTATTCACCCCTGAGATAAAGCGTCCTCCTGGACGTCCTTCCCCCACAGAACTCTAGATAACCGCTCTGCAGATCAGGGGATGGGTATTGAACACCTCTTGGCTGGCATTTAAATCATTATTCACCCCAGAGATCAAGCGTCCTCCTGGGCGATCTTCCCCCACAGAACTCCAGATAACCTCTCTGCAGATCAGGGGACTTGTGTTGCACACCTCTATGCTGGCATTTAAGTCATTATTCACCCCTGAGATAAAGCGTCCTCCTTGATGTCCTTCCCCCACAGAACTCTAGATAACCTCTCTGCAGATCAGGGGATGGGTATTGAACACCTCTATGCTGGCATTTAAATCATTATTCAACCCTGAGATCAAGCATCCTCCTGGACGTCCTTCCCCTACATAACTCTAGATAACCTATCTGGAGATCAGGCCACTGGTATTGAACACCTCTATGCTGGCATTTAAATCATTATTCACCCCTGAGATCAAGCGTCCTCCTGGACGTCCTTCCCCCCACAGAACTCTAGATAACCTCTCAGCAGATCAGGGGACTGGTATTGAACACCTCTATGCTGGCATTTAAATCATTATTCACCCCTGAGATCAAGCGTCCTCCTGGACGTCCTTCCCCCACAGAACTCTAGATAACCTCTCTGCAGATCAGGGGACAGGTAATGAACACCTCTAGGCTGGCATTTAAATCATTATTCACCCCTGAGATGGAACATCCTCCTGGATGACCTTCCCCCACAGAACTCTAGATAACCTCTCTGGCGATCAGGGGACAGGTATTGAACACCTCTATGCTGCCATATAAATCATTATTCCCCCTGAGATCAAGCATCCTCCTGGACGTCCTTCCCCCTCAGAACTCTAAATAACCTCTCTGCAATACCCGTGGTATTGAACACCTCTAAGCTGGCATTTAAATCATTATTCACCCCTGAGATCCAGCGTCCTCCTGGACGTCCTTCCCCGACAGACCTCTAGATAACCTCTCTGCAGATCAGGGGACAGGTAATGAACACCTCTAGGCTGGCATTTAAATCATTATTCACCCCTGAGATGGAACATCCTCCTGGACGTCCTTCCCCCACAGAACTCTAGATAACCTCTCTGGCGATCAGGGGACAGGTATTGAACACCTCTATGCTGCCATATAAATCATTATTCCCCCTGAGATCAAGCATCCTCACGGACGTCCTTCCCCCTCAGAACTCTAAATAACCTCTCTGCAATACCCGTGGTATTGAACACCTCTAGGCTGGCATTTAAATCATTATTCACCCCTGAGATCCAGCGTCCTCCTGGACGTCCTTCCCCGACAGACCTCTAGATAACCTCTCTGCAGATCAAGGGACGGGTATTGAACACCTCTAGGCTGGCATTTAAATCATTATTCACCCCTGAGATCCAGCATCCTCCATGACGTCCTTCCCTGATAGAACTCTAGATAACCTCTCTGCAGATCAGGGCACTGGTATTGCACACCTCTATGCTGGCATTTAAATCATTATTCACCCCTGAGATAAAGCGTCCTCCTGGACGTCCTTCCCCCACAGAACTCTAGATAACCTCTCTGCAGATCAGGGGATGGGTATTGAACACCTCTTGGCTGGAATTTAAATTATTATTCACCCCTGAGATCAAGCGTCCTCCTGGGCGATCTTCCCCCACAGAACTCCAGATAACCTCTCTGCAGATCAGGGGACTTGTGTTGCACACCTCTATGCTGGCATTTAAGTCATTATTCACCCCTGAGATAAAGCGTCCTCCTTGATGTCCTTCCCCCACAGAACTCTAGATAACCTCTCTGCAGATCAGGGGATGGGTATTGAACACCTCTATGCTGGCATTTAAATCATTATTCAACCCTGAGATCAAGCATCCTCCTGGACGTCCTTCCCCTACATAACTCTAGATAACCTATCTGGAGATCAGGCCACTGGTATTGAACACCTCTATGCTGGCATTTAAATCATTATTCACCCCTGAGAACAAGCGTCCTCCTGGACGTCCTTCCTCCACAGAACTCTAGATAACCTCTCTGCAGATCAGGGGACTGGTATTGAACACCTCTAGGCTGGCATTTAAATCATTATTCACCCCTGAGATCAAGCGTCCTCCTGGACGTCCTTCCCCCACAGAACTCTAGATAACCTCTCTTCAAATCAGGGTACTGGTATTGAACATCTCTATGCTGGCATTTAAATCATTATTCACCCCTGATATCAAGCATCCTCCTGGACGTCCTTCCCCCACAGAACTCTAGAAAAACTCTCTGCAGATCAGGGGACGGGTATTGAACACCTCTATGCTGGCATTTAAATCATTATTCATCCCTGAGATCAAGCATCCTCCTGGACCTCCTTCCCCCACAGAACTCTAGATAACCTCTCTGCAGATCAGGGGACTGGTATTGAAAACCTCTAGGCTGGCATTTAAATCATTATTCACCCCTGAGATCCAGCGTCCTCCTGGACGTCCTTCCCCGACAGACCTCTAGATAACCTCTCTGCAGATCAGGGCACTGGTATTGCACACCTCTATGCTGGCATTTAAATCATTATTCACCCCTGAGATAAAGCATCCTCCTGGACATCCTTCCCCCACAGAACTCTAGATAACCTCTCTGCAGATCAGGGGATGGGTATTGAACACCTCTATGCTGGCATTTAAATCATTATTCATCGCTGAGATCAAGCGTCCGCCTTTAGCTTGTTCCTCTGCTTTTTACACTATGCAGCCCGGTGGTGTTAGTTCACATATTTAAACCTTCTTTCTGGCTGTTCCCGTCCTTTAGCTCGTTCCTCAGCTCTTATTACACTTTGCAGCCGGTGGTGTTAGTCCACATATAGAAACCCTTGCCTTTCTGGCTGTTCCCACCCTTTAGCTCACTCCCCAGCTCGTATTACACTTTGCAGCCCAGTGGGTTTAGTCCAAATATTGAAAGCTTATTCTTTCTGGCTGTTCCCGTCCTTTAGCTCGCTCCTCAGCTCTTATTACACTTTGCAGCCCGGTGGTGTTAGTCCACATATTTAATCCTTCTTCTTTCTGGCTGTTCCCGTCCTTTAGTTCGCTCCTCAGCTCTTATTACACATTGCAGCCCGGTGGGTTTAGTCCACATATTGAAAGCTTATTCTTTCTGGCTGTTCCCGTCCTTTAGCTCGCTCCTCAGGTCTTATTACACTTTGCAGCCCGGTGGTGTTAGTCCACATATTTAAACCTTCTTTTTTCTGGCTGTTCCCGTCCTTTAGTTCGCTCCTCAGCTCTTATTATACATTGCAGCCCGGTGGGTTTAGTCCACATATTGAAAGCTTATTCTTTCTGGCTGTTCCCGTCCTTTAGCTCGCTCCTCAGCTCTTATTACACTTTGCAGCCCGGTTGTGTTAGTACACTTATTGAAACCTTCTTTTTCCTGGCTGTTCCCATCCTTTAGCTCGCTCCTCAGTTTTATTACACGTTGGGGCTCAGTGGTGTTAGTCCACATATTGAAACCTTCTTCTTTCTGGCTGTTCCCATCCTTAAGCTCGCTCCTCAGCTGTTATTACACTTTGCAGTGCGGTGGTGCTAGTCCACATATTTAATCCTTCTTCTTTCTGGCTGTTCCCGTGCTTTAGCTCGCTCCTCAGCTCTTATTACACTTTGCAGCCTGGTGGTGTTAGTCCACATATTTAAACCTTCTTCTTTCTACCTGTTCCTGTCCTTTATCTCTCTTCTCAGCTCTTATTACACTTTGCAGCCCGGTGGTGTTAGTCCACATATAGAAACCCTTGCCTTTCTGGCTGTTCCCACCCTTTAGCTCGCTCCCCAGCTCGTATTACACTTTGCAGCCCGCTGGTGTTAGTCCACATATTTAAACCTTCTTCTTTCTGGCTGTTCCCGTCCTTTAGCTCGCTCCTCAGCTCTTATAACACTTTGCAGCCCGGTCGTGTTAGTCCGCATATTTAAACCTTCTTCTTTCTACCTGTTCTTGTCCTTTATCTCTCTTCTCAGCTCTTATTACACTTTGCAGCTTGGTGGTGTTAGTCCACATATAGAAACCCTTGCCTTTCTGGCTGTTCCCACCCTTTAGCTCGCTCCCCAGCTCGTATTACACTTTGCAGCCCGCTGGTGTTAGTCCACATATTTAACCCTTCTTCTTTCTGGCTGTTCCCATCCTTTAGCTCGCTCCTTAGCTCTTATTAAACTTTGCAGCTCGGTGGTGTTAGTCCACAAATTTAAACCTTCTTCTTTCTGGCTGTTCCCGTCCTTTAGCTCGCTCCTCAGCTCTTATTACACGTTGCAGCCTCGTGGGTTTAGTCCACATATTGAAAGCTTATTCTTTCTGGCTGTTCCCGTCTTTTAGCTCGCTCCTCAGCTCTTATTACACATTGCAGCCCGGTGGGTTTAGTCCACATATTGAAAGCTTATTCTTTCTGGCTGTTCCCGTCCTTTAGCTCGCTCCTCAGCTCTTATTACACTTTGCCGCCCGGTGGTGTTAGTCCACATATTTAAACCTTCTAATATCTGGCTATACCCGTCCTTTAGATTGCTCCTCAGTTTTATTACACGTTGGGGCTCGGTGGTGTTAGTCCACATATTGAAACCTTCTTCTTTCTGGCTGTTCCCGTCCTTTAGCTCGCTCCTCAGCTCTTATTACACTTTGCAGCCCCGTGGTGTTAGTCCACATATTTAAACCTTCTTATATCTGGCTATTCCCATCCTTTAGCTCGCTCCTCAGCTCTTATTACACTTTGCAGCCCGGTGGTGTTAGTCCACATATTTAGCCCTTCTTCTTTCTGGCTGTTCCCGTCCTTTAGCTCGCTCCTCAGCTCTTATTACACTTTGCAGCCCCGTGGTGTTAGTCCACATATTTAAACCTTCTTCTTTCTGGCTGTTCCCGTCCTTTAGCTCGCTCCTGAGCTCCTATTACACTTTGCAGCAGTCTACATATTTAAACCTTCTTCTTTCTGGCTGTTCCCGTCCTTTAGCTTGTTCCTCAGCTCTTATTACACTTTGCAGCCCACTGGTGTTAGTCCACATATTTAAACCTTCTTCTTTCTGGCTGTTCCCGTCCTTTAGCTCGCTCCTCAGCTCTTATAACACTTTGCAGCCCGGTGGTGTTAGTCCACATATTGAAACCTTTTATTTTCTGGCTGTTCCCGTCCTTTAGCTCGCTCCTCAGTTTTATTACACGTTGGGCCTCTGTGGTGTTAGTCCAGATATTTAAACATTCTTCTTTCTGGCTGTTCCCATCCTTTAGCTCGCTCCTTAGCTCTTATTACACTTTGCAGCATGGTGGTGTTAGTCCACATATGTAAACCTTCTTCTTTCTGGCTGTTCCCGTCCTTTAGCTCGCTCCTCAGCTCTTATTACACTTTGCAGCATGGTGGTGTTAGTCCACATATTTAAACCTTCTTCTTTCTGGCTGTTCCCGTCCTTTAGCTCGCTCCTCAGATCTTATTACACTTTGCAGCATGGTGGTGTTAGCCCACATATTTAAACGTTCTTCTTTCTGGCTGCTCCCGTCCTTTAGCTCGCTCCTCAGCTCCTATTACACTTTGTAGCCCGGTGGTATTAGTCCACATATTTAGCCCTTCTTCTTTCTGGCTGTTCCCGTCCTTCAGCTCGCTCCTCAGCTCTTATTACACTTTGCAGCCCGGTGGTGTTAGTCCACATATTTAAACCTTCTTCTTTCTACCTGTTCCTGTCCTTTATCTCTCTTCTCAGCTCTTATTACACTTTGCAGCCCGGTGGTGTTAGTCCGCATATCGAAACCTTCTTTCTGGCTGTTCCTGTCCTTTAGCTCACTCGTCAGCCTTTATTACACTTTGCAGCCCGGTGGTGTTAGTCCACATATAGAAACCCTTGCCTTTCTGGCTGTTCCCACCCTTTAGCTTGCTCCCCAGCTCGTATTACACTTTGCAGCCCGGTGGGTTTAATCCAAATATTGAAAGCTTATACTTTCTGGCTGTTCCCGTCCTTTAGCTCGCTCCTCAGGTCTTATTACACTTTGCAGCCCGCTGGTGTTAGTCCACATATTTAGCCCTTCTTCTATCTGGCTGTTCCCGTGCTTTAGCTCGCTCCTCAGCTCTTATTATACTTTGCAGCCCTGTGGTGTTAGTCCACATATTTAAACCTTCTTATATCTGGCTATACCTGTCCTTTAGCTCGCTCCTCAGCTCCTATTACACTTTGCAGCCCGGTGGCGTTAGTCCCCATATTTAACCCTTCTTCTTTCTGTCTGTTCCCGTCCTTTAGCTCGCTCCTCAGCTCCTATTACACTTTGCAGCCCGGTGGTGTTAGTCCACATATTTAAACCTTCTTCTTTCTGGCTGTTCCCGTCCTTTAGCTCGCTCCTCAGCTCTTATTACACTTTGCAGCCCGGTGGTGTTAGTCCGCATATTTAAACCTTCTTCTTTCTGTCTCTTCCCGTCCTTTAGCTCACTCCTCAGCTCCTATTACACTTTGCAGCCCGCTGGTGTTAGTCCACATATTTAAACCTTCTTCTTTCTGGCTGTTCCCGTCCTTTAGCTCGCTCCTCAGCTCCTATTACACTTTGCAGCCCGGTGGTGTTAGTCCACATATTTAAACCTTCTTCTTTCTGGCTGTTCCCGTCCTTTAGCTCGCTCCTCAGCTCTTATTACACTTTGCAGCCCGCTGGTGTTAGTCCACATATTTAAACCTTCTTATATCTGGCTATACCCGTCCTTTAGCTCGCTCCTCAGCTCTTATTACACTTTGCAGCCCGCTGGTGTTAGTCCACATATTTAAACCTTCTTCTTTCTGGCTGTTCCCGTCCTTTAGCTCGCTCCTCAGCTCTTATAACACTTTGCAGCCCGGTCGTGTTAGTCCGCATATTTAAACCTTCTTCTTTCTACCTGTTCTTGTCCTTTATCTCTCTTCTCAGCTCTTATTACACTTTGCAGCCCGGTGGTGTTAGTCCACATATAGAAACCCTTGCCTTTCTGGCTGTTCCCACCCTTTAGCTCGCTCCCCAGCTCGTATTACACTTTGCAGCCCGCTGGTGTTAGTCCACATATTTAACCCTTCTTCTTTCTGGCTGTTCCCATCCTTTAGCTCGCTCCTTAGCTCTTATTAAACTTTGCAGCTCGGTGGTGTTAGTCCACAAATTTAAACCTTCTTCTTTCTGGCTGTTCCCGTCCTTTAGCTCGCTCCTCAGCTCTTATTACACGTTGCAGCCTCGTGGGTTTAGTCCACATATTGAAAGCTTATTCTTTCTGGCTGTTCCCGTCTTTTAGCTCGCTCCTCAGCTCTTATTACACATTGCAGCCCGGTGGGTTTAGTCCACATATTGAAAGCTTATTCTTTCTGGCTGTTCCCGTCCTTTAGCTCGCTCCTCAGCTCTTATTACACTTTGCCGCCCGGTGGTGTTAGTCCACATATTTAAACCTTCTAATATCTGGCTATACCCGTCCTTTAGATTGCTCCTCAGTTTTATTACACGTTGGGGCTCGGTGGTGTTAGTCCACATATTGAAACCTTCTTCTTTCTGGCTGTTCCCGTCCTTTAGCTCGCTCCTCAGCTCTTATTACACTTTGCAGCCCCGTGGTGTTAGTCCACATATTTAAACCTTCTTATATCTGGCTATTCCCATCCTTTAGCTCGCTCCTCAGCTCTTATTACACTTTGCAGCCCGGTGGTGTTAGTCCACATATTTAGCCCTTCTTTCTGGCTGTTCCCGTCCTTTAGCTCGCTCCTCAGCTCTTATTACACTTTGCAGCCCCGTGGTGTTAGTCCACATATTTAAACCTTCTTCTTTCTGGCTGTTCCCGTCCTTTAGCTCGCTCCTGAGCTCCTATTACACTTTGCAGCAGTCTACATATTTAAACCTTCTTCTTTCTGGCTGTTCCCGTCCTTTAGCTTGTTCCTCAGCTCTTATTACACTTTGCAGCCCACTGGTGTTAGTCCACATATTTAAACCTTCTTCTTTCTGGCTGTTCCCGTCCTTTAGCTCGCTCCTCAGCTCTTATAACACTTTGCAGCCCGGTGGTGTTAGTCCACATATTGAAACCTTTTATTTTCTGGCTGTTCCCGTCCTTTAGCTCGCTCCTCAGTTTTATTACACGTTGGGCCTCTGTGGTGTTAGTCCAGATATTTAAACATTCTTCTTTCTGGCTGTTCCCATCCTTTAGCTCGCTCCTTAGCTCTTATTACACTTTGCAGCATGGTGGTGTTAGTCCACATATGTAAACCTTCTTCTTTCTGGCTGTTCCCGTCCTTTAGCTCGCTCCTCAGCTCTTATTACACTTTGCAGCATGGTGGTGTTAGTCCACATATTTAAACCTTCTTCTTTCTGGCTGTTCCCGTCCTTTAGCTCGCTCCTCAGATCTTATTACACTTTGCAGCATGGTGGTGTTAGCCCACATATTTAAACGTTCTTCTTTCTGGCTGCTCCCGTCCTTTAGCTCGCTCCTCAGCTCCTATTACACTTTGTAGCCCGGTGGTATTAGTCCACATATTTAGCCCTTCTTCTTTCTGGCTGTTCCCGTCCTTCAGCTCGCTCCTCAGCTCTTATTACACTTTGCAGCCCGGTGGTGTTAGTCCACATATTTAAACCTTCTTCTTTCTACCTGTTCCTGTCCTTTATCTCTCTTCTCAGCTCTTATTACACTTTGCAGCCCGGTGGTGTTAGTCCGCATATCGAAACCTTCTTTCTGGCTGTTCCTGTCCTTTAGCTCACTCGTCAGCCTTTATTACACTTTGCAGCCCAGTGGTGTTAGTCCACATATAGAAACCCTTGCCTTTCTGGCTGTTCCCACCCTTTAGCTTGCTCCCCAGCTCGTATTACACTTTGCAGCCCGGTGGGTTTAATCCAAATATTGAAAGCTTATACTTTCTGGCTGTTCCCGTCCTTTAGCTCGCTCCTCAGGTCTTATTACACTTTGCAGCCCGCTGGTGTTAGTCCACATATTTAGCCCTTCTTCTATCTGGCTGTTCCCGTGCTTTAGCTCGCTCCTCAGCTCTTATTACACTTTGCAGCCCTGTGGTGTTAGTCCACATATTTAAACCTTCTTATATCTGGCTATACCTGTCCTTTAGCTCGCTCCTCAGCTCCTATTACACTTTGCAGCCCGGTGGCGTTAGTCCCCATATTTAACCCTTCTTCTTTCTGTCTGTTCCCGTCCTTTAGCTCGCTCCTCAGCTCCTATTACACTTTGCAGCCCGGTGGTGTTAGTCCACATATTTAAACCTTCTTCTTTCTGGCTGTTCCCGTCCTTTAGCTCGCTCCTCAGCTCTTATTACACTTTGCAGCCCGGTGGTGTTAGTCCGCATATTTAAACCTTCTTCTTTCTGTCTCTTCCCGTCCTTTAGCTCACTCCTCAGCTCCTATTACACTTTGCAGCCCGCTGGTGTTAGTCCACATATTTAAACCTTCTTCTTTCTGGCTGTTCCCGTCCTTTAGCTCGCTCCTCAGCTCCTATTACACTTTGCAGCCCGGTGGTGTTAGTCCACATATTTAAACCTTCTTCTTTCTGGCTGTTTCCGTCCTTTAGCTCGCTCCTCAGCTCTTATTACACTTTGCAGCCCGCTGGTGTTAGTCCACATATTTAAACCTTCTTATATCTGGCTATACCCGTCCTTTAGCTCGCTCCGTGGCTCTTCTTACACATTGCAGCCCGGTGGTGTTAGTCCACATATTTAAACCTTCTTCTTTCTGTCTCTTCCCGTCCTTTAGCTCGCTCCTCAGCTCCTATTACACTTTGCAGCATGGTGGTGTTAGTCCACATATTTAAACCTTCTTCTTTTTGGCTGTTCCCGTCCTTTAGCTCGCTCCTCAGCTCTTATTACACTTTGCAGCCCGCTGGTGTTAGTCCACATATTTAAACCTTCTTCTTTCTGGCTGTTCCTGTCCTTTAGCTCGCTCCTCAGCTCTTATAACACTTTGCAGCCCGGTCGTGTTAGTCCACATATTGAAACCTTCTTTTTTCTGGCTATTCCCGTCCTTTAGCTCGCTCCTCAGTTTTATTACATGTTGGGGCTCGGTGGTGTTAGTCCACATATTGAAACCTTCTTCTTTCTGGATGTTCCCGTCCTTTAGCCCGCTCCTTAGCTCTTATTACACTTTGCAGCATGGTGGTGTTAGTGCACATATTGAAAGCTTATTCTTTCTTGCTGTTCCCGTCCTTTAGCTCGCTCCTCAGTTTTATTACACGTTGGGGCTCGGTGGTGTTAGTCCACATATTGAAACCTTCTTCTTTCTGGCTGTTCCCATCCTTTAGCTCACTTCTCAGCTCTTATTACACTTTGCAGCCTGGTGGTGCTAGCACACATATTTAATCCTTCTTCTTTCTGGCTCTTCCCGTCCTTTAGCTCGCTCCTCAGCTCTTATTACACATTGCAGCACGGTTGGTTTAGTCCACATATTGAAAGCTTATTCTTTCTTTCTGTTCCCGTCCTTTAGCTCGCTCCTCAGGTCTTATTACACTTTGCAGCCCGGTGGTGTTAGTCCACATATTTAATCCTTCTTCTTTCTGGCTGTTCCCGTCCTTTAGCTCGCTCCTCAGCTCTTATTACACATTGCAACCGGGTGGGTTTAGTCCACATGTTGAAAGCTTATTCTTTCTGCTGTTCCCGTCCTTTAGCTCGCTCCTCAGCTCTTATTACACATTGCAGCCCGGTGGGTTTAGTCCACATATTGAAAGCTTATTCTTTCTTGCTGTTCCAGTCCTTTAGCTCGCTCCTCAGCTCTTATTACACTTTGCAGCATGGTGGTGTTAGTCCACATATTTAAACCTTCTTCTTTCTGGCTGTTCCCATCCTTTAGCTCGCTCCTTGGCTCTTATTAAACATTGCAGCCCGGTGGTGTTAGTCCACATATTTAAACCTTCTTCTTTCTGGCTGTTCCCGTCCTTTAGCTCGCTCCTGAGCTCCTATTACACTTTGCAGCCTGCTGGTGTTAGTCCACATATTTAAACCTTCTTCTTTCTGGCTGTTCCCGTCCTTTAGCTCGTTCCTCAGCTCTTATTACACTTTGCAGCCCACTGGTGTTAGTCCACATATTTAAACCTTCTTCTTTCTGGCTGTTCCCGTCCTTTTGCTCGTTCCTCAGCTCTTATTACACTTTGCAGCCCACTGGTGTTAGTCCACATATTTAAACCTTCTTCTTTCTGGCTGTTCCCGTCCTTTAGCTCGTTCCTCAGCTCTTTTACCCTTTGCAGCCCACTGGTGTTAGTCCACATATTTAAACCTTCTTCTTTCTGCTGTTACCATCCTTTAGCTCGCTCCTCAGCTCTTATAACACTTTGCAGCCCGGTGGTGTTAGTCCACATATTGAAACCTTTTATTTTCTGGCTGTTCCCGTCCTTTAGCTCGCTCCTCAGTTTTATTACACGTTGGGCCTCTGTGGTGTTAGTCCACATATTTAAAAATTCTTCTTTCTGGCTGTTCCCATCCTTTAGCTCGCTCCTTAGCTCTTATTACACTTTGCAGCATGGTGGTGTTAGTCCACATATGTAAACCTTCTTCTTTCTGGCTGTTCCCGTCCTTTAGCTCGCTCCTCAGCTCTTATTACACTTTGCAGCATGGTGGTGTTAGTCCACATATTTAAACCTTCTTCTTTCTGGCTGTTCCCGTCCTTTAGCTTGCTCCTCAGATCTTATTACACTTTGCAGCATGGTGGTGTTAGCCCACATATTTAAACCTTCTTCTTTCTGGCTGCTCCCGTCCTTTAGCTCGCTCCTCAGCTCCTATTACACTTTGCAGCCCGGTGGTATTAGTCCACATATTTAGCCCTTCTTCTTTCTGGCTGTTCCCGTCCTTTAGCTCGCTCCTCAGCTCTTATTACACTTTGCAGCATGGTGGTGTTAGTCCACATATATAACCCTTCTTCTTTCTGGCTGTTCCTGTCCTTTAGCTCACGCGTCAGCCTTTATTACACTTTGCAGCCTGGTGGTGTTAGTCCACATATAGAAACCCTTGCCTTTCTGGCTGTTCCCACCCTTTAGCTTGCTCCCCAGCTCGTATTACACTTTGCAGCATGGTGGTGTTAGTCCACATATTTAAACCTTCTTCTTTCTGGCTGTTCCTGTCCTTTAGCTCGCTCCTGAGCTCCTATTACACATTGCAGCCCGCTGGTGTTAGTCCACATATTTAAACCTTCTTCTTTCTGGCTGTTCCCGTCCTTTAGCTCGCTCCTCAGCTCTTATTACACTTTGCAGCCCACTGGTGTTAGTCCACATATTTAAACCTTCTTCTTTCTGTCTCTTCCCGTCCTTTAGCTCGCTCCTCAGCTCCTATTACACTTTGCAGCATGGTGGTGTTAGTCCACATATTTAAACCTTCTTCTTTCTGGCTGTTCCCGTCCTTTAGCTCGCACCTTAGCTCTTATTACACTTTGCAGCATGGTGGTGTTAGTCCACATATATAACCCTTCTTCTTTCTGGCTGTTCCCGTCCTTTAGCTCGGTCCTCAGCTCTTATTACACTTTGCAGCCCCGTGGTGTTAGTCCACATATTTAAACCTTCTTATATCTGGCTATACCCATCATTTAGATCGCTCCTCAGATCTTATTACACTTTGCAGCCGGGTGGTGTTAGTCCACATATTGAAACCTTCTTATTTCTGGCTGTTCTTGTCCTTCAGCTCGCTCCTTGGCTCTTATTACTCATTGCAGCCCAGTGGTATTAATCCACATATTTGAACCTTCTTCTTTCTAGCTGTTCCCGTCCTTTAACTCGCTCCTCAGCTCTTATTGCACTTAGCAGCCCGGAGGTGTTAGTCCACATATCGAAACCTTCTTTCTGGCTGTTCCTGTCCTTTAGCTCGCTCCTCAGCTCTTATTACACTTTGCAGCCCGGTGGTGTTAGTCCAAGTATTTAAGTTGTCCTCTTTCTCGCTGTTCCTCTCCATTTAGCTCATTCCTCAGCTCTTATTACACATTACAGCCCGGTGGTGTTAGTCCACATATTTAAACCTTCTTCTTTCTCGCTGTTCCTGTCCTTTAGCTCGCTCCTCAGATCTTATCAACATTGCAGCCCGGTGGTGTTAGTCCACATATTTAAACCACCTTATTTCTAGCTTGTCTCATCCTTTAGCTCGCTCCTCAGCTCCTATTACACTTTGCAGCCCACTGGTGTTAGTCCACATATTTAACCCTTCTTCTTTCTCGCTGTTCCTGTCCTTTAGCTCGCTCCTCAGATCTTATCAACATTGCAGCCCGGTGGTGTTAGTCCACATATTTAAACCACCTTATTTCTAGCTTGTCTCGTCCTTTAGCTCGCTCCTCAGCTCCTATTACACTTTGCAGCCTGGTGGTGTTAGTCCACATATTGAAACCTTCTTCTTTCTGGCTGTTCCCATCCTTTAGCTCGCTCCTCAGCTCCTATTACACTTTGCAGCCCACTGGTGTTAGTCCACATATTTAACCCTTCTTCTTTCTGCCTGGTCTCGTCCTTTAGCTCGCTCCTCAGCTCCTATTACACTTTGCAGCCCGGTGGTGTTAGTCCACCTATTTAAACCTTCTTCTTTCTGGCTGTTCCTGTCCTTTAGCTCGCTCCTTGGCTCTTATTACACATTGCAGCCCAGTGGTGTTAGTCCACATATTGAAACCCTTGCCTTTCTGGCTGTTCCCACCCTTTAGCTTGCTCCCCAGCTCGTATTACACTTTGCAGCCCGGTGGGTTTAGTCCAAATATTGAAAGCTTATACTTTCTGGCTGTTCCCATCCTTTAGCTCGCTCCTCAGGTCTTATTACACTTTGCAGCCGGTGGTGTTAGTCCACATATTTAGCCCTTCTTCTATCTGGCTGTTCCCGTCCTTTAGCTCGCTCCTCAGCTCTTATTACAGGTTGCAGCCTCGTGGGTTTAGTCCACATATTGAAAGCTTAATCTTTCTGGCTGTTCCCGTCTTTTAGCTCGCTCCTCAGCTCTTATTACACTTTGCAGCCCGATGGTGTTAGTCCACATATTTAGCCCTTCTTCTTTCTGGCTGTTCCCGTCCTTTAGCTCGCTCCTCAGCTCTTATTACACTTTGCAGCCTTGTGGTGTTAGTCCACATATTTAAACCTTCTTATATCTGGCTGTACCCATCCTTTAGCTCGCTCCTTGGCTCTTATTACACATTGCAGCCCGGTAGTGTTAGTCCACATATTTAAACCTTCTTCTTTCTGGCTGTTCCTGTCCTTTAGCTCGCTCCTGAGCTCCTATTACACATTGCAGCCCGCTGGTGTTAGTCCACATATTTAAACCTTCTTCTTTCTGGCTGTTCCCGTCCTTTAGCTCGCTCCTCAGCTCTTATTACACTTTGCAGCCCGCTGGTGTTAGTCCACATATTTAAACCTTCTTCTTTCTGTCTCTTCCCGTCCTTTAGCTCGCTCCTCAGCTCCTATTACACTTTGCAGCATGGTGGTGTTAGTCCACATATTTAAACCTTCTTCTTTCTGGCTGTTCCCGTCCTTTAGCTCGCTCCTCAGCTCTTATTACACATTGCAGCCCGCTGGTGTTAGTCCACATATTTAAACCTTCTTCTTTCTGTCTCTTCCCGTCCTTTAGCTCGCTCCTCAGCTCCTATTACACTTTGCAGCATGGTGGTGTTAGTCCACATATTTAAACCTTCTTCTTTCTGGCTGTTCCCGTCCTTTAGCTCGCTCCTCAGATCTTATTACACTTTGCAGCCAGGTGGTGTTAGTCCACATATTTAAGCATTTTTATATCTGGCTGTTCCCGTCCTTTAGCTCGGTCCTCAGATCTTATTACACTTTGCAGCCCCGTGGTGTTAGTCCACATATTTAAACCTTCTTATATCTGGCTATACCCATCATTTAGACCGCTCATCAGCTCTTATCACACTTTGCAGCCGGGTGGTGTTAGTCCACATATTGAAACCTTCTTATTTCTGGCTGTTCCTGTCCTTTAGCTCGCTCCTTGGCTCTTATTACACATTGCAGCCCAGTGGTATTAATCCACATATTTAAACCTTCTTCTTTCTAGCTGTTCCCGTCCTTTAACTCGCTCCTCAGCTCTTATTGCACTTAGCAGCCCGGAGGTGTTAGTCCACATATCGAAACCTTCTTTCTGGCTGTTCCTGTCCTTTAGCTCGCTCCTCAGCTCTTATTACACTTTGCAGCCCCGTGGTGTTAGTCCACGTATTGAAACCTTCTTATATCTGGCTATACCCATCCTTTAGCTCGCTCCTTGGCTCTTATTACACATTGCAGCCTGGTGGTGTTAGTCCACATATTTAAACCTTCTTCTTTCTAGCTGTTCCCTTCCTTTAGCTCGCTCCTCAGCTCTTATTACACATTGCAGCCCGGGGGGTTTAGTCCTCATATTGAAAGCTTATTCTTTCTTGCTGTTCCCGTCCTTTAGCTCGCTCCTCAGGTCTTATTACACTTTGCAGCCTGGTGGTGTTAGTCCACATATTTAAACCTTTTTCTTTCTGGCTGCTCCCATCCTTTAGCTCGCTCCTTAGCTCGTATTACACTTTGCAGCCCTGTGGGTTTAGTCCAAATATTGAAAGCTTATTCTTTCTTGCTGTTCCCGTCCTTTAGCTCGCTCCTCAGGTCTTATTACACTTTGCAGCTCGGTGGTGTTAGTCCACATATTTAAACCTTCTTCTTTCTGGCTGCTCCTGTCCTTTAGCTCGCTCCTTAGCTCGTATTACACTTAGCAGCAACGTGGGTTTAGTCCAAATATTGAAAGCTTATTCTTTCTGGCTGTTCCCGTCCTTTAGCTCGCTCCTCAGCTCTTATTACACTTTGCAGCCCGGTGGTCTTAGTCTGCATATTTAAATCTTCTTTCTGGCTGTTCCCGTCCTTTAGCTCGTTCCTCAGCTCTTATTACACTTTGCAGCCCGGTGGTGTTAGTCCACATATAGAAACCCTCGTCTTTCTGGATGTTCCCACCCTTTAGCTCGCTCCCCAGCTCGTATTACACTTTGCAGCCCGGTGGTGTTAGTCCAAGTATTTAAGTTGTCCTCTTTCTCACTGTTCCTCTCCATTTAGCTCATTCCTCAGCTCTTATTACACATTACAGCCCGGTGGTGTTAGTCCACATATTTAAACCTTCTTCTTTCTCCCTGTTCCTGTCCTTTAGCTCGCTCCTCAGATCTTATCAACATTGCAGCCCGGTGGTGTTAGTCCACATATTTAAACCACCTTATTTCTAGCTTGTCTCATCCTTTAGCTCGCTCCTCAGCTCCTATTACACTTTGCAGCCCACTGGTGTTAGTCCACATATTTAACCCTTCTTCTTTCTCGCTGTTCCTGTCCTTTAGCTCGCTCCTCAGATCTTATCAACATTGCAGCCCGGTGGTGTTAGTCCACATATTTAAACCACCTTATTTCTAGCTTGTCTCGTCCTTTAGCTCGCTCCTCAGCTCCTATTACACTTTGCAGCCTGGTGGTGTTAGTCCACATATTGAAACCTTCTTCTTTCTGGCTGTTCCCATCCTTTAGCTCGCTCCTCAGCTCCTATTACACTTTGCAGCCCACTGGTGTTAGTCCACATATTTAACCCTTCTTCTTTCTGCCTGGTCTCGTCCTTTAGCTCGCTCCTCAGCTCCTATTACACTTTGCAGCCCGGTGGTGTTAGTCCACCTATTTAAACCTTCTTCTTTCTGGCTGTTCCTGTCCTTTAGCTCGCTCCTTGGCTCTTATTACACATTGCAGCCCAGTGGTGTTAGTCCACATATTGAAACCTTCTTCTTTCTGGCTGTTCCCGTCCTTTAGCTCGCTCCTCAGCTCTTATTGCACTTAGCAGCCCGCTGGTTTTAGGACTCCATGGGGAGTTTTTCCAGATTTACTGCCAGCGGTATTACTGCATTTATTTCATTTTATTTATTTTTTCCATTCGTATAGTGATGTGGTTGTGTGCATACTGCGGCGGGGAGTTCATCCTTGGCGGTGGTGTAGATGGGGAGAAGTTCCCTGTGGGTGGTGAAGATTTCTCGGGTACTAGATTTAGCATTGGTAATGTGGGTATTGCATGTGGCAGACATGCGAGGAGAATAGCTTGTTTATATTGTTTGGCTATGGTGGTGAACGTCCGCTTCTGAGCTTGTGTGGGTGACTTTTTCCACTTGGCTGCTTGGGGGTTTAGGTAAGCCCTTGTTGGTGGTGTTCTGTTTAGTCTTAGGGTGGTAGGTGGTGGTCGTATGCATACTGAGGCGGGGAGTTCATCCTTAGCGGTGGAGAAGATGGGGTTTCAAGTTCCCTCTGGGTGGTCAAGATTTCTCGGGTACTAGATTTAGCATTGGTGATGCGGGTATTGCATGTGGCAGACTAGGCGAGGAGGATAGCTTGTTTATATTGTTTACCTACGAAGGTGAATGTCCGCTTCTGAGCTTGTGTCGGTGGCTTTTTCCACTTGGCTGCTCAGCGGTTTAGGTAAGCCCTTGTTGGTGGTGTTCTGTTTAGTCTTAGGGTGGTAGGTGGTGGTCGTATGCATACTGAGGCAGGGAGTTCGTACTTGGCGGTGGCATAGATGGATTTTCAAGTTCCCTCTGGATGGTGAAGATTTCTTGGGTACTAGCGTTAGCATTGGTGATGCGGGTATTGTATGTGGCAGACTAGACGAGGAGGATTGCTTGTTTATATTGTTTGGCTATGGTGGTGAACGTCCACTTCTGAACTTGTGTGGATGGCTTTTTCCACTAGGCTGCTCGGGGGCTTGGGGAGACCCTTGTTGGTGGGGTTTTGTTTAGTCTTAGGGTGGTAGGTGGTGGTCATGTGCATACTGAGGTGAGGAGTTCGTCCTTGGTGGTGGTGTAGATGGGGTTTCAAGTTCCCTCTGGGTGGTGAAGATTTCTCGGGTACTAGATTTAGCATTGGTGATGCGTGTATCGTATGTGGCGGACTAGGCGAGGAGGATAGCTTGTTTATATTGTTTGGCTATGGTGGTGAATGTCCGCTTCTTAGCTTGTGGCAGTGGCCTTTTCCACTTGGCTGTTCGGGGGCTAGGGGAGGTCTTTGTTGGCATTGTTTTGTTTAGTCTTAGGGTAGTAGGTGGTGGTCATGTGCATACTGAGGCGGGGAGTTCATCCTTGGCGGTGGTGTAGATGGGGTTTTACTTTCCCTGAGGATGGTGAAGATTTCTCGGGTACTAGGTTTAGCATTGGTGATGTGTTTATTGTATGTGGCAGACTATGCGAGGAGGATAGCTTGTTTATATTGTGTGGCTATGGTGGTGAACGTCTGCTTCTGAACTTGTGTGGGTGGCTTTTTCCACTAGGCTGCTCGGGGGCTTGGGGAGACCCTTGTTGGTGGGGTTTTATTTAGTCTTAGGGTAGTAGGTGGTGGTCATGTGCATACTGAGGCGGGGAGTTCGTACTTGGCGGTGGTGTAGATGGGGTTTCACGTTCCTTGTGGGTGGTTAAGATTTCTCGCGTACTAGTTTTAGCATTGGTGATGCGGGTATTGTATGTGGCAGACTAGGCGAGGAGGATAGCTTGTTCATATTGTTTGGCTTTGAAGGTGAATGTCCGCTTATGAGCTTGTGTGGGCGGCTTTTTCCACTTGGCTGCTAGGGGGCTTGGGAAGCGCATGTTGGTGGTGTTTTGTTTAGTCGTAGTGTGGTAGGTGGTGGTCGTGTGCATACTGTGGCAGGGAGTTCGACCCTTGGCGGTGGCATTAATGGGGTTTCAAGTTCCCTGTGGGTGGTGAAGATTTCTTGGGTACTAGTTTTAGCATTGGTGATGTGGGTATTGTATGTGGCAGAGTAGACGAGGTGAGTATCTTGTTTATATTGTTTGGCTATGGTGGTGAATGTCCACTTTTGAGTTTGTGTGGGTGGCTTTTTCACTTGGTTTCTCGGGGGCTTGGGGAGGCCCTTGTTGGCAGGGTTTTGTTTAGTCTTAGGGTGGTAGGTGGTGGTCATGTGCATACTGAGGTGGGTAGTTTGTCCTTGGCGGTGGTGTAGATGTGGTCTCAAGTTCCCTGTGGGTGGTGAAGATTTCTTGGGTACTAGTTTTAGCATTGGTGATGCGGGTATTGCATGTGGCAGACTAGGCAAGGAGGATAGCATGTTTATATTGTTTGGCTATGGTGGTGAATGTACGCATCTGAGCTTGTGTGGGTGGCTTTTTCCACTTGGCTGCTTGGGGGCTTGGTGTGGTTCTTGTTGGCAGGGTTTTGTTTAGTCTTAGGGTGATAGGTGGTGGTCGTGTGCATACTGAGGCGGAGAGTTCATCTTTGGCGGTGGTGTAGAAGTGGTAAAAAATTCCCTGTGTGTGGTGAAGATTTCTCGGGTACTGGTTTTAGCATTGGTGATGCGGGTATTGTATGTGGCAGACTAGGCGAGGAGGAGAGCTTGTTTATATTGTTTGGCAATGGTGGTGAATGTCTGCTTCTGAGCTTGTATGGGTGGCTTTTTCCATTTGGCTGCTCGGGGGCTTGGGGAGTCCCTTCGTTGTTCGGTTTCGTTAAGTCTTAGGGTGGTAGGTGGTGGTTGTGTGCATACTGAGGCGGGGAGTTCGTCCTTGGCGGTGGTGTAGATGGGGTTTCACGTTCCCTGTGTATGGTGAAGATTTCTTGGGTACTAGAGTTAGCATTGGTGATGCGTGTATTGCATGTGGCAGACTAGGCGAGGAGGATAGCTTGTTTATATTGTTTGGCTATGGTGGTGAACGTCCGCTTCTGAGCTTGTGTGGGTGGCACTTCATATACTTTTAAAAGGGGTAAAAAGACAAAGTTATAAGAATCAGCAGCACAAATGCATTCATAGGCAGGGCAAAGGGTTTCAGTAAACTACAACCAGCAATTCATCTCATAGGCCTGGGCCAAAGTCAATGGTTCAGAGTCTTTGTATTGGATAGCACAGTTCTGGTGTTAAACGGTTAAGTCTTTGCCACAGAGTTTAGAAGACTTTGGCTAGGCAAAAAGTTTGATGAATGTTTAGGCAAGGACAAGCCTTCGAAGTTGAGGAAAGTTCCACAAACTTTTGCGATGGCCGAAAAGCTTTCCGGACCGCGTTTGCACATGACCTTGATAGTGACGAAGAGCTATAGCTGAGGCAGTTGTTCCTGGCAGTTTGAGCAGGCCTCGCTGTTCCTGGGCTTCAGTCGTGGGATCAAGAAGGAGGACGTTGGGCGGTTCCTGCACTGCCCAGGGATGAGGCCAAACGCTTTAGCAAGGCGTCGGTTTGAGGTGTGAGTGCCTTAAAGTCCACGAGCGGGTTTCCTTCCCTCTGGCTATCTGGTTTTCAACAGCACTCTGATGAAGATTCGACCAGATGGGGACGGTGTCCAGGTGGCTTACGAGTTGGTTGTTCCCACCAAACTCAGGGGAAGAAGTTAACCTTGAAGGGCTTATCTGTTGATTGGAGTTTCAGGCAATTCGGACCTGCAGCAGGGCTTCACCAGTTGTCCAGGTGTTGCAGCAGTCCTCTTCCTTCAGATCGTCTTCAGTTCTGTCATTCCAGTGGTCGACTCTGCTTTCCAAGTCTCAGAGACCTGCTTTTAAACAGTTTTCCCCCATTCATTTCAGCCAGGCTGTCACTCACACAGCAGGGTTGCTGACCTTGCTGGACAGCCAGCCAGCCAATCATGCCAGAGTGCATTCAGGTCTCCTAGGAGGCTAAGCACAGGGAGTTTTGGGCACCTCCCTCAAATCCTGTCCACCCCAGACACTCAGGCGCCAGAGGGCCCACCACTGAAGCCCACCAAAGGCCAACAAACAAAGGGACCAAACCTGGTTTGGTGCGTAGAGACAAACACAAGAAGGACCTATCCTAAAAGAAATGGCAAAAAAAGATGACCGGAGTCTGTTTTTACAGATAGGTCTTGGGCGCCATATTGAAAAACATGGCTGACCCGATTTAAGCTACCGTTGTTAGCAGTCGGGAAAAATCACGGTAGTTGATCTAAACCTCTGCCACCAGCCATTTAAAGTAGGTAAGGGTAACATTTTACTGTTACATGAGAGTTTTGACTGAGGGGAAGCTAGGCAACCCCTCCAGCACTCTATAGGATGAGGGTCAGTAAATGTAAAGAGACTAGTAAAGTCAATTTATCTTTACATGCTCTGGGAGACAGTAGTCAGACAGTAGTCAGTGCCAGAGAAGGTATTTAACCTTGGGAATTCTGAAAGACACCCCGGTGCCACTACACTGAAGGTGCGGTGTGACACACAGAAAAAGATGATGCCTATGGAGTTGTTTTAAAACTCTGTAACCAAAGAACTCAAAGGTAAAACAGACATCAAAATAAATCGAAGAGTGGAAAAAAAAGGCTCACACACTTCCCAGGTAAAAAATCTAATCCTTGAAATCCAGCAAAGTTGCTGGGGGTCTCAAAAGGTAAGGGACATTAGCACATTTTGAGAATTCTCCCTAAATCTCATCCCCCCAGATTAAGGGATGGGGGGGATTTAATCCATCATGGATGAATCTCCTTACTCCAGTCAGTCAGACATCCTGGAGAGACCATCAGCATTTTGGTGGTGACACCCAGACTTGTGTTCAATGGTAAAATCAAACCCTTGCAGGCTGATTGACCATCTCTGTAGTTTAGGGTTTTCCCCTTTCATTTGCATCAACCATATCAAGGGTTAGTGGTCAGTCTGAATCACAAGAGTAGATCCATACAAGTATGGTCTAAACTTCTTCAGTGACCACACAATAGCAAAGCACTCACGTTCAATGGTTGCCCACCATGTCTCAGGTTCCTTCAGCTTCCTGCTGATGAAGCAAACGTGGTACTCCCTACCTTTCTCATCCAGCTGACTAAGGACTGCACTATACCTGTATTTGAAGCATCTGTCTGCACAATGAAGGTTTGGTTATAGTGAGGAGCTCTTAGGACTGGAGCTTGACAAAGGGCTTTCTTTAGGCCTTCAAATGCTTGAGTGCACTCCACATTTCACCTGACCTTTTTAGGAAATTTGGGAGAGGAGACCACATTCAAGGGAGAAGCTATGGACCCATAGTTCTCTATGAAGTTCCTATAGTAACCAGTGAGGCCTAGGAAGGCTCTCACTTGGGTTTGAAAAGTAGGGGTGGCCCAGTTTTGTACAGCCTGTACTTTACTAGGAAATGGCCTGATTTCACCTCCTCCTACCTCATGCCCAAGGTAGACCACTGAACTCTGACCAATTTGACATTTGCTTGCCTTTATGGTCAGATGGGCCTGCTCAAGAGCCTGCAAAACATATCCTAAGTGGTCAACATGTTCTTTCCAAGTAGGGCTGAACACGGCAATGTCATCTAAGTATGCCATGCAGAAGTCCTCCATCCCATTCAGAATTTGAGTAACCGTCCTTTGGAATGTAGCAGGTGCATTCTTTAGTCCAAAGGGCATTACCTTAAACTGGTAGAGGCCTGCTGGGGTTGAGAATGCAGTTTTCACCTTGGCATGGTCTGTCAGTGCTATTTGCCAATAGCCTGGAGTGAGATCAAATGTACTGAGGTACTTGGCTGCACCACTACATCTGTCCTTGGTAAAGGGTGGGCATCAGTCGTGGTGACTGCATTAAGAGCTCTATAGTCCTCACAGAATCTCAACTCCTTGGATCCTTCCTTTGGTACTAGAACAACTGGACTAGACCATGGACTGGTAGAGGGCTCTATTACCCCGAGATCAAGCATCTTGTTGACCTCCTCCTTTATGTGGGATCTTACATGATCTGACATCCTGTAACCTCTGTGTTTAACAGGTAAACAGTCACCAGTTTGAATATCATGCTGGCCCCAAGGGGTCAAGCCTGGTGATAATGAAAACAGGGAGGCAAACTGATTTAACAGAAACTTGCACTCCTCCTGAGATTAACTCCTTCTATTTACTCATCTAAAGTCTGGCTTGTGAGTAGTTCAGGTAGAGGTTCACTCCCCTCCTCCTTTTGGGCTGAAGCTAGAAACAAAACTCCTACTTCTGGTCTTGACACATAATCTTATAGACGGTTGTTGTGAAAGACTCTGGGAGCCTCCTTCGGATTGCCTAAGTCCACCAGATAGTTGACCTCTCCAAGTTTACCCACACCCTTGAAGGGTCCTATCCATTTGTCCTGAAATGCCCTCTGCCTTGTAGGTACCATAACTAGAACTAACTGGTCTTGAGAAAACTCAACCAAGTTGGCCTTCTGGTCATGCCAATGCTTCACCAGAGCCTGACCTGCTTTCAAGTTATCTGATGCTTCTGCCATCATGTGTGACATTCTCCTCTGGAGACCTATCACATGGTCAGTGACTCTCACTGGCTTGGGGGAAGGAGCACTCTAAAACCCCTCCTTAATCAGGGCCAAGGGGCCTCTAACTGAATGACCATAGAGAAGTTCAAAGGGACTAAATCCAACTCCCTCCTGAGGGACGTCTCTATAAGCAAATAGAAGGCATGCAGTAGAAGGTCCCACTTTCTTCTTAGGGGTTCCTCTAAAGCACCTATCATTCTCTTCATTGTACGGTTGAACCTCTCTACCAATCTATTTGTCTGAGGATGGTAGGCAGTTGAGAACTTGTAAGTTACTCCACAGTTTTTCCACATGGCCTGCATGTAATGGACATAAAATTGGATCCCCTGTCAGAGATAACTTCCTTAGGAAAACCTACCCTGGTAAAAAATACCAAGGAGGTCCTTAGCCACAGCCTGAGCTGTAAGAGTCCTCATAGGTATGGCTTCAGGATACCTAGTAGCATGGTCTACTACAACCACAATAAACCTGTTTCCTGAAGATGTTGGAGGGTCTAAGGGACCAACAATGTCGATTCGTACCCTCTCAAAAGGGACTCCCACCACTGGGAGAGGCAACAAAAGTGCCACATTCTTGGCTCCACTCCTGCCAGAGGTTTGGCAAGTGTGACAGCTCCTACAGAATCTATTTACATCAGGCCCCAACTTAGGCCAGTAGAAATATAAAGAGAGCCTTTCCTTGGTCTTAAGTGACCAGCCAAAGGTATCTCATGGGCTAACTGTAGGAACTGGTGTCTGCTTTCAAGAGGCAATACAAGTCTTCTGTAGACCCCTGGGATAGACTCAGTCGGTTCACTGTAGAAGAGGCCATCTTCCCAGTACAACCTATGCTTCCCCGGCTCTTGCCCATCCAGCTGGGAAGCTGCCTGTTGGCGAAGACCTTCAAGAGTAGGACACTCTCTTCGACCTCTGCTGAAGTCTGCCCTACAGGGTCTTCCTTCTGCCAGTAAAGACTGCAGCTCAGGATGGTCTGCAGGATCCAGTTCTCCAACAGGAGCAAGGTCCTCTCCCAGCTCTGATTCTTCAGCAGCAGATTCAACCACACAAGGTTGTTCCACACACTCAGCCTCAACTGGTGGAGGAGTCACAGGTGTGACTTTGGACAGTCCTCTCGGGGATGAACTTGTTGGTAACACAGGAGTGCTGGCTGGGTTCTTCCTGGAGGTTTTAGGTTTCCCCTTTTCCACCTTCTTCCTTGAAATTGCAGTCAGGGAGTTATTTTTTCTTCTATAATCTCCTCTTGAGAGCCTTTTAAGGTACTCTCTCTGGCCTTCCTAGTCTGTTCCTGTTTCATTTTGCTGGGAGGCCAGGGGGTGCTTGATACAACTCCTAGAGTTTTTAAGTCATTCCCCAACAGGACTCTCCCAGTTACTTCACTCTGCACATTTACCAGTATCTTGACAGTCATGTCATTTCACTGGAAGAGAGCTGGTAACTGTGGAAGCATTAGGACAGGGCCTCCAGCAAGCTTAGTTAGGTATTTAGGTGCCTTAGCAACATCCTATACCTTGAAATAAATTATTCATCAACTACAGTTATGTTGGCCCCAGTGTCTCCGATGGCAGGGAGCTCCTGACCATTCACAAGAACACTGTCTTTGTAATACTCTTTAGTATTAACTGGAATGGAATTGTAGATATCAAAGTTCTGTTGTTCCCACAGACACAGCGATACAAAAGAAACACTGGCTGAGACTTTCATGGGTTCCTCAGCCAGTATGTGAAAGTTTCCACTTGCCATTGGTACTTCATCATCTGGTGAGAAGGCTAAGGAGAACATGTGGATCCCTGAAGGTTTACCCTTACATCTGGGATCCCCTTTCACATGGTTCATTGACCCACAAGCATAACATTTTACAAATGTCTTTATGAATGGGGGTTTGTTCTGACCTCTCTCTGGTTTGGCACCAGGAGGTACACTAGCCTGATTTGGTTTCCCTTGTGGCTTACCCTTATTATGCTTGGGGCCCTCTTTTGGAGTGGAGGTATTGGAATTCTCTTTGGTATCTTTCTAGTGCTGCGTCCCCTCATCCTTCTTCTGAGTTACCCCAGAATCCTCGCGAGTAGCCCTGTTGGCAACCCACAGGTCAGCAGCCCTTGATAACGTTCTTTGGATCAATTTCCTTAGAGTCAGCCAAGTGCTGTCTCAGCTCAGGAGAGCAGGCATCATAAATAGATTCCAACATAAACAGATTTCTCATTTCTCATATCTTCATAAGTGTTCACTCTGTAACCCTTAACCCATCCATCTAAGTTTTTCAAACATTCAGTCACCCAGGTAGCCCAAGGCATACCATCATGTTTTTTGAGGGTTCTAAACCTCTTAAAATACTGGGAAGGGGTCCCCAACCTAGCTATCAAAGCTAGTTTAACACTTTCATACTCCTTTCTGTCTATATCCCCCAACTCATTACCACATCAGGTGCAACAGGGGGTAGCCTAGAAAAAAGCCAAGGAATCAGCTGATTCCCTGTAATGTCTTGAATCCCATGGTTATATTCAAAAGCAGCCAACCAATCCATAATATCAAGCTTAACCTCATACATACTCACTGCATCGTTGGGCATGCAAGGCCTCTTAGGACTGGAAGACCGAGAAGACTCTGGGAGAGAACCAGTTTCAACAGACAACTTTTTCATCTCTAGTGCATGGTTCAACTCCATTTCTCTGAGTTTAAGTTCTTGATGTTTGCTTTCAGTTTGAATTCTAACTCCAGTCTCATTCTTTCTAAAGAGACAAATTCAGGACATGGTGCTGGACCTGATGGGGTCCCTGTGATCAAAGGTTGAGGCCTATGAGCATGTAGAGGTAAAACAGGGCCTATATTGCGAGACTCTTCTGCCTCATCTAACTCATCCACAACATTTGAGCAGGGCTCAGAAACATTATCATCCTCATCATCATTTTCCACATTTGCTGCAGGTGTGGGGGTTTCAGATCCACTCCTCAGACTTTGGTATTCTAACATCTTTTCTATCAATTCAACCTGTTTGCCTTTTACAGTGAGATTCCTAGCTTTACACATATATCTCATTTGATCAACTGTTAACGTGACTAGAGTCTCCTGTCTTTAGCTTTCAATATAAGTCATGATAAAACAATTGCTTCTCTAGTGTTGCTTAGCCTTGTGGGGATTATTTGAACAAAGGTAAAAGTAGCACTCTAAATGTAACAAGTATACTTTATCCTCACCACGGTACACCAGTGTTAGGCAGAATCACAGGCAGTACCCTTTGGGAGCACTACATGCAATTAAGACTACAAGTGTAAGTACAATTTCACCTTTGGTACAAGCCTGTACTACACAGTAAAGTGGTAGCGATGGCTGAGCAGCCAGACTTATTTCAAGAGTTGAGTAAGCAGTAGAACTACCAACAACTACAGTGGTTAAAACAAACACGTACTCAAGGTTCTTGGTAAAAGAATATACATTTACACAGTCAGTTTGAAAACATTACACTAGCAAGAGCAGCTCAATATCACACCCTAATAAATCACAAATACACAACCGGTAAGTAATTGAACATGTTCAGCACCCCTGAAGTGGGAGCAAAATGGCACTTCAGATACTTTCAAAATTGGTAAAAAGACAAGGGTGTAAGAATCAACAGCACTAATATTTTCATAGGCAGGGCAAAGGGTTTCAGTAAACTACACCCAGCATTTCAGTTCATAGGCCTGGGCCAAAGTCATTGGTTCAGAGTCTTTGTATAGGTTAGCACAGTTCTGGTAGTAAACGGTTAAGTGTTTGCCACGGGACAAACACAAGAAGGACTTTTCATTAAAGAAATGGTGAAAAAAGATGACCAGAGTCTGTTTTTACAGATAGGTCTTGGGCGCCATTTTGAAAAACATGGCTGACCTGATTTTTTGCTACCGTTGTTAGCGGTCTGGAAAAAATATGGTAGTTTGAACTAAACCACTGCCACCAGCCATATAAAGTAGGAAAAGGTAACATTTGACTGTTACATGAGTGTATTAACTCAGGGGATGCTAGGCACCCCTCCAGCACTCTATAGGAAGATAGTGTGTGCTGGGTCTGTACATTTAAAGAGACTAGTAAAGTCAATTTAACTTTACATGCTATGGGAGACAGTAGTCAGTCCCAGAGAAGGTATTTAAACATTGGGGAGTCTGAAAGACACTCCTGTGCCACTGCACTGAAGGTGCTGTGTGACACACAGAAAAAGATGATGCCTATGGAGTTGTTTTAAAACTCTGTAACCAAAGAAAACAAAGGTAAAACAGACATCAAAATAAATCGAAGAGTGGAAAAAAAAGGCTCACACACTTCCCAGGTAAAAAATCTAATCCTTGAAATCCAGCAAAGTTGCTGGGGGTCTCAAAAGGTAAGGGACATTAGCACATTCTTGAGAATTCTCCCGAACACAAATCTCCTGTAAACAAATGATGTATTGGCCCCTTATAAAATCACACCAAATACATTCTATTTTTTTGTTGTTGTGCTTTATTCCGGAGTTTACTCTCAGTCCAGCCCGAGAGGGGTAAATGCCTCTTATTTGGGGCTGGTGTTTGTTTCATTCACTGCCTCTGAACCACCATCAGCTTCTGAAACTAGCCCATTCAGTTGATCTTGAGCTGTGCCCTCTGCCAGGCATACTTCAGGATTAATGGGATTAATCTGCCATGCCTGGCATAGTTTAGTGTTTCTCAGCTCAGCCTATCATTGCCCTGATGAAGATGCACACCTGATGGCGGGCTGGCGGGATCAAGGAACCAGAGGGGAGGGGAATGTTCTATCACCTAAAGAGAGGAGACCTGCCATATACCCCTTCCGGGTCTTGCATCAATGCCTGGGTCCCCAGTCCCCAGATTCATTCCAGTCCCATCCCTGTAACCTCAACACAGACCCTATGCTAGAGTCCATGAAAAGCTCAAGGCTTTGAGCAATTGTGGGAGCTGTGAAGGGATAGGAATGTGATCTCTGTGGCATTTCAACTAAGAACACTGATGGGGTGTCATTGATTGATGCAGCAAGGACAAATAAAGAAAAGGCATAAGAGGGTGTATAAAGAGACTGGCATAAAGGCATGAGAAGATGTATAGAGAGACTGGCATAAAGGCATGAGAAGGTTTATAAAGAGACTGGCATAAAGATATGAGAAGGTGTAAAAAGAGACTGGCATAAAGGCATAAAGAAGGTTTATAAAGAGACTGGCATAAAGATATGAGAAGGTGTATAAAGAGACTGGCATAAAGGCATGAAAATGATTATAAAGAGACTGGCATAAAGGCATAAGAAGGTGTATAGAGAGACTGGCATAAAGGCATGAGAAGGTGTATAGAGAGACTGGCATGAAGCAGGGTTATAAAGAGACTGTCATAAAGGTATGAGAAGGTTTATAAAGAGACTGGCATGAAGGAGGGTTATAAAGAGACTGTCATAAAGGCATAAAGAAGGTGTATAAAGAGACTGGCATGAAGGCATGAGAAGGTGTATAGAGACTGGCATAAAGGCATGAGAAGGTGTATAGAGAGACTGGCATAAAGGCATGAGAAGGTGTATAGAGAGACTGGCATAAAGGCATGAGAAGGTGTATAGAGAGACTGGCATAAAGGCATGAGAAGGTGTATAGAGAGACTGGCATAAAGGCATGAGAAGGTGTATAGAGAGACTGGCATAAAGGCATGAGAAGGTGTATAGAGAGACTGGCATAAAGGCATAAAGAAGGTTTATAAATAGACTGGCATAAAGGCATGAGAAGGTGTATAAAGAGACTAGCATACAGGCATACAGAAGGTTTATAAAGAGACTGGCATAAAGGCATGAAAATGATTATAAAGAGACTGGCATAAAGGCATAAGGAAGGATTATTAAGAGACTGGCATAAAGGCATGAGAAGGTGTATAAAGAGACTGGCATAAAGGCATGGAGGATCTTTATAAAGACACTGACATAGGGGCATGGAAGAGGTTTATAAAGAGACTGGCATAAAGGCATGAGAAGGTGTGTAAAGAGACTGGCATAACGGCATGAGAAGGTGTATAAAGAGACTGGCATAAATGCATGAAGGAGGTTTATAAAGAGACTGGCATAAAGGCATGAGAATATGTATAAAGAGACTGGCATTAAAGGAATAAAGGAGGTTTATAAAGAGACTGGCATAAAGGCATAAAGAAGCTTTATAAAGAGACTGGCATAAAGGCCCGAGAAGGTGTATAAAGAGACTGGCATGAAGGCATAAAAAAGGTTTATAAAGAGACTGGCATGAAGGCATGGAGGAGGTTTATAAAGAGACTGGCATAAAGGCATGGAGGAGGTTTATAAAGAGACTGGCATGAAGGCATGGAGGAGCTTTATAAAGAGACTGGCATACATGCATGAAGGAGCTTTATAAAGAGACAGGCATAAAGGCCCGAGAAGGTGTATAAAGAGACTGGCATAAAGGCATAAAGAAGGTTTATAAAGAGACTGGCATGAAGGCATGGAGGGGGTTTATAAAGAGACTGGCATAAAGGCATGAGCAAGTGTATAATGGACTGCCATCAAGGCATGAAGGAGCTTTATAAAGAGAGTGGCATACATGCATGAAGGAGCTTTATATTTTTTTTTTTTTTTTTTTTTTTAACAACTTTATTTAACGTTGCACGAGGTTAGCACATACAAATCATACAGCATATTTAGCACATTACATGCATACATATCATGGTACCATAATTTCGGTATTTTCACTCTCCACCTTGTCTGTTAAATATTGCTTATACCTGGCCCATATATTCCTCGGTTTTGAGGAGGGCAGCACCGAATCAATATACAGTTCTTCTGTATCTTTAGTCCATAGCATGTCGTTGTCCCAATCTGCCTTCGTCGGGGGGGTTGCACTTTTCCACCTCATAAGTATCACTCTCTTTGCAATCAATAAGCCAAGGTTTAGCAGCTTTCGCCAGGTTGGGTCCATTTTCCCTGTCACGCCCAATAAACATAACCGTGGTAACCATTCTACTGGTTGATCTGCCATTTCGTCTAGAGCTGCACACACCTCCTTCCAGTATTCGCCTAATTTTATACATGCCCATAGCATATGATGAATGTTCGCGTCTTCAGCCCCGCATCTTGGGCATTCCCCCGACAGAGCGGGGTAAATTAATCTGAGCTTAGCTGGGGTGTAGTGGGTGCGGTGTACTATTTTGTAGTGTATTAGCCTATACCTGGCGTTGCAGGATATATGTTTAGTGAGTTCACAGATCTTAGCCCACTCGTGATCATCGATTTGCTGTTCGAGATCCTGTTCCCATTTGGCTTTGGATGCGCTTTCAGGTATCGGGCGTGTTTGCATTATAACTTTGTACAGTGCTGAGGCTGTGATTTTCTGTGTCCCCCCTGTGAACATATACCCTAATCCCATATTAATCTCCGGTTCATTGGGAAAGGTGGGGAGTAATTTTCCCATCGTTGCTTTCACCCTCATATATTGTTTTTTATAACAGTTGGACCTTCCCACCGTTTCCTGGATGTTTTCCCATTTTACAAAGAGCTTTCCTGAGAATAGTTGTCCCCACTGGGATATACCTTTGGAAGACCAGTGTGTGGCCACTTCCCCGTCTAGAGTAAATGGTGTCCGAGGATCTCCCCAAATCGGCATACTCGGATGATATAGCCTGTCTTTACCATATATGTCTGCCAGCTTGACCCAGGCCGTAACCGTCACCTTAGTGGGGTCTATGGAGTTATGATATGTGTGTGATGTTGTGGTCATTTGGTGTAGTGCGGTAATTGCCTCTTGTTCAGTTGTGCCTAGCGATGGGGTACCTGGATCGATGAAGACAGCGGCCCATTGCGCTGCGTAGTGCGCCTGTGCTGATAAGTAATATAACTCTAGGTCAGGTGCTGTTAGCCCCCCTCTGGTGTATGTGTTTGTTAACAACCTCCAGCTCAGCCTGGGGTGCCCCCCCCACACAAAGGAGATACACGCACCACTCATCCTTGTAAACAGGGCTCGGCCCGGCCAAACCGGCACAGTGCTAAACAAATAAAACAGTTTTGGTAACACTATCATCTTAATAAGGGCTATTCTTCCCATCATCGAGATTGGTAGGGCGTCCCAACGCTTTATCTTAATACATAATGCGTCCGCCAGCGCGCTATAGTTCAAGGCCCGTGTCAATTGTGCTGTTCTGGCTATGTGTGCCCCCAGGTATTTGATATGCACAGGGCTCCAAGTGAGGCCATGTAGATCATTAGGTACCACGGTATTTTTTGTAAGCGGGAAGATCTCCGATTTGGATCGGTTAAGACGCAGGCCCGAGAAGTCTCCAAATTTATTAACTTCAGCGAGAATTTTGGCTAGCGTACGATCTGGATCCCGTAAGTACAACAAGATGTCGTCAGCATAAAGATTGATGATATGGAGTCTACCCTCTACCCTCAGACCAAATGTGCTGTAGCGTGACCGCAGTATATCCGCTAGTGGCTCTATCACCAGGGCAAACAGCAGTGGCGATAGAGGGCATCCCTGCCTGGTTCCACCGAATAATTCTAATATCTCCGTCAGAGTGCCGTTGACTCTAATCTTGGCGTAGGGATGCGCATATAGTACCCGTATCCACTTCATGATATAAGGGCCAAACCCATAATTTCTAATAACCCCGAATAGAAAGGGCCAATAAACTGTATCGAATGCTTTATGCATATCAAGAGACACTGCCACTCCCTGTGTTTCGGGGGCTAATTTGGACAATATATTGTAACATCTCCTAATATTCGTTGCCGTGGATCTGCCCAGGATAAACCCCGCTTGGTCTTGGTGGACCATATGGGGCATAAGTGATGATAATCGGGTTGCCAGTATTTTCGCAAAAATCTTCGCATCCGTATTAATTAATGATAGGGGTCTATACGAGCCGCATTCCTCTGGTGGTTTACCTGGTTTGAGTAATAGTGTAATCACCGCCTCCCTGGTGGTCTCAGGTAATTCCCCTTTGTCTAAGGCCTCTACCCAGACGGCGTGTAGCCTAGGAACCAAGATAGAACTGAATTCCTTATAAAATTCTGCTCCGAGGCCATCCGTCCCTGGGGCCTTCCCGTTAGGCAAGGCTTTTATAGCTTCTGCTATCTCTGCCTCCGTTATCGGATTCTCAAGTGATTCTCTAGTAACATCTGCTAATAATGTTGTTGGTATGCGGGAGAGATATTCATCAATCTCCTCTTCCGTTGCATTACATTGAGGGGAGTACAATGCCTTATAGTATTCATAGAACACCTCCTGTACTCTAGCATTGTCGGTGGTAACTGTGCCGTCCTTTAGCGTTATGCATGGTATTGTTGCATGGCCCCCCTCACCCCTTATTGTTCTGGCTAATAGTCTACCTGGGCGCTCACTTTCCCCGTATCTGCGGGCAGCTCTTGGCCTGTCGAAATATCGGATCTCACGGTCCGCCTCTTCCTTGTATTCGTCTAATTTTAGCTTAATCTCTAAGCTCAGTTGTGCGGATGATGTGTGTGCATATAACGATTGAAGAGAGGCTATGTGTGTTTCCAGGCGCACCAATCTACCCCTGATATCTTTGAGGACTCCCGCCTCTGTGGAGATTGAGTTACCACGAATACAGACTTTAAACGCCTGCCACAATATGGCCTGGCTAGCTACTGAATTCTCATTTATGTCAAAATAATCCTGTATGTATCTTGTCAGTGCAGTTTTGTACACCAGGTCTTGTAGGGCCGCCGGTTTGAATTTCCATGGTGCTCTCCTCACTTTAGCATCTGGAATGCACAGCGTTATCTGTATCGGGGAGTGATCAGAATATGTTCTGGGATAGATGTGTACGTTCTCAGTCCATGTTAACACCTCATCATCTACCAGCCATAGATCAATTCGAGAATGCATGTCATGTACAGTGGAGTAATATGTATATTCCCTTTTCAGCGGGTTTAACACCCTCCATACATCCTTCACATTCAGGTCAGCCATGTGGGTGAGTATATTCTGCGCCGCTCTCGACAATGCCCTCTGTTGTGTTGAGGTACGGTCTAGATGTGTGTCAAGAATCGTGTTAAAATCCCCCCCGATTAACAATCTGGCCGTGGGATAAGATGCAAGTTTTCCAAATAATGTTGTATAGAACTCTGCATCGTCTATATTGGGGCCATATACATTTAATAGGACCACCTCTTTGTCACCTAGGGTGCCATGAAGTAGTACGTATCTCCCTTCAGGGTCACAATCGGCGGTGCTGCAAGTAAACGGGAGGGCTTTGTGAATTAAAATGGCCACCCCTCTAGCCCTTTTGGAATATTTGGTGTAGTACTGATGCGTCCCCCAATGTGCAACCAATGGACCCGCGTACTCAGGCCCTATGTGTGTTTCCTGCAGGAAGATGATTTTAGGGTTCTGTCTGTTGACATAGGCAAATATTTTCCTCCTCTTGACTCGAGCCCCCAAACCTCTAACATTCCAGCTCAGCATTTTAATAGTGCCTGTGTCGTGTTCAGCCATTATCTATAACACAGGTGTGGCCATGTGTTTGATGGTGTATGTGTAGTGCGTGCTCTAGAACCAAAGTGCTATGAACCAACGTGCTTTTTGTTCTTAAACTTCCCAATGCAGAACCAATTCCCGCAAAACCTTTCCACACCCTCCCCCCTCCCTCATAGTTCCCCGAACTCCAACTATGTACTTCAATGTTTCCCCACCCCCTCCCATCCCACGTATTGTGCACCTGCTACAGGGGGAACTGTGGCGAGTGCAAGTGCCCATGCCTTTTCGTTTCGTTAACTCAGTCCAGGTTCTTCATGTTGCTCTCACTGATGATGACACATGCGGGACTTTCTCCGATCTTCGTGATTTGCAATGGTCGATATTTCTTCCCTATTACTTCCGGCTCCCTTGGAGGGGGCCCTGCTATTACATGAGTCTAATGTTCTCCATTGACGTGCTTGTTGTCGGATAACCCTCTAGTTCAGGGGACATTTCCATTCGTCTTTTGTGCGGTTGGCTCGGGTATATGAGTTTCAATGAAATTTGCCGCCTCATCTGGGAACGTGAAGAAATATGTTTTGTTTTGATGCTGGATTTTCAATCTTGCCGGGTAGAGCATTGCATATTGTACCTGACGGGCCCGGAGTAGTTTCTTGACCTCTATGAACTGCTTTCTCTCTTGCTGAACCGCCAGCGTGAAGTCTGGGAAGATGCGGATGACGCTGGTTTCCCATCTCAACTCTTGCTTTTCTCTAGCAGCCTTCAGGATTAAGTCTCTGTCACGATAATTTATCAGTCTCGCTATTATAGGCCTAGGGTATGCACCCGGTTTCGGTTTTGGGGCGAGCGATCTATGTGCACGTTCTACAATGAACATTGCCGACCATCCAGGGTCCCCCAGAAGATTGCGAAGAAGGTCCTCCACTGCCTTTTCCATGGATCCTTTTATTGCTTCCTCCGGTATTCCGATAATGCGGATATTATTTCGCCGGGATCTAGCCTCCAAATCCTCGCATTTAGCTTTTACTGTTCCCAGTTCGATTGCCATCGTGGAAACTGTGGTCTTCAAGGTCTCAAGTGCATCTTCCGCGCCAGATATCCTCGTCTCTGCTTCGGTCATTCGTGATGTAGTTTTATCCAGCTGTGATCTGATAGTGGCAACGTTCGCTGTTATTCCATCGAGTTTTTCGTTTAGGGAGGAGAAGCCCTGTTGCATAGCTAAAAAGACCGCCTGGGGGTCCATCATCGGTGGTGGAGGAGCCATTTGTTCCAAGGGGGAAACCTCCTCTGTTAACGTCCGCTCGGACTCCTTCCGCATTGTCGTTGTATATCTGTCAATGGCTCCTGTTCCCTTCTTTGGTCCAAAACCTTTGGGCATCGTTCTTATTTCCTCCCTGTCAGAAGCCCCGGGTCAGCGAACTCCAACAAATAATCGCCTTGGGATTTGCACTGTGGTCAGAGGGTGCCCTATGTTTCCCGAGGGGTTGGCGTGAGCAATGTCTAATCTTTCCTCGGCACAGTACTCAGTATTTCGGGGGCCCTTTACTGACGGTGGTATCGCTTAATCAATGCATTAACTATACAGTTCTTCGCGGGCGAAATTGCCGTAGGCCTCGCACATGGGGTGAATCAGGAAATGTTTTATATCATGAGACCTCCGCCGTTTCAATGTGTTTTCCTAAGCCCCCTCCTGTCTGTTCGCCAAGGCTGCTATTCCCATGTCCCGGGATCAGGGCACAGTTCAGTGTTCCTTCAGTTCCTGCCCATATGGCCTTGCCCAGCTTAATGCGTAGTTTGGGAGGACCCAGTCCAGCGCGGGGCCCAGGGACCAGCCACAGGGCCGTGACTATCACCACCTCCCAGCGCCTCGGTGCGCTCACCGGAGTGGCTGTCGCCCGATGGGGTACCCGCCAGGGGGGGCCCGGCTTCCTACAATTGTCCGCCTACCTTGCAAGTTCCCCAGGCAGCCGCTGCAGGGCTCTGAGATGTCCGCCTGGTTCCAACAGGCTCGAGAACGTCCTCGAACCCCCTCCGTGGGAGCGTGTGCACCTTGCTCGGGGTTCGCTGTTTCCCAGTGTGGGTGCTAGTATGTCAGCCCCGCTGCAGCGCCCGCGGTCCTCTTCTCGTGTCTATCTGGACGCAGCCGGTGGCATCAGGAGGAGTTCTCCACTACTCCTCGTCTTTCGGATCGTACGCGGCGCGTCTGCCGCGCGGCTCTGTCGGTTGTTTCCCGGCCGCTGCTCGCGTAGATTGGGGCCAGGCTCCTCCCACCTTTCCGGGCCGCGCCTCAGGCTGCTCCGTCCTTCGGCGCGTGTGTCGGTGGTGTGGCCGCCGCTTCGGCCCTACACCAGCCCGGGTCCTGAAACCCCGCCGGGCGGTTCTGTATACCCTGCCACACGTCTCTGGGGTTTGTCGTGAAGAACCGGACTATATCGACGGATATCTCGGCATTACGGCCCTCGTCCTCGCCGGAGCTTACACACGAGCGGCCATTTCCAGTCGTGCGCAACAGCGCCCCCATGAAGGAGCTTTATAAGGAGACTGGAATAAAGGCCTGAGAAGGTGTATAAAGAGACTGGCATAAAGGCATAAAGAAGGTTCATAAAGAGACTGGCATGAAGGCATGGAGGAGGTTTATAAAGAGACTGGCATAAAGGCATGGAGGAGGTTTATAGAGAGACTGGCATAAAGGCATGGAGGAGGTTTATAGAGAGACTGGCATAAAGGCATGAGAAGGTGTATAAAGAGACTGGCATAAAGGCATGCCTGGGTTTATAAAGAGACTGGCATGAAGGCATAAAGGAGGTTTATAAAGAGACTGGCATAAAGGCATGAGAAGGTGTGTAAAGAGACTGGCATAGAGGCATAAAGAAGGTTTATAAAGAGACTGGCATGAAGGAGGGTTATAAAGAGACTGTCATAAAGGTATGAGAAGGTTTATAAAGAGACTGGCATAAAGGCATGAAGAGGTTTATAAAGAGACTGGCATAAAGGCATGAGAAGGTGTAAAAAGAGACTGGCATAAAGGCATAAAGAAGGTTTATAAAGAGACTGGCATAAAGATATGAGAAGGTGTATAAAGAGACTGGCATAAAGGCATGAAAATGATTATAAAGAGACTGGCATAAAGGCATAAGGAAGGATTATTAAGAGACTGGCATAAAGGCCCGAGAAGGTGTATAAAGAGACTGGCATGAAGGCATAAAGAAGGTTTATAGAGAGACTGGCATGAAGGCATGGAGGAGGTTTATAAAGAGACTGGCATAAAGGCATGAAGAGGTTTATAAAGAGACTGGCATGAAGGCATGGATGAGGTTTATAAAGAGACTGGCATGAAGGCATGGAGGAGCTTTATAAAGAGACTGGCATACATGCATGAGGAGCTTTATAAAGAGACTGGCATAAAGGCATAAAGAACGATTATTAAGAGACTGGCATAAAGGCATGAGAAGGTGTATAAAAAGACTGGTATAAAGGCATGGAGGATCTTTATAAAGAGACTAACATAGGGGCATGAAGGAGGTTTATAAAGAGACTGGCATAAAGGCATGAGAAGGTGTATAGAGAGACTGGCATAAAGGCATGAGAAGGTGTATAGAGAGACTGGCATAAAGGCATGAGAATGTGTATACAGAGACTGGCATGAAGGCATGAGAAGGTGTATAAAGAGACTGGCATGAAGGCATGAAGGAGGGTTAGAAAGAGATTGGCATAAAGCCATGAGAAGGTGTATAAAGAGACTGGCATAAAGGCATAAAGTAGGTTTATAAAGTGTGAAGGCACTATGAAGTAGACACAGACAACAGAAGTGTAGTTTGGGTTACAAACATTTATTAACCAAAAGAGGGGGTTGGAAAACGGCCTATCTTACCCTATGCTAAATTGGTATTTCCCTACCTAAATGGAAACTAAGGCTTGTCTGAGTCAGGAAGTCCAAGTAAATATCTGCCTGTGTCCAAAACCTATGCTTGCCCTCACTGCTATTTGTTTACAATGCACAGGGATTTCTGTATCTAAATAAGTGTTTGAAACAACTGTTTAGAGCTTCTTCCAACTCTTGCCTTAGGGGTTTCCTTCCCCAATCTTTAAGATAGTACACAAGGTTAAAAAGGGATTCCCTTCCCCAAGCCTTCAAGTCTCTCAGTTTCCTCAAGAAACATTGCAGCTCTTCTGGGTTGCTTATTGTAAAGACCGGAGGGGGGTGGTCTGTACTTCTGCTCTCTATATGGCAGAGAAGAGGCACAGAGGACCCCAGCCAAGATTCTCTATTATTGGTAACGTAGTCGAGCAATCAAGGCCTAGCTTCTCAGGAGGTGATGCAGGCTGGTTCTTAAGTACAGTGTAGTCCCCAAGACCCCACAAAGGAATTTCCACACACTGTATGGGTTAAAACACAGTCTTTTTATAATTAATATTCAAGGTTATGTACACTATCACAATAACTCACTTTATGCTGAGAAATCAACAATGGTAAAGATATACAGTTCTAAGTAGTACCACAATTATTAGCAGATCTCATTAAAGTGCACAAACTGTACTCAGGTTAAATGTCACACAGATCAAAGTAATAAGGAAACCAACAATAGAAAATAGGAGGAAAGCAGTTGGTTGGAACAATTGGCACAATACTGGTCCTGCTACCTGGACGCAGTTCTGTGTGGAGATCCCCCCACCTGGGCAATCTGTGAAGCAAAGATGTATCACAAGCCCAGTCCATATATTGTTCACACTATACTTCCCAATAGTTCTGCAACCCCAAAGTACCTGGCGTTGTAGCGTTCCTCAGCGGGGAATCAACGGCCCTTCTTGAGTGCCCTCCCTTTAAGGCAGGAGTCACAAGTCGTCAAACGTCCGATGGAGAACATGGTGAATTACGACGGTGAAGTGACAGCTTCGTTCCTAGCGGTGCTTGTTGACGGGGAAGCGTAAACATCCTGCAAGGAAGAGGCGTGCGGGGCACCTCGATGTAGATAGTTCTGGACTGCAAAGAGTTTGAAGAACTGTGGCCTAGCAAGGGCGTTGAGTCGGCGGCATCTCTGTGGTCTTTGGGTGGCGGGAAACCCACCGGCGGATGCTCCTTGGCGCATCGACGGTCAGGCCTTTTCCAGCAGGATACAGCAGTGACGATGCAGACGAGAGCGTCCTTGGATCAAATGAAGTTCTTAGGCAAATGGGAGCACGGCGACTCCGGTCGGTGATGGCGGTCATCAACAGTGGCGGACAACAGTCCGGGCGCTTCTCCTTGGGATTCCGCAGCAGTCCCCGTCTCGGGTCGGCAGCCTGTCGAAGGTTTGTCTACCAGGCAGCTTTGGCAAAGATCAGCTGGTGCACGATGGTCCCTCCTAGCTCAGGAAGAGGGTTCCTTACCAGGTCCTCTCTGGGTCAGTCCTTGGAGGCACAGCAGCTGTCAGATTGTGAAGGAGAGCAACAGCAATTCTTCTCGTTCAGCAGGGCTTCAAGGTCAAGCTTCAGTTACTCCAGTTACTCGACGTAGTGGACTTCCGCTTCTGAACACGATTCCTAGCAGTGAGAGGTCCCCAGATATCCTGTTGATCTCCCATTCATTCCGCCTGGTCACACTCAAGCATGCAAATACGACTAAGGGCATTCATGCAGGCAGGCAGCCAATCAGGCACACAGCGCATTCACTTCTCTCCAGACACTCACAACAAGTTATGTGTATTGGGACCCAGCCATTCAACACTCCACACTGCATTCATACCGGTTTCGGGCAGGGCTGTCTCAGTCATTGTATCAACCACCAGATACTAGACACCCATAACCTAGAATGCGTATTCGTCACACACTCCATTCACCCAGGTCTCACCCACAGGCGTACCCACAACATACAGTCGTTGGGAAGGCTCCAGCTAGTCTGGTCAGTACTTCCCCACACTACCATATATGGAACTTCCACCCAACAGCCAGTCAGGGGAAGGGACAGAGGCAGGGCTTCCCGGGACTTCGGGAAGATCAAGGTAACAGGTGATGGAAGGCAAGAGGCCATGGGGGCCATTTTGTCTCCATCAGGAATCTACAGATTCCAATGACAGGGCCTGGACACCCCAAAATGGAGGATGCTCAGGGCACCAGTCTTTTCAGCACAGAGCTGCCACCAGCCCGTACCCTGCTCTGTCGGTCACACACAGGTGCCCAAAAACATACACTAGGGGCACAGGGTTGCACCCCTCCCCATGGGTGCCATAAGGGTATCCCATGGGTCTGTTCACCAAACCAAAAGGGGAGAGCTGTACCGCCAGGAGTCCCACATGAACTCCTGCGCGGAAAACACGATAGAACACACGATAAAAAGCAGTAAAGTACAAGGATACGGAGGCCCTGTCCCTCAGATGCATTTCCAGCATCACAGTTACTTCTCACTAAGTTCACAATTATTGTTCCTTAGTTTTAGCTCACACACACTTTCTTTAGGTTCAGTCACAGTGTTTCTCTGCAAGTATTTACGTGGCTTTTCCGTAAGTAGGTGTCCTCAGTCTAGGCGCAGTTGTTGCACGACATGGTCCACCCATTACAGGTCACTTTACTGGTCACGTAACCAACACACATTACTGATCTCGTCTCATTTGCTTCTCTTGTGCACAATGCCACCGTTGCACTTCTACAGTGGCGCCGGGTTTCCTCTCCTGCCAGGTAAAACGAGTCTTTCGCATTTCACATCCTCTTAATGTTTCATTACTGCTTGTTTTTGCCACACTTCACTTGTTACACTTTCATGTATTCCTATGGCTCTTGCCAATACTTGTTCTGTCAAACCCTGTAGCTTTAAATGGCTCGTTCCAATGCTTGTTCGTTCAAGTTCCTTCATAGAGTTAAATTCAACAACACTGCTTTCATTCAGATCTGTACTCAAAAGTACTTGCTTACATTGGGCCATGACAAGCTCTGCAGTATTTCTCCTTATACTACTTGTCTTCCTCTGACCCTTCACAATACTTGTTACGCACTTTTCTCCAGAACCACAGGGGATTTTCGCTATCTTCTTTTAACACCTGCCAATTCTGTTTCTTTAACTCTTGGTATGTGGTAAAACTTGTTTTTCCCTGTTCCATATCCTCTTTGTACCTGTCAATGCTGGTTTGGCGTTTCTCTTACAGTTCGGTATTCATTGCAGTGTCTTTGAAGTTTTAAGCTTAAGCGCAGTGCCCCGGTGTTACCCGTTCCCTCAGGCCATCTCACCAGTTCCGGGTGGCTCAGCCTTGCCTTCTCTGAGCTGCTTTTTGTCTGCTGCAGTGATCGATCGGATGCATTCTGCAGCTTTTCTGCGGTGCTCTTGGGAAGTCTGCCACTGCTCCCAGGCGAGTCCCCAGCCTCTCTGCTTCACTGGAGCCACTTAAGTACCATCGGGAGCTCGTCTCCCTATAACCAGAGCTTCTTGCTTCGCTTCCCGCTGAAGAACGCTGCATCGCCGGTCTCGGCTCCCGATCATTGGCGTTCTCTTGCACGGCCTTCACTTTGGAGATTTCCTCTCCGTCCCTCCTCTCTCTCTGCCACTTGTTTCTCCCTTTAAATATCCCACACCGGGATAGGATTTCCAAAGAGCTAGTACACTCATTTTGCAAACAGTCACATTTAGTTGTTATTGACTCCAGACTTCTCTTCTTCGTCCCAGTACTAAAGTGGTATTTGAATACCCTCTTCTTCGTCTCAGTATTAAAGTGGTGCTTGTGTGTGGTGTTTTCCATGGGGAAGCAGGGAAATGACTGATAACAGCCCATAAAGGCGAGGGGTATGGCAAACGCAATATGAAAGGGGAATGGGCGATAACGCGTCTCCTTTAAGGGTACCTCACCTCCCCTCCCCAAGTCACCCCCACACAGGTAGTCCTCCCTCGCATATCCATCACCAGGGTCAAGATCCGGTAGCAATGGCATTTCCCTGACCCCCTGGGAGGAGGATTTCTCAGATAAAGATGTTAGGACGCCCTCAGATTCTTCACAAAAGACAGTCGGGGCCCTTTGCTGGCAACAGAGGAAATCAGGAAGGAGTCACTGGGAATATTCGCTCCGGACGAGGTACACATGTCCTGCATGAGCCAAATCTTTTGTCTAATGGAACTGTTGAGGTGTGGGCGGTGTTCAAAGTGAAGAGAAAGACGAGGGAGAATAAGGTGTGGACGGAAGATCTTTGTAGGGGATGGTTTCTATTGGTGCCGGGACAGCTTCATGTCCGAATATCTGCCATAGGTTAGGATTGTTAGCACTGTCTGGGCAGAGAAACAAAGGCCTTAATATGAGATTGGGAGGTAGAAAGCGATAAGAGGCCAGTTCATAAGACACCATTTGTAAGGACTGGCTGCTTGGTAAGGAAGACCGGGTAGGATGTAATTGGATGCTTTGAAGAGATGTCCTGGGAAGAAGGGCCCAAGGCGTTAGAAGAAGTTATAAATGGGATTCAAGGCAAGGCAGGACCTGGAGGAGGCAGGTTAGTAGGAAGGTGATTGGGTTTATTGATGTAAATTGCACTTGAGCAACTCCAACGTGTTACTCTGAGGCAACTACTAGTCCCTAGGGATCTGTCATTCAGGTGGCCAGGACACGGCCATTGCTATTGGATCCAGGTCCTGGGGTGGACTAGTGTGGGAGGATCACCAGGATGGGGGTCCTTGGGGAGTCAAAGTGGGGCCCAGATGGGTGAGACACGGTACCCCCTTCCTTATAACAGCTTTTCCCCATGCTACCCTGTTGGATACTCAGAAGTTGTACCCAGCCTTTTCCGACACAAACACTTCCTTACACCATGAAAGACAACGGACTAACACCAGGGCTGTTTACCTGACATGTCCCAACACAAGAGTCAGGCAAGGTTAGGCAATTGACAATAACCACACACAGACAAGGAGGGAAGTGCCCTTGCCCTTTTCGAACCAGACTCATGAAGCCTCCAAGAAAGGAATCACAAGCCCGGGAATAACAGCCAGGATGTAACAGGTGTCAACAGTGCACAGAACCCTCCGACACTGATAACCAAGTCAGGGAGAGACGCTTGCTACCGTGGTACCGCCCTTAACTCCAGAGATAAAAAATATCAAGCGTTCATCACAGCCAGTGAGTTGGAGGGAGAACTGATAGTAAACAGAACTGTGTTGAGTTAAGGTTGCAGATGTTGAGTGAAGGTTGCAGATGGCAACATAATGTGAATCAAAGAACTGAGGCTTTGTGTGTTATTGAACTGTTAAAACCCTGGGAGAGACCAGCTGCAGAGTGGTCTAGCACCAAGTGGGAGCTCATTCGAAAGAATCTGGCCGGTCACCTTTTGTTGAAACTACCGATACCAGAAGGCCCTAGGAGAGCTGACGCAGGAGGTCAAAGTGGTCATACAAGGGTCGAGTAAAACCCCTTGTACACTCGAAAGTCTTGAACCCATAACCAAGAGGAAAGCTAAGGGAAGTAAATCCTGCATTGTGTAAAGCAAAGTGAACTGTATTTGTGGCAAATGAGAACCCGCCTGAGGGATGCCTGCTGAACGGGGTGAAGTAAGATAACCCTGTTAACATTGTGACCACAAGAGTGAACCCGGCTGAGGGATGCCCACAGTGAAAGATTGTTTAAAAAGACATTAAGACTCATAAATACAAGTGAAACATTCTGATTAAAAGGCCATAGTGAACCCGACGGAGGGAGGCTAACATTCGAGAAGGGTCTGAGCCCGGAAGAGGGGGCCCAAGGGTGAAGAGTCATCACCCAACGTACATACGGAAAGGACATTTTGTTTTGTTATTTTGGACACATCAGGCCCTCGGAGGCGAGAGATTTTGTAGAAAAGACACTTAACCATGAAGGTCCTGATATCACTGAAAGGAACTACAGCCTTGTACTGGAGAAGCTCAGGAGTGTGCCCAAGAGTCACACCTTGTCCCATGCTAAAACCATGGGGAAGGGAGAACCCGGCTATAACATCCTGACTTATCACTTGTGAACACTTCTTTCTTTCTTGTGAACACTATCCCACACTCTTTTTGGTATTAGTTGTAAGGACTGGCAATAGTTATTTTTTAGTATAGGCCCTTTTATTTGACAAGACGCCACTAGGACTGCCTTATCATTATTTGATGGTCCTAGCTTGCTCCCATCTTAGATTTAGGTTTACATTAGGTGTTTTCATCTTATCCATTTATACAGTTTAATAAACGCCAGGTTAGCACTGCCTGTCACATTAAGCTGACCTTTTTCACACTACTGCAACTTTGTCGATGATTGAATGAACAATGCAGCGCCAAGCCTTCTCCTCGTGGTGATCTGATCTCCGCCGGGTAAGGGGGAGAACACGGCGTGGATCCTGCCTCTCCACATTGATATTTACAGTCAATAGATTCAATAGAAGAATCGAGTAGCAACTCACCTCAGTGTCTGTAATCTGCAGCCTGGATCTTTCAGTCCTTTACACAGCATTTCCACTCCAGAGTCTTCCAGTTTATTCCCGCTCAGGGAGAGGTCAATGAGAGATGTACTTTTACTGAGAACAGAGGAGAGAGCTGCACAGCATGAGGCTGTGAGGGAGCAGCGCCTGAAACTGCAGGAGAAGGAGATAAAGCAGAGCATGAAAAGTGACATCACATCTTGTCTCCCATCCATGATGAACTCCCCTATCTTCCCAACAGTCACCTTTCTGAAACCTTCCCCACCCACTGATGTCTTTAGGCAGAAGTGAACATTTGGCAGAATCATCCGTCTCCTCCACACACATCTTTCCTCAGCCCTCACTTGGGTCTCCTGCATTTAAATGTGTCTCTCTCACCCAGAGATCTCTTCTCATGTCCCCTTTGTGTGTCCTGACTTGTGTGTCTCTGTGCCACACATCTCAGCCCACCTGCCAGTGTGTGTTGTGGCTAGGCCAGTGAGCTGGCCTTGTCTGGAGAGGATGGCAACCCCTCTCAGTGGTGGTTGGGAGCGCTAACAAGAAATAATCCAGTGCCAGTCCTACACCTGTGGAGGGCAGCAGCAGTTTAGAGGGACCGAAGTCTTGCCCTCCCTTATGTCGGCATTTATCAGTGCAGTACAACCTTGTTGCACGTCATGCCTTGCCCACAAAATGCTTGCTCAAGTTTTCCCTGTCTCTGATAGGAATAACATGCTGGGGAGAACAGCTGAAAAACACCACCCGCTATCAGAATGGAACCTTCAGAGACAAACCAGCCAGACCCGTGCAACCCTCCGACGGATTGCACAATCAGTCACCCAGCAGCCAATGCTGAGACCACAAGGAAGTAGTGAGCCTGTGGGAGCAGAGCAGAGAGTATACTGAGAAGTAGCACATAGCTGGCAGGATGTCCAAACTACGGATAATGACAATACTGTGAAGAGTCAGGAATGAAACTCAGACACAAGTTCGCCATCTTTTTGGGTAAAGACTTTTATTGAAATGAAAGGGGTTGGGAAAAGGCCTCTCCGACACTGCTCTAAGAGGAACCAACACTAAGGGGCTGTCAGTGTCGGGATGTCAGAATTAAACTGTCCTTTTGTCAACAAGTTCTATTGTGACCATAACAAGTCCTTGCAAATGTGTTCCTAAAAGAAGAATAAGTAATTCCAACACAAAAACATCTTTATCTGGGAAGAGCTCTTGCTCCACAATGGGGCTCCCTTCCCCTGGATTTCTCTTCCTTGTAGTTTCAACACAAAAAGTTATTTATTTTTGTAATCCTTTTCGTCAGGACTTGGCTTTTCTTTATATGTTTAACACAGTTCTGATATTTCTGTACTTAGAAATTTGTGACACACTTGCAATTGCCTGGTATACGCTCCTGCCAGGGCTTCTTATTCTTACACACTTGCAATTGCCTGGTATACGCTCCTGCCAGGGCTTCTTATTCTTACACACTTGCAATTGCCTGGTATACTCTCCTGCCAGGGCTTCTTATTCTTACACACTTGCAATTGCCTGGTATACTTTCCTGCCATGGCTTCTTGTATTCACAAACTTGCTATCGTCTGGTATTTTCTCTAACCATGGCTTCTTGACTCCACATGGGGTTTCTAACCATTTCCACAACTGCATATTTACTTGCTTGGATATCACATCATCTTGACATAAATTTCATTTTGGTGCTCCCATGTATATACATCCCATACATTCACACACTGATAAGGGTTTTACTTCTCTTCCCCCTTTTACAGTCAGTTTCTGTGGTTCTTGTTACTGTTACTGATATGTTACAGTCAATGATATGCCCCAGGGTACCCACTGCCTTTGGGCTGACTCTGCATCTCTTTCTGGCATTCTCAGGCTCGTGCACGGTTTTATAGTGAAGGTATGCCACCTGGCTTCCCTTGCTTCACTTTGTGGCTGTTTCCTGTTTGGCCTCTCAGCTCTCGTGGCATCTCTTCCACATGCCTACTTTCACTCTGGCTGCAGTAAGCAAGGGTTTGCTTTGGGCGGTCGGCAAACACCCAGGATTCTTCCTCTGGCACCTGGAGTCTTGGTAGCAGAGCCTGCTCTGTCACCGTCTCCCCTCTTCTCTGTTGGTGAGCCACCGGGCTCCACCACGCTTGAATCTGTTTTCCCGGTCTTCGAGCCTCACCAGCAGCAGCCTCTTGCATCTTATTTCCGTCCTTTATATTTCCTGGACACAGATATTTACAGTAAAGACTAGAACACTCACTGGCCTTCTGGTTTCTCACGCTCTGCACTACTCTTTCCCTCTTCTTCGTCCCAGTACTTGAGGAATTACGGGACAAGAAGTCCATTGTTGGTGAATGATTTTTAAAGCTTGAACAATAATTTTCAATAGTTTAAAGTGGTAACATATTGTTAGATGATTGAACAATTGACCTGGAGATGGTGGCCATGTAATTCCTACAAGATAGATCAAGGTTGGAGGTTTGGCTCATTTGACGTGGGGAAAGGTTTTCCATGTACTTCAAAGGGGGAGGTGTAGATAAAGGACAATAAGCCATAAAGGTCTTGAGTATGGGGAGATTATCCTCAAGGGCAAATGGGGGCTATCATGCCTCAACCGATGGAGTTATGATTAGTCATTGTAGGCTATCTCCTCCCACGTGATCCTCCCTCAATTTACTGCCCGCAGGGTCAGGTTGCAGCCGCCGTCCCCTGGTCACATGATAGGAGGTGACCGCCAACCCCAATACTCATGGGAATTGCCCTGGGGAAGCCTGAACACAGGGCCTCTAATACGAACTCGAACTTTAAGCTTCCAGGATGGCCATCATTGTTCCCCGGCGAGCCGCATGGAGAAAGAAAGTTGGCCTGATTTACCCCCTCTTTGTTACATCGAGTGCTACATTGAGTGCAGTCGAGCCTTCCCAGGTAGGGAAGAAGACTGATGAATGACAAGGGACGGGTGCCCAATGGAGGTGGGGAAGCATCAAGGGGGGCAGCTGGAAGTGTGGGTTGTTCTGGTGTGGTGAGAGGTAGAGAAGGAGGTAGAACGAGAACCCAGCAGGAGGAAGGAAAGAATGGCAGAGTGTAGGGGTGGTTAATTGAATGCAAGGGTACTGTGTTTATGTGAGCATGAGAGTGTGGCAAATGCGTGTAGGAGAAGTAGTGTAGGGAGTGTCTGAAGTGGGAGTGAGCGGAGGGTGTTGTGGTAGAGAATGGGAGAAGGTGGTTGTTAGGACTGATTTTCTATACTCTGGCCTGGTGGACAGATGTATAGGAGGCCAACCTAGTTTAGTGACAGGGACGACTATGGGAGCTGTTGCCAAACCAGTTCAAGGTAGCAAAGCGAGTGGTCAAGGCCAAGTCTCAGGAGGGGTGAGCCAGGAAGGGTTCTGTTGGGTAATGACTTGAAAACTCTTGGAGTAGTGTCACACACCCCCAGACCTCCTAGTAAAAGGTTACAGGAGCTCACCAGACCTGCAAGGGAGAGAACCATGAGAGGTACTCCCAAGGAAATGATGAAGAAAGAGATCACTCCTGCTCCACTGGAGATGTCAGCTGCTGTATCAAAGAAACCAGAAGAAAAAGGGAAACCTAAAACTTCTAACAAGATATCAACAGCCAGCACTCCAGTGCAGCCAACCAGGACTTCCCCGAGGTTGTCCAAAGTTACACCTGTAACTCCCCTTCCAGCTGAGGCTGAGAGGGTGGTACAACCCTGTGTGGTTGAACTAGACTCTGTGGAAGAGCTAGTGGAAGGCCAGGAACTCATTGGAGATCTGGATCCTGTTGACCATCCTGAGCTTCAGTCTTTACTGACAGAAGGTGGACCCAACAGGGCAGACTTCAGTAAGGGACAGAGAGAATGTCCAACTCTGGAAGGTCTTCGCCACCAGGTAGATGCTCAGGCTGAAGGGCAAGAGCCTGGGAAATATAGGTTGCACTGGGAAGATGACCTCTTCTACAGTGAACCCACAGAGTCTGATCCTGGGGACTACAAATGACTTGTAGTACCCCAAGAGAACAGACAACAGTTCTTGCAGTTAGCCCACGAGATTCCTTTGGCTGGTCACTTGAGTTTCAAGAAGACTAAGGAAAGGCTCTCACTCTACTTTTATTGGCCAAAAATGGGGGCCGAAGTAGATAAGTACTGCAGGAGCTGCCACACCTGCCAGACTTCTGGTAAGGTTGGCTCCAAGGATGTGGCACCTTTAGTGCCTCTCTCAGTTGTGGGAGTCCCATTTGAGAGAGTAGGGATTGACATTGTTGGTCCCCTTGATCCTCCAACCTCCTCAGGTAACAGGTTTATCCTTGTTGTAGTAGACCATGCTACTAGGTACCCTGAGGCAATTCCTATGAGGACTGTTACAGCTCTGGCTGTGGCTAAGGCCCTCCTTGGTATTTTTACCAGGGTTGGATAAGGAAATAATCTCTGACAGGGGGTCAAATTGTACATGAAGGCCATGTGGAAAACCTGCGGAGTTACTTACAAGTTCTCAACAGCATACCACCCTCAGACAAATGGGTTGGTTGAAAGGTTCAACAGAACCATGAAGAGCATGATAGGTGCTTTAGAGGACCCCCTTAAAAGAAAGTGGGACCTTCTACTGCCATGCCTTCTCTTTGCTTATAGAGAAGTCCCTCAGGAGGGAATAGGTTATTCTCCCTTTGAACTTCTTTATGGTCATCTGGTTAGTGGTCCCTTGGCCCTGATCAAGGAGGGGTTGGAGAGTGCTCCTTCCCCCAAGCCAGTCAGAGCGACTGACTATGTGATAGGTCTCCGGAGGAGAATGTCACACATGATGGCAGAAGCAAGTGACAACTTGAAAGCTGGTCAAGCATTGGTCAAGCACTGGCATGATCAAAAGGCTAACATGGTTGAGTTTACTCAAGACCAGCTAGTTCTCGTTATGATTCCAACAAGGCAGAGGGCCTTGCAAGACAAATGGATGGAACCCTTCAAAGTTGTGGGTAAACTTGGAGAGATCAACTATCTGGTGCACTTGGGCAATCCAAAGGAGGCTCCAACAGTCTTCCACACCAACAGACTAAAAGCGTATGTCTCCAGACCTGATGTAGGAGCTTTACCTCTAGCATCATCAGAGGAAGAAGAAGAGAGTGAAGCTCTTCCTGATCTCCTCAGAGGCTTACCTTTAGACAAAAAGAATGAAGGAGTACATCTCTCTTTAAATCTGACACCTGAGCAACAAGAAGAGTGCAAATCTATGTTGAATCAGTTTGCCTCTCTGTTCTCACTCTCACCAGGCTTGACCCCTTGGGGACAGCATGACATACTCACTGGTGACTGTCTGCCAGTCAAAAGCAGAGGATATCGAATGTCAGAGAATGTAAGAACCCACATCAAAGGTTAGGTCAGCAAGATGCTTGATCTCGGGGTAATAGAGCCCTCTAATAGACCATGGACTAGCCCAGTTGTGTTCGTACCAAAGGCAGGATCTAAAGAACTTAGATTCTGTGTGGATTACAGAGCTCTTAATGCAGTCACCAAGACTGATGCCCACCCTTTGCCGAGGACAGATGAGTTGGTGGATAGATTTGGTTCACCAAGTTCCTCAGCACATTTGACTTGATGTCAGGCTATTGGCAAATAGCCCTGACAGACCATGCCAAGGAGAAAACTGCATTTTCTACCCCTGTTGGCTTATACCAGTTTAAGGTTATGCCTTTTGGATTGCAAAATGCACCTGCTACATTTCAAAGGATGGTAAACCAGGTTCTGAATGGGATGGAGGACTTCTGCATGGCATACTTGGATGACATAGCAGTGTTCAGCAATTCCTGGGAAGAACATGTGGACCACTTGAGATATGTTTTTCAGGCTCTTGGACAGGCCAATCTGACCATAAAGGCAAGTAAATGCCAGATTGGACAGAGTAAGGTGTGGTATACCTTGGACATGAGTTAGGAGGTGGAGAAATAAGGCCTTTGCTCAGTAAGATTGAAGCTGTGCAAAATTGGACAACACCTACTACTCAGACCCAGGTGAGAGCCTTCTTAGGTCTCACTGGGTACTACAGGAATTTCATAGAGAACTATGGGACCATAGCTTCTCCACTGAATGTCATCTCCTCTCCTAAATTCCCTAAAAAGGTTAGATGGAATGAGGAGTGCAATCAGGCCTTTGAAAACCTGAAAAAGGCTATTTGCCAAGCCCCAGTACTCAGAGCTCATGACTACCACCAAACTTTCATTGTGCAGACATATGCTTCAAATGTAGGAATAGGTGCGGTCCTCAGTAAACTGGATGGGAAAGGTAGGGAGCACCCCGTTTGCTTCATCAGTAGAAAACTGAAGGATCCTGAAACAAGGTGGGCAACCATTGAACAAGAGTGTTTTGCTATTGTGTGTGCTCTGAAGAGGTTTAGGCCATACTTGTATGGTTCTACTTTTGTCATTCAGACTGACCACCAACCCTTGAGATGGTTAATACAAATAAAAGGGGAAACCCCAAAACTATTGAGATGGTCAATCTGCCTACAAGGGTTTGATTTCACCATTGAGCACAGGTCAGGGTGTCACCACCAAAATGCTGATGGTCTCTCTAGGATGTATGTCATCGACTAGAGGTATGAGATTCATCCAGGAGTGGATTAAATCCTCCTGTCCCTTAGTCTGGGGGCGGGGGGGCGAGTGTTAGGGAGAATTCTCTGTTTAGGCTGAATTTCCTAACCTAGTGAGTCCCCGAGTAGCTTTGCTGGATTTCTGGAGTTTGTTTTTTCTCCTGCCAAGAGTGAGATTCTTTTTCTCCCACTCTTGGACATGATTTGTGGTGTTCCTTTGAATGTTAATGTGTTTTATGGGCTATGGGGTCTTTTACTCCATAGGGTCTCATGTGTTTTTACTATGTGTGTTACACAGCACCCTCCGTGCAGTAACACCGGGGTGTCATAGGGACCCCCAAACATAGACTCCATACCCTGGGACTGACTACTGTCTCCCAGGGCATGTAAAGTCACCATTGGCTTTACTAGTCCCAAATTACTAACAGAACCAGTACAAACCATCATATTCTGGACGTACTGGTAGGGGCAATTCGATTGCCCTTGGATCTGTTGTTCGAGGGGGCACTGTCCCGTCCCCCCTCGCCGAGTTTTGGCTGGTGGCAGTGGATACTACTCTTTATATTCGACCGCGAATATATCTCTATGGGATTTTCCCATTGTTTGAGGCTAATACTTTTTTACATAGCCTCTAACATACCTCCGGTTTATTTATTTAATATTAATTCACCGGTTGGTATTTTCTGCCACTCTGTCTGGGTACCACAGGGGGTGTAGGGGGGGTTTAGGCACCTTGGACCAAGTTGCCTTGCCAACTCAGGTCGCACTCTTGTGTGATTGGCCCAAGTGGTGAGCCACCCCGCTCACCACTTAGCATGTTTGATTGACAGCTAGGCTGAATGAATGGGGGTTTTCTGCATAAAAGCAGGGCTTTGGGGACTGGAACTTCAGAAGTCGCCACATGACCTGAAAATCCAAAGAGGGAGAAGCTGAGCCGACCTGCTACGATGACACCACCGGTGGAGACCTACTGAACCGACTCACCACTTCCCAACGACAGAGGAGATCTCCCTGCTGGAGAGTCTTCTTCCCTTGACTGGTGTACACAACCAGTTACCTTCTTTTTCGCATCCCAGGACGTCTAGTGGTCGAATTGCCCATGCCAAGCACCCCGGCAACCGGATAGCCACTTACCCCTAAACCGCGAATAAAAGGACCGCTCCTTTTAATTGAGAACTCCACGGCTGGTTTCTTCCCTGGCAGTGCAACGGACTCCTGCTCTCCTCCCCGACGAGATCCTCTCTTCCCCCGGACGAAGCACCGACTCGTACCCACTGCCAGGAAGTACTGCCCCCGTTGGAGCGTTCTCACCATTTTAAAGGTACCGTGTCCGCCTGGCCGCCCTTTCTATAGATTGCTACAAGGTAATAATAATAATAACTCCTTAACCTTCTGGACTGGGCTGGCCTCTTGACCATCTAACTGGTCCCTTTCTTTTGGTCCAACTCTTTCTGAACCTTTTTCGAGACTTTTGTGCACTTTCCCACCGTGTGACCTTTGATACATTTCGCGCTGATCCTCTCAAAGTGGATCCGGCTTTCTGAACTCTAACTTCACGGTTTGATTCTGCCTTCCTCTCTTGCTGTGTTCGTCCGAAAGTGTTGGGATCTGTTTCATTTTATGCTCTGCCTTTCTCTCCCTTTTTAACCACATTATTAGAGTGCCATCTTCGTTAAGCGCTCACCGCTGTCTGAAAATAAGTGGTGCTTTACTTAAGACTAGTCTAATAATCTCTTAAGGGAGTGTATATACTTTAGTGACTGTGTTTTTGAACTGCTTAAAATTAGTCCCAGGGCCTCATTCCGAGTATGGCGGTAAGGGATAGCGGCCACCGCTAACGAGTAATCCCTTACCGCCATACTCCGAGTTCCCTTAGCGCCATGGTGCTTTTAACACCTGCTTTTAGCAGGCGTTAAATACCATGGCGCTAAGGGACCTTGATGTTAATTACGCCACCGTAATTTACGGTGGCGTAATTGACGCCTTCCCCACTCCCATTATGCCCTATGGGGCAAGAATGGGAATGGGGAAGGGTAAATGGGGATTGGGGAATTACCGCCCCGCCAACCTTGGAATGGGGCGGTAATTCCGCCAACCACCAAGGCGCTGCCGGTCCGGGTACGGCGTCAACCAAGGCGTTAATAGCGCCATTGGTTAGCGCCGTACTCGGAATGAGGCCCCCAGTGTGTTTAACTAGATGTGTTTTTAAATAAATAATTATATCTCTTTTACACCAAGCTCTGGTCATTGTTTGCTTGTTTTACTGTGTTCCTTTGCCCTATTGTGTATGCTCTGTATACTGCCTAACTCTTCTTGAGAGAAGTCTGACTGCTCAGCCATAGCTACCAGGTAAATCTGGGTGGTGCACACTGCTACCAATTGGGTTTACTGCTAACTCCTGTAGACTTAAACTTTTTGCAGTGGTCCCAGAGGGAACTGCACAGGTTTTTGCCTAACAGTGCGGTCCTACCTCAGAGTCCCTGACTCCCTCCCACACATCTCAGCCCTACACCTCAAATGTGTCCAGATTTGAGGGTATGTGTCCCTCCAACACATCACAGCTCAGACAATCTCTCCCTGTATGTGTGTGGCCCTACTTCAGAGCCTCTGAATCCCTCCCACACATCTCAGCCCTACACCCCAATGTGTGTCCTGATTTGAGGGTATGTGTCCCTCTCACACATCGCAGCTCAGCCCAAGTCACCCTGTATGTGTGTGGCTCTACTTCAGAGCCACTGACTCCCTCACACACATCTCAGCCCTACACTGCAATGTGTGTTCAGATTTGAGGGTATTTCTCCCTCCCACACATCGCAGCTCAGCCCATCTCCCCTGTATGTGTGTGTCCCTACTTCAGAGCCTCTGACTCCCTCCCACAGTCTCCTGGCTGTAACTTTCCATACTTTGACTTTGTTTAAAATAAACTTTTTGTGATTGTTAACTTTGTGGTTAATTGAACCAAGGTACTAGCAGCACTCTAAAATGTAAATCCAATACTTTTATCCCACCGCTGTACACCAGTGTTAGGCAGAATCCTGTGCAGTTCCCTTAGGGAGCTCTACAGAAGATTAAGACTACAGGTATGAGCAATAAATCCCCTTTGGTATCAGTCCGTACCACAAAGATTTATTTGGTAGCTGTGACTAAGCAGTCAGACTTATCTCAAGAGGGAGATGAGCTGTATTCAGGGTTTACACAATAGGACTACAATACTATGGCACAAGGAAACACTGACCAAAGCTTTGTATTAAAAAGAATATATATATTTATTTTACACACTTCTAGTTCAACACATCAATCACAGTTATTAAAGCAAGTTAAATCAGTCAAGAAAAGTATACACAACTCCCTGATTAAATTGTAGACAAGTTTGAGTAAGAGTGAAAAATGAGCAAAATGGCGCAGTGAAAACCAAACACAAATGGCACTCTAACAATTTCTCACAAGGGAGGGAAAGAACAAGTCATACAGAAATATACTCTTAAACACCCTAGCAACACTTCCCAATAAGATTGTGAACAAGTTTAGGAAAGGCAGTACTTTAGCATGTATAATACTGAGGTGAAAACCGAGCAAAATGGCACTTCACAAGTTTAAAAAGAGGAAAGGAAAAGGTGGTTATAAGAATTAGGTGCACCAACACATTTCTAAGTGAGAAGCAATCTAGAGAAGGCAGTTCTAACAGATTTAGCCAGAGTCACTAGACCTGTGCCAGAGTCAGTGGTACAGGGCAAAGTGCCCAGGAGCAAAATGTTCTTGTAGCTGCAGTCAAGTCTTTGTTAAACGATTCGAAAAGGTGGATGAAGAAAGTGAAAGACAATGTTAGTCGATTGGGGTGGCCAACCCAGGAGGTAGGTAAAGGATTTCAAACACCTTTAGCAATACCCCGTGAAACAAGACGCCTGGCGAAACAATGTACCTGTCAAGGATGGCACTCTAATAAGAGTGGCACAAGACACCCAGAAGAGTTTGGGTGCTGAAATAAAGTGGACAGACAAGTACACACACTGCAGAACGGAAAGAGAACGAAGAGTAGGGAAGAGTAGCAAGGGAAAAGGTACAGAGTGAATACCCTCTTGGGGTGTATGCAGAATAGGAAAAGAGTATTCCACGAACCTTGGAAATACTCTAGCCTTCTGCACAGTTTGCTATAACAGAGTCCCACGCTGTTTGCTCATGACTTGGAACAGCAGCTATGGGTGTCTGTAATGTAGAAACAAGACAAAGGAAGGGGCAGAGGTTGACTGATGGGAACCAACAGACAAGCTCTGAACAAAAGGGTCAACAAACAGTACAAGAGATGTTACTACAGACAAATCCAGGAAAGGAGGAGATAGCAAACTAGCAGAAGGTATAGAAGGGAAAGTCGAGTAACAGTAAAGGATGGCAGAGGACAGTAAGGTACAAGGTAGGGAGCTCCGAGGAGCAGGGAAGTAGTGAGTAAGTCCACAGGAGTAGGACGGTAAGGTAGAAAGCCAGAGGAAAAGGGTTTAGGGCAGCCGGAGAGAGGTAGGCTGTAGAGCAGGGAGCCCAGAGGACAAGGGCTAAGGCTGAAAAGCAGCAGAGCGAGATCAGCTGCAATGTGGAGAGCCCGCAGGGCAAGGGCGGAGGCTGGAAGGCAGCAGAGCGAGATCCGCTGCAATGTGGAGAGCCCGGCAGGGCAAGGGCGGAGACTGGAAGGCCGCAGAGCGTGATCCGCTGCAATATGGAGAGCCCGGCAGGGCAAGGGCGGAGACTGGAAGACAGCAGAGCGTGATCCGCTGTAATGTGGAGAGCCCGCAGGGCAAGGGCAAAGGCTGGAAGGCAGCAGAGCGAGATCCGCTGCAATGTGGAGAGCCCGCAGGGCAAGGGCAGAGGCTGGAAGGCAGCAGAGCGAGATCCGCTGCAATGTGGAGAGCCCGCAGGGCAAGGGCAAAGGCTGGAAGGCAGCAGAGCGAGATCCGCTGCAATGTGGAGAGCCCGCAGGGCAAGGGCAGAGGCTGGAAGGCAGCAGAGCGAGATCCGCTGCAATGTGGAGAGCCCGCAGGGCAAGGGCAGAGGCTGGAAGGCAGCAGAGCGAGATCCGCTGCAATGTGGAGAGCCCGCAGGGCAAGGGCAGAGGCTGGAAGGCAGCAGAGCGAGATCCGCTGCAATGTGGAGAGCCCGCAGGGCAAGGGCAGAGGCTGGAAGGCAGCAGAGCGAGATCCGCTGCAATGTGGAGAGCCCGCAGGGCAAAGGCTGGAAGGCGGCAGAGCGAGATCCGCTGCAATGTGGAGAGCCCGCAGGGCAAGGGCAGAGGCTGGAAGGCAGCAGAGCGAGATCCGCTGCAATGTGGAGAGCCCGCAGGGCAAGGGCAGAGGCTGGAAGGCAGCAGACCGAGATCCGCTGCAATGTGGAGAGCCCGCAGGGCAAGGGCAGAGGCTGGAAGGCAGCAGAGCGAGATCCGCTGCAATGTGGAGAGCCCGCAGGGCAAGGGCAGAGGCTGGAAGGCAGCAGAGCGAGATCCGCTGCAATGTGGAGAGCCCGCAGGGCAAGGGCAGAGGCTGGAAGGCAGCAGAGCGAGATCCGCTGCAATGTGGAGAGCCCGCAGGGCAAGGGCAGAGGCTGGAAGGCAGCAGAGCGAGCAAGCAACAAGGCAGGGAGCCCAAAAGGCTAGGGCTGTAGGCAGCAGGGTGTAGCAAGCTACAAGGCAGGGTCCAAGCAGGAGTGATGATTAACAGCAAACAAGGATCCGTAGTCAGAAGCGAAAGGTGGAGGAAGGACTCTAAGATGCAAGAGGCTGAGCCACTGCAGGCAACAGCCTTTATACTGCCTAGCCCAGCACAGAGGCAGGCTAATTGGTTTCACCTGGCGAATCACACCTGCAGGCAATCGGCCACCTCCCTTTCTGTTCCTGGGCTGGTGGAAGCAGGACCAGACTCTAAGGCTTCTGGGGGGTGTAGTTCCATAGAAAACCAATAGGAACGGCCAGGAAACAATGCTTGCGGCCAGGTGCATTATGGTATGCGTAGTTAGTTGACAATAATCATTAAGCAGCAAAGTCCAAATGGAGCATAAATGGATGTGCCCATGGCGCAGGCATGACAGTATGCCCCTCTCCAGGCCCCTCTCCAGGCTCCCTGAAGACCGACCTGTAGGAAGAGTGTCTGTTCCACAGTACAAGAGTCTTACTCCAAAAAGACACATCATGAGGCACCAGAAACGAGTTGTAAGGTGAGAGTCTTGAATGACGGAGCCGGTACCAATGTTCTGAACCTTTGATGTAGAATTCAGAAAAGATGAAGTCTTTGGAACACAGACCCCAACTGTGTGTGCATGAAGAGAGGAACTGCGAAAAACTGCTGCAGGCTCCAAGATAGATTTTGCCTTGACGGGCCACAGTATGATGCTGGAAAGTGGAGCCATAGGTACAGCAGAGTTGGTATCTTTAGGAAGGTTTTCCAAGACATCCAAAGTAGTAATGACAACATTAGGGTTAGCCATAGAGAGTTCAGAGGATACAGCAGCGGTGAGATCTTGGATGGCTGTAGGAGGTATCGATGCTGTAACAACTAGGTGTGAGGGAGCCATGAGAGAGCCAGCGGGCTGGAAAGCACCTGAGACTGGTAGAGTAGAGTCTGGCAGTCTTAGTGCTATAGATATACCAGCAGGAACAACTGGAGTAGTAGTTTCAGGATTCACCATAGCTATAGCGACCTCAAGAACTGTAGCAGGGACTTCAGGAGTCTCAAATGTGTCCGGGGGTTTAGGAACCACAGCAGTAGGCAGATCATGAATAGCAGTGGGAAGTACGAGTGCTATAGCAGCTACAGACAAATCAGGTGTTGCAACTACTGGTAGATCGGGTACCACAACCACTGGCGATTCAGGGGGTATCGAAGAAACAGAAGATGTTAATTGCTCGAGAGTGATGTCTGATAGCACAGCCACACTTTGGCAAGCCCCGCTTGCCACTTCAGCATGCTCGGTGTGAACTGTGCCAGTCTCTTCAGCTGCCATTGTCATTGCAGAGGAGGTTGTAGGTGTGGGTACTGGACGATAGGCAAGGGTGAGGGCGGAATCATCCTTTGACTCAGAGGGATTTTCAATCAGTGGACCACCCTTGTCTTGCGGTGTAATGACTGTGTGCATGACATGACCCACCGGAGGAGTTAATTCTTTTCTATCAGTACAACAACCTGAGCTTCTGCGGCTGGAAGGTGAAAGAGCTGTGTCCATCTCTAGAAGGGATACATATGATATATTTAGGTCTTCCATCTGCTTGGTAAACGTCAGTATACTTTTCTGTATGGCAACTCCAGGCCTTATCATGTCGATCTCTAGAGATAAGATGTCAGGTGTTGGACATATTGTCAGAAGGTCTGGTGACTTGTGTCCCTTCATAAGATTCTTATAATACAAAGAAACAAAGTCGTCATAGAGGTCTTCGGTCTTTCTTTTAAGGCGTAGGAGTTGTTTGTGTAACAGGTAAGTATCATTAGTTTGATCTAAAACTTCAGAAGCTGGTGTGGCAGTAAATTCGGTTGTAACAATGGGAAGACCGACCTTAGGGTTATGGTGGTTAGCAGTTACTGTGGAAGTATTAAGACAACCGATGGTTAGTATAGGTCTTTTGTACCCAGAACCAGATGCACAAACCTCAGGGTAATGACTGCCTTGTCCTGTTCCAGCATTCTGGGGAGCTTGCCAAGCTGAACTTGCGCATCTTACACTGGCAACGGCGTATTCTGGTTTAGATTCTCTCACAAGGAGTGAAATGTCCTTAGCTGTTGCGGTGTTAGAAGGCTTATCAGAAGACGCAGGAGAGTTTTCCACTGTGTGGTCTAACAAGATCTGTAAGAATTCATTATCCTGCTGTAGCTCTGCAACAGATAAGGACTGCGGATCATAGTCGCAAATGTCATAATAATTGTACATGGAAGAAGGGTCAGCTAGCCAGAGAGTATAGTATCGTGCTTGTAAATCTTTGTTTACTAAGGCGAGTCTGTCCTTTAGACTAGGTTTCTTGTCTGCTGTCTTTAGGGAAACCATAGGTTTATGCAAAGGTTTCTTAACTCGAAAGGAAAGCATCTTAGGTCTGTGTGTGCCTTTCCGGCCAATGAAATAAGAAATTTTTGGCTCTTGCATTCTGTCAAGGATGGCACTCTAATAAGAGTGGCACAAGACACCCAGAAGAGTTTGGGTGCTGAAATAAAGTGGACAGACAAGTACACACACTGCAGAACGGAAAGAGAACGAAGAGTAGGGAAGAGTAGCAAGGGAAAAGGTACAGAGTGAATACCCTCTTGGGGTGTATGCAGAATAGGAAAAGAGTATTCCACGAACCTTGGAAATACTCTAGCCTTCTGCACAGTTTGCTATAACAGAGTCCCACGCTGTTTGCTCATGACTTGGAACAGCAGCTATGGGTGTCTGTAATGTAGAAACAAGACAAAGGAAGGGGCAGAGGTTGACTGATGGGAACCAACAGACAAGCTCTGAACAAAAGGGTCAACAAACAGTACAAGAGATGTTACTACAGACAAATCCAGGAAAGGAGGAGATAGCAAACTAGCAGAAGGTATAGAAGGGAAAGTCGAGTAACAGTAAAGGATGGCAGAGGACAGTAAGGTACAAGGTAGAGAGCTCCGAGGAGCAGGGAAGTAGTGAGTAAGTCCACAGGAGTAGGACGGTAAGGTAGAAAGCCAGAGGAAAAGGGTTTAGGGCAGCCGGAGAGAGGTAGGCTGTAGAGCAGGGAGCCCAGAGGACAAGGGCTAAGGCTGAAAAGCAGCAGAGCGAGATCAGCTGCAATGTGGAGAGCCCGCAGGGCAAGGGCGGAGGCTGGAAGGCAGCAGAGCGAGATCCGCTGCAATGTGGAGAGCCCGGCAGGGCAAGGGCGGAGACTGGAAGGCCGCAGAGCGTGATCCGCTGCAATATGGAGAACCCGGCAGGGCAAGGGCGGAGACTGGAAGACAGCAGAGCGTGATCCGCTGTAATGTGGAGAGCCCGCAGGGCAAGGGCAAAGGCTGGAAGGCAGCAGAGCGAGATCCGCTGCAATGTGGAGAGCCCGCAGGGCAAGGGCAAAGGCTGGAAGGCAGCAGAGCGAGATCCGCTGCAATGTGGAGAGCCCGCAGGGCAAGGGCAGAGGCTGGAAGGCAGCAGAGCGAGATCCGCTGCAATGTGGAGAGCCCGCAGGGCAAGGGCAGAGGCTGGAAGGCAGCAGAGCGAGATCCGCTGCAATGTGGAGAGCCCGCAGGGCAAGGGCAGAGGCTGGAAGGCAGCAGAGCAAGATCCGCTGCAATGTGGAGAGCCCGCAGGGCAAGGGCAGAGGCTGGAAGGCAGCAGAGCGAGATCCGCTGCAATGTGGAGAGCCCGCAGGGCAAGGGCAAAGGCTGGAAGGCGGCAGAGCGAGATCCGCTGCAATGTGGAGAGCCCGCAGGGCAAGGGCAGAGGCTGGAAGGCAGCAGAGCGAGATCCGCTGCAATGTGGAGAGCCCGCAGGGCAAGGGCAGAGGCTGGAAGGCAGCAGAGCGAGATCCGCTGCAATGTGGAGAGCCCGCAGGGCAAGGGCAGAGGCTGGAAGGCAGCAGAGCGAGATCCGCTGCAATGTGGAGAGCCCGCAGGGCAAGGGCAGAGGCTGGAAGGCAGCAGAGCGAGATCCGCTGCAATGTGGAGAGCCCGCAGGGCAAGGGCAGAGGCTGGAAGGCAGCAGAGCGAGCAAGCAACAAGGCAGGGAGCCCAAAAGGCTAGGGCTGTAGGCAGCAGGGTGTAGCAAGCTACAAGGCAGGGTCCAAGCAGGAGTGATGATTAACAGCAAACAAGGATCCGTAGTCAGAAGCGAAAGGTGGAGGAAGGACTCTAAGATGCAAGAGGCTGAGCCACTGCAGGCAACAGCCTTTATACTGCCTAGCCCAGCACAGAGGCAGGCTAATTGGTTTCACCTGGCGAATCACACCTGCAGGCAATCGGCCACCTCCCTTTCTGTTCCTGGGCTGGTGGAAGCAGGACCAGACTCTAAGGCTTCTGGGGGGTGTAGTTCCATAGAAAACCAATAGGAACGGCCAGGAAACAATGCTTGCGGCCAGGTGCATTATGGTATGCGTAGTTAGTTGACAATAATCATTAAGCAGCAAAGTCCAAATGGAGCATAAATGGATGTGCCCATGGCGCAGGCATGACAGTACCTGAAAAGTGGAAGCGCTCCTGCAGTGGTTCCTGGCAGTTCCTGCAGTTCGTGTTGCCCAGCAGAGGAAGAGAAGCTTTTGTCGTGGAGGAAGGTTCGAGTTACTGCACTGCCCAGGGAAGAAGCCAGCCGCAGTGATGCCGAAAATGATTAAAAGGTACGCTACTTTAAATCGCGGTCGTGGTGGACTGGTTCCTGGCTATGGGGTTTATCTCACCCTCATAGCAACCATCTTTATTCACATGTGTTACACAGCACCCTCCGAGCAGTAACAAAGGGGTGTCATAGCGACCCCCAAACATAGAATCCATACCCTGGGAGACGCTGCAGCAGGGCTTCACCAGTGGTTCAGTTGGTGCAGATGTCTTTGGCTTCTCTCCTCTTTGGCTTCTTAGTTCCAGTGGCGACGTCTTGATCTTCCAGTCCTCAGGACCCTGCTTTTATGCAAAAAGATCCCCATTCACACAGCCTAGCTGTCACTCACACAGTGGAGTGGTCATCCTGGCGGGAGACCATCCAGCCTATCAGGGCAGAGTGCGACATGGGTTGGTGAGGCAACCCTGTCCTGGGGGCCTACTCCCCTCCCACACAATGGGTCCACCCCAGACTCAGTGGCGCCGAAAGGAGGGCTTCTTGGCAGAAGCCCGCCAAAAGGACGAACAAAGGATTCCCAACCTGGGTTAGGATCTTAGAGGAAGACACGAGAAAGAATTTATATAAAGGTTCTGCCAAATAAAACCTACCGGAGTAAAGTTAATATAAAAATAATCCGGCGGTATGTTAGAGGCTGTCAGTAAATGTGGTAGTGTCATGGCGCGCGCGCCATGGAAACTATGGAGACAATGGAAGAAGGGCTAATTCCATTTCTCCACCGGCGGTCTAGTCTCCCACGCACCTTGCACGTCATGACGCATTTAAATAGGTGTCACATGCGGAAGTCGACGCGTTGCAACCTTGCTTTCCCAGCTAGGTCCGTACGCTGTGTACTCCGCTCCTGTTCCGCCTGTGTTTCTCCACTGGCTTTTTCTCTGTGTCCTCCTGCTGTGGCTACTCACTCTGCTCCGAGCCTCATCCCTTCTGGCTCCGCCTCCTCTCCTTTCATTCCGCTCGAGCAGCCCGCTTTATCCCCAGCCTGTCTCGTGTGTTTTCCTTTGTATCCCCCTGCTGTGTGTACAGCTGCCACTGTACGCTCCTTCCACCTCAGCTACCTTCAGTCCTCTTCCTCATTCCTCGGCTGCAGTATCCTTCCAAGCTGCCGCTCCTGATACCCACGCTGGAATCTCTTCCACCTGCCACCAGTAGTGTCTTCTGGGAATTGGAGTCCATTCATCTTACTCCAACGGAAAGCCTTCCTGTCATCACATCCGTAGTGCTATCACATCCCAGCACACCAGGGTTTTTCAGCCACGCTTTTCCCTGGTTTTGGGGGCAGGCTCCCTGAGGGCCCCCTTTGCCTTGCTGTCTGCCGGCAGGCAAGGTGGCCTCCGGTGGAGCTCGTCCTAAACTCACTAAGAAAGGACTGGACCTCTGGAGAGAAAGAAGAGCCATTTACACTGACAGTTCCTCGGAAGAACCCAGTACAGGTGAGGAGGAGGAGGAGGGAACTAAAGAGGGTATTAGTCAAGCACACAATACTCCATCGCATGACAGGTAGCCTCGAAAAATGGGAAAATCTCATAGGGAAATATTTGCGGTCGAATAATTTTGATAGTGACCACTGCTACCAGTCAGAAACTTTTGCAAGAGGGACTGTACGGTACCCTCTCGAAAATGAACATAAGGGAAACACTATCAACCCTTGCCAGTACCTCCATAGTAAGATGATTTGTACTGGTTTAGTTCATAAAGATTGACTAGTAAAGTCAATGGGGACTTTACATGCCCTGGGAGACAGTAGTCAGTGCCAGGGTATGGAGTCTATGTTTGGGGGTCGCTACGACACCCCTGTGTCACTGCACTGAGGGTGCTGTGTAACACATGTGGATAAAGATGGTTTCTATGAGGGTGAGATAAACCCCATAGACATTAAACACAAAAAATAGCCTAGAACACACATAGCAAATATGCCTAAGAGTGGGAAAAAGAGTCTCACTCTTAGCAGGAGAAAAAAACAAACCCTTCAAATCCACCAAAGCTGCTGGGGGACTCTATAGGTAAGGGAAATTAGCCATAGAATGAGAATTCTCCCTAACAGCAGCTCAGCCCGTCTCCCCTGTATGTGTGTGGCCCTACTTTAGAGCCTCTGACTCTCTCCCACACATCTCAGCCCTATACACCAATGTGTGTCCAGATTTGATAGTATCTGTCCCTCCAACACATCATGGCTCAGTCCATCTCCCCCTGTATGTGTGCGGCCCTACTTCAGAGCTCCCGAATCCCTCCCACACATCTCAGCCCTACACTACAGTGTGTGTCCAGATTTGAGGGTATGTGTCCCTTCCAAACAACACAGCTCATCCCATCTCCCCCTGTATGTGTATGGCCCTACTTCAGAGCTGCTGACTCCCTCCCACACATCTCAGCCCCACACCCCAATGTGTGTTCTGATTTGAGGGTATGTGTCCCTCCCACACATCGCAGCTCAGCCCATGTCACGCTGTAAGTGTGTGGCCCTACTTTTGATCCAAGGATGCTCTCACCTGCACCGTCAACCGTTTTGTCCCACCGGAGAAAGTCAAGGCTGCCGACACACCGAGGTGCATCCGCCAGTGGGTTTCCCACCACCTGAAGACCGCAGAGACGCCGAGAACCCAACGCTCTTGCTGGGCCAAAGTTCTTCATAAACTCTTTGCGGTCCCGAACTATCAGCGCCGAGGTGCCCTGCACGCCTCTTCTTCGCAGGACATCCACGACCGTTCGTATACGAGCACCACCAGGAACGAAGCTGCCGCCTCATCGTCGTGGTTCACCCTTTTCCACGTGGGATCTTGATGATCCGTAGCTCCTGCCTTAAAGGGAGCCACTCAAGAAGGATCCGTCGTCGATCCAACGTTGAACTCTGCTATTCCAGGGACACTGGGGTTGTAGAACTATTTTAGAAGGAAATAAGACTTACTGAACAATATATGGACTGGGCTTGTAGTGTATCTTTATTTTACAGGTTGCCCAGGCTGGGGGATCTCCACACATGACTGTGCCTAGTGGTAGGGGCCAGTATTCTGCCTATTGTTTCAACCAACTTACTTTCCACCTAAGGTCTATTGCTGGTTACCTTTATTAACTGATTTGTGTGACATTTAATCAAAGTACCGTTGATGCACTTTAATGAAATCTGATAGTAATTGTCATACCACATAGAACTGTGTATATATTTGCCATTGTAGATTAACTGAGCACAAAGTGAGTTATTGTGATTGTGTATTTAATCCTGAGCCTTAATTATATAAAGACTGTGTTTTAACTAATACAGTGTGTGGACATTCCTTTGTGGGAGCTTGGGGTCTACACTGTACTTAAGAACCAGCCTGCATCACCTCCTGAGAAGCTAGGCCTTGATTGCTCGACCATAGCTACCGAATAGAGAATCTTGGCAGGGGTCCTCTGCGCCTTTCCTCTGCCATATAGAGAGCAGGAATACAGATACCCCCGTCCAGTCTTTACACCCTCCCACACATCGCAGCTCAGCCCATCTCCCCCTGTATGTGTGTGTCCCTACTTCAGAGTCCCTGACTCCCTCCTATACATCTCAGCCCTACACCCTAATGTGTGTCCAGATTTGAGGTTATTTCTTCCTCCCACACATCGCAGCTCAGCCCATCTCCCCCGGTATGTGTCAGGGCCTACTTTAGAGTCCCCGACTCCCTCTCACACATCTCAGACCGACACACCAAATGTGTGTCCAGATTTGAGGGTATGTGTCCCACCAACACATCTCAGCTCATCCCATCTCCCCCTGTATGTGTGTGTCCCTACTTCAGAGTCCCTGACTCCCTCCTATACATCTCAGCCCTACACCCTAATGTGTGTCCAGATTTGAGGTTATTTCTCCCTCCCACACATCGCAGCTCAGCCCATCTCCCCCGGTATGTGTCAGGGCCTACTTTAGAGTCCCCGACTCCCTCTCACACATCTCAGACCGACACACCAAATGTGTGTCCAGATTTGAGGGTATGTGTCCCACCAACACATCTCAGCTCATCCCATCTCCCCCTGTATGTTTGTGGCCCTACTTTAGAGTCCCTGACTCTCTCCCACACATCTCAGCCCTACACCTCAATGTGTGTCCAGATTTGAGGGACTGTGCCCCTCCCACACATCACAGCTAAGCCCATCTCCCCCTGTAGTTGTGTGGCCCTATTTCAGAGTTCACGACTCACTACCCCACACCTCAGCCCTACATCCGAATGTTTGTCCAGATTTGAGGGTATGTCTCTCTCCCACACATCACATCTCATCACATCTCCGCCTGTATGTGTGTGGCCCTACTTCAGAGCCCCTGACTCCCTCCCAAACATCTGAGCCCTACACCTCAAATGTGTGTCTAGATTTGAGGGTATGTCTCTCTCCCACACATCACAGCTCATCACATCTCCCCCTGTATGTGTGTGTCCCTACTTCAGGGACCCTGACTCCCTCTCACATATCTCAGCCTTTGTGTATCCCAACTTCAGGACCTCAGTCTCCCACCCACATATCTGGTATGCCCCCCCTGTTTATCTTGACTTTAGGGTCCACGTTTCCCTCCCACCCATCTCTGCTATGCCCCCGCCTTTATATACTGATTTGAGGGTCCCTGTCTCACTGATATACATCTCATCTCACCCTTTGTCTGTCCTAACTTTAGTGTCCCCGGGTTCCATCCCACACAGCTCAGCACCCCCTGAGAGTGTCTCCTGATTTAAGGGTCCGGGTCTCCCTCCTACACATATCATCTCAATGTTTGTGTGTCTTAACTTCGGTGCCCCCAGACTCCTTCCCACACAGCTCCCCCTTTGTTTGACCTGACGTAAGGGTCCACGTCTCCCTCACACACATCCCATCTCAAATCCCTATAGCAGACCACGTGTCATTGTGAGACCCTGTCCCCCATATTGGGGCAAGGAAGAGCACGAGGAGCACATGAAATGGTTATGCACTGAGACAACCAAGTAATGTGGCAAGGTGGCCCTCAGGAAGCCTGAAGAATGACCAAGAGACTTGCAAAGGTGGTGTTGACGTTACGCGAGGGCGGAGTCAACAGAATAAATCGAACAGCAAAGAGAGTCCCAAGAGAAACAGTGAACTCTGCGAGAAGCCTCTCTGGTCAAAGTACCAAACTTTGGAAACAATCTAAGCTTCTACACTTCTTGCAAAGAGTTAAGACTTGGAGAAGGGAGTCATTCTCCTGGTCCCGTGTGATCGGACATTGGAAGGACTGATCCCAATTCATGATAAAACCTACAGAGGTGAAGGGAGTCATTCTCCTGGTCCCGTGAGATCAGACATTGGAAAGACTGATCCCAATTCACGATAAAACCTACAGAGGTGAAGAGTGGCATTCTCCTGGAAAAGAAGACAAAGACCTGGTTTTGATTATTATCCAGAGTTAACAGTGTTAGGGTTAGATTACTGCTTTCTGACAGAGGACGGGAAGCCCCTTTTTCTTTTCACTGCTATTCTGACAAATCTCCAAGTGTTCTTAGGTTGAAGTAGGGAAACCCCCTAATAGAAATAGGATCAGGTAGGTTTTTTGATTATCAAAATAAAAGTTTTTATCCCAAAGCATGACCACTCCTTGTCAGTTCCCTTCTTCTACACCACCACACTCCAAAGCATAAAGGGACGGTCCACTTCTTATGAGGTTAGGAAGGTACAGCTGTTACCTAATAGTCTCCCGAAGGGTGATTTCACGAGGGGGGATAACATGGGGAGGGGTAACCCCTACCGCAGTAGGGACAACCATTTGAAGAGAACGTGGTATGTACCCATACCTCATCCCCTCCTCAATCCATTTACCCTGCTCAAGATGCTTTCTTCCCTCACACTTCCATATGCCTCTGTAAGGTAGAGAACACCCATTCCTTAGGAGGTACCGAGACGAGAAAGAGTAAGAGTCACCCAAGTAGGTCACATCTAGAGACTGAGACAAAGAAGATCACCAACAACTTAGTGAGGAAGGAAAACCTCACTACAGTGACAAGGAGGAAGCACGGAAGCATGAAGATCTCCTTTGAGAACCGAAAGGAACAGTCTAGTGGTTACCAGCTTCCGATTGGTCCAACTATAGTTGAAATAGAGGAGGGAAACTAGGAAGTGGGCTCAACCCTCCCTGTAGGAACTGTGAGTGCAAGTGGCAGGTAAACAGACAGAAGCTCGCCGGGACACCAAAACGGGAGCGAGAAGGAGCAGAGTGGTCTAGAGTGGAAGGACTGCTTACCTAGTGCAGAAGCAGTATTTCCCGTTGTTCCTGAAGAGGGGGAAGCACAAGAAGGAAATCCCACATCCCTGGCATAGTGGTTAACAGTGTGGAGCTTCTGCCTACTGCCAAATGGCCACAAGGGTCGGCGAGCCCCACAGCAGACCGCAGGCACCACGGAAGACTGGAAACCTGTGCGGACCGAGAAAACAGGTACGCCGGTTGTCAGGGAGGCTGGAGAAGCATATAGAAGAAGAAAGATCCCGAAGATAGGGCCTGGAACTCTGACAAGGGAAGGAAAAGTAGAAAACATTTTGAAATACAGAGAAAGCGGGTCTGGGACTCCCACCAATATGAAGATTGCATCACGCCAGATCTTCATAATAACAGTACCTGGCGGCGTAGTGCACCATGCAGACTGTGAAATAAGAAGCCTGAAGATTGACCAGGGGAAGGGAGACATTCCCCCTGGTGTTTGCGGACACTGCAAAGCCAAGAGAAGGGAGATACTCTCTTGGCATGCGGAGCAAGGTGAAAGAAGCTAGGGGAAGGGAGTCACCCCCCCTGGTGTTTGTGGACACTGCAAAGCCAAGAGAAGGGAGACATTCTCTTGACATGTGGAGCAAGGTGAAAGAAGCCAGGGGAAGGGAGTCACTCACCCTGGTGTTCGTGGACACTGCAAAGCCAAGAGAAGGGAGATACTCTCTTGGCATGCGGAGCAAGGTGAAAGAAGCCAGGGGAAGGGAGTCACTCCCCCTGGTGTTTGTGGACACTGCAAAGCCAAGAGAAGGGAGACATTCTCTTGACATGTGGAGCAAGGTGAAAGAAGCCAGGGGAAGGGAGTCACTCACCCTGGTGTTCATGGACACTGCAAAGCCAAGAGAAGGGAGATACTCTCTTGGCATGCGGAGCAAGGTGAAAGAAGCCAGGGGAAGGGAGTCACTCCTCCTGGTGTTTGTGGACACTGCAAAGCCAAGAGAAGGGAGATACTCTCTTGGCATGCGGAGCAAGGTGAAAGAAGCTAGGGGAAGGGAGTCACCCCCCCTGGTGTTTGTGGACACTGCAAAGCCAAGAGAAGGGAGACATTCTCTTGACATGTGGAGCAAGGTGAAAGAAGCCAGGGGAAGGGAGTCACTCACCCTGGTGTTCGTGGACACTGCAAAGCCAAGAGAAGGGAGATACTCTCTTGGCATGCGGAGCAAGGTGAAAGAAGCCAGGGGAAGGGAGTCACTCCCCCTGGTGTTTGTGGACACTGCAAAGCCAAGAGAAGGGAGACATTCTCTTGACATGTGGAGCAAGGTGAAAGAAGCCAGGGGAAGGGAGTCACTCACCCTGGTGTTCATGGACACTGCAAAGCCAAGAGAAGGGAGATACTCTCTTGGCATGCGGAGCAAGGTGAAAGAAGCCAGGGGAAGGGAGTCACTCCTCCTGGTGTTTGTGGACACTGCAAAGCCAAGAGAAGGGAGACATTCTCTTGACATGTGGAGCAAGGTGAAAGAAGCCAGGGGAAGGGAGTCACTCACCCTGGTGTTTGTAGACACTGCAAAGCCAAGAGAAGGGAGATACTCTCTTGGCATGCGGAGCAAGGTAAAAGAAGCCAGGGGAAGGGAGTCACTCCCCCTCGTGTTTGTGGACACTGCATTAGTGATGCCATCAGGGCCAAGGGCCCGAGAGCCATTAAGATGCTCAATTATGCCTTGAAGGTCAGAGCAGGTCGCTTGGCATATCCATGGTACCACAGGGATCAAGATAGTATGCCTTGAAGGTCAGAGCAGGTCGCTTGGCATATCCATGGTACCACAGGGATCAAGATAGTATGCCTTGAAGGTCAGAGCAGGTCGCTTGGCATATCCATGGTATCTCAGGGATCAAGATAGTATGCCTTGAAGGTCAGAGCAGGTCGCTTGGCATATCCATGGTATCTCAGGCATCAAGATATTTGTGTTGTTCCCGTCAACTACAACCAATGTGTTTGTTATGTGAGCAGCCCAGACCTCTTCAGGAATACTATTAATCGGTAATTGGGACTTTTTCATCACCCTCAATTCCCTCCATATTGCAACTGTGTTCCCAGTAGTAGCCAAATGAGCAATATTAAGCCATTGTTCATTTTCACACCTTCTATAATCCGACGTAGCTTCTTTAATTTTAATGTTTATGGCTATTGCATCCATTTGCCAAGAGGGAGCCAAAAGCAATGTGGAGATTATGGAGCAGAGTTTTTTCTTTTCCTTATTGATTTTTGGGTCAAAATGATTTCACCTTTTCGACATATCCCTATTAGTTTGTTCTTGTGTCGAATTATACTCACGGATAGAGGCCACCTGATCCTTGATCTGTGCTATGGTGCCGCTGAATAGCGCCCTTATATTTTTATCATTCCCATTATCTTGTTGACAGGCCATAATAAAGGTAGGCAACAGTTGTTCACACGCTATTTTTCCCTTAGCCAAATTGGCAGGGTGCCACTGAATACGGATACCTCTTTGATTAACAAAGATATGACCACATTCATCATAATTCTTCATGCAAGGGATGATGTCATCCATTTTGAATAATACACATAGAGGTAGACGATCACTCTCATCCCTTGACGCGATCCCCATATCAAGCACCCGGTCTAGGCCACTAGAGTCAGTGAACACATAGTCAAGAGTAGACGCACTCTTTCCACTAATTCGAGTGAAACCTCTTTGCTTATCACTCGAGCACAGGCCATTTAGACTCCTCAGTTGATGTTCAGCGAGTGCATTAGCCCAGGGACTATACGGGTACTTTTGTATCGTCATGCTACTCGGACTAGAGCTCGCTCTTACTTCTGTTTCCACATCTGGTCGAATTATATCTGCATTCAAATCTCCCATCAAATACAGGGGGAAGTTATATACATATGTCAACACCTTCATTTTTATCCCCTTCAAAATTGTTGTAGTCATTACTCTGGATGGCAGATCATAAACGTCAATGATTGTGATATTAATGCCAGGTTTCGATAGTTTTCCTATCCACACATATGCAGAATGACAGGGAATCTCGACAACAGACCAAGGAGGAGAAACTGAGATCATTAGGCCTCCCTTAGGCCTACCAAGGCGGCCCTTCCAGGCATGTTATTGTATTGTGACCTTACCATCTAACAACACATTCTCAACCAGCCAGGTTTCTTGTAGCACAATACATTTAAAAAAGTGCATATCACTCCACAACCCATTTTCAGCAAACAGCTGATTAAATCCTCTGGTGTTGCAAGTATAAAGTATATCGATGTCATCGATTCAACTGGGATGACTGGGATTTAAAAGCAATGGGTGGCCACTGCCAATAGCCTCATTCCTCATTGAGCTCAACATTTATTTGTGTGTTTTTTAAACCACCTGTAGCAGGCCTATTTTCCTCGGCACCACTTTGCTGAGATGGATTACATGGTGGTGTGTCAATCCCTTTATTAATACAAGCCGTATCGATCCTGGAAGGCCTGTCTAAAGATTGTTTATCCGCGGATCATTATTCGATGCATTAGAGATAAACACTCTAATGTTACAATGTTCAAAGACCTTGGCCGCGAGGCCAGCGGTGCGGGCTGCACTCCTATGTCCACTGCAAAGTGGCTTATTTTCAGTGAGTCAAAAAACCATCTCACTAGTACTCACAATCTGATGCAGAATGCTTATATTGTATATATACTGTTTATTCGAACAAAAAAACAAACAAATGTCATCAATTAATATTTCTTCTTAATGCAAATGCTTTCTGGGATAGGCCAATGCATTTCGGACTAAATCCTTCATCAAGGCCTGGTCTCCCTGTAACAAAATGAAGCCTCCAAAAATGGCTGCGCGTTCGCTAGCAGAGATCGCAGTATTTCCTCTGACACGAACAATTCTCGAAACAACAATCTGTAAATATATGTATCCATTAGGTGGTACTCTAGGTCTACTCTAGTTATCATCCTTACGGCTGTAGGCACAAACTTACCTAGTGCTGTATACAAACTCGTCTCAATACACGGTGAAACCGCAGAAACGCGCGTCTCACTAAATATCTAGTGTTGTTCAAAGGTTACCATGGGAACCCCATGGTGATAATACCTTTGCTAAGTCAACCAAATATGGCGGCCATGTTAGAGTGGTATGTTCGCTACCTATCTAGAGTGAATGTTAGTGGAAATTCGAATGTGCATCATAGCACTACCTAAATCATCTAATTTAGAATTAACACTTAAATCTATGCGTTCTGATTCTGAAATATAGCTTATAAAATTTAGGAAAAATCTCCTTACATAAAATAAAATAAAATAAAATTAAAACTATACTTGACCGAGCTGATATAGTAATGAGTCTTCAATATACAAATGCAGAAAAAAGGAAAGAAAAGGAAAACAAGAAGAAAAATGACTATTCGCTTGTCACGTGCATGTAGTACAATAAAGAAAAAAAGTGGTAAGATCAAAAATTGAAAATGCGAGAATAGGATATATATATTAGCCTGGACTTTCAATGAATTCTAACACATAATTATAGCATCTCAAAAAACGAAAACATTCACATAGAAAGCAACTCACATCAAACTCAGAAACGCGCGTTTCACTGAATATCTAATGTTGTTTAAAGGTAACCATGGGTCCCCATGGTAATAGTACCTTTGCTAAGTCAACCGAATATGGCGGCCATATTAGAGTGGTGGGTTCGCTACCTATCTAGAGTAAATATTAGTGAAAATTCAAATGTGCATCGTAACACTACCTAAATCATCTAATTTAGGATTAACACATAAATCAATGCGTTCTGATTCTGAAATATAGCTTACAAAATTCAGGAAAAATCTCCTTACATAAAATAAAAACTATACTTGACCAAACTGATATAGTGAAGAGTCTACAATATATAAAAGTGGAAAAAAGAAAAGAAAACGAAAAAGAAGAAGAAAAATGACTACTCGCTTGTCACATTCATGTAATACAATAAAGAAAAGAAAAAAAGTGATAAGATCAAGAATGAAAATGCGAGAGTAGGATATATATGCTAGCCTGGACTTTCAAAGAATTCTAACACATGTTTATAGCATCTCAAAAATGAAAACATTCTCATAGAAAGCAACTCAAATCAAACTCCTCGTTAATTCCATCAGGAGCAAGAGCGTCCAATTTATCAATCCAAAAAGCTTCTTGCTGTGCCCTCCATTTCTTCATATCTCTGTTATATTTTTTCGTGGGTAACACCTCCAATACTGCATATCTCAATTGTGCGAGAGAATGTCCTTTTGCTTTAAAATGTCTGGCCACAGCCGAAGTCATGTTGTTATTGCGGATGCACGATTTATGTTCATTTATTCTTATCCTTATTTTCCGTGCTGTTTCTCCTACATAATAGATGCCACAAGGGCATCTAATAGCATAGACAACATTCTCTGACAAACAGGTAGCATGGAACCTCAACTTAATTTTTGCGCCAGTTTTAGGATGCATTATTGTGTTTCCCTTCATCACATTGTTACAATTATTGCAACTCATGCAAGGATAAGTACCAGGATGTTTATCCGGTTTTCTGGTCGAGTCTTTACCTCTTGTGTTCACCAACATATTCCGTAAGTTGTTGCTTCTCTTGTAAGCAAAAATTGGTGGTTGTGGGAACAGATCCTTAATTCGGGAGTCACTCGTCAAGACATTCCACCTGCTCCGAATGATGTCTTTTATTTTGTTACTTTGTATAGCATATGTAGTAACGAAAACAAGTTCAGGTTTAGCCTTTTCTTTTCTTTGTGTGAGCAATTCTTCTCTGGTCATTGTTCCTGTCTTGACAGTTGCTGCTTGCAAATCTGATTCGGGGTAACCTCTTTCTTTCAATCTTTCTTTAAGATATTCCAATTGTCTCTCGCAATCTTCTGGATTGCTAACAATCCTTTTTATTCTTAGCATTTGACCAAAAGGTAAATTGCGTAACATATTCGGAGGGTGAAAGCTCATACGGTGAAGGAGATTGTTGCGATCAGTCTTTTTTGTATAAAGCGTGGTATCGATCCTGTTCCCATTAATCACTGTTTGAACGTCTAGATAGTGTATGTAATTTCAAGTGTAAATTGTAGACGTGTGTCTATACTGTTAAGGTATCCTAAGAGGCTATCCAAATCTTCTCTTTTGCCTGACCATATTCCAAAAATGTCATCAATGTATCGAATCCACGTTTTCAGATACGGTTTCCATCTTTCGTTTTCAAGAATATTCTGGCTTTCAAAAGCATACATGAAGCTGTTGGCATAAACTGGCGCCATGGTTGCCCCCATAGCTGTCCCGGATATCTGTCTATAATATTTATGATCATACTGAAAACAAGAATGTGTGGCTATAAACTGTAGTAAGATCATCAGAAACTCCTTGTTTGCTCCGATGTCTCCTGTTTGAAGTAGAAGATTCTCAACTGCTTCCTGGCCTTGATCGTGAGGTATACTGGTATATAAACTGACCACGTCGATCGTAAAAAGTATGTCCTTTTCTTCCAACTGTATCTGGTTAAGTATCTGTAAGAAATGAGTAGTATCTTTAAACACTCTAATGTTCTCAGGATGAAAGTCAACTATCTCACAAGAAAAACCCAATTGGAATATTTCAACTTTGTACTTGAAAATATATTCGAAAATGGAAGCAGAAACAAACCAAATATTGGCAATACTTATTTTACTGTGATCCGCTTGGGCAACTATTCGAATGTCATCCGAGCGTAGGACACGCAGGCCAAGGATGGGATGGGAAATGTGTGAGGCAGCGGCCCTACTCAGTGGAGGATAGTTTATGCCAGCCGAGAGACACGGCCACTGATTCTGACCGTCCAGCTGACCATAGCTCGGGGAGTCGCTTCGGCCCAACTAAACCAGCAGCATCTTCTTTAGGCAGTCAAGCACCTCCCCCAGATTCATGTAAGGAATGAACCCCTTCATTCGGAAGCTTTACATCAATCACTAAAGAATGAGATCAGGAGGGAACATTAATGACAGTAGCAAGGCTTGGTGCCACTTTCTGGATGGATTTCCAGACTTTAGCGAGTCCTTCTCACCATTTAGTTGCTTTAAAGACTTTATTTCTTGGCCAGGTACATTTTCTATGATTACAGAACAAGGATTGTTTTTCGATTGCATGCGTCTGGCATACATAAATGCCTGGGCAACCGGGTTTGTGCCATTTCTTTTCTTTTTATCTACATTAATGGATATGGTTGGCAGTTTAATACAGCATACTTTGCCAGGACCTTTATTAGGGGTGGTCAAGCCGGGTGTATTTCCCTGAAATGGAAAGACAGGACCAGGCTCGCATCCCCGGATGTGAGTATTACTGGCCTGGTCATGTCTTATCTTCCTATTGTTATTAATACTTTTGTGGAGGAGTAAGGGCTGTATATCAAGTTTATTTTCAAGTTTCCCACATGTATTTACCAATGTGGTTAGTAGACATTCAAACGCCTGAAACATTTCATCTGAGGTCATACTAGCTTAACTACAGCCAAGAACCCTGGACTCAGTAGAACCATCACAAAGATTTGCCTCCGGGTGAGCTGTTTCCCTGGCACTTGGGGGTGGGGCAAGTTCTCTATTGCATCCAGCCCCTCCTTTTAGGACCTTCTACTATGGGGACATGAATATTAGACAAGGGAAAAGGAGTGAGGGCACCCATCTGCAGGGTGTACGGTGCCAATGACATGTCCGAGAGGTCCCCCATATATTCCATGCCATGATTCTGTAGCGGGAGATCAGGGGTGAGGTTCCCCCAGGATGAACCATCGCTTCCGCGTGCTACACCCTAGAAGATGGAGTTGGCAATGCAGTAGTATTTGGTGGGCCGTCATCACCGTCCCCTTTAAGTGCTTTCCCCATTGCTGCACTTGGATCGTCCTCCGCGTCTTCCTCACGATCGCCACTATTTAAATCCTCATTTCCCATGGCCAAGGCAGCACTGCATGGTTTGGGAAATGTAGACATAGATAAGGAGGCACCAGCTTTTTTCGTTAATAGCATTTCACCAATCACTTAGTTCCCAGGCCACTTAAAGATGGATGGAATTCCTCTTGAATCTCTTGAAGGACACTTTCCTCATCTAGAATTCTCAAGCTTGATCTTTTTGGAAAGAAGGCCGTCATTTCTTTTGAGGGAGCAACTGGTTTAAAGGCAGAAGTGACTTTAGGGGGAGACATCCGGCGAGAAGGCCTCCCAGGACCAGTGCTGTCTGAGTCAGGCTGCATTAAGAGATCTGCGCGCGGAATCACACTACTTTCAGGCCATTACACCTTTCCCTCTTGTACTTCTGCTTCTATTGCTTTCCATCCTGATGACTAAACAGCGCCTAGAGGGAAAGAATATATAGGTCAGTGACACCTACATTGCCCGCTCATTTCAAAAATAATAATGACAATGTTCACAGTTTTACAATAAAAAGGAATATATATCGTTTTGTACCGTGTATCTTTTCGGTTAGCCTTGCACACCAGGCAGCGCAGATACTACTCAGCTACTACTCACCTACGTAGCAATGTGTCCCCGATCCATCGCACAGGCAACACAGTGAACACCAGTATGTCAATAGGTCAACACCAAACCTAATGACCTTCGTAGCGCTATAAACATCGGACTCAGCAATCATTCAGCAAATGCCACTTCAAATAACACACGCTAGGCGCTAGACGCTAGCACAGCTAGAAGCCAAATAACACACGCTAGGCGCTAGACGCTAGCACAGCTAGAAGCCAAATAGCACACGCTAGGCGCTAGACAATAGGCCAGCTAGAAGCCAAACAACACACGCTAGGCGCTAGACGCTAGCACAGCCGGAAGCCAAATAGCACACGCTAGGCGCTAGACGCTAGCACAGCTAGAAGCCAAATAGCACACGCTAGGCGCTAGACGCTAGCACAGCTAGAAGCCAAATAACACACGCTAGGCGCTAAACGCTAGCACAGCCGGAAGCCAAATTGCACACGCTAGGCGCTAGACGCTAGCACAGCTGGAAGCCAAATAGCACGCGCTAGACGCTAGCACAGCTAGAAGCCATGAAAACACATGTTTCCAGTTTCCATAGTAACTCTGAATTACTCAGAATGGATTTAGTGCAAGTATAAACCACCATAAGGATTAGCATCAACTAGTTGGACTTCTCTTGCCTGCATATATAGCTGAAGTACAACCAGAGGCATATGAATACGGCTGCGTGAAAGCTACTTAAAGCAGATAGCTGACCGCTGACGCGCCAGCGCTTAGTCAAAGCACTTGCGCAAAAGTGCGCACACGCTCCGACTATGAGGATGCTGCTGCTGGGAAATGAGGGCAGAGCCAGAAACTTAAAGGGCCAGTCATTTGCTATTGTCCATGGCACAACACAGCAGGGCCGAGCTCCAGGCAGCTCAGGCGATCAGCACTTAGTCAAAGCACTTCCTCAAATGCGCGCCAGATGGTATATATCCCTTTTTGAACTTTGGTTTTAGCACGCATTTCAACATTGTTTTTCAACACATTAGAGAACCTTTAGCATTGCCCTAGAAGAAGTCCAATACACTGCTGAACACCATTTCCCTTTAGTTAAGTTATTAGTGGAAGGTTTGGAAATAGGTGTGACGCGACGGTGGACTGGGTTTGCTTTGGACACCCTGACAGATGCCTTAGCTTATGGGCAGGGAAACCTCTCTTATTATTAGGAATAGTTAGGGTCTCCCCAACCCTCTTTTCTTTAATAAAAGTTTGCAGCAATCAAAATGCCACCTGTGTGTTAGTGTGTAATTGGTGGAGCTTTGCAATCCGGTGATACTGACCCTCTTGCACTAAAAGCCGCGCCACACACTGCAGGTGTTCTGTTCCCGACAGCTGTGCCACTGAAGGCCGTGCCACACACTGCAGGTGTTCTGTTCCCGACAGCTGTGCCACTAAAAGGCGCGCCACACACTGCAGGTGTTCTGTTCCCGATAGCTGTGCCACTAAAAGCCGCGCCACACACTGCAGGTGTTCTGTTCTTGTTAGCTGTGCCACTAAAGGCATTGCCACACACTGCAGGTGTTCTGTTCCCGACAGATGTGCCACTAAAAGCCGCGTCACACATTGCAGGTGTTCTATTCCCGACAGCTGTGCCACTAAAGGCCATGCCACACACTGCAGGTGTTCTGTTCCCGACAGCTGTGCGCCTAAAGGCCGTGCCACACACTGCAGGTGTTCTGTTCCCGACAGCTGTGCCACTAAAGGCCGTGCCACACACTGCAGGTGTTCTGTTCCCGACAGCTGCGCCACTAAAAGCCGCGCCACACACTGCAGGTGTTCTGTTCCCGACAGCTGCGCCACTAAAAGCCGCGCCACACACTGCAGGTGTTCTGTTCCCGACAGCTGTGCCACTAAAGGCATTGCCACACACTGCAGGTGTTCTGTTCCCGACAGCTGTGCCACTAAAAGCCGCGCCACACACTGCAGGTGTTCTGTTCCAAACAACTGTGCCACTGAAGGCCGCGCCACACACTGCAGGTGTTCTGTTCCCGACAGCTGTGCCACTAAAAGCCGCGCCACACTCTGCAGGTGTTCTGTTCCCGACAGCTGTGCCACTTAAGACCACGACACACACTGCAGGTGTTCTGTTCCCAACAACTGTGCCACTGAAGGCCGCGCCACACACTGCAGGTTTTCTGTTCCCGACAGCTGTGCCACTAAAAGCCGCGCCACACACTGCAGGTGTTCTGTTCCCGACAGCTGTGCCACTAAAAGCCGCGCCACACACTGCAGGTGTTAGGCCGCGCCACACACGGCAGGTGTTGTGTTCCCGACAGCTGTGCCACTAAAAGACGCGCCACACACTGCAGGTGTTCTGTTCCCGACAGCTGTGCCACTAAAAGCCGCGCCACACACTGCAGGTGTTCTGTTCCCGACAGCTGTGCCACTAAAAGCCGCGCCACACACTGCAGGTGTTCTGTTCCCGACAGCTGTGCCACTAAAGGCATTGCCACACACTGCAGGTGTTCTGTTCCCGACAGATGTGCCACTAAAAGCCGCGCCACACATTGCAGGTGTTCTATTCCCGACAGCTGTGCCACTAAAGGCCATGCCACACACTGCAGGTGTTCTGTTCCCGACAGCTGTGCCACTAAAAGCCGCACCACACACTGCAGGTGTTCTGTTCCCGACAGCTGTGCCACTAAAGGCCGCGCCACACACGGCAGGTGTTCTGTTCCCGACAGCTGTGCCACTAAAAGGCGCGCCACACACTGCAGGTGTTCTGTTCCCGACAGCTGTGCCACTAAAAGCCGCGCCACACACTGCAGGTGTTCTGTTCCTGACAGCTGTGCCACTAAAGGCATTGCCACACACTGCAGGTGTTCTGTTCCCGACAGATGTGCCACTAAAAGCTGCGCCACACATTGCAGGTGTTCTATTCCCGACAGCTGTGCCACTAAAGGCCATGCCACACACTGCAGGTGTTCTGTTCCCGACAGCTGTGCCACTAAAGGCCGTGCCACACACTGCAGGTGTTCTGTTCCTGACAGCTGTGCCACTAAAGGCCGTGCCACACACTGCAGGTGTTCTGTTCCCGACAGCTGCGCCACTAAAAGCCGCGCCACACACTGCAGGTGTTCTGTTCCCGACAGCTGTGCCACTAAAAGCCGCGCCACACACTGCAGGTGTTCTGTTCCCGACAGCTGTGCCACTAAAGGCATTGCCACACACTGCAGGTGTTCTGTTCCCGACAGCTGTGCCACTAAAAGCCGCGCCACACACTGCAGGTGTTCTGTTCCCAACAACTGTGCCACTGAAGGCCGCGCCATACACTGCAGGTGTTCTGTTCCCGACAGCTGTGCCACTAAAAGCCGCGCCACACTCTGCAGGTGTTCTGTTCCCGACAGCTGTGCCACTAAAAGCCGCGCCACACACTGCAGGTGTTCTGTTCCCGACAGCTGTGCCACTAAAAGCCACGCCACACACTGCAGGTGTTAGGCCGCGCCACACACAGCAGGTGTTGTGTTCCCGACAGCTGTGCCACTAAAAGCCGCGCCACACACTGCAGGTGTTCTGTTCCCGACAGCTGTGCCACTAAAAGCCGCGCCACACACTGCAGGTGTTCTGTTCCCGACAGCTGTGCCACTAAAAGCCGCGCCACACACTGCAGGTGTTTTGTTCCCGACAGCTGTGCCACTAAAGGCATTGCCACACACTGCAGGTGTTCTGTTCCCGACAGATGTGCCACTAAAAGCCGCGCCACACATTGCAGGTGTTCTATTCCGACAGCTGTGCCACTAAAGGCCATGCCACACACTGCAGGTGTTCTGTTCCCGACAGCTGTGCCACTAAAAGCCGCACCACACACTGCAGGTGTTCTGTTCCCGACAGCTGTGCCACTAAAGGCCGCGCCACACACTGCAGGTGTTCTGTTCCAGACAGCTGTGCCACTAAAGGCCGCGCCACACACGGCAGGTGTTCTGTTCCCGACAGCTGTGCCACTAAAAGCCGCGCCACACACTGCACGTGTTCTGTTCCTGACAGCTGTGCCACTAAAAGCCGCGCCACACACTGCACGTGTTCTGTTCCCGACAGCTGTGCCACTAAAGTCCGCGCCACACACGGCAGGTGTTCTGTTCCCGACAGCTGTGCCACTAAAAGCTGCACCACACACTGCAGGTGTTCTGTTCCCGACAGCTGTGCCACTAAAGGCCATGCCACACACTGCAGGTGTTCTGTTCCCGACAGCTGTGCCACTAAAGGCCGCGCCACACATTGCAGGTGTTCTGTTCCCGACAGCTGTGCCACTAAAGTCCGCGCCACACACGGCAGGTGTTCTGTTCCCGACAGCTGTGCCACTAAAAGCTGCACCACACACTGCAGGTGTTCTGTTCCCGACAGCTGTGCCACTAAAGGCCATGCCACACACTGCAGGTGTTCTGTTCCCGACAGCTGTGCCACTAAAGGCCGCGCCACACATTGCAGGTGTTCTGTTCCCGACAGCTGTGCCACTAAAGGCCGCGCCACACACTGCAGGTGTTCTGTTCCCGACAGCTGTGCCACTAAAGTCTGCGCCACACACTGCAGGTGTTCTGTTCCCAACCGCTGTGCCACTAAAAGCCGCGCCACGCACTGCAGGTGTTCTGTTCCCGACAGCTGTGCCACTAAAAGCCGCGCCACACACTGCAGGTGTTCTGTTCCCGACAGCTATGCCACTAAAAGCCGCGCCACACACTGCACATGTTCTGTTCCCGACAGCTGTGCCACTAAAGGCTGTGCCACACACTGCAGGTGTTCTGTTCCCATTATGAAGACATGCTCCAGACATGTATGAGTGTTTGTGGGAGCAGGGTTATCCTCTGGGGACCCTGGACCGTTCCACGTCAGCAAACTGAGAACATTTGGCTACTCCCTGGCCTAGTGGGAAATCATCCTCTAGAAAGCCCACACTGACTATGGCCAGTGTATAGGCACTGAATATAGCTGGATTACTAGAAAGCCCACACTGACTATGGCCACTGTAAAGGCACTGAATATGGCTGGATTACTAGAAAGCCCACACTGACTATGGCCAGTGTAAAGGCACTGAATATGGCTGGATTACTAGAAAGCCCACACTGACTATGGCCAGTGTAAAGGCACCAGCACTGACTGTGGCCAGTGTAAAGGCACCAGCATTGACTATGGCTGGTTTTGGGGTTCGCTTGCAAGCTGGATCTCCGTTTCTATAGGTCAGGTCCACCCATAGAAAACATCATCTGGATTTTGAGGGTGCTTCTGCCACAGTGCTAGAGATGCCATCACTCTTCTTTTCCATCCTCTGGATGTTGAGGGTGCTTCTGCCACAGTGATAGAGATGCCATCACTCTTCTTTTCCATCCTCTGGATGTTAAGGGTGCTTGTGCCCCAGTGTTTGAGATCCCATCACTCTTCTTTTCTATCCTCTGGATTTTGAGGGTGCTTCTGCCCCAGTGATAGAGATGCCATCACTCTTCTTTTTCATCCTCTGGATTTTGAGGGTGCTTGTGCCCCAGTGCTAGAGATACCATCACTCTTCTTTTCGATCCTCTGGATGTTAAGGGTGCTTGTGCCCTCGTGTTAGAGATGCCATCACTCTTCTTTTCCATCCTCTGGATGTTAAGGGTGCTTGTGCCCCAGTGTTAGAGGTACCATCACTCTTCTTTTCTATCCTCTGGATTTTGAGGGTGCTTGTGCCCCAGTGTTAGAGATACCATCACTCTTCTTTTCTATGGAGACAGACGAGTCATGTGACTGGGATTTCCCTTCAGATTTTTTGGGGCCTCCTTGTGAGAAGGATTAGAACCTTTGACCTTAGGTTCCTTGTGCTCACTTTTGTCAGAAGCCTGTTCTTGTACTTTGGGGTTGCTGACTCTGAGTACCCACATACCGTCAGCAGCTTTCGCGAGCTGACTAGGGTCACTGATATTCTCGTCCACTAGATGCTGGGGAAATGCAGCCTCACAACGTTTAAGAATATGCTCACATGCGACCAATCTACATTCCCTCAAATGTGTTCACTTTGCTTCCTGCCCCCCCCCACTCAGATACTTCAGAGACAAATGTGTAAATGCATCGGAAGTTTGATTGCCCCTTTCTGAGAGTTCTCTAAAATTCCTGAGGCGTTGCTTTGGGATTTTGCAAAACTTCCATGAGGTCGACTTTAATTGAGGATCAAACAGGCTTCTCGTTAGTAGCCAGATGAATAATAACATCAGTGCCAGGGTACGCACATTCTACTCAGTAGCCAGATGAATGATAACATCAGGCCAGGGTACGCGCAGTCTCCTCAGTAGCCAGATGAATGATATCATCAGTGCCAGGGTACGTGCAGTCTCCTCAGTAGCCAGATGAATGATAACATCAGTGCCAGGGTACGCGCATTCTCCTCAGTAGCCAGATTAATGATAACATCAGTGCCAGGGTACACGCATTCTCCTCAGTAGCCAGATGAATGATAACATCAGTGCCAGGGTACGTGCAGTCTCCTCAGTAGCCAGATGAATGATAACATCAGTGCCAGGGTATGCGCATTCTCCTCAGTAGCCAGATGAATGATAACATCAGTGCCAGGGTACACACAGTCTCCTCAGTAGCCAGATGAATGATATCACCAGTGCCAGGGTACACACATTCTCCTCAGTAGCCAGATGAATGATAACATCAGTTCCAGGGTACACACAGTCTTCTCAGTATCCAGATGAATGATAACATCAGTGCCAGGGTACACGCATTCTCCTCAGTAGCCAGATGAATGATAACATCAGTGCCAGGGTACACGCAGTCTTCTCAGTAGCCAGATGAATGATAACATCAGTGCCAGGGTACACGCATTCTCCTCAGTAGCCAGATGAATGATAACATCAGTGCCAGGGTACGCGCAGTCTCCTCAGTAGCCAGATGAATGATAACATCAGTGCCATGGTACGTGCATTCTCCTCAGTAGCCAGATGAATGATAACATCAGTGCCAGGGTACGCGCATTCTCCTCAGTAGCCAGATTAATGATAACATCAGTGCCAGGGTACACGCATTCTCCTCAGTAGCCAGATGAAGAATAACATCAGTGCAAGGGTACACGCAGTCTCCTCAGTAGCCAGATGAATGATAACATCAGTGCCAGGGTACACGTATTCTCCTCAGGAGCCAGATGAAGGATAACACCAGTGCCAGGGTACGCGCATTCTCCTCAGTAGCCAGATGAAGGATAACATCAGTGCCAGCGTACGCACATTCTCCTCAGTACCCAGATGAATGATAACATCAGTGCCATGGTACGTGCATTCTCCTCAGTAGCCAGATGAAGGATAACATCAGTGCCAGGGTACACACAGTCTCCTCAGTAGCAAGATGAATGATAACATCAGTGCCATGGTACGTGCATTCTCCTCAGTAGCCAGATGAATAATAACATCAGTGCCAGGGAACGCGTATTCTCCTCAGTAGCCAGATGAAGGATAACATCAGTGCCAGGGTACGCGCAGTCTCCTCAGTAGCCAGATGAATGATAACATCAGTGCCAGGGAACGCGTATTCTCCTCAGTAGCCAGATGAATAATAACATCAGTGCCAGGGAACGCGTATTCTCCCCAGTAGCCAGATGAATGATAACATCAGTGCCATGGTACGTGCATTCTCCTCAGTAGCCAGATGAAGGATAACATCAGTGCCATGGTACGTGCATTCTCCTCAGTAGCCAGATGAAGGATAACATCAGTGCCAGGGAACGCGTATTCTCCTCAGTAGCCAGATGAAGGATAACATCAGTGCCAGGGTACACACAGTCTCCTCAGTAGCCAGATGAATGATAACATCAGTGCCATGGTATGTGCATTCTCCTCAGTAGCCAGATGAAGGATAACATCAGTGCCAGGGAACGCATATTCTCCTCAGTAGCCAGATGAAGGATAACATCAGTGCCAGGGTACACACAGTCTCCTCAGTAGCCAGATGAATGATAACATCAGTGCCATGGTATGTGCATTCTCCTCAGTAGCCAGATGAATGATAACATCAGTGCCAGGGAACGCGTATTCTCCTCAGTAGCCAGATGAATGATAACATCAGTGCCATGGTACGTGCATTCTCCTCAGTAGCCAGATGAATGATATCATCAGTGCCAGGGTACGTGCAGTCTCCTCAGTAGCCAGATGAATGATAACACCAGTGCCAGGGTACGAACATTCTCCTCAGTAGCCAGATGAATGATAACATCAGTGCCAGGGTACGTGCAGTCTCCTCAGTAGCCAGATGAATGATAACATCAGTGCCAGGGTACGGGCATTCTCCTCAGTAGCCAGATTAATGATAACATCAGTGCCAGGGTACACGCATTCTCCTCAGTAGCCAGATGAATGATAACATCAGTGCCAGGGTACGTGCAGTCTCCTCAGTAGCAGATGAATGATAACATCAGTGCCAGGGTACGCGCATTCTCCTCAGTAGCCAGATGAATGATAACATCAGTGCCAGGGTACACACAGTCTCCTCAGTAGCCAGATGAATGATATCACCAGTGCCAGGGTACACGCATTCTCCTCAGTAGCCAGATGAATGATAACATCAGTTCCAGGGTACACACAGTCTTCTCAGTATCCAGATGAATGATAACATCAGTGCCAGGGTACACGCATTCTCCTCAGTAGCCAGATGAATGATAACATCAGTGCCAGGGTACACGCAATCTTCTCAGTAGCCAGATGAATGATAACATCAGTGCCAGGGTACACGCATTCTCCTCAGTAGCCAGATGAATGATAACATCAGTGCCAGGGTACGCGCAGTCTCCTCAGTAGCCAGATGAATGATAACATCAGTGCCATGGTACGTGCATTCTCCTCAGTAGCCAGATGAATGATAACATCAGTGCCAGGGTACGCGCATTCTCCTCAGTAGCCAGATAAATGATAACATCAGTGCCAGGGTACACGCATTCTCCTCAGTAGCCAGATGAAGAATAACATCAGTGCAAGGGTACACGCAGTCTCCTCAGTAGCCAGATGAATGATAACATCAGTGCCAGGGTACGCGTATTCTCCTCAGTAGCCAGATGAATGATAGCATCAGTGCCAGGGTACGTGCAGTCTCCTCAGTAGCCAGATGAAGGATAACATCAGTGCCAGGGTACACGCATTCTCCTCAGTAGCCAGATGAATGATAACATCAGTGCCAGGGTACACACAGTCTTCTCAGTAGCCAGATGAATGATAACATCAGTGCCAGGGTACGCACAGTCTCCTCAGTAGCCAGATGAATGATAACATCAGTGCCATGGTACGTGCATTCTCCTCAGTAGCCAGATGAAGGATAACATCAGTGCCAGGGAATGCACAGTCTCCTCAGTAGCCAGATGAATGATAACATCAGTGCCATGGTACGTGCATTCTCCTCAGTAGCCAGATGAAGGATAAAATCAGTGCCAGGGTATACGCATTCTCCTCAGTAGCCAGATGAATGATAACATCAGTGCCAGGGAACGCGTATTCTCCTCAGTAGCCAGATGAATGATAACACCAGTGCCAGGGTACACGCAGTCTCCTGAGTAGCCAGATGAATGATAACATCAGTGCCAGGGTACGCGCAGTCTCCTCAGTAGCCAGATGAATGATAACACCAGTGCCAGGGTACGCGTATTCTCCTCAGTAGCCAGATGAATGATAACATCAGTGCCAGGGTACACGCAGTCTTCTCAGTAGCAAGATGAATGATAACATCAGTGCCAGGGTACGCACAGTCTCCTCAGTAGCCAGATGAATGATAACATCAGTGCCGGGGTACGTGCAGTCTCCTCAGTAGCCAGATGAATGATAACACCAGTGCCAGGGTACGCGTATTCTCCTCAGTAGCCAGATGAATGATAACATCAGTGCCAGGGTACACGCAGTCTTCTCAGTAGCAAGATGAATGATAACATCAGTGCCAGGGTACGCACAGTCTCCTCAGTAGCCAGATGAATGATAACATCAGTGCCGGGGTACGTGCAGTCTCCTCAGTAGCCAGATGAATGATATCATCAGTGCCAGGGTACGCGCATTCTCCTCAGTAGCCAGATGAATGATAACATCAGTGCCAGGGTATGCGCAGTCTCCTCAGTAGCCTGAAGAATGATATCAGGCCAGGGTACGCGCATTCTCCTCAGTAGCCAGTTGAATGATATCATCAGTGCCAGGGTACGCGCAGTCTCCTTATTAGCCAGATAAATGATAACATCAGTGCCAGGGTAAGTACATTCTCCTCAGTAGCCAGATGAATGATAACATCAGTGCCAGGGTACGTGCAGTCTCCTCAGTAGCCAGATGAATGATAACATCAGTGCCAGGGTACGCGCATTCTCCTCAGTAGCCAGATTAATGATAACATCAGTGCCAGGGTACACGCATTCTCCTCAGTAGCCAGATGAATGATAACATCAGTGCCAGGGTACGTGCAGTCTCCTCAGTAGCCAGATGAATGATAACATCAGTGCCAGGGTACGCGCATTCTCCTCAGTAGCCAGATGAATGATAACATCAGTGCCAGGGTACACACAGTCTCCTCAGTAGCCAGATGAATGATATCACCAGTGCCAGGGTACACACATTCTCCTCAGTAGCCAGATGAATGATAACATCAGTTCCAGGGTACACACAGTCTTCTCAGTATCCAGATGAATGATAACATCAGTGCCAGGGTACACGCATTCTCCTCAGTAGCCAGATGAATGATAACATCAGTGCCAGGGTACACGCAGTCTTCTCAGTAGCCAGATGAATGATAACATCAGTGCCAGGGTACACGCATTCTCCTCAGTAGCCAGATGAATGATAACATCAGTGCCAGGGTACGCGCAGTCTCCTCAGTAGCCAGATGAATGATAACATCAGTGCCATGGTACGTGCATTCTCCTCAGTAGCCAGATGAATGATAACATCAGTGCCAGGGTACGCGCATTCTCCTCAGTAGCCAGATTAATGATAACATCAGTGCCAGGGTACACGCATTCTCCTCAGTAGCCAGATGAAGAATAACATCAGTGCAAGGGTACACGCAGTCTCCTCAGTAGCCAGATGAATGATAACATCAGTGCCAGGGTACACGTATTCTCCTCAGGAGCCAGATGAAGGATAACACCAGTGCCAGGGTACGCGCATTCTCCTCAGTAGCCAGATGAAGGATAACATCAGTGCCAGCGTACGCACATTCTCCTCAGTACCCAGATGAATGATAACATCAGTGCCATGGTACGTGCATTCTCCTCAGTAGCCAGATGAAGGATAACATCAGTGCCAGGGTACACACAGTCTCCTCAGTAGCAAGATGAATGATAACATCAGTGCCATGGTACGTGCATTCTCCTCAGTAGCCAGATGAATAATAACATCAGTGCCAGGGAACGCGTATTCTCCTCAGTAGCCAGATGAAGGATAACATCAGTGCCAGGGTACGCGCAGTCTCCTCAGTAGCCAGATGAATGATAACATCAGTGCCAGGGAACGCGTTTTCTCCTCAGTAGCCAGATGAATAATAACATCAGTGCCAGGGAACGTGCATTCTCCTCAGTAGCCAGATGAAGGATAACATCAGTGCCATGGTACGTGCATTCTCCTCAGTAGCCAGATGAAGGATAACATCAGTGCCAGGGAACGCGTATTCTCCTCAGTAGCCAGATGAAGGATAACATCAGTGCCAGGGTACACACAGTCTCCTCAGTAGCCAGATGAATGATAACCTCAGTGCCATGGTATGTGCATTCTCCTCAGTAGCCAGATGAAGGATAACATCAGTGCCAGGGAACGCATATTCTCCTCAGTAGCCAGATGAAGGATAACATCAGTGCCAGGGTACACACAGTCTCCTCAGTAGCCAGATGAATGATAACATCAGTGCCATGGTATGTGCATTCTCCTCAGTAGCCAGATGAAGGATAACATCAGTGCCAGGGAACGCGTATTCTCCTCAGTAGCCAGATGAATGATAACATCAGTGCCAGGGAACGCGTATTCTCCTCAGTAGCCAGATGAATGATAACATCAGTGCCATGGTACGTGCATTCTCCTCAGTAGCCAGATGAATGATATCATCAGTGCCAGGGTACGTGCAGTCTCCTCAGTAGCCAGATGAATGATAACACCAGTGCCAGGGTACGAACATTGTCCTCAGTAGCCAGATGAATGATAACATCAGTGCCAGGGTACGTGCAGTCTCCTCAGTAGCCAGATGAATGATAACATCAGTGCCAGGGTACGGGCATTCTCCTCAGTAGCCAGATTAATGATAACATCAGTGCCAGGGTACACGCATTCTCCTCAGTAGCCAGATGAATGATAACATCAGTTCCAGGGTACACACAGTCTTCTCAGTATCCAGATGAATGATAACATCAGTGCCAGGGTACACGCATTCTCCTCAGTAGCCAGATGAATGATAACATCAGTGCCAGGGTACACGCAATCTTCTCAGTAGCCAGATGAATGATAACATCAGTGCCAGGGTACACGCATTCTCCTCAGTAGCCAGATGAATGATAACATCAGTGCCAGGGTACGCGCAGTCTCCTCAGTAGCCAGATGAATGATAACATCAGTGCCATGGTACGTGCATTCTCCTCAGTAGCCAGATGAATGATAACATCAGTGCCAGGGTACGCGCATTCTCCTCAGTAGCCAGATAAATGATAACATCAGTGCCAGGGTACACGCATTCTCCTCAGTAGCCAGATGAAGAATAACATCAGTGCAAGGGTACACGCAGTCTCCTCAGTAGCCAGATGAATGATAACATCAGTGCCAGGGTACGCGTATTCTCCTCAGTAGCCAGATGAATGATAGCATCAGTGCCAGGGTATGTGCAGTCTCCTCAGTAGCCAGATGAAGGATAACATCAGTGCCAGGGTACACGCATTCTCCTCAGTAGCCAGATGAATGATAACATCAGTGCCAGGGTACACACAGTCTTCTCAGTAGCCAGATGAATGATAACATCAGTGCCAGGGTACGCACAGTCTCCTCAGTAGCCAGATGAATGATAACATCAGTGCCATGGTACGTGCATTCTCCTCAGTAGCCAGATGAAGGATAACATCAGTGCCAGGGAACGCACAGTCTCCTCAGTAGCCAGATGAATGATAACATCAGTGCCATGGTACGTGCATTCTCCTCAGTAGCCAGATGAAGGATAAAATCAGTGCCAGGGTATACGCATTCTCCTCAGTAGCCAGATGAATGATAACATCAGTGCCAGGGAACGCGTATTCTCCTCAGTAGCCAGATGAATGATAACACCAGTGCCAGGGTACACGCAGTCTCCTGAGTAGCCAGATGAATGATAACATCAGTGCCAGGGTACGCGCAGTCTCCTCAGTAGCCAGATGAATGATAACACCAGTGCCAGGGTACGCGTATTCTCCTCAGTAGCCAGATGAATGATAACATCAGTGCCAGGGTACACGCAGTCTTCTCAGTAGCAAGATGAATGATAACATCAGTGCCAGGGTACGCACAGTCTCCTCAGTAGCCAAATGAATGATAACATCAGTGCCGGGGTACGTGCAGTCTCCTCAGTAGCCAGATGAATGATATCACCAGTGCCAGGGTACACGCAGTCTCCTCAGTAGCCAGATGAATGATATCACCAGTGCCAGGGTACACGCAGTCTCCTCAGTAGCCAGATGAAGGATAACACCAGTGCCAGGGTACGCGCAGTCTCCTCAGTAGCCAGATGAAGGATAACACCAGTGCCAGGGTACACGCATTCTTCTCAGTAGCCAGATGAATGATAGCATCAGTGCCAGGGGAACGCACATTCTCCTCAGTAGCCAGATGAATGATAACATCAGTGCCAGGGAACGCACAGTCTCCTCAGTAGCCAGATGAATGATAACATCAGTGCCAGGGTACGCACAGTCTCCTCAGTAGCCAGATGAATGATAACATCAGTGCCAGGGTACGCACAGTCTCCTCAGTAGCCAGATGAATGATAACATCAGTGCCAGGGTACACGCAGTCTCCTCAGTAGCCAGATGAATGATAACATCAGTGCCAGGGTACGTGCATTCTCCTCAGTAGCCAGATGAATGATAACACCAGTGCCAGGGTACACGCATTCTTCTCAGTAGCCAGATGAATGATAACACCAGTGCCAGGGTACGCGCATTCTTCTCAGTAGCCAGATGAATGATAACACCAGTGCCAGGGTACGCGCATTCTTCTCAGTAGCCAGATGAATGATAACACCAGTGCCAGGGTACGCGCATTCTTCTCAGTAGCCAGATGAATAATAACATCATTGCCAGGGAACGCGTATTCTCCTCAGTAGCCAGATGAATGATAACACCAGTGCCAGGGTACGCCATTCTTCTCAGTAGCCAGATGAATGATAACACCAGTGCCAGGGTACGCGCATTCTTCTCAGTAGCCAGATGAATGATAACACCAGTGCCAGGGTACGCGCATTCTTCTCAGTAGCCAGATGAATGATAACACCAGTGCCAGGGTACGCGCATTCTCCTCAGTAGCCAGATGAATGATAACATCAGTGCCAGGGTACACGCATTCTCCTCAGTAGCCAGATGAATGATAACACCAGTGCCAGGGTACGTGCATTCTCCTCAGTAGCCAGATGAATGATAACATCAGTGCCATGGTACGTGCATTCTCCTCAGTAGCCAGATGAAGGATAACATCAGTGCCAGGGATCGCGTATTCTCCTCAGTAGCCAGATGAATGATAACATCAGTGCCAGGGTACGTGCATTCTCCTCAGTAGCCAGATGAAGGATAACATCAGTGCCAGGGAACGCGTATTCTCCTCAGTAGCCAGATGAATGATAACATCAGTGCCAGGGAACGCGTATTCTCCTCAGTAGCCAGATGAATGATAACATCAGTGCCAGGGAACACACAGTCTCCTCAGTAGCCAGATGAATGATAACATCAGTTCCAGGGTACGCGCATTCTCCTCAGTAGCCAGATTAATGATAACATCAGTGCCAGGGTACACGCATTCTCCTCAGTAGCCAGATTAATGATAACATCAGTGCCAGGGTACACACATTCTCCTCAGTAGCCAGATGAATGATAACATCAGTGCCAGGGTACGCGCAGTCTCCTCAGTAGCCAGATGAAGGATAACATCAGTGTCAGGGAACGCGTATTCTCGTCAGTAGCCAGATGAAGGATAACATCAGTGCCAGGGAATGCGTATTCTCCTCAGTAGCCAGATGAATGATAACATCAGTGCCAGGGTACACGCAGTCTCCTCAGTAGCCAGATGAATGATAACATCAGTGCCAGGGTACGCACAGTCTCCTCAGTAGCCAGATGAATGATAACATCAGTTCCAGGGTACACGCAGTCTCCTTAGTACCCAGATGAATGATAACATCAGTGCCAGGGTAGGCGCATTCTCCTCAGTAGCCAGATGAATGATAACATCAGTGCCAGGGTACACACAGTCTCCTCAGTAGCCAGATGAATGATAACATCAGTTCCAGGGTACGCGCAGTCTCCTCAGTAGCCAGATGAATGATAACATCAGTGCCAGGGTACACGCATTCTCCTCAGTAGCCAGATGAATGATAACATCAGTTCCAGGGTACGCGCAGTCTCCTCAGTAGCCAGATGAATGATAACATCAGTGCCATGGTACGTGTATTCTCCTCAGTAGCCAGATGAATGATATCATCAGTGCCAGGGTACGTGCAGTCTCCTCAGTAGCCAGATGAATGATAACACCAGTGCCAGGGTACGTACATTCTCCTCAGTAGCCAGATGAATGATATCACCAGTGTCAGGGTACACGCAGTCTCCTCAGTAGCCAGATGAATGATAACATCAGTGCCAGGGTACGCGCATTCTCCTCAGTAGCCAGATTAATGATAACATCAGTGCCAGGGTACACGCATTCTCCTCAGTAGCCAGATGAATGATAACATCAGTGCCAGGGTACGTACAGTCTCCTCAGTAGCCAGATGAATGATAACATCAGTGCCAGGGTACACGCATTCTCCTCAGTAGCCAGATTAATGATAACATCAGTGCCAGGGTACACGCATTCTCCTCAGTAGCCAGATGAATGATAACATCAGTGCCAGGGTACGTACAGTCTCCTCAGTAGCCAGATGAATGATAACATCAGTGCCAGGGTACGCGCATTCTCCTCAGTAGCCAGATGAATGATATCACCAGTGCCAGGGTACACGCAGTCTCCTCAGTAGCCAGATGAAGGATAACACCAGTGCCAGGGTACGCGCATTCTCCTCAGTAGCCAGATGAAGGATAACACCAGTGCCAGGGTACGCGCATTCTCCTCAGTAGCCAGATGAATGATAACATCAGTGCCATGGTACGTGCATTCTCCTCAGTAGCCAGATGAATGATATCATCAGTGCCAAGGTACGTGCAGTCTCCTCAGTAGCCAGATGAATGATAACACCAGTGCCAGGGTACGTACATTCTTCTCAGTAGCCAGATGAATGATATCACCAGTGTCAGGGTATACGCAGTCTCCTCAGTAGCCAGATGAAGGATAACACCAGTGCCAGGGTACACGTAGTCTCCTCAGTAGCCAGATGAATGATAACATTAGTGCCAGGGTACACGCAGTCTCCTCAGTAGCCAGATGAATGATAACATCAGTGCCAGGGTACGCGCATTCTTCTCAGTAGCCAGATGAATGATATCAGTGCCAGGGTACGCGCATTCTCCTCAGTAGCCAGATGAATGATAACATCAGTGCCAGGGTACGCGCATTCTCCTCAGTAGCCAGATTAATGATAACATCAGTGCCAGGGTACACGCATTCTCCTCAGTAGCCAGATGAATGATAACATCAGTGCCAGGGTACGTGCAGTCTCCTCAGTAGCCAGATGAATGATAACATCAGTGCCAGGGTACGCGCTTTCTCCTCAGTAGCCAGATGAATGATATCACCAGTGCCAGGGTACGTGCAGTCTCCTCAGTAGCCAGATGAATGATAACACCAGTGCCAGGGTACGTACATTCTTCTCAGTAGCCAGATGAATGATATCACCAGTGTCAGGGTATACGCATTCTCCTCAGTAGCCAGATGAAGGATAACACCAGTGCCAGGGTACGCGCATTCTCCTCAGTAGCCAGATGAAAGATAACATCAGTGCCAGGGTTCATGCATTCTCCTCAGTAGCCAGATGAATGATAACATCAGTGCTAGGGTACGCGCATTCTCCTCAGTAGCCAGATGAATGATAACATCAGTGCCAGGGTACGCGCAGTCTCCTCAGTAGCCAGATGAATGATAACATCAGTGCCAGAGTACGCGTATTCTCCTCAGTAGCCAGATGAATGATAACATCAGTGCCAGGGTACACGCATTCTCCTCAGTAGCCAGAGGAATGATAACATCAGTGCCAGGGAACGCACAGTCTTCTCAGTAGCCAGATGAATGATAACATCAGTGCCAGGGTACGCACAGTCTCCTCAGTAGCCAGATGAATGATAACATCAGTGCCAGGGTACGCACAGTCTCCTCAGTAGCCAGATGAATGATAACATCAGTGCCAGGGTACGCGTATTCTCCTCAGTAGCCAGATGAATGATAACATCAGGCCAGGGTACGCGCATTCTCCTCAGTAGCCAGATGAATGATAACATCAGTGCCAGGGTACGTGCAGTCTCCTCAGTAGCAGATGAATGATAACATCAGTGCCAGGGTACGCGCATTCTCCTCAGTAGCCAGATGAATGATAACATCAGTGCCAGGGAATGCGTATTCTCCTCAGTAGCCAGATGAATGATAACATCAGTGCCAGGGTACACGCAGTCTCCTCAGTAGCCAGATGAATGATAACATCAGTGCCAGGGTACGCACAGTCTCCTCAGTAGCCAGATGAATGATAACATCAGTTCCAGGGTACACGCAGTCTCCTTAGTAGCCAGATGAATGATAACATCAGTGCCAGGGTAGGCGCATTCTCCTCAGTAGCCAGATGAATGATAACATCAGTGCCAGGGTACACACAGTCTCCTCAGTAGCCAGATGAATGATAACATCAGTTCCAGGGTACGCGCAGTCTCCTCAGTAGCCAGATGAATGATAACATCAGTGCCAGGGTACACGCATTCTCCTCAGTAGCCAGATGAATGATAACATCAGTGCCAGGGTACGCGCATTCTCCTCAGTAGCCAGATAAATGATAACATCAGTGCCAGGGTACACGCATTCTCCTCAGTAGCCAGATGAAGAATAACATCAGTGCAAGGGTACACGCAGTCTCCTCAGTAGCCAGATGAATGATAACATCAGTGCCAGGGTTCGCGTATTCTCCTCAGTAGCCAGATGAATGATAGCATCAGTGCCAGGGTACGTGCAGTCTCCTCAGTAGCCAGATGAAGGATAACATCAGTGCCAGGGTACACGCATTCTCCTCAGTAGCCAGATGAATGATAACATCAGTGCCAGGGTACACACAGTCTTCTCAGTAGCCAGATGAATGATAACATCAGTGCCAGGGTACGCACAGTCTCCTCAGTAGCCAGATGAATGATAACATCAGTGCCATGGTACGTGCATTCTCCTCAGTAGCCAGATGAAGGATAACATCAGTGCCAGGGAACGCACAGTCTCCTCAGTAGCCAGATGAATGATAACATCAGTGCCATGGTACGTGCATTCTCCTCAGTAGCCAGATGAAGGATAAAATCAGTGCCAGGGTATACGCATTCTCCTCAGTAGCCAGATGAATGATAACATCAGTGCCAGGGAACACGCAGTCTCCTGAGTAGCCAGATGAATGATAACATCAGTGCCAGGGTACGCGCAGTCTCCTCAGTAGCCAGATGAATGATAACACCAGTGCCAGGGTACGCGTATTCTCCTCAGTAGCCAGATGAATGATAACATCAGTGCCAGGGTACACGCAGTCTTCTCAGTAGCAAGATGAATGATAACATCAGTGCCAGGGTACGCACAGTCTCCTCAGTAGCCAGATGAATGATAACATCAGTGCCGGGGTACGTGCAGTCTCCTCAGTAGCCAGATGAATGATAACACCAGTGCCAGGGTACGCGTATTCTCCTCAGTAGCCAGATGAATGATAACATCAGTGCCAGGGTACACGCAGTCTTCTCAGTAGCAAGATGAATGATAACATCAGTGCCAGGGTACGCACAGTCTCCTCAGTAGCCAGATGAATGATAACATCAGTGCGGGGGTACGTGCAGTCTCCTCAGTAGCCAGATGAATGATATCATCAGTGCCAGGGTACGCGCATTCTCCTCAGTAGCCAGATGAATGATAACATCAGTGCCAGGGTATGCGCAGTCTCCTCAGTAGCCTGATGAATGATATCAGGCCAGGGAACGCGCATTCTCCTCAGTAGCCAGTTGAATGATATCATCAGTGCCAGGGTACGCGCAGTCTCCTTATTAGCCAGATAAATGATAACATCAGTGCCAGGGTAAGTACATTCTCCTCAGTAGCCAGATGAATGATAACATCAGTGCCAGGGTACGTGCAGTCTCCTCAGTAGCCAGATGAATGATAACATCAGTGCCAGGGTACGCGCATTCTCCTCAGTAGCCAGATTAATGATAACATCAGTGCCAGGGTACACGCATTCTCCTCAGTAGCCAGATGAATGATAACATCAGTGCCAGGGTACGTGCAGTCTCCTCAGTAGCCAGATGAATGATAACATCAGTGCCAGGGTACGCGCATTCTCCTCAGTAGCCAGATGAATGATAACATCAGTGCCAGGGTACACACAGTCTCCTCAGTAGCCAGATGAATGATATCACCAGTGCCAGGGTACACACATTCTCCTCAGTAGCCAGATGAATGATAACATCAGTTCCAGGGTACACACAGTCTTCTCAGTATCCAGATGAATGATAACATCAGTGCCAGGGTACACGCATTCTCCTCAGTAGCCAGATGAATGATAACATCAGTGCCAGGGTACACGCAGTCTTCTCAGTAGCCAGATGAATGATAACATCAGTGCCAGGGTACACGCATTCTCCTCAGTAGCCAGATGAATGATAACATCAGTGCCAGGGTACGCGCAGTCTCCTCAGTAGCCAGATGAATGATAACATCAGTGCCATGGTATGTGCATTCTCCTCAGTAGCCAGATGAATGATAACATCAGTGCCAGGGTACGCGCATTCTCCTCAGTAGCCAGATTAATGATAACATCAGTGCCAGGGTACACGCATTCTCCTCAGTAGCCAGATGAAGAATAACATCAGTGCAAGGGTACACGCAGTCTCCTCAGTAGCCAGATGAATGATAACATCAGTGCCAGGGTACACGTATTCTCCTCAGGAGCCAGATGAAGGATAACACCAGTGCCAGGGTACGCGCATTCTCCTCAGTAGCCAGATGAAGGATAACATCAGTGCCAGCGTACGCACATTCTCCTCAGTACCCAGATGAATGATAACATCAGTGCCATGGTACGTGCATTCTCCTCAGTAGCCAGTTGAAGGATAACATCAGTGCCAGGGTACACACAGTCTCCTCAGTAGCAAGATGAATGATAACATCAGTGCCATGGTACGTGCATTCTCCTCAGTAGCCAGATGAATAATAACATCAGTGCCAGGGAACGCGTATTCTCCTCAGTAGCCAGATGAAGGATAACATCAGTGCCAGGGTACGCGCAGTCTCCTCAGTAGCCAGATGAATGATAACATCAGTGCCAGGGAACGCGTATTCTCCTCAGTAGCCAGATGAATAATAACATCAGTGCCAGGGAACGCGTATTCTCCCCAGTAGCCAGATGAATGATAACATCAGTGCCATGGTACGTGCATTCTCCTCAGTAGCCAGATGAAGGATAACATCAGTGCCAGGGAACGCGTATTCTCCTCAGTAGCCAGATGAAGGATAACATCAGTGCCAGGGTACACACAGTCTCCTAAGTAGCCAGATGAATGATAACATCAGTGCCATGGTATGTGCATTCTCCTCAGTAGCCAGATGAAGGATAACATCAGTGCCAGGGAACGCATATTCTCCTCAGTAGCCAGATGAAGGATAACATCAGTGCCAGGGTACACACAGTCTCCTCAGTAGCCAGATGAATGATAACATCAGTGCCATGGTATGTGCATTCTCCTCAGTAGCCAGATGAAGGATAACATCAGTGCCAGGGAACGCGTATTCTCCTCAGTAGCCAGATGAATGATAACATCAGTGCCAGGGAATGCGTATTCTCCTCAGTAGCCAGATGAATGATAACATCAGTGCCATGGTACGTGCATTCTCCTCAGTAGCCAGATGAATGATATCATCAGTGCCAGGGTACGTGCAGTCTCCTCAGTAGCCAGATGAATGATAACACCAGTGCCAGGGTACGAACATTCTCCTCAGTAGCCAGATGAATGATAACATCAGTGCCAGGGTACGTGCAGTCTCCTCAGTAGCCAGATGAATGATAACATCAGTGCCAGGGTACGGGCATTCTCCTCAGTAGCCAGATTAATGATAACATCAGTGCCAGGGTACACGCATTCTCCTCAGTAGCCAGATGAATGATAACATCAGTGCCAGGGTACGTGCAGTCTCCTCAGTAGCAGATGAATGATAACATCAGTGCCAGGGTACGCGCATTCTCCTCAGTAGCCAGATGAATGATAACATCAGTGCCAGGGTACACACAGTCTCCTCAGTAGCCAGATGAATGATATCACCAGTGCCAGGGTACACGCATTCTCCTCAGTAGCCAGATGAATGTTAACATCAGTTCCAGGGTACACACAGTCTTCTCAGTATCCAGATGAATGATAACATCAGTGCCAGGGTACACGCATTCTCCTCAGTAGCCAGATGAATGATAACATCAGTGCCAGGGTACACGCAATCTTCTCAGTAGCCAGATGAATGATAACATCAGTGCCAGGGTACACGCATTCTCCTCAGTAGCCAGATGAATGATAACATCAGTGCCAGGGTACGCGCAGTCTCCTCAGTAGCCAGATGAATGATAACATCAGTGCCATGGTACGTGCATTCTCCTCAGTAGCCAGATGAATGATAACATCAGTGCCAGGGTACGCGCATTCTCCTCAGTAGCCAGATAAATGATAACATCAGTGCCAGGGTACACGCATTCTCCTCAGTAGCCAGATGAAGAATAACATCAGTGCAAGGGTACACGCAGTCTCCTCAGTAGCCAGATGAATGATAACATCAGTGCCAGGGTACGCGTATTCTCCTCAGTAGCCAGATGAATGATAGCATCAGTGCCAGGGTACGTGCAGTCTCCTCAGTAGCCAGATGAAGGATAACATCAGTGCCAGGGAACGCACAGTCTCCTCAGTAGCCAGATGAATGATAACATCAGTGCCATGGTACGTGCATTCTCCTCAGTAGCCAGATGAAGGATAAAATCAGTGCCAGGGTATACGCATTCTCCTCAGTAGCCAGATGAATGATAACATCAGTGCCAGGGAACGCGTATTCTCCTCAGTAGCCAGATGAATGATAACACCAGTGCCAGGGTACACGCAGTCTCCTGAGTAGCCAGATGAATGATAACATCAGTGCCAGGGTACGCGCAGTCTCCTCAGTAGCCAGATGAATGATAACACCAGTGCCAGGGTACGCGTATTCTCCTCAGTAGCCAGATGAATGATAACATCAGTGCCAGGGTACACGCAGTCTTCTCAGTAGCAAGATGAATGATAACATCAGTGCCAGGGTACGCACAGTCTCCTCAGTAGCCAAATGAATGATAACATCAGTGCCGGGGTACGTGCAGTCTCCTCAGTAGCCAGATGAATGATATCACCAGTGCCAGGGTACACGCAGTCTCCTCAGTAGCCAGATGAATGATATCACCAGTGCCAGGGTACACGCAGTCTCCTCAGTAGCCAGATGAAGGATAACACCAGTGCCAGGGTACGCGCAGTCTCCTCAGTAGCCAGATGAAGGATAACACCAGTGCCAGGGTACACGCATTCTTCTCAGTAGCCAGATGAATGATAGCATCAGTGCCAGGGGAACGCACATTCTCCTCAGTAGCCAGATGAATGATAACATCAGTGCCAGGGAACGCACAGTCTCCTCAGTAGCCAGATGAATGATAACATCAGTGCCAGGGTACGCACAGTCTCCTCAGTAGCCAGATGAATGATAACATCAGTGCCAGGGTACGCGCAGTCTCCTCAGTAGCCAGATGAATGATAACATCAGTGCCAGGGTACACGCAGTCTCCTCAGTAGCCAGATGAATGATAACATCAGTGCCAGGGTACGTGCATTCTCCTCAGTAGCCAGATGAATGATAACACCAGTGCCAGGGTACACGCATTCTTCTCAGTAGCCAGATGAATGATAACACCAGTGCCAGGGTACGCGCATTCTTCTCAGTAGCCAGATGAATGATAACACCAGTGCCAGGGTACGCGCATTCTTCTCAGTAGCCAGATGAATGATAACACCAGTGCCAGGGTACGCGCATTCTTCTCAGTAGCCAGATGAATAATAACATCATTGCCAGGGAACGCGTATTCTCCTCAGTAGCCAGATGAATGATAACACCAGTGCCAGGGTACGCCATTCTTCTCAGTAGCCAGATGAATGATAACACCAGTGCCAGGGTACGCGCATTCTTCTCAGTAGCCAGATGAATGATAACACCAGTGCCAGGGTACGCGCATTCTTCTCAGTAGCCATATGAATGATAACACCAGTGCCAGGGTACGCGCATTCTCCTCAGTAGCCAGATGAATGGTAACATCAGTGCCAGGGTACGCGCATTCTCCTCAGTAGCCAGATGAATGATAACACCAGTGCCAGGGTACGTGCATTCTCCTCAGTAGCCAGATGAATGATAACATCAGTGCCATGGTACGTGCATTCTCCTCAGTAGCCAGATGAAGGATAACATCAGTGCCAGGGATCGCGTATTCTCCTCAGTAGCCAGATGAATGATAACATCAGTGCCAGGGTACGTGCATTCTCCTCAGTAGCCAGATGAAGGATAACATCAGTGCCAGGGAACGCGTATTCTCCTCAGTAGCCAGATGAATGATAACATCAGTGCCAGGGAACGCGTATTCTCCTCAGTAGCCAGATGAATGATAACATCAGTGCCAGGGAACACACAGTCTCCTCAGTAGCCAGATGAATGATAACATCAGTTCCAGGGTACGCGCATTCTCCTCAGTAGCCAGATTAATGATAACATCAGTGCCAGGGTACACGCATTCTCCTCAGTAGCCAGATTAATGATAACATCAGTGCCAGGGTACACACATTCTCCTCAGTAGCCAGATGAATGATAACATCAGTGCCAGGGTACGCGCAGTCTCCTCAGTAGCCAGATGAAGGATAACATCAGTGTCAGGGAACGCGTATTCTCGTCAGTAGCCAGATGAAGGATAACATCAGTGCCAGGGAATGCGTATTCTCCTCAGTAGCCAGATGAATGATAACATCAGTGCCAGGGTACACGCAGTCTCCTCAGTAGCCAGATGAATGATAACATCAGTGCCAGGGTACGCACAGTCTCCTCAGTAGCCAGATGAATGATAACATCAGTTCCAGGGTACACGCAGTCTCCTTAGTAGCCAGATGAATGATAACATCAGTGCCAGGGTAGGCGCATTCTCCTCAGTAGCCAGATGAATGATAACATCAGTGCCAGGGTACACACAGTCTCCTCAGTAGCCAGATGAATGATAACATCAGTTCCAGGGTACGCGCAGTCTCCTCAGTAGCCAGATGAATGATAACATCAGTGCCAGGGTACACGCATTCTCATCAGTAGCCAGATGAATGATAACATCAGTTCCAGGGTACGCGCAGTCTCCTCAGTAGCCAGATGAATGATATCATCAGTGCCAGGGTACGTGCAGTCTCCTCAGTAGCCAGATGAATGATAACACCAGTGCCAGGGGTACGTACATTCTCCTCAGTAGCCAGATGAATGATATCACCAGTGTCAGGGTACACGCAGTCTCCTCAGTAGCCAGATGAATGATAACATCAGTGCCAGGGTACGCGCATTCTCCTCAGTAGCCAGATGAATGATAACATCAGCGCCAGGGTACGCGCATTCTCCTCAGTAGCCAGATTAATGATAACATCAGTGCCAGGGTACACGCATTCTCCTCAGTAGCCAGATGAATGATAACATCAGTGCCAGGGTACGTACAGTCTCCTCAGTAGCCAGATGAATGATAACATCAGTGCCAGGGTACGCGCATTCTCCTCAGTAGCCAGATGAATGATATCACCAGTGCCAGGGTACACGCAGTCTCCTCAGTAGCCAGATGAAGGATAACACCAGTGCCAGGGTACGCGCATTCTCCTCAGTAGCCAGATGAAGGATAACACCAGTGCCAGGGTACGCGCATTCTCCTCAGTAGCCAGATGAATGATAACATCAGTGCCATGGTACGTGCATTCTCCTCAGTAGCCAGATGAATGATATCATCAGTGCCAAGGTACGTGCAGTCTCCTCAGTAGCCAGATGAATGATAACACCAGTGCCAGGGTACGTACATTCTTCTCAGTAGCCAGATGAATGATATCACCAGTGTCAGGGTATACGCAGTCTCCTCAGTAGCCAGATGAAGGATAACACCAGTGCCAGGGTACACGTAGTCTCCTCAGTAGCCAGATGAATGATAACATTAGTGCCAGGGTACACGCAGTCTCCTCAGTAGCCAGATGAATGATAACATCAGTGCCAGGGTACGCGCATTCTTCTCAGTAGCCAGATGAATGATATCAGTGCCAGGGTACGCGCATTCTCCTCAGTAGCCAGATGAATGATAACATCAGTGCCAGGGTACGCGCATTCTCCTCAGTAGCCAGATTAATGATAACATCAGTGCCAGGGTACACGCATTCTCCTCAGTAGCCAGATGAATGATAACATCAGTGCCAGGGTACGTGCAGTCTCCTCAGTAGCCAGATGAATGATAACATCAGTGCCAGGGTACGCGCATTCTCCTCAGTAGCCAGATGAATGATATCACCAGTGCCAGGGTACGCGCAGTCTCCTCAGTAGCCAGATGAAGGATAACACCAGTGCCAGGGTACGCGCATTCTCCTCAGTAGCCAGATGAAGGATAACACCAGTGTTAGGGTACGCGCATTCTCCTCAGTAGCCAGATGAAAGATAACATCAGTGCCAGGGTTCATGCATTCTCCTCAGTAGCCAGATGAATGATAACATCAGTGCTAGGGTACGCGCATTCTCCTCAGTAGCCAGATGAATGATAACATCAGTGCCAGGGTACGCGCAGTCTCCTCAGTAGCCAGATGAATGATAACATCAGTGCCAGAGTACGCGTATTCTCCTCAGTAGCCAGATGAATGATAACATCAGTGCCAGGGTACACGCATTCTCCTCAGTAGCCAGAGGAATGATAACATCAGTGCCAGGGAACGCACAGTCTTCTCAGTAGCCAGATGAATGATAACATCAGTGCCAGGGTACGCACAGTCTCCTCAGTAGCCAGATGAATGATAACATCAGTGCCAGGGTACGCACAGTCTCCTCAGTAGCCAGATGAATGATAACATCAGTGCCAGGGTACGCGTATTCTCCTCAGTAGCCAGATGAATGATAACATCAGGCCAGGGTACGCGCATTCTCCTCAGTATCCAGATGAATGATAACATCAGTGCCAGGGTACGCGCATTCTCCTCAGTAGCCAGATTAATGATAACATCAGTGCCAGAGTACGCGCATTCTCCTCAGTAGCCAGATTAATGATAACATCAGTGCCAGGGTACACGCATTCTCCTCAGTAGCCAGATGAATGATAACATCAGTGCCAGGGTTCATGCATTCTCCTCAGTAGCCAGATGAATGATAACATCAGTGCCAGGGTACGCGTAGTCTCCTCAGTAGCCAGATGAATGATAACATCAGTGCCAGGGTACGCGCATTCTCCTCAGTAGCCAGATGAATGATAACATCAGTGCCAGGATACGCGCAGGCTCCTTAATAGCCGGATGAATGATAACATCAGTGCCAGGGTACGCGCATTCTCCTCAGTAGCCAGATGAATGATAACATCAGTGCCAGGGTACGCGTAGTCTCCTCAGTAGCCAGATGAATGATAACATCAGTGCCAGGGAACGCGTATTCTCCTCAGTAGCCAGATGAATGATAACATCAGTGCCAGGGTACACGCAGTCTCCTTAGTAGCCAGATGAATGGTAACATCAGTGCCAGGGTACGCACATTCTCCTCAGTAGCCAGATGAATGATAACATCAGTGCCAGGGTACGCGCATTCTCCTCAGTAGCCAGATGAATGATAACATCAGTGCCAGGGAACGCACAGTCTCCTCAGTAGCCAGATGAATGATAACATCAGTGCCAGTGAACGCGTATTCTCCTCAGTAGCCAGATGAATGATAACATCAGTGCCAGGGAACACGCAGTCTCCTCAGTAGCCAGATGAATGATAACATCAGTGCCAGGGTACACACAGTCTCCTCAGTAGCCAGATGAATGATATCACCAGTGCCATGGTACGTGCATTCTCCTCAGTAGCCAGATGAATGATATCATCAGTGCCAGGGTACGTGCAGTCTCCTCAGTAGCCAGATGAATGATATCACCAGTGTCAGGGTACACGCAGTCTCCTCAGTAGCCAGATGAATGATAACATCAGTTCCAGGGTACGCGCAGTCTCCTCAGTAGCCAGATGAATGATAACATCAGTGCCATGGTACGTGCATTCTCCTCAGTAGCCAGATGAATGATATCATCAGTGCCAGGGTACGTGCAGTCTCCTCAGTAGCCAGATGAATGATAACACCAGTGCCAGGGTACGTACATTCTCCTCAGTAGCCAGATGAATGATATCATCAGTGCCAGGGTACGTGCAGTCTCCTCAGTAGCCAGATGAATGATATCACCAGTGTCAGGGTACACGCAGTCTCCTCAGTAGCCAGATGAATGATAACATCAGTTCCAGGGTACGCGCAGTCTCCTGAGTAGCCAGATGAATGATATCATCAGTGCCAGGGAACGCACATTCTCCTCAGTAGCCAGATGAAGGATAACATCAGTGCCAGGGTATGCACAGTCTCCTCAGTAGCCAGATGAATGATAACATCAGTGCCAGGGTACGCGCAGGGTGAAGTAACACCCATCACTTTGAAATGTTCTATTTACACATTACATGGTCTATGGTTTATTGCACAATATTGCCCTCCCTTGCTGGTCTTGACCACATCTGGGCTGTGGTATTTGGAGTGGTAACTGTGTTGCCACAACACGTACCTAGTAGAGTTTTAAAATACATCTTAAATGTGTACGTTTACATTTATAGTTAATACACTTTGATAAAGAAGAATCAGACGGCGCCTTACCACAGCGCCTGGATTTTGCAGCCGGAATCTTCCAGTCCTTTGCACAGCGCCTTCACTCCAGAGTCCTCCAGTTTACTGTCACTCAGGTCGAGCTCTGTGAGAGATGGTTTTCCTCTGATAAGAGAGGCGAGGTCTGAGCAGTGCGCAGCAGTGAGAGAGCATTTATAGATCCTGCAGGAGAAAGAGAGATCCATCAGAGCATGAACCGGGACATCTCAGCTTCAGTGCATCTTCACTCCCCTCCCATCCATGATATCCTGCCATCATGTACACTCCAGGGCCCCATCCCGCCAGAGATCAAAAGACTAGAGGCAGACCCCGATCTCTGATTTATGGCTGAAACAAGTAGAAATCCAAAATCTGCAGGGACAGATGTGATAATCCTATAAGTACGCATCCGCGCTGGCGCAAGGCATAGTTAAGCTTAAGACGAAGGCTCTGTGGCGTTTCAGAACATGACATTTCTAAATAACGTTTGAATGCTTGCATGAAAAAATCAGAACACATCCCAGAGGATTATTTGGAGGCAGCCGCATGTGCGTGCACATTTACACATTTCTACATGAGTGGCTTCATAGATGTTACTTTCATTGCGTTTTGAACAGCTTTGAACATGGAGTTTATCCATTGGCAAGAAAAAATAACATTTGTCCCAAATATCTCAAAATTGGCCCCTTCGATGTTCCTAATGTTTTACAGGAGCCTAAACATTTTTTGCAAGTCGACTTGGCCAATTTTGAGACATTAAGGATTGAAAATGTACCTAATAAAAAATCTCTGGAGAAGAAAATGTAAAAATGTGTTCATATTGTTGTAAATATTTAGACAAAAACAAACTACCTATTCGTTCAATTATAACTAACATGAAATCCCAACCTATTCCCAAAACTTTAGAACATTTGAACGTCTATGAACATATAATTACTCAATTAGTAAGACCTTTTCAAACACTTGTATACATACAAACAAAGTCGTGAAAAAGACCAGCTAAGTAGTTCCCATTAAATATGTATGATAATATCTAAGCTTTAGGTGTAAGTCGTGCTATTAAAAACACGCTATTAGTTTTAATTAATGGAGTCCCAACAAAATGTACAGAAATATGTCAAGAAATTGTTGATTTGCACCAAGTGGCCCAAAGTTTAAAAGCAAACCATTAACATTATGAACATGTACATGTCGAAGATCATATTTATTTATTTATTTGTTTTGACATTTGTAGAGCGCACCGAACCCGGGGCATCTGGGTGCTGGTTACATGGAAAGCTTAGTTACAGAGGTTACCAGGAAATGCAGTAGGTATTTAGATGACATTATGTACATTAGTTCATAGCATTTACATTGAAGGCGTTAGTTACCGTAGCAGTTGCCGGAGATGTGGGGTATACATTTGTCTAGCGCAGCTTATCTAGCTCGGGTTAGGTTTGAATTTGAACTTTGAAGAAGATGTCAATGAAAAACACCTGCAGTGTGAAAAGGTTGCACTAGAAAATACACCATCCACCCTTTAATAGGAGACTCAATGGAATTATTTCAGATGAGAGAAGCAAAGGGTAGATGATTATGTGTCTGGGATAAATATGTAGAAAGATGCTTTGCCCAGTTGTTCCCCACTGGAGAGGGTGGAGGATGAAAGGGCAGACCGGTATAAGTGTGATCAGAATATAGAACTAGTCGCATGCATTCAACAGACCCTAGATTTAGACGAAATCATGAATATATATGTGACTTACTTTATGAAATTGAATTAGCACCCAGATGAATGATTACATCAGTGCCAGGGTACGTGCATTCTCCTCAGTAGCCAAATGATGATAACATCAGTGCCAGGGTACGCGCATTCTCCTCAGTAGCCAGATGAATGATAACACCAGTGCCAGGCTACGCGCATTCTTCTCAGTAGCCAGATGAATGATAACATCAGTGCCAGGGTACGCGCAGTCTCCTCAGTAGCCAGATCAATGATAACATCAGTGCCAGGGTACGCGCAGTCTCCTCAGTAGCCAGATGAATGATAACATCAGTGCCAGGGTACGCGCAATCTACTCAGTAGCCAAATGATGATAACACCAGTGCCAGGGTACACGCATTCTCCTCAGTAGCCAGATGAATGATAAAATCAGTGCCAGGGTACACGCATTCTCCTCAGTAGCCAGATGAATGATAACATCAGTGCCAGGGTACGCGCAGTCTCCTCAGTAGCCAGATGAATGATAACATCAGTGCCAGGGTACGCGCATTCTCATCAGTAGCCAGATGAATGATAACATCAGTGCCAGGGTACGCGCAGTCTCCTCAGTAGCCAGATGAATGAGTACATCAGTGCCAGGGTACGCGCAGTCTACTCAGTAGCCAAATGATGATAACATCAGGGCCAGGGTACACACAGTCTCCTCAGTAGCCAGATGAATGATAACACCAGTGCCAGGGTACACGCATTCTCCTCAGTAGCCAGATGAATGATAACATCAGTGCCAGGGTACGCGCAGTCTCCTCAGTAGCCAGATGAATGATAACATCAGTGCCAGGGTACGCGCAGTCTCCTCAGTAGCCAGATGAATGATAACACCAGTGCCAGGGTACACGTATTCTCCTCAGTAGCCAGATGAAGGATAACATCAGTGCCAGGGAACGCGTATTCTCCTCAGTAGCCAGATGAATGAGATCACCAGTGCCAGGGTACGCACATTCTCCTCAGTAGCCAGATGAATGATAACATCAGTGCCAGGGTACGCGCAGGGTGAAGTAACACCCATCACTTTGAAATGTTCTATTTACACATTACATGGTCTATGGTTTATTGCACAATATTGCCCTCCCTTGCTGGTCTTGACCACATCTGGGCTGTGGTATTTGGAGTGGTAACTGTGTTGCCACAACACGTACCTAGTAGAGTTTTAAAATACATCTTAAATGTGTACGTTTACATTTATAGTTAATACACTTTGATAAAGAAGAATCAGACGGCGCCTTACCACAGCGCCTGGATTTTGCAGCCGGAATCTTCCAGTCCTTTGCACAGCGCCTTCACTCCAGAGTCCTCCAGTTTACTGTCACTCAGGTCGAGCTCTGTGAGAGATGGTTTTCCTCTGATAAGAGAGGCGAGGTCTGAGCAGTGCGCAGCAGTGAGAGAGCATTTATAGATCCTGCAGGAGAAAGAGAGATCCATCAGAGCATGAACCGGGACATCTCAGCTTCAGTGCATCTTCACTCCCCTCCCATCCATGATATCCTGCCATCATGTACACTCCAGGGCCCCATCCCGCCAGAGATCAAAAGACTAGAGGCAGACCCCGATCTCTGATTTATGGCTGAAACAAGTAGAAATCCAAAATATGCAGGGACAGATGTGATAATCCTATAAGTACGCATCCGCGCTGGCGCAAGGCATAGTTAAGCTTAAGACGAAGGCTCTGTGGCGTTTCAGAACATGACATTTCTAAATAACGTTTGAATGCTTGCATGAAAAAATCAGAGCATATCCCAGAGGATTATTTGGAGGCAGCCGCATGTGCGTGCACATTTACACATTTCTACATGAGTGGCTTCATAGATGTTACTTTCATTGCGTTTTGAACAGCTTTGAACATGGAGTTTATCCATTGGCAAGAAAAAATAACATTTGTCCCAAATATCTCAAAATTGGCCCCTTCGATGTTCCTAATGTTTTACAGGAGCCTAAACATTTTTTGCAAGTCGACTTGGCCAATTTTGAGACATTAAGGATTGAAAATGTACCTAATAAAAAATCTCTGGAGAAGAAAATGTAAAAATGTGTTCATATTGTTGTAAATATTTAGACAAAAACAAACTACCTATTCGTTCAATTATAACTAACATGAAATCCCAACCTATTCCCAAAACTTTAGAACATTTGAACGTCTATGAACATATAATTACTCAATTAGTAAGACCTTTTCAAACACTTGTATACATACAAACAAAGTCGTGAAAAAGACCAGCTAAGTAGTTCCCATTAAATATGTATGATAATATCTAAGCTTTAGGTGTAAGTCGTGCTATTAAAAACACGCTATTAGTTTTAATTAATGGAGTCCCAACAAAATGTACAGAAATATGTCAAGAAATTGTTGATTTGCACCAAGTGGCCCAAAGTTTAAAAGCAAACCATTAACATTATGAACATGTACATGTCGAAGATCATATTTATTTATTTATTTGTTTTGACATTTGTAGAGCGCACCGAACCCGGGGCATCTGGGTGCTGGTTACATGGAAAGCTTAGTTACAGAGGTTACCAGGAAATGCAGTAGGTATTTAGATGACATTATGTACATTAGTTCATAGCATTTACATTGAAGGCGTTAGTTACCGTAGCAGTTGCCGGAGATGTGGGGTATACATTTGTCTAGCGCAGCTTATCTAGCTCGGGTTAGGTTTGAATTTGAACTTTGAAGAAGATGTCAATGAAAAACACCTGCAGTGTGAAAAGGTTGCACTAGAAAATACACCATCCACCCTTTAATAGGAGACTCAATGGAATTATTTCAGATGAGAGAAGCAAAGGGTAGATGATTATGTGTCTGGGATAAATATGTAGAAAGATGCTTTGCCCAGTTGTTCCCCACTGGAGAGGGTGGAGGATGAAAGGGCAGACCGGTATAAGTGTGATCAGAATATAGAACTAGTCGCATGCATTCAACAGACCCTAGATTTAGACGAAATCATGAATATATATGTGACTTACTTTATGAAATTGAATTAGCACCCAGATGAATGATTACATCAGTGCCAGGGTACGTGCATTCTCCTCAGTAGCCAAATGATGATAACATCAGTGCCAGGGTACGCGCATTCTCCTCAGTAGCCAGATGAATGATAACACCAGTGCCAGGGTACGCGCATTCTTCTCAGTAGCCAGATGAATGATAACATCAGTGCCAGGGTACGCGCAGTCTCCTCAGTAGCCAGATCAATGATAACATCAGTGCCAGGGTACGCGCAGTCTCCTCAGTAGCCAGATGAATGATAACATCAGTGCCAGGGTACGCGCAATCTACTCAGTAGCCAAATGATGATAACACCAGTGCCAGGGTACACGCATTCTCCTCAGTAGCCAGATGAATGATAAAATCAGTGCCAGGGTACACGCATTCTCCTCAGTAGCCAGATGAATGATAACATCAGTGCCAGGGTACGCGCAGTCTCCTCAGTAGCCAGATGAATGATAACATCAGTGCCAGGGTACGCGCATTCTCATCAGTAGCCAGATGAATGATAACATCAGTGCCAGGGTACGCGCAGTCTCCTCAGTAGCCAGATGAATGAGTACATCAGTGCCAGGGTACGCGCAGTCTACTCAGTAGCCAAATGATGATAACATCAGGGCCAGGGTACACACAGTCTCCTCAGTAGCCAGATGAATGATAACACCAGTGCCAGGGTACACGCATTCTCCTCAGTAGCCAGATGAATGATAACATCAGTGCCAGGGTACGCGCAGTCTCCTCAGTAGCCAGATGAATGATAACATCAGTGCCAGGGTACGCGCAGTCTCCTCAGTAGCCAGATGAATGATAACACCAGTGCCAGGGTACACGTATTCTCCTCAGTAGCCAGATGAAGGATAACATCAGTGCCAGGGAACGCGTATTCTCCTCAGTAGCCAGATGAATGATAACATCAGTGCCAGGGTACGCACATTCTCCTCAGTAGCCAGATGAATGATAACATCAGTGCCAGGGTACGCGCATTCTCCTCAGTAGCCAGATGAATGATAACATCAGTGCAAGGGTACACGCAGTCTCCTCAGTAGCCAGATGAAGGATAACATCAGTGCCAGGGTACGCACATTCTCCTCAGTAGCCAGATGAATGATAACATCAGTGCCAGGGTACGCACATTCCCCTCAGTAGCCAGATGAATGATAACATCAGTGCCAGGGTACGCGTATTGTAGGGGAGGACTGGTCCAAGACGACCCCCCTCGCCTGCACTTTCTCCCCAGGTGAGGACTATGGCTCTCTTGGGCGTCCCCTCATGCCACCCGGGCCCAGGTGGTGGAGGGCTCACCCACTGGAGACATTGCCCGCACGTATTAATTGCCCGCACGTATTAATTGCCCACACGTATTAAAATTTAGCTAGGCCTAGAAACCATTTTGTCTGGTAAAGATGGTGTGAGCTCAGCGCACTGTAGCGCGGCCCCCACCCTTGGAGGGTTTCAGTCATCCTTGTTGCCGCAGCACCCTGGTAGATCCGCTGCGAGCCCGTTCCCACGAACCAGAAGGACATGAGCTAGTGTAATACACTAACATTGTAACAGTTCACCTCCCGCAGTGTATCATCGCTCCCAGCATGACCCGGCCAGCAGGCCTAGGCAAATGAAAAGAACAGTAAAATGGTCGTTATATGCCAGACAATCTTTGTATATTAATGTTGAGACTACTTGCAAGGGATGCTTTCCTCTCATAAAATCCCTTATATTACGAAAGCCTGTAAGATGTATAATTACAAGAGATCATGCCCCCATGATATAAGCAACAATGAGCATATACCATTGCAGTTGGGTACTAGTAATAACGGCACGCACCAGGAATCTGGTTGTTACGTGTATGACTGGAAAACTTACACCCCATGGGCTCGTACCATAACTGAACTAATGCTGCTAGAGGACACAAGAAAACGAATGTAACCATACAAAGAGCCTATGTGAAGAATGCATGGGAAGGCGCATGTCGTGTGTGCATGTCCAGGCCGCACATGTGCCACCACCGTCACGAACAGTGGCGGGTTACTTTCTATGTTCTCCTACAATCCTAATTCTACCTCACTTACTGCAAATATATATGCATACAACTAAATACTGTACTTGTTAAAATATAATGTATGAATAAGGTGTTCAGACTGGGTATAATCGAGACACATCCAGCAAAGCTTAAATGCATGTTTTGTATTGCGCTGAATAAGTATTATAGAGTGTTCAAATGTTTGTGATGTTTTTACCTAACTCGGCAACACACGAGGGAGATACCTTTGTGGAATACGTGCAAGGCCATTCCCCCTCCCACCCTGCGAAGGCTGCCAAGGCATGAGAGCAGAGGCCGCGCCGCACTGCTTTACCTCCCCCAACCAGACTGGAGCCGCTTCAAAGATTTGTAACCCCCTCTGTAGCACCCAAGGCCACCACCCGCCACCTGCATTATTTACAACACAGCAGTAAACCTCTGCCTGAACACACGTGCCCCCTCGTAAACCTCACAACCCACCGGACCATCGCAGACTTATGGCCCTGTGCAATCAAGACACCCAACACTTTGACAACACACAGCGGAACATCCATAACAACTTCTAACAAGGCAGAAAGACATGTACCGCCCGTCCCAGGCCCTGAAGCTTAGCCCCACGACCTATGGCCCCGGTCAACAGGACACTGGTAACCATGCCCTGACGTATTGCCTCCAGTCCCCTCACAAGGTGCATTCCTCCTGTGTTGCATTAACCTGTTGTATAACCTATCGAAAGATTTACTAAAGAAGATAATACTAGAATGTTTGAATGACTGCGGTGTGCACGGCTTAGGGCTAACAAGTCAGGAAAAGACATTCATCTCTGCCACTGGCCGCGATGGCCCCACAACACCGCCTGGATGAACTCTGCCACCCTGCCAGGCCCAGCCCAACCCACGAGGCTGCCCAGTGACGTCTTCCAGCCAAAGCCAACCACATCGCAGCAGCACCTATAGTTAGTCATCGCCACCCAATCCCCATGAACTTGTGCCCCCTATAGTGTGTAGGTTCTTATGACGTTTTTTGTAAATATATACGCCTGTCTTTGCTATTGTCAGACAGAGCGCTCTCGGAGTTTGCAGAGTCCTTTGCATGCCCTATTCTGATTGATAAACTCCCATTTACGCTCACCCGCACTCTGTCTTGGCCTTATTCCCATCTTGGGAGAGTCCTTCATTGTCTCTCATTGCGGGGAGGATCATGCTGTGTGGGGACGCTTGCCTTCAATGGTAACCAACTCACGGCCAGTGCTGGTAGTAGGGACTTCCACTACCTCATCCTCATCATCCTCTTCATCTTCCTCCTCTACATCCTCACGCCTGTTCCCCTCTTCAGGCCCTTGGGGAGGTGGTGGTGGTGGAGGGGGTGGGGGTGGTGCTGAGAAAGATGTAGCACCAGCTGGAGCAGCAAGCATTGATGCCATCAGGTCTGATGGAAAGTAGCAAGAGCAGCACAATCTGGAAGATTAGCAGCCAAAGTAGACAATGCTCTGTCAGATAGCCAGAAGCACAATGAGGATGAGCTCTGGGGTGTGGCCTTTTAAAGGGATGCGGGTGCACGCTCCACGGACAGCCGCACTGTCTCCAGACAGATCGAACACGCCAAAAAGGCTCAAAAGGTTCCAAAAAGTATGTAGAATGTCAGGGTCATTGTCTGGGACATGTGCTATGGTGAATATTTACTATAAAATACATTGGATTGTCTGAAAAAGTACTTTTAAAATGTTCGGGGACCCGGACACTGTCCGCAATTCAGTCCACACGCTCAGCGTGGGTGCGGTCACATGATGACGTCGTGAACACGTCTGCAAAGTGAACAGGTGTCCACAGGACTCCAAATGGACAGGAACGGCTGTGCGCGTGCGCGCAGGTGTTCTACGGACAGTGTTCGGGTCCTGAAAGTAATTAAAAGTGTGAAACAAGTGAGACGGACAGTTACGGACAGGCACGATGTTCGTAGGACTTATGGGTGTGGTGTGCATGTGCGTAGATGTTCTATAGTTAGTACGGACAGGTATAGTGTCCTTAGGACAACTTCATTTTGGATAATTGCGGACATCCCGGACACTGCGTGTTCTACGAACAGTTTTATTTTGCTTGCATACAGTACGGACAAGTATAGTGTCCTTAGGACACCTCCATTTTGTTTAATTACGGACATCCCGGAAACCGTGTGTGCTCTTAGAACAGTTTCACCTTGCCTGTGGACATTACGGACAGGTATAGTGTCCTTAGGACACCTCCATTTTGGATAATTACGGACATTCCGGACACCGCGTGTGTTCTTAGAACAGTTTCAGCTTGCCTGCGGACAGTACGGATAGGAATAGGTATAGTCTCCATTTTGGTTAATTACGGACATCCCGGACACCGAATGTGTTCTTAGAACAGTTTCATTTTGCTTGCGTACAGTACGTACAGGTATAGTGTCCTTAGGTCACCTCCATTTTGTTTAATTACGGACATCCCGGACACCGCGTGTGTTCTTAGAACAGTTTTATCTTGCCTCCGGACAGTACGGACAGGTATAGTGTCCTTAGGACACCCCCATTTTGGAACATTATGGACATCCAGGACACCTGTCCTGTACGCGGACATCTTAACTGCCTTTTTTTAAAAAATGAGACACAAAGGACTGAATTAAAACACACAATCTTTTTTTATTATATACAGATGTAAAATTTATGAAAGAAAGGGGGAAGCAGAAACTGACACAAACACAGGGGAATTGGGGGTTTCGAGAGGATGGATAGGAAGAGATGAAGGGATGGAAGTCTCATCATAACGTTTTTCTTGGTGGGGAGGGTTTGGGGATAGTTGACTGGGATATGGAGAGGGGGGACAGGTACTTGTGGGACAATGATATTAATCTTTTCTTTTATGTGGTCCACCACAAAATGTTTCAAAAGATTGAAATTTTCCATGAGCATGTCCATTTTTTGTTCCATGCGCTGCAGAGTATTTTCTAATGTCTCTGTTGATGTATTATTTTCAATGTTTGTATGGTCTGTTAAAAAGAAATATATAATGCTTATTAATTTGGTTATATTGACAAGTGTCTACCATTAGTATCATTGTTTTCAGACATTTCCTCACGTGGGAAATGTTCCTCAAGCCATTCTAAAGTACTGGACATTTCTATGTAAAAAAAAAAAGATATATTACTTTTGTTGTATCTAATACAGAAAGTTTAGAAATATATAAGAAAAATGAAGTTTACTTACTAGCTTCTGGTAAATTGTGTTCTTACTGTTCTGTAGGTCTGCTGTTGCTCCTAGTTGTGCAGTTTTTGTGAGGTAATTATGTTGGAAGCATATCTTTTTTGTTTTAGTATATTCCATTTTAGTACATATGGTATTTAAATGGATGGTTGATGTGTTAGATATATAGGTTCCACTTCTTATTTATTATTACATATAATGTGTTTGTGTGCTGCTTTTTTGAACTTGTGCAGTGTTCATATGGCATGATAGAACAATTTAAGATACCCTCTGAGTTTTTGGGTAGTGTTGATGTTGTGTCCGTCCACGGACATACGCACAGTCCGCAGACATCAAAATCACTAGCTGGGGGTTCAGTATGTTCTATGTTACATGTGTATAAAGTAAGGGAATCCTAGTAAACATCTATCAAATTTACACTATGAATATGTATATTCAGTAAAATACTAACACCCAGGACATCAAAGATGACATCACAAATGTCATTGATGACATCACTTATGACATCACATGTCTGGCTCCCCCTTTTTTCCTTTACTGACATATCTAGGCCACATGGTTTTGTTCAGTAACAGTCAGGAACTAAAAATTGAAAAGGTACTATATGTGTAGACTTATCCTTCAAGTATGTTCTTACAGTAATTCCCTTAGAGTCAAGTCACATCATATCAAACATATACATAGGGGAAGACACAGGCTTGAAAGACAGCAATCCTTTCTGTGCATGAAGATAATCAGTAGGGTTATCAGCACTTTCTGATAGTTTTGTTTGTATTACTGTACTTTCCCTGTATATGCCCATATTTGTATACATTGTACTCACACTACTTTCCTTAGGGTCCAGTCACATCATGTGATACACATACATAGGGTAAGTAACAGCTTTGAAACAGAGCAATCATTTCACTGCATAAAGATAATCAGTTAGGTTATGAACTCTTTCTGCTACTACTTCTGCTTTTTTCCTTGCTTTACTTTCCCTGTATATACTCATATTTGTATGTGTTGTTGTCTCTTTGTGTTTTGTCTGTAATAATGCAATTATGTAGTAAGTGGGTTGTATTAACTACTTATTACATGTTTCACAGTACACAAAACTCTAATAAGAAAGCAGTTATCATTTCACTATTCAACATGGCAAGATTATGAATATTGCACCTTCATCATGTATGCTGCACACAATGCCTATGTTTCTACATGAGTAGCTTAGTACACCGGATAGAACTTCATAATAGAATGCTATTTATATCAATGCATTGCTTAATGCACTAATTAGCTCATGATATTTATTCCAATGATCCTTGACACTTTTTTGTCAACATTATAATAAGAATCGCTTGTACAAACTTTTCATGAAAAGTAAATGCACATGCGATGTCATCAGTGATGTCATCAATGACATTTCTGATGTCATCTTTGATGTCCTGGGTGTTAGTCTTAGCAGTGCACGGTGGTGGCATGAGTTATGGTTGTTTAGCTGGTGAATTTCAGGGGTTTTTCGGTTTTACTTTGAACCATAACGTCCCTTTAACAAAGGTTTTTTTACTGAATTTCATAGGTTTTTAGTAGCGCAACTTAACCATAACGTCCCTTTAACAAAGTTTTTTTTTACTGATATATGGGATACATTACTCACCGTAATCGTATTTCTGATGCTTGTATCTGCTTAGATTCACATGCTGTGCACAGGCCGACATCTAGTGGAAGCTGTGGAGTATTACAGTTTGTTTTTCGAAACTCGAAAATGGGCGTCGACACAGGGCGTGCCAGTAATACTATCCCTAGTGTGACGTCCACTGTACCCATGATCCCTCACGCGTCTAGGACCCTCAGATTGTATTTTTCCTGACATGAGGTAGCATGAGGAGTAGCGTGAGTACAGATGATCCAAGCAGATAGAAGATAGATAAGATAAGACTACAAGCATCCATGCGCCTTCTCTCAGAGGGGAGGAAGGGTGGGTTGCATGTGAATCTAAGCAGATACAAGCATCAGAAATACGATTACGGTGAGTAATGTATCCCTTCTGAGGCTTGTGGAATCTGCTTAGATCACATGCTGTGCATAGATTAGCGAGTAGTGTTAGAAGGAGGTGGGATTTGAGAAGGGTCATGAGCAAATAAATGTCTTAGAACCGCTTGTCCCACTTGAGTATCTGTCTTGGAATGGATGTCAATGCAGTAGTGCTGAGTAAAAGTGTGAATAGATCTCCAAGTAGCTGCTTTGCAAATGGTGTCAAGGGGAACATTTGCAATGAAAGCCAGAGTGGCCCCAATGCCTCTTGTCGAGTGGGCTCTGGGCGTAAAAGGCAAAGTTTTGTCAGAAAGAGAGTAACACAAATGGATACAGTTGACAATCCACTTGGAGATGGCACCCTTAGAAACGCGATCTCCCTCTTTGCCTGTGGCTACGAAGACAAACAGTTGATCGGTTTTCCTAAGCGGTCTGGTCTTGTTTACGTGGTAAAGGACCGCCCTACGCACATCTAGGGTGTGTAGTTGAACCTCAGCCGAGCTTTGTGGGTTTTGGAAGAAAGCCGGAAGCTCGATGGACTGGTTTACATGGAATTTAGAAATAAACTTAGGTGAGAACCTAGGGTGTGTCCGTAAAACCAGCTTATCCTTATGAATAGTAAAGAAAGGATCCTGCACTGACAGAGCCTGAATTTCACTGACCCTTCTTATGGATATAATGGCTACTAAGAAGGCAGTCTTATAGGTCAGGTGTTTGAGACTTGTCTTATGCATGGGCTCGAATGGGGGGCCCATGAGTTTAGATAGCACCACGTTCAGGTCCCATCCTGGTGGTGGGTTAGATATAGGGGGATGAAGTCTCTTTACTCCCTCCATGAAGGCTTTAACCACGGGTACCTTCCACCACGACATCTTGCTATGTGAGGTGGTGTACGCTGACAGAGCTGCCAGGTAGGCAGCCCATCACCCCCCGTGCACTGCGGCACTAGGCAGGGATGCCCTTTGTCACCCTTCCTGTATGCTTTACATTTAGAATCGTGCTCGCTAAAATCAGACAAACGGAACAGATTCAGGAAATCCCATTCGGGGAGACACCATTAAAATCATGGCTTACGCAGATGATATGCTTGTTACGGGAAATCAAACTGCTAGGAGTATATTTAACAAGAAAGTTACAGGAGCTATTTAAGGCCAATGTTCTCCCTTTATTGGAAGAACTTAGGCTTTTGCTTTCGAGATGGGGCCCACTCTCGGTCTCATGGTTGGGGCGGATTAACTCTGTGAAAATGGTGGTATTACCCATTACTCAACCTTTAGTGAGTTGAAAACCAAACCTGCGTCCAGCAGGTGGAGCATGTATGTCACGATTGTGGAAGGAGTGCAATCAACTGGGTTGATTTGTTTATTCTGGCACCAGATAACGAATCTCTTCCATTTGTCGAAGTAGCAATGCCTCGTTTTCGGTTTCCTAGACTCTTTTAGGATGTCCATACATCTCTGTGGTAAATTGAGATGTCCAAACTCTATGACCTCAGGAGCCATGCTGCTAGGTTCATGGAGTTGGGTAGAGGATGCACCTTCTGACCTTGGTGCTGGGACAAAAGTTTGTACCAGCCCGGGAGTTTGATGGGATCGCACACCAAAAGTCTGCGTAGGTGTGGAAACCACGTTTGTCTCGCCCACATGGGAGCAACTAGGACGAGCGTCATCGACTCTCTGTTCATCTTATTCACCACCTTCCTGATGAGAGGAGTTGGTGGAAAAGCGTACGCAAACATCCCTGACCAGTTCATCCACAGGGCGTTCCCCAGGGAGTCTGGTTGGGGACACCTGGATGCGAATCCTGGGCACTGTCTGTTTTCGCTTGTGGCGAATAGGTCTATAGTGGGGAAACCCCACTGAGAGAAGAGATCTTCTACGATTTCTCTGTGTAGACACCATTCGTGTTCCTCCGGAAGGGGATCTCTGCTCAAAGCGTTCGCTAGAGAATTGAGATCCCCTGGAACATGTTGAGATGACAGAAAGATGTTCCATCTGAGTGCCCATATCCACATTTTCTGGGCAAGTCTGGACAGATTTGGCGAACAAGTCCCTCCTTGCTTGTTCAGGTAGAACATGGCTGTCGTGCTGTCCGTCCGGATCTGCACCGACAGGTTCCGTAGGTGGGGCTCGAACGCTTGAAGTGCTCTGAAAACTGCCAGAAGTTCTAGCAGGTTGATGTGATTCTTGGCCACTGTGTGAGACCAGAGACCCTGAGCTGTATGGTGGAGATGGTGAGCTCCCCATCCTGTCAGGCATGCGTCCGTCGTGACTACCGCCTGTATCTCGGGATCTTAAAAGGGTTTCCCCTTGGATAGATTGTCTCTTGTCCACCAGTGGAGGCTTTGTACAAGTGTTGGCGAAACGACCACTAGATCGTCCCACTGACCACTTGCCTGAGACCACAGTTTCGCCAACCATTCTTGCAGGGACGCATGCGCAGGCGCGCATGGGGGACCAGGTAAATACATGACGCCATCATGCCCAGCAAACACATTGTTTTGCGTACTGTTATCTGGCGACCGGTTTGATATTGCGGAATTTGCAGTAATATATTCTGAATTCTTTCCTCTGAAGGAAAAGCCAACCCCTCTTGAGTATTTAGAACAGGTCCTAGGAACTGCTTGGAAGTGCTGGGCACCAGACTTGATTTTTTCTCATTTATGGAGAAGCCAAATTTGAAGAGGAGGTCGATAGTTCTTTGAATGTTTGTCCTGCAAATTACTGGGGTCTCCCCCGTGATGAGCCAGTCGTCCAGATAAGGGTACACTGGGATTGCCTCCCTGAGTAGGTGTGCCGCCACCGCCGCCAGTACCTTGGTGGATACCCTTGGAGCCGAGGCTATCCCGAAGGGGAGTACCTTGAACTGGTAGTGCTGACTATCCACCTTGAAGCGCAGATATTTTCTGTGCGCTGCGAACATGGAAATATGAATATAGGCATCCTTCATATCCAATGTTGCCATGTAATTCCCCTTTTTTATGAGGGGAATTACCTCTTGGAGAGTAGTCATGCGAAATTTTTGGGGCTTGACATACCTGTTTGCAGGCCGTAAGTCCAATAATGGGCGCATCGTCAAATCTTTTTTTGGCACAAGGAAGTAAGTTGAATAAATACCCTTGTTTACCTGGTGTCCCGGGACGAGTTCTATCGTGTCCTTTGCGAGAAGATTTTCGATCTCTTCGAGTAGGATCTTCTGGTGGTCTAAGGAGTGTATTCTTTGTTGTGGAGGGTGGTTTCGGGGACGCTCTAGGAGTTCTATGCAGTATCCTGCGGACACTGGACAGCACCCATCTGTCTGATGTGATCCCTTCCCAAGCTTGGGTGAAGATGGAAATGCGTCCCCCTATTGGGGATGCGTGAGAAGGGACCCTGAACGGAGCGTCACTGTTTTGGTGGAGGCGTGCCCCCTCCTTTATTGGGACTGCCTCTACCCCTACCACAACCTCTTTTGTTACCCCTGCCATAACTCTGGGTAGACTGCTGGTTAATGTTCCATGTAGTACCCTGGCCTTGGGAATAGTTTGAGCCTCTTTGGGAGTTTTGTCCGCGAGGCCGACAAAAATTGCCATTCCCTCTCTGGTTAGGGGGTTTGTTGGTTAATTGCCCTAGGGACTTGAGTGTCTCGTACTCGTCCTTGGCATTCTTCAGCGCGTCCTCGACCGCCTTTCCAAACAATAGATCTGGCTCCACCGGCTTATCTATCAATGAAGCTTGGGTCTCGGCCTTGAAACCAGACTGCCGTAGCCAAGCATGCCTCTTGATGACCGTGCTTTCATCAATTAATCTGCCGGCGTTATCCGCGGCATCAAAGGTTGATTTTAAAATGCAACCTGACACGGCTCTCCCCTCTGCCGAAACTCGTGCCAATTGGCTTTTTAAGGGTTCTGGGGCAGAGTCTATGAGAGCCGCGACTTCTTCCCACTGGTTGCAGTTGTAACTAGTCAGCAGGGTGGTGGAGTTGGCAATCCTTGCCTGGTAGGCGGAAGTGGAGGCTACTTTCCTGCCCAAGCCATAAATCTTCTTGCTCTCCTTGTCGGGGGGAGCTTCGGACGATGACAAGGGTGTTCCCGCCCTCTTACGGGTGTTTGTAACAACCAGGGAGTCCGGTTTGAGATGTCCCCTTATGTACAGTGGGTCAGAATGGGCTGCCCTGGAAAGCTTTTCTATTCTGGGGTTTACTGCCCTAGTGAGATTGGGGTTAACCAGGGATGGGTCTATCCTCCTTTGTATTGATTTAAGGATAGGGATGGCCTGAGCAACAGGTCTCCTTTCTCCCACCAGTTCCTCTGCAAAGTCCCTCTCTTCCTGAGCACCCTGGGTGTCAATGTGGAAGTGCTGTGCCGCTCTGGACAGGACCTCATTCAGGAGAGGCTGGTTGTCGACAGGGGAGTCGGTAACCGCGGGCTCTTTCTCTACCGAGGAATCTACCCTGTATGTATCTGGGTCGTCGTCCTCCTCCTCCTCTTGGTCCTCATCATCCCCATAATAGCCTGTCCCAGTTTGTTCTTCGAACATGCCCACGTCTGGATCCTCACCAAAGGATGGATCTTCCTGATATTGAGAGTAGGGCTGTATATAGAAGGGGTCTGAAGACTGAGTTGATGCTTCAGGCCGGGACTTCTTACTTGGGGGTATTGGATCCTTAGAGCCTGAGGGAGTTGACCCTTCTGGGGTATAAGAGAGAAAGTGTTCCGGGTTTTTGGCGTAGAAATCTGCCAATGATGACATCCTTGACATTACTCTGTCTATGTCATCACTGGACCATTCCCTTGAACTGGGAATAACTCTTTCCTGGAGTGCTTTCCCTGTTTTATCCTGACTAGACCTACTGGTTTGAACAGGGGTCTTAGGGACAACAGACTGAGATTTGTCCTGACTAGACCTTCTGGCCTGAACAGGGGCCTTAGGGACAAGAGACTGAGACTTGTCCATCTGTTTAGGTGGTGAAGAATGTCGTTTAGGAGTGGAAGTAGGCTAAGACTGCTCACTTCGTTGTTTCCCCCCTCCCCGCAGGCGGAAGAGTGTTTCCGCGATTTTTGGGCCATATCAGAGCTTTTCGGTGCCTGGCGCCGAAATTCGGGGGTAGAAACCCTGTCTCTAGAGTGTGTAAGGGATTCGGTAGCAGCCTTCGCGCTGCCTGCAGACGCCGACTCCTTGAGTGCGACCTGGAGCTAGAGGTCGGCGTCGTCCTCCGACGACCGAACCTCAGTCACTAAGGGGAGCGAGGCACTCTTAGCAACAGTGGAGGGTTGCCTGGTGTCATGCGGCGATCTCGAACACGAACGCCCAGAGGACACTGACTCGGTGGACCGTTCTCTTCGTGCCTCTTTCCGAGAACCCGACGTGCGCGTCGAGTCTCGGTTGGACCCTTGTTTGCTGGAAGTGGTGTGGGTCGCTCTCGTGTCGCTGGGGGTCTTCCCCATAGCTGCCCTGCCGGACAACCTTCCGAGGTGGGGGACTTGCGCTTGGCTGTCCATCGACAGCTGAAGGCATCCTCCGCGGCCATGGCCTCTTGTCGCCTGGCGTGGTGGGTCCAACGCTTTGTCGAACGGTCCTTAAGAGTCTTCGGTTTAAACCGACTGCACGCTCTGCAATTCGCCTCGGGGTGGTCCCTCGGCAAGCAGAGGTTACACGTGGCGTGTCTGTCAACCCAAGGATACTTGCGGTTGCACTTGGGGCAAAATTGAAAAGGGGTACCCTCCATACGCACCCTGTGGCAGCGGGCTGGGAGTGTAGGAATATAAGTAATGTACCTATATTAAACAGAGTGTAGGATATGTGCCACCCCCCACTCTCCCTACTTGCAGGGCCGAGTCCAGAGGACTTCCGATGCCCGGGCCGAGGCCAGAGGCCTTCCGGGGCCCAAATCCGTCGCTGTAGTCTGACGGTTGAATTTTCTCCGATCCGGCGTCGAGTGTCGATGTTCGGAGACTCGACGTATAGGTGGAATAAACGGGGAAATATATAACAATACTTGCAAAATCTGACTAAGTCAGGGAACTCCGCTCAGTGCTTCCGACCAGCATGGCGGAAAAAAACAATCTGAGGGTCCTAGACGCGTGAGGGATCATGGGTACAGTGGACGTCACACTAGGGATAGTATTACTGGCACGCCCTGTGTTCGAGTTTCGAAAAACAAACTGTAATACTCCGCAGCTTCCACTAGATGTCAGCCTATGCACAGCATGTGATCTAAGCAGATCTCACAAGCCTCAGAAATATATATATATATACAGTCGTGGTCCTAATAGCCATGTGGCATTCGGTCGTGCAAGTGTATTGAAGAGAAGTGCAGAGGAGGAGGGTGAAAGGGGGAGCAGAGGAGTGGATGAGAGCTGGAGGAGGGCCAGGAATAGACGTGCTAAGGGGAGCCAGGAGGAGAGCCTCAGGCTAACTGCTAGTGCAGGCAACTCTCAAGGGTGGTATCTGGAGCCAACAGACATTGGCCCGCAAGGGCACTGCAAGGCAATGCAGTGGGCGAGAGGGGTGCTGGTATTGACTGGGAGGAAGGGCCTGAGCTCCTGTGAGGCTCAAGAGGTTCAGGCCACCGATCACAATGGCAGTGGGATGATTAGCAAGGAAGGTAAAGAGGGAAAGAGGTAGAGAAGAGCAGAGTTTTCAGCAATTTCCGGAATTAAGGAGGTCTGGCACAAATCTGTGAGGGGCAGGGAGGCTGTTCCAAAGGGAGGCACCAGCTGAGGAGAGAGCCCTACCCCCCACCCTCTGCTTGGAGAAGCATTTGACAGTCTGAGAGATGGAATTAGATGAGCGTAGGACTCTAGCAGGGGAGTGTTTAGGGAGGGAAATGTGGAGATAGCATGGACCCCGGCCCCACAAGGCCAGTGAATGATGCAGAGGGTCTTGAACTTGATCCTTGCAGTCAACGGGAGTCAGTGGAGAGATTTTAGGGCTTGAGAGATACAGCCCTTGGGCTTTAGGCCAAGGATAAGTGTTTCAGCCCTACTCTGGATTAGCTGGAGGGGGCGAAGGGCAGAGGGAGGGAGATTGAGAAAGAGGCTTTTGCAGTAGTCTAGCCTGGAGAGAACCAGCGGTCTGGAGACATTGAACTTCTGGGGGAAGGTGAGAAAAGGAAGAATGCCTCTGAGGAGGTGGAGCTGGAAGTGGGACTTTTTGGTAAGGTCCATGATATGAGGGGTGCAGGAGAGAGCAGAGTCGAAGATGACCCTGAGGTTTTTGGCCTTACATGATGGTGGGGATAGAGGGCCCAAAGAGGTTGGCCAGACGGTAGGAGTGAAAGAGCGCACAGGTTTCCCGATGAGGAGGATCTCCATCTTACTGGCATTGAGACTGAGATCATTCGCTGCACACCATCCCTGAATGGCAGACAGACAGTCAGGGATGAGCGAGGAGGAAGAAGGGGAGGTAAAGGGATGTTTGAAGGAAAGCTGTGTGTTATCGGCATAACACTGTCAAGGATGAGAGAGGAGGAAGAAGGGGAAGTAGAGGGAAGTTTGAAGGAAAGTTGTGTGTCATCAGCATAACACTGTCAGGGATGAGAGAGGAGGAAGAAGGGGAGGTAGAGGGATGTTTGAAGGAAAGCTGTGTGTCATCAGCATAACACTGTCAAGGATGAGAGAGGAGGAAGAAGGGGAAGTAGAGGGAAGTTTGAAGGAAAGCTGTGTGTCATCAGCATAACACTGTCAGGGATGAGAGAGGAGGAAGAAGGGGAGGTAGAGGGATGTTTGAAGGAAAGCTGTGTGTCATTGGCATAACACAGTCAGGGATGAGCGAGGAGGAAGAAGGGGAAGAAGAGGGATGTTTGAAGGAAACGTTTGTGTCATCGGCATAACACTGTCAGGGATGAGAGAGGAGGAAGAAGGGGAGGTAGAGGGATGTTTGAAGGAAAGCTGTGTGTCATCGGCATAACACTGTCAGGGATGAGAGAGGAGGAAGAAGGGGAAGAAGAGGGATATTTGAAGGAAAGGTTTCTGTCATTGGCATAACACTGTCAGGGATGAGAGAGGAGGAAGAAGGGGAGGTAAAGGGATGTTTGAAGGAAAGCTGTGTGTTATCGGCATAACACTGTTAGGGATGAGAGAGGAGGAAGAAGGAGAGGTAGAGGGATGTTTGAAGGAAAGCTGTGTGTCATCAGCATAACACTGTCAAGGATGAGCGAGGAGGAAGAAGGGGAGGTAAAGGGATGTTTGAAGGAAAGCTGTGTGTTATCGGCATACCACTGTCAGGGATGAGAGAGGATGAAGAAGGAGAGCTAGAGGGATGTTTGAAGGAAAGCTGTGTGTCATCAGCATAACACTGTCAAGGATGAGAGAGGAGGAAGAAGGGGAAGTAGAGGGAAGTTTGAAGGAAAGCTGTGTGTCATCAGCATAACACTGTCAGGGATGAGAGAGGAGGAAGAAGGGGAGGTAGAGGGATGTTTGAAGGTAAGCTGTGTGTCATCAGCATAACACTGTCAAGGATGAGAGAGGAGGAAGAAGGGGAAGTAGAGGGAAGTTTGAAGGAAAGCTGTGTGTCATCAGCATAACACTGTCAGGGATGAGAGAGGAGGAAGAAGGGGAGGTAGAGGGATGTTTGAAGGAAAGCTGTGTGTCATTGGCATAACACAGTCAGGGATGAGCGAGGAGGAAGAAGGGGAAGAAGAGGGATGTTTGAAGGAAACGTTTGTGTCATCGGCATAACACTGTCAGGGATGAGAGAGGAGGAAGAAGGGGAGGTAGAGGGATGTTTGAAGGAAAGCTGTGTGTCATCGCCATAACACTGTCAGGGATGAGAGAGGAGGAAGAAGGGGAAGAAGAGGGATATTTGAAGGAAAGGTTTCTGTGATTGGCATAACACTGTCAGGGATGAGAGAGGAGGAAGAAGGGGAGGTAAAGGGATGTTTGAAGGAAAGCTGTGTGTTATCGGCATAACACTGTTAGGGATGAGAGAGGAGGAAGAAGGAGAGGTAGAGGGAAGTTTGAAGGAAAGCTGTGTGTCATCAGCATAACACTGTCAGGGATGAGAGAGGAGGAAGAAGGGGAGGTAGAGGGATGTTTGAAGGAAAGCTGTGTGTCATTGGCATAACACAGTCAGGGATGAGCGAGGAGGAAGAAGGGGAAGAAGAGGGATGTTTGAAGGAAACGTTTGTGTCATCGGCATAACACTGTCAGGGATGAGAGAGGAGGAAGAAGGGGAGGTAGAGGGATGTTTGAAGGAAAGCTGTGTGTCATCGGCATAACACTGTCAGGGATGAGAGAGGAGGAAGAAGGGGAAGAAGAGGGATATTTGAAGGAAAGGTTTCTGTCATTGGCATAACACTGTCAGGGATGAGAGAGGAGGAAGAAGGGGAGGTAAAGGGATGTTTGAAGGAAAGCTGTGTGTTATCGGCATAACACTGTCAGGGATGAGAGAGGAGGTAGAGGGATGTTTGAAGGAAAGCTGTGTGTCATCAGCATAACACTGTCAAGGATGAGAGAGGAGGAAGAAGGGGAGGTAGAGGGATGTTTGAAGGAAACGTTTGTGTCATCGGCATAACACTGTCAGGGATGAGAGAGGAAGAAGAAGGGGAGGTAGAGGGATGTTTGAAGGAAAGCTGTGTGTTATCGGCATAACACTGTCAGGGATGAGAGAGGAGGAAGAAGGGGAAGAAGATGGATATTTGAAGGAAAGGTGTCTGTCATTGGCATAACACTGTCAGGGATGAGAGAGGAGGAAGAAGGGGAGGTAAAGGGATGTTTGAAGGAAAGCTGTGTGTCATTGGCATAACACAGTCAGGGATGAGAGAGGAGGAAGAAGGGGAGGTAGAGGGATGTTTGAAGGAAAGCTGTGTGTCATCGGCATAACACTGTCAGGGATGAGAGAGGAGGAAGAAGGGGAGGTAGAGGGATGTTTGAAGGAAAGGTTTCTGTCATTGGCATAACACTGTCAGGGATGAGCGAGGAGGAAGAAGGGGAGGTAGAGGGATGTTTGAAGGAAAAATTTCTGTCATTGGCACAACACAGTCAGGGATGAGAGAGGAGGAAGAAGGGGAGGTAGAGGGATGTTTGAAGGAAAGCTGTGTATCATTGGCATAACACAGTCAGGGATGAGCGAGGAGGAAGAAGGGGAGGTAGAGGGATGTTTGAAGGAAAAATGTCTGTCATTGGCATAACACAGTCAGGGATGAGAGAGGAGGAAGAAGGGGAGGTAGAGGGATGTTTGAAGGAAAGCTGTGTGTCATCGGCATAACACTGTCAGGGATGAGAGAGGAGGTAGAGGGAAGTTTGAAGGAAAGCTGTTTGTCATCAGCATAACACTGTCAGGGATGAGAGAGGAGGAAGAAGGGGAGGTAGAGGGATGTTTGAAGGAAAGGTTTCTGTCATTGGCATAACACTGTCAGGGATGAGCGAGGAGGAAGAAGGGGAGGTAGAGGGATGTTTGAAGGAAAGCTGTGTGTCATCGGCATAACACTGTCAGGGATGAGAGAGGAGGAAGAAGGGGAGGTAGAGGGATGTTTGAAGGAAAGCTGTGTGTCATCAGCATAACACTGTCAGGGATGAGAGAGGAGGAAGAAGGGGAAGTAGAGGGATGTTTGAAGGAAATGTTTGTGTCATCGGCATAACACTGTCAGGGATGAGAGAGGAGGAAGAAGGGGAAGTAGAGGGATGTTTGAAGGAAAGCTGTGTGTCATCGGCATAACACTGTCAGGGATGAGAGAGGAGGAAGAAGGGGAGGTAGAGGGATGTTTGAAGGACATGTTTCTGTCATCGGCATAACACTGTCAGGGATGAGAAGGAGGAAGAAAGGGGGTAGAGGGATGTTTGAAGGAAACGTTTGTGTCATCAGCATAACACTGTCAGGGATGAGAGAGGAGGAAGAAGGGGAAGAAGAGGGATGTTTGAAGGAAAGGTTTCTGTCATTGTCATAACACTGTCAGGGATGAGAGAGGAGGAAGAAGGGGAGGTAGGGGGATGTTTGAATGAAAGCTGTGTGTCATCAGCATAACACTGTCAGGGATGAGCAAGGAGGAAGAAGGGGAGGTAGAGGGATGTTTGAAGGAAAGCTGTGTGTCATCGGCATAACACTGTCAGGGATGAGAGAGGAGGAAGAAGGGGAGGTAGAGGGATGTTTGAAGGAAAGCTGTGTGTCATCGGCATAACACTGTCAGGGATGAGAGAGGAGGAAGAAGGGGAGGTAGAGGGATGTTTGGAGGAAATGTTTGTGTCATCGGTATAACACTGTCAGGGATGAGAGAGGAGGAAGAAGGGGAGGTAGAGGGATGTTTGGAGGAAACGTTTGTCATCAGCATAACACAGTCGGGGATGAGAGAGGAGGAAGAAGGGGAGGTAGAGGGATATTTGAAGGAAAGCTGTGTGTCATCGGCATAACACTGTCAGGGATGAGAGAGGAGGTAGAGGGAAGTTTGAAGGAAAGCTGTTTGTCATCAGCATAACACTGTCAGGGATGAGAGAGGAGGAAGAAGGGGAGGTAGAGGGATGTTTGAAGGAAAAATGTCTGTCATTGGCATAACACAGTCAGGGATGAGAGAGGAGGAAGAAGGGGAGGTAGAGGGATGTTTGAAGGAAAAATGTCTGTCATTGGCATAACACAGTCAGGGATGAGAGAGGAGGAAGAAGGGGAGGTAGAGGGATGTTTGAAGGAAAGCTGTGTGTCATCGGCATAACACTGTCAGGGATGAGAGAGGAGGTAGAGGGAAGTTTGAAGGAAAGCTGTTTGTCATCAGCATAACACTGTCAGGGATGAGAGAGGAGGAAGAAGGGGAGGTAGAGGGATGTTTGAAGGAAAGGTTTCTGTCATTGGCATAACACTGTCAGGGATGAGCGAGGAGGAAGAAGGGGAGGTAGAGGGATGTTTGAAGGAAAGCTGTGTGTCATCGGCATAACACTGTCAGGGATGAGAGAGGAGGAAGAAGGGGAAGTCGAGGGATGTTTGAAGGAAATGTTTGTGTCATCGGCATAACACTGTCAGGGATGAGAGAGGAGGAAGAAGGGGAAGTAGAGGGATGTTTGAAGGAAAGCTGTGTGTCATCGGCATAACACTGTCAGGGATGAGAGAGGAGGAAGAAGGGGAGGTAGAGGGATGTTTGAAGGACATGTTTCTGTCATCGGCATAACACTGTCAGGGATGAGAAGGAGGAAGAAAGGGGGTAGAGGGATGTTTGAAGGAAACGTTTGTGTCATCAGCATAACACTGTCAGGGATGAGAGAGGAGGAAGAAGGGGAAGAAGAGGGATGTTTGAAGGAAAGGTTTCTGTCATTGTCATAACACTGTCAGGGATGAGAGAGGAGGAAGAAGGGGAGGTAGGGGGATGTTTGAATGAAAGCTGTGTGTCATCAGCATAACACTGTCAGGGATGAGCAAGGAGGAAGAAGGGGAGGTAGAGGGATGTTTGAAGGAAAGCTGTGTGTCATCAGCATAACACTGTCAGGGATGAGAGAGGAGGAAGAAGGGGAGGTAAAGGGATGTTTGAAGGAAAGCTGTGTGTCATTGGCATAACACAGTCAGGGATGAGAGAGGAGGAAGAAGGGGAGGTAGAGGGATGTTTGAAGGAAAGCTGTGTGTCATCAGCATAACACAGTCAGAGATGAGCGAGGAGGAAGAAGGGGAGGTAGAGGGATGTTTGAAGGAAAAATTTCTGTCATTGACACAACACAGTCAGGGATGAGAGAGGAGGAAGAAGGGGAGGTAGAGGGATGTTTGAAGGAAAAATGTCTGTCATTGGCATAACACAGTCAGGGATGAGAGAGGAGGAAGAAGGGGAGGTAGATGGATATTTGAAGGAAAGCTGTGTGTCATCGGCATAACACTGTCAGGGATGAGAGAGGAGGAAGAAGGGGAATTAGAGGGAAGTTTGAAGGAAAGCTGTGTGTCATCAGCATAACACTGTCAGGGATGAGCAAGGAGGAAGAAGGGGAGGTAGAGGGATGTTTGAAGGAAAGCTGTGTGTCATCAGCATAACACTGTCAGGGATGAGAGAGGAGGAAGAAGGGGAAGTCGAGGGATGTTTGAAGGAAATGTTTGTGTCATCGGCATAACACTGTAAGGGATGAGAGAGGAGGTAGAAGGGGAAGTAGAGGGATGTTTGAAGGAAAGCTGTGTGTCATCGGCATAACACTGTCAGGGATGAGAGAGGAGGAAGAAGGGGAGGTAGAGGGATGTTTGAAGGAAATGTTTCTGTCATCGGCATAACACTGTCAGGGATGAGAAGGAGGAAGAAAGGGGGTAGAGGGATGTTTGAAGGAAAGCTGTGTGTCATCGGCATAACACTGTCAGGGATGAGAGAGGAGGAAGAAGGGGAGGTAGAGGGATGTTTGGAGGAAATGTTTGTGTCATCGGTATAACACTGTCAGGGATGAGAGAGGAGGAAGAAGGGGAGGTAGAGGGATGTTTGGAGGAAACGTTTGTCATCGGCATAACACAGTCAGGGATGAGAGAGGAGGAAGAAGGGGAGGTAGAGGGATATTTGAAGGAAAGCTGTGTGTCATCGGCATAACACTGTCAGGGATGAGAGAGGAGGTAGAGGGAAGTTTGAAGGAAAACTGTTTGTCATCAGCATAACACTGTCAGGGATGAGAGAGGAGGAAGAAGGGGAGGTAGAGGGAAGTTTGAAGGAAAGCTGTGTGTCATCGTCATAACACTGTCAGGGATGAGAGAGGAGGTAGAAGGGAAGGTAGAGGGATGTTTGAAGGAAAGCTGTGTGTCATCGGCATAACACTGTCAGGGATGAGAGAGGAGGAAGAAGGGTAGGTAGAGCGATGTTTGAAGGAAAGCTGTGTGTCATCAGCATAACACTGTCAGGGATGAGAGAGGAGGAAGAAGGGTAGGTAGAGCGATGTTTGAAGGAAAGCTGTGTGTCATCAGCATAACACTGTCAGGGATGAGAGAGGAGGAAGAAGGGTAGGTAGAGCGATGTTTGAAGGAAAGCTGTGTGTCATCAGCATAACACTGTCAGGGATGAGAGAGGAGGAAGAAGGGTAGGTAGAGGGATGTTTGAAGGAAAGGTTTCTGTCATCGGCATAACACTGTCAGGGATGAGCAAGGAGGAAGAAGGGAAGGTAGAGGGATGTTTGAAGGAAAGTTTTCTATCATTGGCATAACACTGTCAGGGATGACAGAGGAGGCAGAAGGGGAAGAAGAGGGATGTTTGAAGGAATGCTGTGTGTCATCGTCATAACAATTTCAGGGATGAGCGAGGAGGAAGAAGGGGAGGTAGAGGGATGTTTGAAGGAAAGCTGTGTGTCATCGGCATAACACTAGAAATTAGGAGAGGAGGAGGAGATCAGGTGAGCCGGAGGGGCGAGATAGATAGTGAAGAGACAAGGCGATAGGATAGAGCCCTGGGGAACACCACAGGTAGAGAGGGTGGTGGTGGAGGAGAAAGGGCCCAATTGCAGCTGGTATGGGCAGTTAGTGAGGAAAAAGGTCAGCCAGTCCGGTGCCCGGTCAGTGATGCCAAGGGTGACACTGAGTCGTTTTATGAGGATGGAATGGTTGACTGTGTCAAAGGCAGAGGAGAGAATGAGAACAACAGCAGAGTTGAGATTTGCAAGCATCGTTTCAGGGGTGTTCAGGAGAGCAGTTTCCGTGTCTCTTGATGCCCGGAATCCAGATTGATTGTCATGAAGGCAGCCGACAAGATCAGTATGCAGGGTCAGTTGCGGGGGAGCAACCTTTTCAAGAGTTTACCCAGGAAGGCGGTAGTAGACATTGGGCCTCATTACGACTCAGGCGGTAAGGGGTTTACGGCAGCGTTAACAGCGCCGACCCTTACCGCCTGAGTACGAGGTCCCTTAGCGCCATGGTGCTTTTAACACCTGCTTTTAGCAGGTGTTAAAATCCATGGCGCTAAGGGACCATGGAGTTAATTACGCCACCGTAATTTACAGTGGCGTAATTAACGCCTTCCCCACTCCCATTATGCCCTATGGAGCAAAAATGGGAATGGGGAAGGGTAAATGGGGATTGGGGACTTACCGCCCCGCCTAGGTCGGAATGGGGCGGTAAGTCCGCCAACCACCATGGCGTAAACGTAGTTTACGCCATGGTGGTAAAGTCACGGCGCAGGCGGTAACTTACCGCCTGGGTCGTAATGAGGCCCATAGGGTGGTAGTTAGCCGGGTAGGAGGGGTCAGAAAACTGCTTTTTTATGAGAGGGTGCACAAGGGAGTGCTTGAGGGATAGAGGGAAATAGACATTGCAGAAAGAGTGGTTACAGAAGTCAGCAAGAGCCAGGGCAAGAGAGATGTTGTCCTTAATGGTTCTTGGGGAGCAGGGGAGCACCTGTTTGGAGTAGGCCTTCATAGAGCGAACCACTATAGAGACCTCATCTGGTTCTATCAGCACGAGGGAGGGGAGTGAGGGGTGTGGGAGGAAGGGCGCCAAAGAAGGCAGGGGAGTAGGTGTGGAAGAGGAGATGGGATGGAGGAGAGTGAGGACAGGATGTCCTGAGTTTTGGATGTTAAGTGTGAGGCCAAGGCAGTGCAGAGAGCCTGGGAAGGAAGGAGAGAGGTGGGCACTGCAAGTGGATTGCTGAGTTCCTTGGAGATTTTGAAAAGTTTGTTGTGTTGTTAGTGGCTCAAGTAGTGCTATGTGGGCACACTTCTTGGAGTGGAAAGATAAGTGATATTGCCTTTGGAACAGGCGGCAGGCCAGTTTCTCAGAAGATGAGTACAAGGTCTGCCAAGGTTTGCCACTTCCATTCGGCAAATCCAGAAATGCTAGATTGGCGTCGTACCAGCTGTTGTTCTTGGTGGCAGGTTTTAGGCAGATCCTCATGGCAGGGGCAAGGATGTCAAGAGTGTTAGAGATGGCAAAATGCAGATTAGCAAGGGCAGAGTCAGAGGGAGAGTCTAGTGGCCCCAGGTAGGAGGAAAGGAGAGAGTGGTCAGACCAGGAGTGTGGGGTGGTTGGCAGATTAGAGATTGGGATGTCACCAGAGATGAGGGCATCAAGAGTGAGGCCAGCAGAGTGGGTTGGGCCTGAAGGAAGAATAGTGAGAGAGAGGGATTCATAGAGGACCCGGAACTGATAGGTGGATGCCTCAAGAGAGTTGAGGTGGATGTTGAAGTCACCAAGGAGGAGTAGTTTGAAAGAGAAGGTTGAAAGGGATGAGGCAAGGGCGGCCCATTCAAAGAGGAAGAGGGAGATGGAGTCAGGGGGGCTGTAGATAGTTGTGAGGGTGAGAGAGAAAGTATGGGAGACCCCTAGCCTACAGACGAGCATTCAAAAGAGGAGTAGGATTGAGTAGGAATGATGGAAGCAGGGACATACTCAGGGAAGAGCAGGGCCACTCCACCTCCAGTCCTATTGGGTCTGGATTTGGAAAGGATGTTTTAGCCTTCAGGAAGGTGAGTGTCAAGAGCCGTGACAGAGCTGGCATTGAACCATGTCTCAGTAAGTGTGAGGACGTCCAAGTCAAGGCCTTCCAGAAGGAGACAAGTGTCAGAGAAGTGTTTCAAAGGAAAGCGAGCATTCAGAGTAGCTAAGTGAAGCTGGTTACCACCTTTAATGGTTTTCCGATGGGGTTTACAGGGGCGTGGTTCTCCCATCAGTGTTGGTGAAGAAGTGTGGGAAGGGGAAGAAGGAATGGCAGGAAAAGGGAGGATGTTTATGAGAGAAGGCAGGCGCTGGTGAGACGTAGAAGAGTAGGTTGAGAACCGTGGGCCATGATAGTCCCATTGTGATAGACATTAATGATGTACCTAGAGGACGAGAAGTATGCCAGGAGTACTTCCCACCTATGCCACCATTAATGGGTGAGGAACAGAAAAGAGAAATAGTGGAGACCAGATGGGGTTCCATTGATCAGAGGATGTCTGTGAAAGTCTGTCTGGAAGTGGCATTCATGTAAGTGTCAGCGATAGGTAGGTCTGGGTTAGAGTCCAGGAGAGCTTGTTTCTTCCAGACTTCATGAGAGAGGAAGGGTAAGTGATGGAATAGCAGTTGGAATAGATAGGAGAGATGGAGTGCCATGAGATTAGCAGGGGAGAGCGAGAGATAGGCCGGGGAGCTACACAGTGCATGGAACTCACCAAGTGGCCCATCAGCTAGCCAGACACAGAGGAGGAGGTTTGTAAAGGAAGACAGTGTACAGATTGAAAAGCCCTCATAGATTCACATTTCCCGAAACAGCACTAATACAGCACACAATGGAAGATGCAGTGATTTAAAAAGCACACCTAGATTTAAAGTTGCCAAAAAGCACTCATGCAGTACAACATGGAGGGTGCAAGGTATAAGAGCACACCTGCATTTGATGTTGTCAAAGATTTAAAAGCACACTTGAAGGAATTATAAGTTAGGCATTGAAAGCAGGAGAGTGAGTGAGATAAGAATGTAAGGCAGGTGGATATATCATGGGGTAGGAAGTTGCAGGTTGCAGTTAGACTAGAGGTGAAAGGAAGAGTAAATTCAGCATGTAACCAGGTAGGTGGATGACTCTAGGGCAGGGCGATCCGGGCTGCTACCGGTGAACTGTAAGAGCGAAATAGATGTGGTCCTGAAATGCACGGGTAACAGTGGGTCTGTACATTGAGCCAGGTGGACAGGGGGAAAGTTGCAGGAGCGGCGGCAGGAGAAGCTCCCTCCAGCTCTGGACAAGTCCAGATAGGGGCCTTAGTGTGGGCCTTAGCGAGCAGGCCGGCATTCATGAGGAACAAGATAATACTGGTATAGCTGCCCTTCATCTCTATCGTGAAGCAGTTCTGGAAAAAGAAGGAGGAAACATGTATAAACGCAACACCGGCACGGATCGCGGCACAGTGTGCGGTCAGTATGTCTGGTGTTACTGGTGAGTTCAATCACTGCAGAACAAGCTCTTTAACAAGCTCTTCAAACGCTGTTTTGTTTTGTCGTACTCAGCGTGCTAATCTCTGCAGTCTGCCCTTCATCTGTATTATGAGGCAATCCTGGAAAAAGGAGGAAACAAATCCGGTGTGCAGCGCAGTGCTGTGTGCGGTCAGTGTGTCTGGGGTCTGGTGCCCGCTGTTTGCCTCACCCCATCTCGCCCACAAACATCCTACTAACTGCTACATTTTCAACAATTGCCAGATATTGAATAAGTGTTGTGTATAAATTGTACCTGCTGACTGCTGGTATTCTTCGGTGTAGTGTCTGTGGGCTACAACGCTGAGCTTCCCAAACCCAAGGCACTTGAGCAATTTTGTGTGGAAATTTCAGCTTTACTGTCGGACGGGTGAGAACAAGCTAATTTACTGGTTGTTTCCGCATCCGGTAGTACATGAGCCTTGAATGGAGTGGATGTGGGAGTGACCGTGGGATACGGCCTTGGAGATCCCTTTCAAACTCGTGCTCCTAAAACCTTCAGATGCCCTGAGCTGCAAAAGTACCTCAGTGTGTCTTTATTGGATACTAGTGTTGAGCCTGACTGACTGGGTTGCGAATGTGGGCTACGTCCGTTGAGCTCTTTGTTCTCCAGAAAGACCCAGTGACCAGGCCCTTCCTAAATTAAGGTTCCTAATTCCTAGTCTCATGTGCTTTGAACTTAATCCCAATGGCAAGTCGATGAAGTGTCTCTGAATGATCCGGCTCTGCTATATATTTCTGGACTGACCTAAATTGTGAGGAGCATAGTTTTGCTCCAAACCGTATTTTGCCTGTACAGCGCATTTTTCGTTATTTTCTGTTATTTATGTTTTAACATTGATTATGCCTTTTCATTCTTGCTCATTTTTAGTCATTATCTTCAGTGACTTACTTCACGTGGACGACTTTTAAACTGTATTTTGTCTGTGATTGAATATCTTAAAGTTCAGATTTTAGCATTGTTTTAAATTATATTCCCTTTGCACAGCGCCCCTTTGTATAGCAAATATAACACATAGGACTGCAATAATCTATTTTTAAATTATATTCTCTTGCACAAGTGCATTTTATGTATTATGGATGAAATACATAGTCTTGCACTAAAAACATATCTTTGCATAGTGCACTTTGAAATAAAATGCATAGTCTTGGCCTTGTTTCCATTTTTGCATTCTTGCACTTTGGTATTCCAATACATTTTAGTGGCGGTAATTATATTTCAAGATTGTATGTGCTCAAGGAATACATCTTTGCACAGTGCACTTTGCTATAAAATACATTGGCCCTCATTACGACCCTGGCGGAAATCGCGGTGCAAAATGCACCATGGAGCACGGCGGAAAGCTGCCGATAGCGCCATGGGGGTTGGCGGATTTTCCGCCCCATTCCGACCTTGGCGGGGCGGTAAATCCCCATCCCCCATTTTACCCTTCCCCATTCCCATTTTTGCCCCATAGGGTATAATGGGAGTGGGGAAGGCGTTAATTACGCCACCTCAAAATACGGTGGCGTAATTAACGACAAGGTCCCGTAGCGCCATGGATTTCTCCGCCCGGAAAAACCAGGCGGAAAACGCTCCATGGCGCTACGGAAACTCGTAGTAGGGCGGACGGGTCCGCCGCGAATAACGCTGGCGTAAACCCACTCCGCCAGGGTCGTAATGAGGCCCATAGTATTGCTCCTGTTTACATTTGCATATTGCACTTTGGTATTCGAACACATTTCAGTGGATGCATTTGTTTTCTGTTTTGTATGCTCAAGGAAATAGAACTATGGGCCTCATTACGACCCTGGCGGAGTGGGTTTACGCCAGCGTTATTCGCGGCGGACCCGTCCGCCCTACTACGAGTTTCCGTAGCGCCATGGAGCGTTTTCCGCCTGGTTTTTCCGGGCAGAGAAATCCATGGCGCTACGGGACCTTGTCGTTAATTACGCCACCGTATTTTGAGGTGGCGTAATTAACGCCTTCCCCACTCCCATTATACCCTATGGGGCAAAAATGGGAATGGGGAAGGGTAAAATGGGGGATGGGGATTTACCGCCCCGCCAAGGTCGGAATGGGGCGGAAAATCCGCCAACCCCCATGGCGCTATCGGCAGCTTTCCGCCGTGCTCCATGGTGCATTTTGCACCGCGATTTCCGCCAGGGTCGTAATGAGGGCCTATGAGTAATATGCATTACTGTGTTCACTGTGTTCTGAAGTTGTGGTAAACTAGGGCTTGCTGCTCTCTTCCTGCCCGCTCGTGCTTGTCCTACCCCCCTCCCTCCTATCCCATGGTGCTCTCCATATCACCTATCTTTTCTAACTGCTTCTCCATTGACTATCCTCCTCTCCTCACTAAATCTGGTAGGAAAAAGTTTAAAAAGGACATCCTCGTCTCCAACCCAGGCCTCCCTAACGCTGACACCTACACCAGTGCCTCCTCTAAGGAAACTCTCACTCATATCCTCTTTTTCGTGCCTTCACCTGACCTATGGACCCTTCATATGGTCTATGTGCTCTCTCCTTTCTCCTCTTCTCCCATTAATGGTGGCACCTGCTGGGATGTCGTCTTGGCCTCCTTCCACTCCTCTAAGGCCATCATTAATGTCTACGCTAATGGGACCGTCTTGGTCCAAGGCCCTCAGGCCAACCTTCACCTCTTTGATAGACGCTTCCCGCGCCTCATCAACTTCCTTTCCTCTCCTGCTGTCCCCCCTCCTCTGTCCTCGGCTACCTTGCCTCTACCCTCCCTCCCTGGCCCCTCCCGTGCTCCTTCTTCTCCTCCGCAGGGCGTACCTCTGATCTGTACCCCTCCCCGGAAGTCCTTCAAAGATGGCAACCTTCTCCACATTGCCACTCTTAACTCTCGCTCTGCTGTCAAACATTTCTCTGATATCTGCCGCCTTCTTGAGGAACTGGACCTTGACGTACTCAGTCTCACTGAGACATGGTTCACGGCCAGCTCTGTCACCAGCTTTGACACACTCCTACCTGACGGCTCCAAGATCCTCTCCGTGCCCAGGCCCAACCGTGCTGGGGGGGTGTGGCCCTTATCTTCCCTGAGTGGATTCCTGCCACTGCTATTCCCACGCAGACCTACTCCTCTTTTGAATGTCTTGTCTTCTGACTCTCTCTCTCTCCTAGCCATTCCCTTACCGTGGCTACTATCTATCGGCCACATGATCAAATTTCCTCCTTCCTCTCCGAGTGGGCAGAACTCTCCTCCTCACTCCTGTCCTCAACCACTCAACTCCTCTTTCTTGGATACTTCAACATCCACCTGGATGCCTCCTGTCCCCCCTCTGGACTCTTTTGCGACCTCTGCGACTCTCTCTCACTCTCTATTCTCCCGTCTGGGCCAACCCATTCTGCTGGGCACACTCTTGATGCCCTGATCTCTTCTGACCTTCCCCTCTCTGTCCCTCTCTCCACTCCTCTCTCCTGGAGTGATCACTTTCTCCTCTCCTCCCACCTCACCCTCCCTACCCCACAGGCAAAGCCACCCTCATCACTGCCATCTTCCTTCTCGTTCATCCGACCCATGAAGCGTGTGTCAGTTGAGGCTTTCGCTGCCACCTTCTTACCCCCTCTTCCCCCCTCGGCTGACTCCCACCCTGACACTGCCCACTCCACTCTCTACTCTGCTATATCTGATACTCTTGATATCCTTGCCCCTGTTAGGAGAATCCGCCTGAAGCCCAAAGCCAAATGTAACTCCTGGTATGACTCGGATCTCGTCACCCTTAAACGCTTGTACAGGGTGGCAGAGAGGAAATGGCGTGCTTCATGTTCATCCTCTGACAAACTGGCCTGTCGCCTGCTCCAAAGGCAATACCGGCTCTCCGTTCTCACCAAGAAGAGAGCCCTTATCGAAGCCCGCATCACTGCGGCATCTAACAATTCGGCCGAACTCTTTAAAATCTGCAAGGAGCTGGCCAACCCTGCTGCAGTCTCTACCTCTCCTGTCCCCTCCCAGGCCCTCTGCACGGCACTGGCCTCTCACTTCATTTCAAAAACTCAGGACATCTTGTCCTCACTCTCCTACCATCACCTCCCCCCCTCTATTCCCTGCCCATCCTCTGGCCCTTCTGCAGCCACCCCTCCTCTCTCCTTCTCTGCCTTTCCCCTTTTCTCTCCAGACGAGGTTTCTATACAAGTCTGATCTATGAAAGTCTTGTCGAAACAGGTTCACCCCTGTTCCTCCAAAACTATTAAGGATCACATTGACTCCCCAGTTCCTGCCCTGGCAGATTTCTGCAATCACTCCTTCACCACTGGAGTCTTCCCATCCCCTCTCAAGCACTACCTTGTGCACCCCCTTCTTAAGAAACCCTCTTCCGACCCGTCCTGCCCAGCTAACTATCGCCCTATCTCTATCACTCCTTTCCTGGGCAAGCTCCTGGAGAAACTTGCCATCTCCCAGCTTAATCTCCATGCTGAATCTGTTGGTAGCCTTCATGACCATCAGTCTGGCTTCAGAGCTGCCAGAAGCACGGAAACTGCTCTCCTGAACATCCGTGAGGACCTGCTCTCGAACCTTGACTCTAACATTCCATGTGTTCTCCTTTTGCTTGATCTCTCTTCTGCCTTTGATACTGTCAACCATACCATCCGGCTCAACCGTCTCCGTGATAACCTGGCTATCACTGGTCAGGCTCTGGCTTGGCTGACCTCTTTCCTCTCAAATCGACCCTCCCAGGTCCAACTGGGGTCTTTCCTTTCTGACATCTTTTTCTCTACCTGTGGTGTCCCCCAGGGTTCTAACCTCTCTCCCTGGCTGTTCAACCAGTATCTGGCACTTCTTGCCCACCGCATCGCTGCTCTCTGCCCCAACTTTCAGTGCTATGCGGACGTTACCCAGCTCATTTTCAGGCTACCCTCGGCCTCCTCTTCTCCGTCCCTCATCTCTGACTGTCTTTCTGCTATCCAGGAATGGTGTGCCGCCAAAGACCTCTGCCTTAATGCCAGTAAGACCGAGATTCTACTCATCGGCACACCCACTCCCTCCTTCCCTGCAGCTCTCTGGCCGGCCTCTCTTGGCCCTCTTCCTGCTCCTACCTGCAAGGCAAAAAATCTCGGGGTCATCTTTGACTCCACATTCTCCTTCTCTCCTCACATTTCTGACGTTTCTAAGAAGTCACACTACCAGCTGCACCTCCTCAGAGGTATCCTTCCTTTCCTCTCCTTCCCCCAGAAGCTCACTGTTTCCAGAGCCCTGGTTCTCTCGAAGCTGGACTACTGTAACAGCCTCTATCTAAATCTGCCTGCCTCTACTCTCCGCCCTCTGCAACTCATCCAGAACAGGACTGCGAGACTTGTCCTTGGCCTCAAGCGCAGGGACCGTATCTCTCCAGGACTGAAATCGCTACACTGGCTCCCTGTGGCTGCGAGGATTAAGTTCAAAACCCTCTGCATTGTCCACAAGGCCTTCTGGGGCCTGGAGCCAAATTACCTTCAACTCTCCCTTCCTAAATATCTTCCTTCTCGAGCACTTCGCTCTTCCGCCTCCAACTCCCTCAGGGTCAGCCGCTTCTCCAAGCAACGAGTTGGGGGGAGATCTCTCTCTGCAGCAGGGGCCTCTGGAACAGCCTTCCTGCCTCCCTGAAACTTGAGGAGAACCATCTCCGGTTCCGGAAGCACCTCACAGCCTTCCTCTTTGCTTCTGCTTTCTCTCTCCCTCTCCCCTGCTAAATCACTGAAACTGTACTGAATCAGCAACTGGGCCACTCACCAATCTCGGTCCTTGGCCCAGCCACTCTCCTCTGCACTGCCTTCCTGGCAACCCCTGCACTGCGGGACTGTCTCTGTTTCCCTACAGCCCCCCTTCCCAGTACTTGTCTGCACTTATCTTGCACTTGCCACCAGCTGGCCCTTATTATTTATCTTGTTCATTGCTAACCCTGTACTGCACTTTCCCCTCTCCCTTTCCCCCTTGCACTTTTCCCGTCCCCCCTACCCATGCACTTGCGTGATCTGAATGACACCTGGCCTAGTAGGATCGTTGTCTGTCTCCCCTTGTTCCCCCCTCCCTGCCTCGTCGCGCCTTGAAACACTTGTGTATAGGCGCGTTACAAATGCCATATCATATCATATCATATCATGAATGACATTTGGTGTCTGATTTTAACTGAATTGGTACTAACAGGAGTATCCTGCTTTAGAGACATTGGCTTAGCTCTGCTGGCTCCTTCTTATCATTCTTTCTAGGTTTGGTACTCTTCTGCCCTGGCCCTCTGCCCTACTAAAGTGCGCTGAATTGAACTGGTCTAGAGCCAAAATGCCCCGTGAAGTGCTTAGGAGCCAATCAACCTCGGAAGATATAAGTGTTGTAATAAAATGATGAATAATACTTTGGATGTGGAACACAAGGCTATCAGAGGGGACAATGATGGGACCCTCATGCTACCTATAAATGTACCCTCCCGTTGGAAGGAAAAGCAGCCCCCAATACCTGTGTTGATATCAGAGCTCTACAACAAAGGGACGGGACGGCTGCAGCCCAGATTCACAATCAGAAGAATTCAGGTGCTTTTCTAGATCTAGACTCTAGGGCTGGCTGGATGCCGGGGTGGGAGGTGTAATGGTGAATGTGAGTATTGTGTGATTTCTATTGATGCTCAGGGGATTAGGTTGGTGGCAGCCTTGGCCCATAACTTGGGGAAGGAAGGGCCTACTTATGTAGATGTTTCTCTGACCAAAGAGGATACCGAGGTTTGTGACCATCCTGAACGCAATGTGGAGCCAGTGTCATTGCCTATCCAGGCTGACATGTGCCCGAGTCAAGTAGATATACAGGTCTGTGACCCCCAGTAATGGGATGAGGAAACTAGTATCCTGCAGGCCAAGAATTGGAATAAAGAGGGGGAGATCACCTGTAACTTACGTTATGGCGGCAATGACAACGAGACTTCACAAAAGTTAACTTTCCCCCAGAAATTGAAACAACAAACATTAAGTAATGGATCGCTTCTAGAGCTAGGCCGAGATTGCTCCCCAAGGGGAGTAAAAGTGTTTAAAACACCAATAACGAACAATTTGGGGAAACAATCTCATCAAAGCAGACTAAGATTTCATTAGGGGTCCCAATAGCGGGCACCAAAATCTCGAAATAGCTAGATTGGATCGCTCGTTGATGGTTGAAGTGGTAAGGAAGCTGGAAGTTAATGAAACAGTGGATAATGAAATCAATGACCTGAGAATTATTGAGTTTGGTGATCTGGCAGTCGTGGATAATAATTTAACTCATTCAGATAGTAGATCCAATAGCGTGGTACAGCAGACATGTCATGCCTCCCATATAGGATCTCGCTCTGAGCTTACCAATTGTATTGATGAATAAACACACAAACAAAATTGGCTCAGAGAGAGAGGACGTTTGCTAGAAGTCCTGAAAGAGCACGTGGAGGATGTGTCAATACATCACATGCTGAGAGAAGCAGATGTTAGAATCCGGTGTACTCAACCTATGGTTTCAGCGTTAAATATGGTCCTTAGTTCTTTCTTAAATCTATACGATAACATATGGGCAGAGGTCAGATCTCATACTGAACTTCTGACAGAAATGCATAGGAGATTGGAGGGATTGGAAAGATTGGATGGGCTAGCCCGGCAGCAGGGACAGGCTGGAGGCCCCTCCACTAACTACAATCCATCTTGTGCGCAATTGAATTTCAGACCAGCTAAACCGTGTGGGTCGGGCGGGACAATATCCAGTGCTTGGGTGGAAACTCATGTGGTCCCCGAGGAGATTAAACGGGGGAAGAGATGGCTCAGGAAAAACCTGAGGCCGGGTCTAGAACCCAGGCAGGCCAGCCTGGAATATCCCCCGATATCCCCTTTGTTGACCTAACTAAGCAGGAGCACTCTGAACCCCAGATAGATACCTCTCCTAAAAGTCAGGGGTGTCTTACTATTGATTAAACTAAAGAACTTACTCCTATTAAATATCTTTGTAACCTTACTATTCCTGAAACCTTGCGGCAAACGGGCGAGGGGGCCAGGAGCCCTATGGAAAATGCACCCCAAGTACAAGAAATAAGTGCAGGGGCTGAAAGGGGAGTACAGATGGATATCGGGCATATTCCAGCTAATGAGCAAGACTTGGATGTAGGCTTGGTTGCTGTGCTAAGGTTTCAGGGAGAGAAGAAGAAACCCAAGCTGTAGAAGAAATAATAGGGGATGCCCTGGAGAACGTGCCTGTCATAGAAATTATTGCAAACGGGGAGGAAAGAAGGCAAATACATGTTGGTACTAATAATTGGCTGCTTCGGTGGCTGGTATGACTGACCCTGCCAAACATCTGGTACCTGAAATAAAAAGTCCAGCACTAATTAATATTGTATCAGCTGGGCGACTATTTGAAAATCTCCAACCGCATATAAGTCAACTAGTGGACGCGATTCCAAAAGAGATCACCACCCCCTCTGGGGATCCCTGGCTGCAACCAAAATTCTTGGGTGAAATGTATGCCCCTAATTATATTGGGAAACTGGGGCCCCAAGACGATCCAATTAACTCCTTCAGCTCTGAAGAAAGAAGACCGTTAGGTCTGAGGAATTTAGGGGTAAATAGTGTTCTTAGGGGGGCTAGGGGAAGTGAATCACAAGACCAAGCTGTGTATGAAACTATAGATAATGCCAGAGGATGGTCGAGGGATATACTGCAAGACCCCAGTGGTGATGATAAACAATCAAAAGTATTACAAATAAGAAGTATATGGGGGCAAAGTATCCCTCTGTGCATTAATCAGGGTAATAATCTGATTTTTTTTTCTGAAATCTCAAATTTGTCCCTCCTGTCAACATTTGATCTGGATAGGATACAATTCCCGGATAGAGATCGATGGGACATGAGTAATATTTTCTTCAACTCTCGGGTGGTATTGTGCTTAGTTATGGGAGAAATAGATGCCTTACGTGAGTAGGGATTTGAACTAAAGATTGTGAAGGTTGAACAGAAGTCCATTGAGGGGTATAAGGGCTCTAATTACAACAAGAACTTGAAGGTCGTCTTTCGCCCGGAAAGAAATAGCATGGAATAAGGGAGGCAGGCCCCAAGGGGACAATATGAAGAGATCCAAGATCGGGCCCAAATGACGTCAGTCCTATGGAAATGATGATATCATGGGCAGAGTAGATCTCACTGATCTACAAGCGGGAGTAGTCAACCTGAAGGCTATCTCCAGGAATACTATAGGTAACACACATTTGTTCACAAACCCTGATACTATCTCGATGCTGAAAGAAAAGACTTGTATTTACTTGCAAGAGACATGGCATCTGTCAAACCCATCTGTTGATGCTTCTAGATATTTTCACAATTGGCCAAGCACAGTAAGGGAGGTAGACCTTCTGCTGGCTGAATTATTGAACTCAAGAATACTCTGTGTCTATCGGCTATGGTAGTCACAAGTCTCCCATTTGGGATACTCGCAGTAAAAGTATCCTCCATAGAGAGTCTGGTAAACATCCTTCTGATTAATGTATATTGGCACATGGGGATAACCCAACTGGGCGAATTCCTGGACGCAATCACTTCACTAGTTTAGAATTGGCAATGCTCTGTCCCGCATGGGAAAGTGATCGTAGCATGCAACCTTAAATCAGAATGTCGTATCCCCTATGATGGGGACTTTTAGACTTGGGTGATGAAATGCCAAGTGAAATAGAGAGGGGTCAGAAATCTCAATGGGGTAAACTGTGGAATCTCTCCCTCGAATCTGTGGGTTTGGTGTTTTTAAATGGAGAACTGGATCAAGTTATCCCAGCTCCCCCTAAGTGGCATAGAGGAGCTAGCTCCTCAACAATAGATTACATATTTGTAGATGTAGGACTTTCAAAATTAACCACTGGGGTCACCATTAGTTCGAATATGTGGAGTGACCACAATACCCTCAAAGTAGAATTCTGCCTCCTTGTGAATAGGACCCTAAAGGGGGTGGGAGTCGGACCAATCTTAAGACTGTGGGACAGGGTAAAGGATTAAGATGGACTCACAGAAATATTGAAGTCTTAAATGGTGAATTGAAAGAAACTACCAATACTAGCACCGTTGACTGGAAGCTCCTGGTTTTTGGTGCCCCAGAATAAGATTTATTTTGGTTGATTTACTCAGTAGGGTTTCACATAAATTGAGGTTTGGTGGGCCGGCGAAAAAAAAACACAGACATTTCTTTGACCAGAATGTTGCAAAGGAACAATCTCTAATGCTCCAGAGACGCAACTCCAACTGACAACAATTAGAGAAAATGTGCAGGATCACAAGCGTCAGGCAGAAATATAAGAATTAATGCTGTTCCAGGAAAGCAATAATGATGCAAAAAGATGGGCAGAAGATGCCTGGTATTCTGGTAAAAAGAGAACTGAGGGCATTCTGGGAACTGATTCATCATCAAGACATCCCGGTCATTGTTGGGCGGCAGAATGGGGTTTTGGAGGTTCAATAGGTCTCCTTTTATTCTGACCTATATGGGGATCATATGGAGGGTTGCCAGGAGAATCATAGTGGGGCTAATGTAGGAGGGATGGTATATGGGGATCGTATGGAGGGTTGCCAGGAGAATCATAGTTGGGCTAATGTAGGGGATGGTATATGGGGATCATATGGAGGGATGCCAGGAGAATCATAGTGGGGTTAATGTAGGGGGGATGGTATATGGGGATCATATGGAGGGTTGCCAGGAGAATCATAGTGGGGTTAATGTAGGGGATGGTATATGGGGATCATATGGAGGGTTGCCAGGAGAATCATAGTGGGGTTAATGTAGGGGGGATGGTATATGGGGATCGTATGGAGGGTTGCCAGGAGAATCATAGTGGGGCTTATGTAGGGGGATGGTATATGAGGATCGTATGGAGGTTTGCCAGGAGAATCATAGTGGGGCTAATGTAAGTGGGATGGTATATGGGGATCGTATGGAGGGTTGCCAGGAGAATCATAGTGGGGCTAATGTAGGGGATGGTATATGGGGATCATATGGAGGGTTGCCAGGAGAATCATAGTGGGGTTAATGTAGGGGGGATGGTATATGGGGATCGTATGGAGGGTTGCCAGGAGAATCATAGTGGGGCTTATGTAGGGGGGATGGTATATGGGGATCGTATGGAGGGTTGACAGGAGAATCATAGTGGGGCTAATGTAGGGGGGGTGGTATATGGGGATCGTATGGAGGGTTGCCAGGAGAATCATAGTGGGGCTAATGTAGGGGGGATGGTATGTGGGGATCGTATGGAGGGTTGCCAGGAGAATCATAGTAGGGCTAATGTAGGGGGATGGTATATGGGGATCATATGGAGGGTTGCCAGGAGAATCATAGTGGGGCTAATGTAGGGGATGGTATATGGGGATCGTATGGAGGGTTGCCAGTAGGATCATAGTGGGGCTAATGTAGGGGGGATGGTATATGGGGATCGTATGGAGGGTTGCCAGGAGAATCATAGTGGGGTTAATGTAGGGGGGATGGTATATGGGGATCATATGGAGGGTTGCCAGGAGAATCATAGTGGGGCTAATGTAGGGGGGATGGTATATGGGGATCATATGGAGGGTTGACAGGAGAATCATAGTGGGGGTAATGTAGGGGGGATGGTATGTGGGGATCATATGGAGGGTTGCCAGGAGAATCATAGTGGGGTTAATGTAGGGGGGATGGTATATGGGGATCATATGGAGGGTTGCCACGAGAATCATAGTGGGGTTAATGTAGGGGGGATGGTATATGGGGATCATATGGAGGGTTGCCAGGAGAATCATAGTGGGGCTTATGTAGGGGGATGGTATATGAGGATCGTATGGAGGTTTGCAAGGAGAATCATAGTGGGGCTAATGTAAGGGGGATGGTATATGGGGATCGTATGGAGGGTTGCCAGGAGAATCATAGTGGGGCTAATGTACGGGGGATGGTATATGGGGAACGTATGGAGGGTTGCCATGAGAATCATAGTGGGGCTAATGTAGGGGGGATGGTATATGGGGATCATATGGAGGGTTGACAGGAGAATCATAATGGGGTTAATGTAGGGGGGATGGTATGTGGGGATCATATGGAGGGTTGCCAGGAGAATCATAGTGGGGTTAATGTAGGGGGGATGGTATATGGGGATCATATGGAGGGTTGCCAGGAGAATCATAGTGGGGCTTATGTAGGGGGATGGTATATGAGGATCGTATGGAGGTTTGCCAGGAGAATCATAGTGGGGCTAATGTAAGGGGGATGGTATATGGGGATCGTATGGAGGGTTGTCACGAGGATCATAGTGGGGCTAATGTAGGGGGGATAGTATATGGGGATCTTATGGAGGGTTGCCATGAGAATCATAGTGGGGCTAATGTAGGGGGGATGGTATATGGGGATCATATGGAGAGTTGACAGAAGAATCATAGTGGGGCTAATGTAGATGGATGGTATATAGGGATCGTATGGAGGGTTGCCAGGAGAATCATAGTGGGGCTAATGTAGGTGGGATGGTATATGGGGATCATATGGAGGGTTGCCAGGAGAATCATAGTGGGGCTAATGTAGATGGATGGTATATGGGGATCGTATGGAGGGTTGCCAGGAGAATCATAGTGGGGCTAATGTAGGGGGATGGTATATGGGGATCATATGGAGGGTTGACAGGAGAATCATAGTGGGGCAAATGTAGGGGATGGTATATGGGGATCATATGGAGGGTTGCCAGGAGAATCATAGTGGGGTTAATGTAGGGGGGATGATATATGGGGATCGTATGGAGGGTTGCCAGGAGAATCATAGTGGGGCTAATGTAGGGGGGATGGTATATGGGGATCATATGGAGGGTTGCCAGGAGAATCATAGTGGGGCTAATGTAGGGGATGGTATATGGGGATCATATGGAGGGTTGCCAGGAGAATCATAGTGGG